>NC_139708.1:41139168-41739168 GCF_964188405.1 Protomyctophum parallelum
GAAAAGGTTAAGAACCACTGACATAGAAACATGGTTCTTTTTTTTCAGAAAACTGTCAGGATTTAGAAGACATTTGTAGAATCGAGTTCAGGTCGAAATGCGTTAAAAGTTATAGATATATCACAGTCAGTGGCGTGCACAGACATTTAGAGGGGCAGGTGCTCAAGTGAAAAAAAAGGCACCTTGTGCAGCGCATTTTGGGGCGGGAACCCATTTTGGTGCTTTAGCTATTGAAAAATAGCAGATCTACAAGCTCATAGCGCGCCACCGAGTGGCGCGCTACGAGCCACCGAGTGGCGCGCTACGAGCCTGTAGGTCTGCTATTTTTCTTTAATCGAAGAACCACTGACATAGAAACATAGCTTCAGGTTGTGGGGCCCTAAATAATATAGTAGAAGCGTTTTTGTATCAAGATTTGATCAATGTCACCATGGTCCACACACTACAAATTAAGAAAGAAAAAAAAAACCTTTCTTTTCTTTTTTTTTTAGCACATTGCCAAAAGGTCAGGGGGTGCTCTAGCACCCCCTAGTGTCTGTCTGTGCACGCCACTGATCACAGTTTTCTATGTTGCTCTTGCATCTGAAGTTATGTCCTCGTGTTCCTATAGTGTTATTCTACAGCTCCACACTTTGGACCTGTTCTTGACTTACTGTACTCGTCCTGTAATTTGGGTCCAATTTCCCCTCTGGTCTCGAGCCGTGACATGAACATGTTATATTCCTGCGTCAGGCTGTGTGTATAGGGGGCGTCCGTGTGCGCATAGTGTATACGTGCATGCATGCGTATACTGTACGTGCGTGGGGGTGAGTGACAGCAGTTCAGGTGACCTTGACGGACACCTGTGTGTGTGTGTGTGTGTGTGTGTGTGTGTGTGTGTGTGTGTGTGTGTGTGTGTGTGTGTGTGTGTGTGTGTGTGTGTGTGTGTGTGTGTGTGTGTGTGTGTGTGTGTGTGTGTGTGTGTGTGTGTGTGTGTGCGCGCGCTACAGATCAGGTGTCATCATGCAGAGCTCAGCGTTGTAAACAAACCCCAAAGGATGTTCCTTAACCCTTTAAGCCCCGTGACGCCCGTTCCACATGGCCGCCTTCTCCTAAAGCAGCGGTACGGTTTAGTGACGGAAGGACCCCCAACACACACACACACACACACACACACACACACACACACACACACACACACACACACACACACACACACACACACACACACACACACACACACACATTTTAACCATTTATTTATGTCCACACAAAGGATATGCATACAAGGACACAAATATATCTGCAAAGTCATGGCATGTGTTTTCATGATAGAACAGGCATGTCACACAGTACTCTATGGGTATAAGTAACAGCGTCTCCGCCATAATATGACGGCTGCCAATTATAGCAGAGACGCCACAATACTTTGCCAGCCTTTTTGCCTCCTTTTTGGGCATCCCACGTTGTTGGAACCCTCTAACAACCAGTCTGTGCGTACGCCCCCTAGGCTGCCAAATATAAAGACAAATAGTCTGCACCTATAGCCCAGCTCTGAGATGGTATAGAAGTGGTTGGTATTTTATGACCATGGTCATAATTTAAGGCTTCCTCTAGGCTGTGGTCAAAGGTGCAGGCTATCTCTAATACAGACACTTCTCTGGACTCTTCATAACCAGAACAATATCTGGTGTATTAGCTGTCGCAGATGTAAAGGTATCTGAGTTATCACAGAGTTGGAACATGGATGGAATGACCCTGGAATGTTTGTACATTCTCACTGAAGTGAAGATGGTACTTTGATGGTATTTTGATATATCCTTTGCTATGAGTTCCACTATTCTATCATGGCGTGCTACTGTTACACTGTATGTACATTCCTTTGTATGCATAACATCCATTCAAGATGTGTGACAGTGTTTCAGAGATCTGTTCTGTGGTGTGGTGCAAGCATTAAGCAATGAGGGACCTGAGTGGTGGATAGATTGAGCCTGGTGGGAAGGACTTGTAGTCTGGCCTTAACTGTGAATGTGATAATGTCCTCATTGAGTGCAGTGTTGTTGATTAATGCATGTGAGACGGAGTGATCAGCATGGGAAAGACATGCAAGCTTCCCTTGGAGTTTTAGTCCAGCCCAGTGTTGTTGTTGTTGTTGTTGGTGTACATCCATGAGGACTCGTCTGGCACCTGTAGCTGTTAGCAGGTGACTGTGTCGAGCATAGGTCGACCGTTGCCCTGACCTGGGTGAGGGGGTCAGGTCATTTAGGACTGGCCAGTCCGACCAAACCCCAAAGCCAGCGGAGCGGGTGTCCAGTTTCCCGCTGGGTTTGGTTTATTAACCAGGCTAGGACCTTACGCCTCCTCCTCCACTCACACACACACACACACACACACACACACACTGTATTACGCATGTTTCATGATAAATGCTTTTATGTGATGTATTCCCATGCTTTTTGTTCTTGCTTAATGTAAGTCGCTCTGGATTAAGAGCGTCTGCTAAATGCCTAAATTGTAAATTGTATTATAATAATAATAATAATAATAATAATAATAATGAGTTGCATTTTATAGCGCTTTTCCACGTGCTCAAAGCGCTTTACAATGGTTCATTAATTTATACAGTGGGAGGTGAATCTGTGTATCTGTGGTTAGGTCATCACTTCTATATTGTCTAATAAACATTGTTTTGTCCATTAGTGGATCATAAGCCATTATTATTGAAGACAAAAAAATGAAACCTCACAAGAGAAAGGAACGTGTATAAATGGTACAGTACTTGGTGCATTTATATAGTGCCTTTATCCAAGGCGCTTTACATATATTGTGCATTACATTCACTCATTCACACACACATTAATACAGCGATGGCGGCGGAAACCTGCATGCAAGGCACCAACCAGCACATCAGGAGCAGTTAGGGGTTCAGTCTTGCTCAAGGACACTTGGACACTAACTTTGGGGATGGAGCTGGGTACCTCATGGTTTCAATGCCGCCACTCTACCCGAGCCACTGCATGTGTGCACTGTGCGTGCGTGCTTTCGTAAGCATGAGGCCTACTGAACAACAATTCACATATCAGCGTTATAGTTGCCACCTTACTTAATCTCCTGCACAAACACCTTGAAGGTAGTAAAAACCCATGCTAGGCTGCTCTTTATTGATTTTTCCTCAGCATTTAATACCATACAGCCCCATTTCTTGGTTGATAAAACTGATTAACTCCTTTGGTGTAGAACTGTAGATCCTTGTCTGGTGGGCTGAATTCTTGACTTCTTAACTAACAGATCTCAACGTGTAAGGGTTAACCGTTTCAGTTCGTACGACGTGTGAGACCGTCATAAGGATCCCGAAATATTAGTGCCTACGACGTCTGTGGACGTCCTAGCGACGTCCCAGCGACGCAGGGCGAGATAAGAATATTCAGAATTTTTCATATTGTTTTTTTTTGGCATTTCGCTTTTCGCTTTCCGTATGCTAACGCTCAGTGCAATAATTAGCTTGTCATTGACTCCCATGTTAGCGCGGCGGAAAGAATGACTCGTATCTCCTAATCCAAGGCGCTCTCCGTGGTGATGAATGGATCGATATGCTGGCGCTTCATTTCTGCTCCTCATCCGTCTCTCCCGCAAATTTTGGAGCGTAAAAAAATAAATGAACATGATCGGGGATGTGAGGTCACTTAGTAAAGTCAACTTTTTTAGGAAAGTGTTTCCGGTTCATGGCTTTCAGAGTTAGAGCGATCAGACAACTCTGGCACCCCGGAGCTTCTATTTTGATGCACTTCCGGCACTAGATGTGTTTTAAGAAACAGGTACTTAAAGGACATCTTTCGTTTTTTTCAACCAAAGTTCATGTTTTAGGTTGTTATTAGAGAAACTAAAAGGTGAGTATTAATGTTCTTTCATTTGCTGCTTTCTTTTGTTTTGGGGGATTTTGCAGTTTTTGACAGGGGGGGGGGGGGGGGGGCATTCGAGCATGGGGCTAAATATGTATTTTTTTACAAAATATTATGGCGATTTATTTTTTTATTAATTACTATAGTCCTAATAAACCCCAAGAAATTACATCTGACCACAAAAGATCACGGGATCTATTGAATGTGACAAACTGACATATTGAGCCTATACACACACAGTATAAGTCTTCCCCAGTAGGTAGATCACATTCAGTAGATCCTGTGATCTTCTGTGGCCAGATGTAATTTCCTGGGGTATATTATAGGACTATAGTAAATAATACAAAAATAAATCACCATAAAATGTTGTAAAAGAAAATACATATTTAGCCCCATGCTCAAATGCCCCCGCCCCCCTGTCCAAAAGAGCTAAAATCCCTAAAACGAAAGAAAGCAGCGAATGAAAGAAAATTAACACTCATCTTTTACTTTCTCTAATAACAACCTAAAACATGAACCTTGGTTGAAAAAAACTAAAGTTGTCCTTTAACAAAGCCCTGTGTATCCGATCTGATGCTGCTCACCCACTACACGGAGAGTACATCCTTCTCCCATCCGGCCTTCACTTGCGAGCCCCCTGTGCCACAAAAAACAGGCACAAACATTCCTTTGTCCCGGTCTCTATTCGCACACTGAATGCTGCTGTGGGTAGATCTAGGATATAACCTTATGATGAGCACTTTTAACTTTTTATTGTATTATATCGTGCTTATGTCAAGCACATGCACTTTTATGACCTATCGCATAGCACTTTAACGCCTGCACTTTAATGGTTGTGTGCACCTTTGTACTCTGGTATCCGCTATGTGAACTGTTTGTTTGTTTGTACTGTTTCATACATTGTTTAATGTACTGTCTATGCTGCAACCCAATTTGCCCTTCGGGGACACTAAATAAACTTGAACCTTGGACGTAGTTCATCCTGACATAAAAGCCAGCAGCAGACAGAAAGACGCGGACATGTATGCACTGATTTGGATTTATTCATTTATTTATTTTCTCAGTACTTTTTGGTGATTGGTACATTGCGTCATTGTGGTCAAAATGCGTTGAGGAGGTATGATCTGTCTAAACACGTACAACAGTACGAAACAAAAACAAAAATCAAAACTTAAAAACATGGAGGTGCATAGGCTGGATGTCGATCCATCGACCGGAGCGGAGCGCGCTTGTAAAACGATGAAAGGAATGACCAACAAAAAAATAAATTAAATTCAAAAGGATCTATGTAGACGGAGACAAGATGACCCTCTGAACGAACTACAGTCCGACAGGGTGGAGGTGGGTGGAGATGGATGGGTGGAGAATCTGAAGATGGGTGGGTGGATGGGTGGAGATGGGTGGAGGTGGATGGAGATGGGTGGGTGGAGAATCTGAAGATGGGTGGGTGGAGGTGGATGGAGATGGGTGGGTGGATGGGTGGATATGGTTGGAGGTGGATGGAGATGGGTGGAGATGGGTGGATATGGTTGGAGATGGGTGTGGGTCATCAGGTCAAGGCGTGGGCGAAGGTGCTGGAGAAACAGGGTCAGGGTCCAGATGTTTAAGACAAGACCATGGCCTGGAACTCTGTGGAGGAGAGGAGAGACCGTGAGGAGGAGGCATGCATGGCTTCGGATCAGAGCTCATCAATATGCTCGTATATGACTTTGTCTTGTCCGTCGCACATTTTTAGATTTTCCGTCTTTCACACCATTGTAAATAATATAATGTTCTCATTCTGATCATAACACCCATAATTACTGAATGTCAAGTTCTGTGACTTCTTCACAATATGTATGACACTGATTTCCTGCGACACAATGCAAGGCATATAGAAGTCCAACTAGTGCTAGTTGAGTGCTAGCGCTGCTTTTGATTGGTGTAACTGCAACTGAAACTATAATAACTATCCACTCTACAATACATGGTTTTATAAATGGGTCGGTTGGCTGGGCGCCTGCTGGCCTAGCGGTCCAGGCGCATGCCGCGTATAGGCTCTGGCCTGACAGCGCGTCGCATGTATGAGAGCCCACTCTCTGGAATAGCCTCCATTTTATATGAACCCATTTTGGTGTTTTAAACATTAAGTTATAATTTAGCTACTGAAAAATAGCATATCTACAAGCTCGTAGCGCACCACTCGCGCGCTTCGAGCTTGTAGGTCTGCTATTTTTGAAAAATCATGAAAATATTTATTTCAGAAATTTCAGAAAACAGAGGATTTAGAAGAATTTTGTTAAATTTTGAGGTCAGGCCTAAATGGGTTAAAAGTGCTCAATCAATTGAACTATTTAAGTCTCTTCTTAAGACTCATCTCTTTTCTATGGCCTTTGATCATTCCTGATTATTATTTTATTATTATATTATATATTTTTTTTCTTTCATTTCTTGTTGTTACTTCTTTGATGTATTTGTATTTTGTATGCATAACTGTTTCTAGATTTTATTGTGTAAAGCACAGTCCCGTTCATGACAACCTTTGCTGCGTGTCTCTCCCCTATCTCTCTCTCCCTCTTTCCTGTCTGTGGCAGAACTAGTGCACACACTAAACTACATAAATATATAGTTTAGTTTTATAAATGGTGAGTTGGCTGGCAGCCTGGCACAGTGTGCGCACACACACACACACACACACACACACACACACACACACACACACACACACACACACACACACACACACTGGTGAACCATATTATTAAGTTTTATAATTACAGTAATGAAGCCCTTAACTATTAGTTTTATAGTTACAGTAATGAAGCCCTTAACTATTAGTCTTTCAAAACAATGTTTGGTCCACAATGACACGCCCAACACATTGCTCTATCTGCTATATTTGGAAACATTTGGAAAAGGGAATACTGAATAAAAATAAAGGTTGAGCAGTCAAACGGTCAAATGCTGGTGATCAGAAAGTGAGCACTCACATGCTCTCTCTCTCTCACACAGAGTACTGTACGCAGCACAAAATAAATAAAAGCAAATCCTTCATTTTCATTCGGCTCTGATTAGGCTCCACTTGTGTTAATTACTTTTTTCCCTCTCTGAATCAAAGGAGGATGAAACCTATGTGCTGATTTTGTAGTTTTGTTTTCCAGTTCAGGTTTTAATAAACAACTACAAACATGGCAGTCTAGTGAGCAGCACAGCTGCAGCTAATCACATTTGTTGTGTGTGTGTGTGTGTGTGTGTGTGTGTGTGTGTGTGTGTCAATGTGCAAACACAGGCAACAGTAACACAGCAAATCTAACAAAAAAGCCATTACTAATGTAGCTGCAGCCGTGTCACAGCTAGTGTACTATAAGGTAAGCCTGACGCAGCCTGCCATGTTTTTACCCTTCTGGAGTTTATAACCTGAACTGGAAAACAAGCTCAGCTTATTAAAGCAGTGGTTCTCAACCAGTGGGCCGGGGACCACCAGTGGTCCTTGAGGGGCGGGTTCCAGGCATGGCCCCCCAGCTAAATGATGCAGAGTTGGTAACCAAATGCTATATCTTATATAGATCTTTAACTCTTGAGAGCGTAACATGAAACCAAATGGACCCTTATGTGTCCATTTGGTTTCATTTTACGCTCTCAAGAGTTACATTATTGTTAAACATCTGCATTACTTAGTTTACAAGAAGTCTACACAATTAGAGAATGTAGAATTGTTATTTTTGACCAACGTTGGCCTTTTATCTCTCCTAATGGTACCAACATCAATACAGAATGGAATTGTGGACACAATCTTATCCAACGACAACAACATTTGGGGTCTGAGAGGCTAAACGGTGGTTTGTGGCTCCGCGGCCCGACCAATAATGGACCTTGACATATGATATGAAAACCACTTGGCTGCTAAAGCAGGTCTCATGGTCCCTTCAGTTGAAATGGACGGTGTGTATAGTGTCTCTCTCTGACTCTGACTGACCTTCTACTCCGATCTTGCCGTCACTGTCGTCATCGGCGGCGCACATGAAGGCCTTGGTCTCTTTGTCGCTCAGAACCCGTGCGCCGGGGACGAACCTCTGCAGGAAGAACCTGGGGAGAAACACAACCACACTGTCAACAACCTGCAGAACCGGAGCCCCAACAACCTGCTGGGTCCACTACAGAACCACAGCCCCAACAACCTGCTGGGTCCACTACAGAACCACAGCCCCGGGGACGAACCTCGGCAGGAAGAACCTTGGGAGAGAAGGTACAGAAACACACCCCACACGGTCAACAACCTGAGCAGGGACGTGCACACAGACATCAAAGGGGTCTTCAGCCCCTGCCCTTTTACCCGGCTGTAAAACAACTGCCCTCTCCAGACCATGAATGCAGCATTTTCTATGGTGAAAGTAATGCAAATGCCCTCCTCTCCTTTCCATGCCATGCCAGAAGGAAGGCAGCATTCAGGAGAATTGCTTTTGTTTCCGAAGTCTCCTGAACGTGAACACAGTATTTTGCGCTGAACAAATTTGTTTAGAAATCCATGTCGTTACACACCGCATCTCCACTAGCTAAAGAGTGCTGGGTTGCGCCCCGAAAATAGCTGATCTACAAGCTGTTGTGAGCTTGTAGATCTGCTATTTTCGTCCCTGGACCTCAGGTACACTATAGGTCAGGACACTGAGGAAGGCTGGATATCCGAAACGTTTGTCTCCTGTCCAAAATGGAAGAATAAATTACTGAAACACAGTCTTGGTGTGTGTGACGCATTACCGTTATTTACACACTATAGAGCGTCGCAGTCCTGACCCTCAAGAGACCCGGCAAAGAAATCGCTGTTCATTTTCCTCATAGACGTTTCAGAAAGTATTTATTTAAAGACGTTTATGCCGTGGACAAAGCCAACTCTTGTCGTGACAAATCATGACAACAAACACAATGTTTTGGGCCAAACAAAGAAAGAAAGAAAAAAACGTCAGGTTACACTTTTTGTTGTTTTTCTTCTTTGTAATTATTTGTTTGGTCCAAAATATTGTGTTTGTTGTCATGATTTGTCACGACAAGAGTTGGCTTTGTACGACGCTTATACGGTCTTTAAATAATATACGTTTCGAAATGTCTATAGGAAAAATGCATTGGGAATTATTTCCTGGGCCTGGCGTCGTCATGAAAGGGGGCGGGACTGCGACCCTCTATACAGGTAACACCACCACACAGGGGCGTGCACAGATAGACACCTAGTGGTGCTAATTAAAGCACCTGACCTTTTGCCCTCTGGACATCAATGTGTCCTTTTGGAAAGTTAGTTTTTTTGTTTGTTCATTTTATTTTTGTTTTGTACAGTACCAGTCCCTCATGGTGACATCGATCAATTCTGGATTAAAAGCGTCTAATATATTAGTTATGCCCCACAATCTATAATTCTCACACACTATTAACACAGCCGACAGTTCCACAGGCCGCACAATGTTCCCCTTTTTTCACTTGAGCACCTGCCCCTCAAAATGGAACCCCTCCAAGGACCCATGGGGAACCCCTGACCCCACTTTGAGAATCACTGTCCTATATAGGACACACTGATGCACTCAAAAAGTATACACTCCCCAGGCCAGAGCACATTATCTCCGCCAGGCCGGGGTGCCCAACCAGGGCTGTATAAACTCTGTAGACTTAGTAAACTGGATCTGACTCGATCTGAGATTCAAAGCTTGTTTCTGCAACAAACACTGACATTTTTGTAGCATTTGTGATGCCCCTGGTGGTGAAGTGTGTCTGCAACCTTTTTGAAATTAAGTGTCATGTTTTTATTTTCTAGATGGTCAGGGTGTCGTGTCAACATCCATTTGAATTGGACACCACATGAAATATATTTTGATTGTCCACGTCCACGTCTGTTCTTTTAAAATATTTTCTTGTTATAATGATCATTAGACAATAACCCAGCAATAAGCAAAAACCTCACTTATCTCCCACTCTCACTCCCCAGTCAGAGTTCAGACTTTTAACGCGATGTGAGCTTGGGGATCGGCCCATTTTTGGTATTTTTTTTAAAATTGTGTGGGTAAAATCTGATTGAATTCAAGATTTGCCTATTATATTGCCAGTTTGAAAGAGATTAAAAGGAGATTAAAATGTATTTTAGGATAAAGACGTTTCATCTCTATTGTGAAATGAGTGTGTACAAACTAGTGATGTGTCATAGCTTTTTGTTCAGTTGACAGTTGCATAATTAGCCCTTCCCAAACCCCACACCACAACAAGCCATTGTCCAATGCCAATCCTAATAGTTTAGCAACCATTGCTATGGATGGAAAGCTTTCGACACCTCATGGCTGTCAATGGTATTTTGCATTGCTGTGTTGTTCAACACATGCACAGCTTAACGTCATGGCTGTGTTGTTCAACACATACACAGCTTAACGTCGGTTAAGTCAGTTACACGATCGACTGACCCACCCAGGTGATGGTAATAACACTAATCACCGTAGTCTTAACTTAAACCATGCATTGCATGAAACCTCCTGTCAGAAGGTCGTTAAGATTTATTGAGTTGGATACTGTTCTCTATAATATTTCCTCGTATTTCTACATTGTACTGTATATCTGCATTGTAATCTCCATAGGGGGATTTTAGATCGCCTCATACAGCTGTGTTTGAACAATAAACATGTCATCCCGGCCGTTTCACGGCAGCTTGGACAGCTTGAGCTTGCCATCGCTAATGTCTCTGTTGGTGGAAACCTCAATGTCAAAAACTGTTACTTTTCATTCAATTCAAATTAAAAGAAAACACAAAAATAACAGATCTACTGCACAAGCTTGAAACACCGGGAGCTTTCCAGCTTATATGCGTTGCTTCCCAAACTCACTTGAGTTCCTCCTCCTCGATGAAACCACTGGCATCGTTGTCGAGGATACCGAAGACGTTCTTAATGTCGCCGGGG
This sequence comes from Protomyctophum parallelum, assembly GCF_964188405.1. Lineage (NCBI taxonomy): Eukaryota > Metazoa > Chordata > Actinopteri > Myctophiformes > Myctophidae > Protomyctophum > Protomyctophum parallelum. The sequence continues at coordinate 41,149,952 of NC_139708.1, forward strand.
CTTTTCTTGGTTAGACCGCACGTCTCGAAGAACTTCTTACAGTTGAAAGACTCCGGTGCTAGAGGAGAGGGGAGGGGAGAGGAGAGGAGAGGAGAGGAGAGGAGAGGAGAGGAGAGGAGAGGAGAGGAGAGGAGAGGAGAGGAGAGGAGAGGAGAGGAGAGGAGAGGAGAGGAGAGGAGAGGAGAGGAGAGGAGAGGAGAGGAGAGGAGAGGAGAGGAGAGGAGAGGAGAGGAGAGGTCAGTTCACAAGATGAAAAACAGGCTGTATTGTGCTTTGTTTGACAGAGATGAATGCTACTGTAGCCGACGCAAAGGTCACTCAAATTTACCCTTGGTGCATGGAAAGTTACATAGTAGCCTACATTTACTCGAGTATCCTGTTCTTAAGTAAATAAAAATAAATAAAATCACACCCGTGTTCAAGTGAGGGGCGCTCTTGTCATCGTACACCATCATGAGTCATGACATAACATGTCGATTTGCTGACGTAAATTCTCCATGCATTGTCAATGGGAATTTAATCTTTGGATCCAATGAACTATTTATAAAAACTATTAAATATTTATACTCCACTGCAAGTATTTGAAGATGTTATAGCTACAAGTTGCTTTGTAGATCATTACAAAACATGCATTAACCAGTTAGTTAAGCCCCGTCTTTTCTAAAATATAGGCTGGCCGATCTATAACAATCCATTTGTATACAGTAGCACATTTCAAAAACGCAAGGTTTCCAAATTGCTGCACAAAAGAAAATATGTAAAACAATCAGGCAAAGTTAAAAGTATAAGTATAAGTATATAGGTTTTGCTCTTATAATTCTTTTGGAAAGATTGTTGTTGACCAATTTTGAAAACTTTAGACATAAAGGCTGCTAACTTTAACCCATTCTGTCCGGGATATATAGGCTAAGTTATAGGCTACTTTAGCTATTGAAAAATAGCAGATCTACAAGCTCGTAGTGCGGCACTCGTGAAAATGTGGCCCAAATGTTTGAATATATTCTTTCAGAGCAAACATTTTTAACTCAAATCTTTGCTTCTGGGGGGTCCCTGGAACTACATATTTTCAGATGGGGGTTGGTGGCCAATTACAGATAATTTGTGGGGTCCTTGACATGAAATATTGAGCACCACTGAATATAGAAACAAACATAGGTATTTCAGAAAACTGTCAGGATTTAGAAGACATTTTTAAAATGTCGACGTCAGGCCTAAAGTATGGTTTTATGCCAACAGGGTAATTTTACTCTGGTGAACTATTGAATCCAGGACCTGTAAGAGTATATCTATCTAATCTACACTGCTTTTAATTAATTAAGAGTCGGAGCAGGCCTATTAGGCTCGGCTACTTCTTGAGTCTTGTTCAGGTTTTCCACCATATTAAATATGCATGTTGTGCATATTTAATTAACAAAACGGCTCCAACTGTTGGCAGCGTCAAGATATAACGTAAACACGTTTATTCTATCACTGACAGCACCATTTATTTATTTTAATGTTAACTATTCTATTAAAGGGGTATTTCACTTTTTTTTTTAAACAACCTTTGGTCATTTTATGGTCTACTCAGGCTTATGTGAACACCCCAGACAGTTTTTAAGTTGCTTGATTCAGTAATTAGATATTTGATATTCATTTTAATTGCCCTGCCATATACAAACCCAACATAATCCCTATGAACCCGGCGAGCATCCCTAATATAATCTGAGGAGAATTTAGCCAAAAATAGCAGATCTACAAGCTCACAACGCCTCACGCTGCGAGGTGTAGTGATCTTGTAGATCAGCTATTTTCGCCAAAGAGGTGTAAAGGGAAAAAAGAGCAAACCGTGGACAGAGCCAATGATCAAGTTTACTAAGTATTGACAGTAATGTTTAAGTGGCTAACTTCAAACTCCATTTGAACTATGATAGAATCATCGAAAACATCCGTCCTTTTTTATGTTGACTGATATTGTCCTAATTCGAGAGAGGGCCGTGTTTTTTTTTCATTTACTGTTTTACTGTATTTTTAATCATTATTTTTGATGTTTTATAAGTCTCCTCCAGCCTCCTCCTCCTGCATGGATTATTAAACTGCAGTAGACGATACAATTACCAGAAGTTGAATTTGAAATATCCCTTTAATTCAGCTATGAATATCCTACTAGGCTATAGGATAGCCTGCATGCAGAGATGACTGGCCGTGGCCCAGACTGTACTGCAGTGCTGCTATATGTATACTCACATGTTTTTACTTAAGTATACTGAAATGTATAGAAATACTTTGTACTTAATACTAAGTATTGTCATCAAAATGTACTTGAAGTAACAAAAGTTAAATGTATAGGCCTATATTTGTTTATTTTGTTTTTCTTTATTTTTATTCTTTATTTTTTTTATTTTTTTTGGGGGGGGGGGGGGGGTAGCAGATGTACAAGCTCACAATGCATCGCATCGCAACACATGCTTGTTGTAGATCTAATTTAATCTAATTTCGTAATAATAATCCAAATCTACAAAGTGGCTATAAAGTTTCAAATAATTGTAGTGGAGCAAAAGTACAATATTTGCCTCTGAGGTGAGAAGTAAAAGTACTGAAAGTTGGAAATGGGCTATACTCCAGTAAAGTGTAAGTGTGTGTGTGTGTGTGTGTGTGTGTGTGTGTGTGTGTGTGTGTGTGTGTGTGTGTGTGTGTGTGTGTGTGTGTGTGTGTGTGTGTGTGTGTGTGTGTGTGTGTGTGTGTGTGTGTGTGTGTGTGTGTGTGTGTGTGTGTGTGTGGGGGGGGGGGGGTAATAATCCTCAAAATTGGTCTACAGTAGGCTACTTTAACGTGAGTAAAGGCATACTGTAGTTATTTTATCCAGTGCTGTAATGACAGAAAGTATAAGTTCAGGAGCACCGCAGGCCGGCTGTGTCAGACGATACCTTGGCAGTCCTTGATAGCACTGGCGATGGCGTCCGCAGACAGGATGGAGGAGAGAGACATTGTGATGCTGTTGGAGAGAGAGAGAGAGAGACATTGTAATGCTGTTGGAGGGAGGGAGGGAGAGAGAGAGAGAGAGAGAGAGACCGCCACTGTGAACACACACACAGGTGCATGAAGGTATATCATTATCAAATATTTTCAGCAGTGCAGTGAAAATATATGATATGCCTGCACACTTAATCTAAATAGGCTAATGTTCCTGATTAGTCCACTTGTAATCCGGACTATTTGAATTATATATATATATTTTCTTTTTCCTTTTTTCCTATTTTCTATCAATATTCTTCCTCCCTTTTCCTGAAAAAAGACTGCAAATTATGGGAGCTTGTATGACAATTATTAATGTCACTCAATGACTCTCTCTATACACTTTGTAAACCTGTCATATGTGACAATGAAGCAGATTCTGAGAATATTTGGTATTAGCCCTGGTTCTTGACTCTCATGGCAGTCATGTATCAGGGCTACTTTCGTATCATCATATAGATAGACAGTATACGACAGCTGCGCAAACTGCCTCTATAGCTGCGTAAAACTCCTGATCGTTAATTGTCACTTTTAGCATTAAAGTAGGCTATAGTTCATCCATATAGGCTAAACGCAATCCACGCATTTCCCCTTGCATGGCTGAAGGACAAGACAGTGGACATTCTTGCTTTCCATTCGAGTTGGTTTGGACAACTCGAATTACGCAAAGTCAACTTCGTCTTTGATGCGCGCAATAAAGGCAAAGCGTATAGCGCCTAATTTATTTCACCTGAATGATGCCCTATGGCAGCGACATGGAATATTCTTACAGCCTGCATGATGCAGCTCCATCTGCATTTAGGAATTTTAACCTGCACAGTCAAATCCTCAGTTATAATCTAATATCCATTTTTTTTTTTTAATCCTTTTAGCAGACGAAGGAAGTTGAACTGTGCTTTCTTGTTTATTCTACAAACTTTATAAAGTTTTCTATCAGTCAAATGAACGCTGCCGATAATCTGTGTGCACAGGTAGGCTACATTAAATCCACGCGAGGCAGACAGTCAGACTGACCTTGTCAATTAAGTATTTATTTTCCAAATAGAATTCAGACACAAACACACACGAGACGAGAACAGCAGATAAGTTTCTTTGAAGTCAAGAAGCACCGTCCATTGTCATATTCTAAATAAAAGTAGCCTACATACATCATCAATGCACCTGCATGGGAGACTTTGCCTGCCTGCCTGCCTGCCTGCCTGTCTCTCTCCCGCAGCCGAAGTGCATTTGGACGGAGCAGAGATGTTCAACTCACCGGTGGTGGAGGAGGTGTTGGGAGTCCGGTCGGGTCGGGTCGGTGCAGCGGCGGGTGATTCCCAGAGTAATGTCTAAGGCTATGTGGTGTGTGCCGTGTGTCCCTGGGACACTTTATATAGCTCTGACCAGCCGCTGACAATGATGATGATGATGAGGGGGGATCGCTTGAGTTACCTGTCTATGGATCAAATTCTAAAAAAAAAGAACTGCCCGCCCCCGATCGAGTTTCTTAGCTAACTAATTAACCTTCTACTATTTATAACGCCCCGGGACACTGAGGAGAGACCGGGCCATGGCATGCATGGACCATATAGGTTAGGGATAGAGACATCTGGAACGCCCTTGTAAATAGCAAATTAAGTGATAAGTGCATTAGACCTTTCCCCCCCTTCCCAACCCCCTCCCCAACCCCCCCCCCCCTCTCTCTCCTCTGCACCCCCCCCCCCCCCCCTCTCTCTCTCTGCACCCCCCCCCCCCCTCTCTCTCTCTCTCTCTCTCTCTCTGCACCCCCCCCTCCCTCTGTGTCAAGCCCAACCCTCCCTTTTCCCTCTGGAATTATATAATACTGACAAATGCTCTCTCTCTCTCTCTCTCTCTCTCTCTCTCTCTCTCTCTCTCTCTCCACATAATACACATATCTCCTTACAGGCTGCAATGCCAAAAGAGACATACAAATTGTGCCAATTGCAACAAAAAAAAGAAAACCCCCAGCTCCCTCATATTGTCACAGTTGAGGTGAGTGATGCAACACAATGACAGACTATAGCACTGTGGATGTGCTGTATGTGTTTTAGGGGGATTCACAGTTTCACACTGAGTCAGTTTGATTCCTTGAACTGTACCCGAATACGGTCTGGTACCCGCTGGCCATGATTCACATTGGCCTTGATTCTTCCACACCCGAGAATTATTTCGCATTGCAGCGATCCATACCCGAGTACATTTCATTACAACTGCTATTCAATGCTTTCACATTGCAGCGATCCGTACGCGAGTACACTTCATTACAACTGTATTCAATGATTTCACATTGCATGGATCCGTATCCAGTGACTTATAGTGACTTTAGTGACCCAGTGATAGCGTTCTCCTCCACCATTGTGTTCTCTCCCCTCCAGGTAGGATTGAATCCAGCGTATACTGATATGCTATCAAAACCAGTTGCTTTTAGCTTATTAATCAGTGGAGTGGTTTACGTGGTCGAAAGCTTTTTGAAGGTCCAGCATGACCATGCCGCAGTATTTACCAACATCCACCTTGTGTTTGATGTGATCGCTCAAATAGAAGAGGCATGTGTCAGTGGAATGGGATGTTCTGAAGCCTGATTTGTACATTGTTTTTTTAATGGTAAGCTACTTTTCAACATGTACAAACTATCACTTTCGAGATGTAGCTAAGAATAGATGCAGGTATAGGGCGGTACATGTTGACATGTCAGCTGGTAGATCTGCTATTTAAAAAAAAAGAGGGGGAGAACAAAACTTTGACCATTATTATTCATCCATCCATCCATTTTGAACCGCTTATCCGTAGTCAGGTCGCGGGGGCAACAGCTCCACCAGAGAGCTCCAGAGTACTTCCCTCTCCAGAGCAACATTAAGTAACTTCCTCCAGCGGGATCCCGAGGTGTTCCAAGGCCAGTGAGTCCATGTGATTCCTACAAGTGCGCCTTGGTCTTACACATTTGAATACGTTAACCTTGGTACTGTATGTTTTGGTGCCAATAATTCATCTTTTGCACATCTTTAGCAAACTTGTAACAGCAGTATTTTCATCTTTATTTATAGTACTTTACTTGAGTATTTCTCTCTCAAATTGTTATCGCACAGTTTTTGTAACCCAGTTTTTTCACCCATTGCCAATTGTCTAGTGTAATCCTGGGCTCAACACTCCCTTTGCCAACCTGGGGAGAGCAACGGACTGACCTCATGTTTAATTTAATGCATGAGAAGTCCAAGCCACATCATTCCACCTGAAAGCGGGGAGTTTGCCTGGTTTGACGAAATTGACGTTGCCCGTGGAAGGAACACGTTATTCCAACCATTCCAACCTTTTCCCTCCATCAGGCACCCCGGCTGGCCAGGGGGAGGTAGTTTTGATTCCCGCCATGGCCCCAGCGGCCATGGCGGGAATCGAACCCGGCCGGGTTCTTCTAGCTGTGAGGCATGAGTGCTACCAACTGTGGCAGCCTCTTTGTCCAGTTTTGGTGTATGTGCAACATTCCCATTGCCAATGAATGGACAATTTTATGTCATATACATGGTGTACAATACATCATGATTATGTACGATGATAAGAGCGCCCCTCACTTCATACGGGTGTGCTCTTTTACACTTCCTTTCAGTTCCCACCTGACATTGTGTGGGAGTTCAGACTGTTTCAGACCATACTGATTAACTGCCAGCTTGCATAAGGTCTTCAGTTCAGGCTATAAAAGTCAAAGATGTACAGGTCATTGCACCGTTCAAATACGATACTTCGATCTCCCACTACACATGAGTGCATAATCCCTGGAGTGGAGTCATAGCCATAGACTCATTTTGGCTCGATGTTCTGCAGGAGAATGTCTCTGGAGTGAATTTCCACAGATCACCGAAGCGACCACCCCGCCCCCGCTTACCCCGCTTACAGCCACCGAATATGTACAGCTCTCCATTGTAGGCAAAGGCTAAATAAAAAAAATAAAGGGAAGCTCCGCACACTCAGATCTGCGCACAATCAATTTATTTGGCAAGCTTTCGGTCTACTGACCTTCTTCAGGCATAATCAAAAAGTGACATAGGACAGATATATATGTTCATCATTTGATTGGATGATTGATCACACTATGTCAAACATTTCAATTTGAATGATAACTCATGGGAGTTGTAGTTCTCAGTGAAACTACAAGGCACCCAAAGACACCCAGGGGTCGATTTAGGACTTCTATGTTACTTACTTCTATATTACTAATCTAATTACAGTATTATGATCTGGGGGCGTGTAGTATGTCATATTGCAATTTTGGGCATGTTAAGAAGCGCTTTTGACACCCCGCGGAGTGCGCAAAACGGCCTTGAATTAGTCATGGGTGTGTTTAAGGCGTGTTTGAGACGTACCCAATCAACATGTCCGTACTATTCTCTTTACCAGTCAGCTGATGTCACATACGGAATGCGCACTTTGGGGGTCGTGGTATGACATTTCTTCAGGCTGGCACCATAGAAGACATGACATGCCTTTGTCACATTTGGGTTAATTATTCCTATTGCACTGCATGCTGTCACCTTTATGCCTCAAAAGAACAGACCCACCTTTCAGATCGGAATGGAATTGCGAGTAGATAGCAGCATATTGGCAAATTGCCAATCCATGCGTAATTAATTAATTCGATAACGATAGAACCATGTACCATACAGCGAATGAAAGCAAGATTCCTAAGGAATATGGAGATTTTTACATTTAATAAAACGGTTGAGAAATGAGAGAACCATGAGTGTTTATAGGCTAATATCAACGTTTTTTTATGAAAGACCAAACGGGCTGTGAACTTGAAGAGCTCAATCACCATCCCGACACGGAAGAAATATAGCCTAGTGCATGCATGTATATGCACTGTTGCACTTGCACACAGTAGCCTACACACGCTCTTTATTTGTTTCTATTGAAAAACACCAGTAAAATAACGTTTATTATATTTTATTTCATTCAAGTCACGACGAAGGAATGAGTTGAATGCGTGCTGCGTAATGCTGTGGCCCCGATGGTATGGTCTTCGCTGAGTTCGCTCGTAGCATTTTATTGAAGAAGACTTGAATCGGGTGTGATACAGCATATGAAAGCACATTTCCCACGGATTATGGAGATGTTTTTATTTATTTTTAAGGTTGAGAAATGAAAGAATTATGGCCGTTTCTAATCTCAACATTTTTTTTTAAAAGACGCAAAACCGCCATGTCTCATAGAAACAAGTAAATAGGTCTATAAAAATAAGCGCATATAACAGGGGTCTGTAACCTATTTTAAATGAAGTGCCATGTTTTTATTTTCTAAATAGTGAGTCTGCCATATCCAGATTAATTTGAATGACACCACATTAAAATAAAAAAACATATTTTGATTGTCCACAAATATAAAGTTCTTCCTTCTTTTTAAATATGTTCTTGCACATTGTTATAATGATCATTATATATCCCCCTGCAGTCAGAGTTCATAGTTTTAATGAATGAATGTGATGCATTGTGAGCTGGTATAGATCTGCTATTTTCAAAAGTAATCTTTTTATTTAATTTTTGGATTAGCTGTCCTTAGTTGGGCAAATGCATTCATCTGGGGATCCTTGACATGGGAATGTGCTGTGTGACGATCACTGGTTTAAACAACATTAGGAGAAAAGCCCAAATAACCACTTTAGAAACAAGAAAAGCAACCACACAAAGCAACTTTACAGAAAAATAAGCCGCTTATAATAAACAGACATGGCAACACTCTACCAGCCTTCCAGAGCCGCTCAAGTGTCAAATCAAACAGTGCTTTTTGCGTTTATGAGGTGGTCAGACCCACGTCTAATCGTTATGCGCTGAGTGTCTTTAGGTCAAGGGGCTTAATAGCAAATTGCGCAAAGCGAGAATAATTAACATATGGACACTCCCACAATGCTAAAATATTCAGGGACGCGGTATGCCAAATGTGTGTGCGTTCAACACGGGCCGAGTGCGTTCAACACGGGCCGATATGCCTTTCATAATACGAATGTGCGCAGAGCGAGGCCAATTTATGTATCACGACCTGGTAAACTGCACCTTCAAAATCGACCTGCAAGTGTCCATTTAGACAAGAGAAAAACATCACAAGGAAAAAATTACAATTATTTACAAACGAAGTAAACAAAAAACAGAAAAAAACAAAAGCCAATAATGCAATCAAATGCAAACATCAGGCACATAGCCATCATAAAGCAAAGAGCAAATGTAATCTTTTGTCATCTGTTTATATAACAACACCCATATCGAAATCTTCATTGAGACCTAAGGGTTGTAAACTTTCTAAAGTGTGGATCCAATAGAGCTCTCTCTGGCATAACCTTCTGTCGACATCACCCCCTCTCTGAAGAGTAATCTGCTCTATTCCCTGGAACCTAAGGGAGGAGATAGGATGAGAGGCAAAGGCTGAATGAAACTCGTGGTCTGGAAGAGACCACGTAGTAGGTGATTCCAGCCAGTGTTTGTTCTTTGTGTCAAACACTTTGACGGTGTTGTAGAGCCCAAGTACAAATATCTTTGTCCCAATGTTGGTGGCAGAGTGTGGTGCCACATATGGCGGAGAGCCTGTGGTGTGAATAAGAATTGTGACATTTTATCATGAATCATTAGTGAGGACCAATTATATGAAGGTATGTTGAGAAGTGGTGAAGTGGTCCTTTAAGTTCTGCATGCAGCATTCTGGCATATAGCATCTGTCTAGTGTGTGTGTGTCTGTCTGTCTGTCTGTCTGTCTGTCTGTCTGTCTGTCTGTCTGTCTGTCTGTCTGTCTGTCTGTCTGTCTGTCTGTCTGTCTGTCTGTCCGTCCGTGTACACAGTAAAATCAAAATCATATTATACGGACGCAACCAAAAAGATTTAGTTACATCTAGTATATAGGCTATAGGCCACAGATGGATATATGAATGAACACTTTTATTTGAGTGTGTTGTCATAGAGTGTCTGTATGGATAAGTCTAGACAGTCAGAGAGCAGTGTGAGGTGGTAGATTTTAGGATAACTAGACAGTCAGAGAGCAGTGTGAGGTGGTAGATTTTAGGATAACTAGACAGTCAGAGAGCAGTGTGAGGTGGTAGATTTTAGGATAACTAGACAGTCAGAGAGCAGTGTGAGGTGGTAGATTTTAGGATAACTAGACAGTCAGAGAGCAGTGTGAGGTGGTAGATTTTAGGATAACTGGACAGTCAGAGAGCAGTGTGAGGTGGTAGATTTTAGGATAACTAGACAGTCAGAGAGCAGTGTGAGGTGGTAGATTTTAGGATAACTAGACAGTCAGAGAGCAGTGTGAGGTGGTAGATTTTAGGATAACTAGACAGTCAGAGAGCATTGTGAGGTGGTAGATTTTAGGATAACTAGACAGTCAGAGAGCAGTGTGAGGTGGTAGATTTTAGGATAACTAGACAGTCAGAGAGCAGTGTGAGGTGGTAGATTTTAGGATAACTAGACAGTCAGAGAGCAGTGTGAGGTGGTAGATTTTAGGATAACTAGACAGTCAGAGAGCAGTGTGAGGTGGTAGATTTTAGGATAACTAGACAGTCAGAGAGCAGTGTGAGGTGGTAGATTTTAGGATAACTAGACAGTCAGAGAGCAGTGTGAGGTGGTAGATTTTAGGATAACTAGACAGTCAGAGAGCAGTGTGAGGTGGTAGATTCGGGTGTCATCCTGTGCTGTCGTGCTGTGTTTGTGAACCATGTGTTCCGGACAGTTCCTGAGGACATCCATCCCGCCCTTCGCTGGGCTCTGACACCAGGCTGGCAGCAACACAAACCCACATACAGGGTCATTAAGCCATTCAGGACGGGAACCCCTTTTTGGTGTTTTAAACAAAAGAAAATAGCAGATCTACAACCTCGTCGCGCGGCACCGAGTTCCGCACTATACGAGCTTGTAGAGCTGCTATTTTTGGAAAAGGCGGAGCAAATCTTTGAATGTATATGTTATTTCAGAGCGAACGTTTTTAACTCAAAACTTTGCATCTGGTGGGTCCCTGGAACAACATATTTTCAGATGGGGGTCCGCGGCGGGGGGCCTTCACATGAAAAAGGTTGAGCACCACTGACATAAACAAATTGTTTTTTTATAAACCAGTTTCTAGTTTTCTGGAAAAAACACTTGTTTCTATATCAGTGATTCTCAAACTATTTCATGTCAAGGACCCCAAACATTATGTAATTGGCTGCCGACCCCCCCATCTGAAAGTATGTTGTTCCAGGGACCCCCACCCCATTTTTGTGACTTTTCTAAAATAGCAGATCTACGAGATCATAGCGAGGCACCGATCTTGTAGATCTGCTATTTTTCAACAGCTAAAGTAAACAAAAACAAAATTGATAAACGTGGTTAAATGGTAAGACGACACAGATGTGTTCTAGGTCTTAATGGCTTAAGCATTATTCCAGAGAGAGAGAGAGAGAGAGAGAGAGAGAGAGAGAGAGAGAGAGAGAGAAAGAGTCAGTTCACTGACTGCGGCGCTTTCAATGAAGGTTATTTTATCACCATCATCATTGTCATCGCTGCTGCTTTGACAATGAGCTTTGTGTGTGTGTGTGTGTGTGTGTGTGTGTGTGTGTGTGTGTGTGTGTGTGTGTGTGAGGTGTGTGCAGTCACTGAGCTGCAGCGTGCATGCGTGCATGCACCTGTGTTGCCTCTGTTTGTGAGAGAAACAAGCAACTATAAGTCTATGAAAACGGGTCATAATATGAACACAGACACAGACACGCACAGATTCATGTATTTGATCTCATCGCGACACGTTGTGAGCTTGTAGATCTGTATTCATATACATACAGTATATACGCGTGAATTCTTAAATGATGTGTCAAATAAATGGTTATGATTCTATTGTCTGAGTTAAATTAACACCAGGGTTGTATTAGTGTAGTTTTCTACTGTGTTTGCGTGCACGTGTGTGTGTGCGTGAGCGCAGCCATGCAGACAACTGTTCATTCCACAATCTCCAAATGCTAGATTGAGTCTGGAACTACACCTCCCGAAATCCCAGCTGCCATTTCCGTTCACAAACATATATTTCGAGCTTCTTTTTTTTTCATTTAATTTTCTGCTATAAGCAAACAAGCTATATTTATATATGCTTAGATGATTTTGATTTATATTATGATAAATGTGCGCGACTGTAAAGACGAAGCGGAAGTGGGGAGTAGGCTCCACTTCCGCTTTACATAGTCTTGCGTAGCCAGACAACTATTCCACAATCTCCGAATGCTATATAGATTCTGGAACTACAGCCCCCATGAGCTGAGTAAGGAATGCTATATAGATTCTGGAACTACAGCCCCCATGAGCTGAGTAAGGAATGCTATATATAGAGTCTGGAACTATAGACCCCATGAGCTGAGTAAGGAATGCTATATATAGAGTCTGGAACTATAGCCCCCATGAGCTGAGTAAGGAAACTGCCATTTCCATTCACGAAAATATATTTTAAAATATCTTTATTCTTTACATTTTATTTTTGTATTTTCTTTTGTGCTTAGCAACAAACTATATATGCTTAGATGATTTCTATTTATATTAGAATATTTTTGCGCGACTGTAAAGACGAAACGGAAGTGGGGAGGAGGCTCCACTTCCACTTTATCACTTACTCATGACAGCTCTTCCGTTGCTCCAGACTGTATGATGAAGCATTTGGAACTTGCGAGAGGCAACAGTCTGGCAATGCGAGACAAGGCTGTGTGTAACGTGGACCTCAACGAAGGAAACGCTACCATGAATAAATAAATGGCCGCTGTTGGTGTTTCCTTGTCGTCGGTTCATCTTGAAATGTCTATCTCTATCCCACTAAGACCGGGACAGCATCTGTGTCACGTTACATTTGAACCACTCTAACCAGGGCGACTGTGGCTCAAGAGGTAGAGCAGGTCGTCCAATGATCCATGGGACGGCGGTTAGAGTCCCGGCTCCTCCTGTCTACATGTCGAAGTGTCCTTGGGCAAGACACTGAACCCCAAATTGCTCCCGATGTGCTGGTTGGTACCTTGCATGGCTTCCGCCGCAATCGGTGTGTGAATGTAATGCACAATCTATGTAAAGCGCCTTGGATAAAGGCGCTATATAAATGCACCATTTACCATTTAACCAGATCTAGCTCACAGCGCGTAAAAAAATGAAACGCTGTGAGATTGTAATCTTTGAATACAAATATATACTTTGGACTGCTATGAGGCAGATTCTAAAAACGCCTTCTAAATCATTTTTTTTTTACTTTTTGGATACTGTATACTGTACAGAACCCCAAAAGGGGTTTCCCGCCCCAAAAAAATATATATACATGTAATTCGGGGGGGTTGAGTTTTTTCCACAGATCTTTAGAAGACATTTATGGGTTTTTTTAGAAACCATGGCCTCAGGTCGTAAGGTGTTATTTGCCAACAGCGCTGGATGTATGGCCTCTCCTCTCCTCTGTCGTGACAACCGTTCCCCTCTCCCCCTCCGGTCTGGCCCGGGCCACACGAGCCACCGTGTCACCTGTAATGGGACACCGTTTGTGGGATACCCTTGTAAATCCCCACAGCTAGAGAGAGAGAGACATGGAGACGGCCGGCCGGACGCAGCAATCTATACAGTCAGACATCTCTCTAAACAACAGCAGCACAATGACTGGACACTCTGGAGAGAAAATGACTAGTAAAAATGTGTTTCTTTAACTCTGGGGGGGGGGGTTGAAGGGTTTACTATAAGTTCACACTCACAAGTTGAATTAATACATCGAACAGAAACCTCTTATCTCCGTATTTTAAAATCCTGCAAAGTCATAAAACCACACGTGATGATTACAATTACAATTGAGGCATTTAGCAGACGCTCTTAATCCAGAGCAATTTACATTAAGCAAGAACTAAAAGCATGGCAATACATCACATATATAAAAAGTAGTTATCATGAAACATGCGTAAGCTAAGAACGTAACAGTGGAATATCTATATAATGAAACTATACATATAAACTATACATACTATAGCCTACTATACTATACATGTATATACTAGAAAGTGCTATGACTACATAAAATGCAATTCTAGTGCTGTCTATGTAACATGCTATAAGTATGTATAAGATTCTATCCAAGTCTACATAAAGTGCTATCTAAGGGGCTAGGGTAAGTGCTATGGGCCATGATGGAGTCTGAAAAGGTGGGTTTTCAGACTACGGCGGAAGATTGGGAGTGAGGCTGCAGTTCTTATTATAATGGGAAGTGCATTCCATAGTTTTGGAGCCAGAAGGGAGAAGAGTTTGGGACGTGTGGAGCGCTGTCCTTGCATTTTTAGTGAAGGTACTTCCAGCTTCCCTGCGTTGGCTGATCTGAGTGCGCGGGAGGGTTTGTAGGGTATACATACTTGTGAGATATGGGGGAGCCATGCCTTTGGTTGCTTTGAATGCCAGCATCAGAGTTTAGTATTCAGTGTAGGCAGCGACCGGGAGCCATGGAGGAAGCGGAGAAGGGGGGAGACGTGAGAATTGTGGCTGGTTGAATGAAGACCAAGCGAGCTGCGGCATTCTGGATCAATTGGAGAGGCTTAAGTGCTTAAGGCCAGTAAGGAGAGACATGTCCAGACATCAGTCAAGCTTTCATATTTCTGGACAGACCTCACTCCCTGTAATCCTGAGTGCTACTCTCCCTCTGCCAACCTGGGGAGAGCCCCGAATTTAGCTCATGCTTCCACCAATGCATGAGGAGTTGGACGTAGCGCGTGGAAGGAGCACGTTATTCCAACCAGTTCCTTTCCCCTCCATCAGGTGCCCCGGCTGGCCAGGGGGAGGCAGTTTAGAGACCAGGTCCTTTCCCCTCCATCAGGCGCCTTGGCTGGCCAGGGGGAGGCAGTATAGAGACCAGTTCCTTTCCCCTTCATCAGGCGCCCCAGCTGGCCAGGGGGAGGCAGTTTAGAGACCAGTACCTTTCCCCTCCATCAGGCGCCCCGGCTGGCCAGGGGGAGGTAGTTTAGAGACCAGGATTACTGCATGTTAGAAAGGCCCTTCCGCCAACCCCACCTATAGGGTATGGGTGCTGATGATGTACATTACAAACATTTTTCAAACGATTGTAGTGGAGTAAAAGTTCAATATTTGTCTCTGAGAGTCGAAGTATAGTATACTGGAATATTGAATATTGGCAGTACTCCATGCAGTAATGGAAAATACCTCAAAATTGTACTACCGCAGGCCTGCTGTAGTACTTGTGTAAATGTAGGCTGTGTACTGTCAACTGTGTACTGTCCACTGTGTATTGTCCACTGTGTACTGTCAACTGTGTACTGTCCACTGTGTATTGTCACTGTGTACTGTCAACTGTGTACTGTCCACTGTGTATTGTCCACTGTGTACTGTCAACTGTGTACTGTCCACTGTGTACTGTCCACCTACAGGTGTCTCAGGTAGCCTATCAACTCCTTCACATCCGCTTTCCTGGAGGCTCTTTCTCTCTCTCTCTCTCTCTCTCTCTCTCTCTCTCTCTCTCTCTCTCTCTCTCTCTCTCTCTCTCTGTCTCTCTCTCTCCTCTTGAACTTGGACTCCGGGCAGTGCAGCAGAGAGAGAGAGAGAGAGAGAGTTAGGGAGAGAGAGAAACCCTATCATTGTTCTGGACGCGGGTCGGGTCAGCTCGGCGTGCAAAACAAAGCACAGTGCAGTGCATCATGGACACCGGATCAACCCTATGATGTCATCATGATACCTCTGTAAAGCCCGGCTATATACGGTTACCGCCGGCCGATCATTTATTCATTTACATTTGCTAATTTTCTTTAACGAGAAGAGACGGACAGAGCCTCTAGTGGTATCTGGACATGGCTGGCTTTAGATCATCTGTCTCAGGGAGGAACAGTGAGTGACCTGTCCCGGACGAGGCCTATTAGCAATGGTGCAAAGTAACTAAGTAGATGTACTCAAGTACTGTACTTCAAGGAGTAGTTCACCAAAATATTTATTATCAATTACACACCCCATAACGCCTTGAATGTACAGAGTTTTTCTTTTCTTTTTTTTCTTTTTTACATTTTTATCCCACATTTTTGTAACCCATTTGTCACCCGGTGCCAATTACCTAAGCTGTCTCTGCCATCCTGGGGAGAGCCCCGAACTGAGCTCATGTTTCCTTCAGCAGGAGGAGTGCAGCAGGCAGCTTCTTTCTTTTCCCCGGGTTGGACGTATAGCACCTGCAAAGGAACACGATATTCTAACCGGTTCCTTTCCCCTTTATCAGGCTGGCCAGGGGGAGGCAGACAGGCAGTATAGAGGCCACAGAAGTTCCTAGAGACCTGCAGATGGCGGATTTAACCGTGGTTGCCGCGGGTAACCGCAGTTGCAGCTGGATTTGGGAGAATACAATTTATTACTTGCGCAAGCAGAGCGCGCAACTAATTGTTTTCGCCCAGTGCTTCGATGCGTATGTCGCCGTTTGATTTGTATGCGCCGTGCCAGCGTATGACGTAATGACTACTTGTGCTTGATATGGCAGTGGTGTCAGATTACATACATGTATACATACCTTTAATCCTCCCGACACTAAAACATATCATATATACTTACTTACTTACTTACTTACTTATTCATCCGTATTAATTACAACATTACGTTACTAAACCTAATAATTCAATATTTCAAATGTTCTTTCACAGAGAACCAAAGATTTGCCAGTTTGTAGCGGTCGACAGTACTTGCGCGCTCTGCTTGCGCACTAGTAGGCCATGTATGGCCTACTTGTGTGCAACAAGCAAGTAGGCACTCGACAGATTGCAGTTCGAGTTAATAATTAATATTGGATAAACCGCGGGTGAAATAATGAAGGAAATAAAGTAAAGGCATCTCTCTATATAGGCTTATTAGGCTTATACTGTAGCTTTTAAAACGCACAAAATATCGGCGTACAGTATATAATCCCATATGCTTCCCTGCGCTGCTCGCGGATGGTGCGGTTAATATAAATAGGATGATATAATTAATGCGGTTGGATAATGGGAGGACAGTCAGTGGCCTTGTGGTTAGGGTGTCTGAAACTGGGAGGTCGGGGTTTGAGGACCCGATGCCTCCCTGCTTGGCACTCAGCCTCAATGGGTTGTAATGAGGGGTCAAATCAACTAATCAAATGATTCCTGGCTGCGGCTGCGGCTCACCACTCCACGAGATGGGTCAAATGCGGAGAACAAATTTCACTGCGGTAACGTGTGTGACAAATTGATACCAATGATTTTGTACTTTTACTCAAATACATTTTGAATACCGGACCTTCACTTGTAACAGCACCGTTTCTACATTTGTGTCCATCATCCAGTTTTGCCATGTCATCAGAAATGAATCATGCACAGAGCTTAGTTTATTTATTCTGAATGTTGTTTTCTATATAAGTAGCCTGTTTTACATCTGTTTAACCCTGCAGTTCAGTTGTTCATAAAAACCTTTGGAATTTCAAGGACCCCCAGTTTGATAATTGTGCATTTTAGGCAAGGGACCCCCAAGTCATAATCCTATTTTACATTTTATGTCACCTACACTGTGAGTGTTAATATAACTCTGAGAGTGTCCAAATGGGGTCCATTTGGTCACCATGATATATAGCATTACACTTGTTTACAACAGGGTCCACCATTTTCAATTCATCTGAACATTTAGAGACCTATAGCAAAAATAAAATAAAAGTTCATTGAATGAACCGGAGCGTGTGAGTTTGTGAATCAGAATCACCCTGTAAGGATTCATTCATTTTCAGCAATGACTGAACATTATACTAGAGCGGTGGTAAATAAGAAGTCTGCGTCTTCTGTACACTGGCCAGCAGTCAATGGGCTTTGTCGCCATCTTTTGGTCACTCAGGGTAGATGCAGACCTGTAGCCTCTGTCTGCCTGTAGACGAAAAAGCCTAATAATAATATGGGCCATCCCTCCCCCCTGTCCCAATGGGAGGTTCTCCTTTAGGTTTGTGGTTAAGACCTTTGACAGTGATCTAGTAGTGTCACTTTTCCGTGCGTGAGGCATGGGTTTGAGTCCTGGCCGTTACACCACCACCACCACCACCGGAGGTTATATGATTTTATTTCCTTGTTTGTGTTATTTGCTGTCCTGTTTGAGATCAATTGTACAGGCTTATATAGCATGTCAAACCAATGTGAATGGTTGAAATGTTTTTTTTTTTTAATTATAGGCCTAAATTATGTTTTATTCGTTAGAAGTACCTGAGTGCGCTTTTAAGTGCACAGAATGAAAGATTGGACATCCTATGGAAGCATTATAGGAATAATATACGATTGTTTGGATTTCACATGGTAGGGAATAGTGGAGGGAACTAATGAAAAGTGGGCACCTCTAAAATGTGCTATTTTGTGCAAAATGATGAAAAATATATTTGAAAAATCACACCGTGTGAAGTGAGGGGCGCTCTTATCATCGTACATCATCATGAATCATCTCATACTGGCCAATCAGAAGCTAAATATTGAGATGTGTGGCGTCAAAAGCTGTATATAGGAGGGGCTAGCGCCCCTCAAAAATAGTCTTTAGTGATGATTTGAAAATGCACAGTCATTATCAGATGTACCCTTTAACTTATTGTTTATGCCCAAAAGGTTTGGATAAACAGCTTTCGTGGAATTTGTAACAATTGTAGAAATATCAGACCTGTACATTACTTGAGACCGTTTTCCAATATATATTTTTTAACCAAATGGCAAATTTTACATCAAGGTACCCACTCTTGCAGTTATACACGTGTGTGTGTGTGTGTGTGTGTGTGTGTGTGTGTGTGTGTGTGTGTGTGTGTGTGTGTGTGTGTGTGTGTGTGTGTGTGTGTGTGCATGCCTCCTACATATCTACATTCAGGGGAAAATAACTCCATAAAATCCGTAGCAAAAGAATATTTATTCCTTTTTTGTAACATTATCTGTTCCCGGAAAGTGCATGGTATAGATTTTCTTTTTTACATAAGGCAAAAGTCATCTTTTAAGACATGAACACAACAATTCACAATCATCGTCATGGACGCTGGGTGCAGGGTGTGTTGCATAGCAGAGGAGTAGCGTAAGGTATTTATGTATAAAAATCTTTTCATATTGGAGGTCGTGTGATGTGAGCACAGTGTTGTTCCATCAGAGCAGGTCCATCAGGGGGCGCCGTTTATGCCTTTACCATCGCAGAGAACTCTGCACACAAAACAAACGTTATCGTTCACCATGTTAATTGCATAGTTGCGTCAGAGCAGGGTTTCTCAAAGTGAGTGACACCCCATAGGGCAGTGTTTCCCAAAGTGGGGTCCAGGGGGTCCCCAGTGGTCCTTGAGGGAGTTCCAGGGGGTCCCCACCTAAATGATAGTTTGGAACAAAATGGACCCAAATGGACCTGAGAGTGTACATATGGAAACAAATGGACCCTAACAGGTCCATCTGGTTCCATTTGTACACTCTCTAAGTTACATTTACATTGATTTTACAATATAAATTGGGGGCCCCAGAGATATAGAAATGCCATTAAATGGGGTCCGTAGACTATAACGCATGTCAAACTGGGGATGCCTGAAATGAAAATGGTTGAGAATCACTGCTAGAGCAGAAAAAACTTCTCTTAAGGGGGTCCCTTGTCCTCTTAAGGGTGGTCCCTGGTCCTCTTAAGGGTGGTCCCTGGTCCTCTTAAGGGTGGTCCCTGGCATCTCTTTTTCAATTCGGGGTTAGTGTCAATTTGGGGGTCCTTGACATTTGGGAACCACTGCTTATAGAGCCTGGATGAAGACAGAACTGTACCATCGATGCTATAGAGCCTGGATGAAGACAGAGCTGTGTACCATCGATGCTATAGACTATAGAGCCTGCATAATAAAGACAGAACTGTACCATCGATGCTATAGAGCCTGGATGAAGACAGAGCTGTGTACCATCGATGCTATAGACTATAGAGCCTGCATAATAAAGACAGAACTGTACCATCGATGCTATAGAGCCTGCATAATAAAGACTTCTGTCTTCTGTCTGTGTACCATCGATGCTATAGAGCCTGCATAATAAAGACAGAACTGTACCATCGATGTTATAGAGTCTATAGTATAGACTATAGAGCCTGGATGAAGACAGAACTGTACCATCGATGCTATAGAGTCTATAGTATAGACTATAGAGCCTGGATGAAGACAGAACTGTACCATCGATGCTATAGACTATAGAGCCTGGATGAAGACAGAACTGTACCATCGATGCTATAGACTATAGAGCCTGGATAAAGACAGAACTGTACCATCGATGCTAAAGACTATAGAGCCTGGATGAAGACAGAAATGTGTACCATCGATGCTATAGAGCCTGCATAATAAAGAAAGAACTGTGTACCATCGATGCTATATAGAGCCATGAAGACAGAACTGTACTGTACCATCGATGCCGATCTTTCCGTCGCCGTCGCTGTCTCCGGCCTTAAGGAAGGCCTTGGTCTCTGCGTCGGTGAGAGCACGCGCACCTTTGTTGAAATTCTGCAGGAACAGTCTGGAGGACAACGGGAAAGAAATGTCATATATATATATATATAAAGTCAATATAAGAAATTATAAGAGTCAAAGCAAGCAATTGGCTTTATAAGATCATATAGGAAAGGTCGGCTTTCTGTCCCTATATAAGCAAAAATAAACGTGCATTTATTTTTTTATGCACCACATATAGGTATCTGGAACATTACCTCCCAGAAAACTGCAGGTCTGCATGCCACTCATTTATTTTAAACACAAGTGTTGTAACTAAGTACATTTACTTAACAGTTTTGATATATTTTTTACTTTACTTGAGTATTTCCAATTTTCTGTACTTTTACTTCTCTCAAAGGCAAATATTGTACTTTTACTCCACTATTTGAAAACATTAGTTACTAGTTTTATTTACTTTTATTAGATTTAGATTATTATTACAAAACATACCCACTTCAGCCATACATAACATTTCGGCATTTAAAAATAGCTGATCTGCAAGCTCACAATGCGTAGTCATGTGACGCATTGTGAGCTTGTAAATGGTGCATTTAGCTTGTAGATCTGCTATTTATGTACTGTAAGTGCATTCGTGTCGAGTAAATTTTTTTATTCCAGATTTTTTACCTGTAACAGAGCATTTCTACATTGCAGTATTGATACTTTTACTATGAGTACTTTTTCCACCACTGTTTAAAACACAACTAAAAAATTTCTGCCTTTGATTGAATTATTTAAAAAATATTATTAATAAAAGTATTTTATTTTCTCTTCTGCACTGAAACTGTATACCGGTATGTTAATTAGTTTACCTCTTATTTTATTCATCCTAATTTAATTTTATAATTGCATTTCCTTTGCTTGATATTCTGCGTATAAAGCACATTGAATTGCTACTTGTTGCTGAAAACAGCCTTGCCATTATGCGCTATTCCCATGCATGTTACGCACATTACGCACGACTTTACGCATGTGGATACATTGAGCATTTTGAACTTATACTGTCGCCTGCCAAAAATCATGCATTTATACTGTCGCCTGCCAACAATAACTATACATTTATACTGTCGCCTGCCAACAATAACTACATTTATAGCCTACTGTCGCCTGCCAACAAGAACTACAATTGTACTGTCGCCTGCCAACAAGAACTACAGTACATTTCAAGCTTAATTCTCATGGTAGAAACATTGACTCCAGAAGAGTCATTTCATTGTTACGCACTTTACGCACGATATTGCGCATGGGATACTGTGGGCATGATAAACAGAGCTCAGTGGTGGTGAATGGTGCGTTTTGTGTTATTTACTTGAGCTCATCCTCCTCAATGAAGCCGCTGGCGTCCTGGTCGATGATGGAGAAAGTTTTCTTCACGTCAGCGTCCGTCTTTCCCGTCAGGCCCACGGCGGCGAAGAACTTCTTGTGGTCGAAAGAATCAGCGGCTGGAAAAGTGGTGATGATGCAGCAGATGTTGTAGCTATGATGCCTTTGTTGTTTGGTAAATTAAAGGATTAATTTTAGGCTATAGCCTACCTTTGCATCCGTCCAGGGCTGCAGTGATGGCGGCATCAGTGAGTATTCCGGTGAAGGCCATTTCGATCTGGGAGAAAAACATGACAATTATATAAGAGGATAACTTTATCTGGGTGAAAACACCGCATGGTGGGGAACCTAAATAGTAAATAATGTTTCTGAATCCTATCCTATAGGCTGTAGCATTATTGAGACATTTTGGAGTCGTATACCAATTAGTATAGGCGTACTTGGGCTACAATATAGTTTTTTTTTTTTAATTCCAATTCATTCTTTTAAGATTATGTGGATCATCATCATCGCCATCTATTTAATCTATTGAGTCTGTTAAAGGCATCATCACTTCCACAATAAATTGCCTTCAATGTTAAACATTCAATGAATCACTATTTGCGCATTAAAAACGTCGCCAATGAATGATGTTTCTATTACCAACCGAATATAGTATATAGCCTATTTCAGAATCCATTCCCCAGCCATAACAAACAATAAACTCGAATTAATCCACTTTACAGAGCTATGTGAAAACTGTAGTATTTATTTGGGGAAGCCGAGACAGGCTTATAGACTCTCCCTCCCTGCATGCTGCATGCGGGGGGCAGCTGCTGCCTCCCTTTCCCCTGCCTGCATGCTGCTGTGATACATGTCTCCTCATCGTAAATCTCTGACTGTCTGTCCTGTGTCCTCTCCGCATCGAATGTCAGGCTTCCCCATAAAGCAGAAACCAAACCCAGCATCTTTTCCGCCTGGAGTCGGAGTCCTCTTTCAGAAGAAGAAGCCAGAAAACGCTACATTTTTCTGCGAGGCGCCAATGTCGAGCCTGATGGATGCTGAGTGTATGGTGGTCCCCGCGGCCCGCCGGCCGGTCTTGGACTTGTCTCTTATCCCTTCATTACATAAAGAAAACTCACCTCGTTTCTTTTGTCGTAGAGATGGAGGATGAGGATGACACGGGGAAGACTTGGGAGTCGACTGCAGTGATCTTCCACCGTGATCCCCGTGACCTTTTTATACTTTTGTCGGTCCACTGGAAATCCGAGGCATAAGCATAGCTGACACCACATCACACCGATGAGAGACAAGGGAGAGGGGGTGTGCAATGCTGCATGCACGGCGAAAATGTTGTCCACTAGCCAGACTAGAGGAAGACATTGCTTGCAGGTCTATTTTGGGGGTTTCCCCTAAATGAAGTCACTTAAAAGGTTGCGTTTGGAAGGAAAAATAATCCTCCCAACGCTAAAGAATACACTGCACTGCTGATGACTGTGAATATAGGCACAGAGAGCAATTGACACTTGACAATTCCCCAGTGGATGAATGAAGAGAACAGCACGCAGCATTTACTTATAGGAATAATATTTAATTTGTTAGTAGGCCTATATAGTTGCTTTTCTTAACAATAAAGCTTTTGGTTTGTGTATAGGTTTCATGTCTGTAATTAGGCTATATATGTTACACTTAATAGAACCGCATTTCCATGACCATGTTTGGGATGTCAGAAACTTCTCTCCTTGCTTTGAAGTGGAAGTATTTTTTGCGGAAAATTGAAGACTTTAATCAATGTCGTCGTGAATTTCCTTTTTTTTATTTTTTATAATGTATTAGTACTTTCAATTATGTGTGTGTGATGGTCTAAATCGCACACGTTTATAATGGGAAGCACGTTGTAATAACGACAATCTCCTGGAGGTGGCAGCAGCACTGTCCATTTGGAAGAGAGTCATATATAGGCCTACTTTGTATTTATTTGTTTTTGAATAGCAACTGATTGTAGCCTACTAGCCTTCCCTGTTGTTCCTAGTCATCTGATAGGCTCCATGGTCCGTGGATTGCATTACAGACCAGAGTAGTCATGTAGTTGTGTGTTTTAATAGTGTAAGCATTGTGTATATGCCTGCACTATACCTGCATCGAGTGATCTTGAACATAGAAGTTGATCTATTGAAGAATCTGACAAAGTACATAATTTTTGTTTTTGTTTTGATTGTATTGCTGTATTGTTGTACTGTTCTTTCTGCTTTGGCAATGTAAACGTATGTTTTCTCATGCCAATAAAGCCCTTTGAATTGAATTGAATTGTAAGCAGATAGCCTTGTTTGTGTTTTTTCATCAAATGCTTGTGTTTTGTCATTAGTGTGTTTCAACCATGGCTTTTTACATGCCATGCTAGCCGGCCATTAGAAGAAACTGTGGCCTATATATATGCCACTCCACCTGTCATATCATACAATTGGGCTGCATGGCAATATATTGGATATTATATCAATATATTGTGATATGGGACTATATATGGGATTAATAGCAAAGCAAGTGTTTCCTATACTTTTTAACCTCCAACAATAATGAGAATATAGAGCATATCAAACTTGCAGAGCAGCTACTTTCTCCGTTAGCGGCACAATATAGTAGCCTATATTATCGCCGACGATATCGAGACATTTGATGAAAAATATCCAGATATTGTTGATTTTGTCCCCCACTGACCCATTCAAACCAGGGAAGCATTGGTGATGTAATTTTAGATTATTTTAGTGTTAGCTGTTAAAAAAAATAATATTGCGCTTGTATACATGTGCTATTCTTTTTGAACATTTTCTTGAAACATCTTGAAAGCGTGCGAAGAACTATACTTATGATTTAGAAGGAATATAGTGTAAAGAATGGCCCTCAGGGCCTTGATGCATGGGGCTAAAATGAGCGCTGTGTGTAAGTGACACCCCTCGCCATGGGTTGGGTCGGGTGCACCAACCACCGCCCTGGCCTGCATGGCTGCCTGCAGCACCTTGTACAGTAGTGGAGCTGAAGGGTGGTTCGTGCTGATGCAACCAAAGGCTATTCATAGACCCAGACCAGAGAGAGAGAGAGAGAGTCTTCTCCTTCTCCTGTTCCTTCTCCTGCAGTTGCTGCTGGCCCAGCACTTTCTGTCTGAACCAGCAGCACTCTCTCTCTCTCTCTCTCTCTCTCTCTATCTCTGTCAGTCTCTCTCACTCTATAAAACACCGTCCTCATGGCCAGTAGGACCTCCATGAGAGAACTATATCCCCCAACCAGGAGCACTATGTGGATAAGCAAAGAGAACTATATCCCCCAACCAGGAGCAGTATGTGGATAAGCAAAGAGAACTATATCCCCCAACCAGGAGCAGTATGTGGATAAGCAAAGAGAACTATATCCCCCAACCAGGAGAAGTATGTGGATAAGCAAAGAGAACTATATCCCCCAACCAGGAGCACTATGTGGATAAGCAAAGCCACTGCAGGGCATCCCACCCCAGAGCTATATATAGGCATGTAATGATATATGGTAAATCCATTAAGATCCATTCAAACCGGTGACAATTTGAATCGCAATTTGAATCACGATGAAAACAGCAGAAGAAAATACTGGATCTTTCAGTAAGAAAGAGTTCCAGTTATTTGCTACCGTAATGGACAAGAGAAGAAAATTAAAAGAGAAAGGAAATACTAGATTTGTGTAAGAGAAATAATTTAAATAAGGAAAATAAAGGTTGTGTTTTAAAAATTGAGAAGAACAGCATATCGTGAATTGAGTGAATCGTTACATGCCTATACGAAATCGTTTAGTCTCAAGTCGATAGTCTTAGTCGACTGAATATCACCATTTTGTTTTTAGTCTTTTAGTCTTCGTTTTAAGTCAACAAAATGAACATTGAAGGTAATATTACACACCAGAAGAGAACAGAAGTTACACCAAATGAGTATTTATTTCTGGTTATTCACTCTTCCTCAAAAGTGCATCATGTGAGGTGTACAGTTTTTGCACAATGCCATTATTTCCTAACATAAAAACAACACAGCTGGATAAACGATAACAAATACACTCATGTGTTTAAATGTAGAGAAATTGACTGCAGGCAATAAGATATAAAAAAATAATCTTTCAGCTGGTGAGTAGTGAGAGTGTTCTTGGAAGGAGTTTAGTTTTTACGGGTTCCATCGTGAAAAGTAGTGGGTCTTGGTTGGTCAGTGGACATTTAGGCCTTAACAAGCAGTGCGAACTCTGTGGGAAATGGAAAAGATAAGAAAAGAAAGAACGCTGTTAGTCTCCTGGGAAACAACTATATTCAATTCTTATGTCAAACCGTTTTGTATAAGTAAGTAAGTAAGTAATAGTATATTCAAATTATCATGTCAAATGTTTGTGTGCTCGCTTCTTTCTCCACATTTACAGGTTCAAAACAAGCATTTTGAACAGAAAACGCAGTGGAGCCGCGAGCTGTTTGTGTGGGCATGTCAGGCTTTCCTTTTCAGCCTATCAACTGACCATGAAGCACTTTGAACAGCTTCAGATATTCAACAATGACTGTTGTTTACATGCTAAAGACTTTTTTTGTTTTAAATCCAGTAGTTGTTTTAATGTAGGAAAACATTAGACGCTGGGTGTTTGGGTTAGAACATATAGCCTACTGATTGACAATGTCAATAAAGTTATGCTATTCCTCGATCGTAGTGCAATCACCTCTCTCCCTCAGGAGAGGTAGACAAGGGACATAACACTTAAGGATCACAGCTTCAGAGCATATGCTTTTATCCATCCCTGATGGGCTTTCAATGGAGCGGCTAAGCTCATACAGCCCTACCAAGACCATTGTATCCACACTGTCGCTCAAAACAGATTTGGGTCAAAGGTCAAATCAGCCATCACGTTTTCGAGAGATAAACATTTAGCTCGTGAAAACTAGTATGTTTAGTGCAAGTTCACTTGCATAGCCTACTTCTTTAAGTTAATTTAAATAGCGTACTTCTAACTCGATCAAGCCACCTGGCTGGCAAGTTGAAAGACTTCTCTTCAGTTTGATTATTTGCGTAGTTGCACATGGGCAAAGATAGGGGGCAATATAGGCTACCTGTATGCTGGGAAGCGCTTAAACTCCCAAGATTCTTTGAAATTATACTGGTATTATCTTCCTGGATTACTTTTTCTATGCATTTGATGTGTTACCTTGTGTTTTCCTTGCTTATAACTGCCTACATTGTGAATTGTAGTGTTTGTTTTTTTATCCATGTATTGTAAGAAGAGAAGAAGCGCTCACCATCCTGTCCGATCATGCCGTCACCATCCTCATCTCCAGCCTTGAGGAAAGCCTTGGTCTCTTTCTCGGTGAGTGCTCTTGCGGTTTTAGAGAAGTTCTGCAGGAACAGCCTATAGGAGAGGAGAACGGAGACACAGGAGAACGTTACCATCCAGACACCATACAATACTCCCATCACATCAGGAACAGCCTATAGTGGCCCTATTCGAATACTGGACTACTCGCCCCGGTGCTTGCCCGTTTTTCCTCCCGGAATTTTCCTCAGTGAGGGGGATAACTTGTAATATGCTATTGGCTGTTTGTATTCTTTTTGGAAAAATATAAAAAGATACTCCTGTGGAAAGGCTATATTATTTGACTTATATTGAACCTATAAACAATTTAGTATTATTTAGTATATGTAAGGTTTTGCCCCCTCAAATGGTACCTCGTCAGATAATCCCCACATATCCTACAACAACTTCTGTGAACAGACTTCACTGTAGTAGCTTTTCATAAATTATATTTGTACTTAGGCTGTTCTGCTGTCATGAAAGTTTATAGTTAGAGAAATTCAAAGTCCAGCCGTCTGCTGTCCAGCCTCTCCCACCCCTCACTGGGGAGAATTCTGGGAGTAAAACAGAAACGGGGCGAGTCTTCTTGTTACCCCCTATTCTAGGGGGGGATGTTCCGTGAAAATAGCTGATCTAGCCGCTTGGTGTAGAGCTTGATCTGGTGTAGAGGTGGGGGGAAAAGGGAGCAGACCAAGTATAGAGCCCTGGGGGATGCCAGACCGCTAAGTAAACAGGGTTGAATTAACTCCAAAGAATGTCAATAAATATGGTCCCACAGCGGAGCTATCTTACAGATCGATTTGTGAAGAAATATTGGGCAGAATTTGTTTACGACAAACACCGCCTTGAGATGATTTTGCCTTTAAATCATATAGCCAAATATGTAAATTGTGAACAACTATATGTGCAGGTGAACCCAGCACTTCAATATGGAGTGAATCGGATACCGTTGTAAACATGAGCTATGTTGTAACTTGTAAACATGAGCTATGCTGTAAACATGAGCTATGGCGCATATGTTGGTCAGCATTGTCCGAGATCTCCACAGCTCATTGATGTATTTGTGTGTCCATTTAAAGTGTGTCCATTTAAAGCTTGAACTATTTGCTGCTAAGTGTCTGCATGCTTCCTTTGTGGCCCCCCTGTTCCTCAATGAAGAGCATTATAGCTCAGTGATGTATTTATTGTCCGTGTGTCCATTTAGATCGTATATTATTGTTGCTATTATAGCTCAGTGGTGTATTTTGTGTCCATGGTTTAGATCTCATATCATTGTTGCTAAGTTTCTGCTTACTTGAGCTCCTCCTCCTCAATGAAGCCGGAGGCGTCCTGGTCAATGACGCCGAAGGCCTTCTTGACCTCGTCCACGGACTTGCCGTTCATGCCGCATGTGACGAAGAACTTCTTGTAGTCGAAGCTGTCGGCAGCTGCAATGCAACGCAACAACGTTTTGATCAAACGTGAGTGAGTGACTGAGCACAACCAACTCTAGTCCATAAACAGCAAGTATGTTTTTTTTTTTTTTTTTTTTTTTAACATATGTTTATTGATTTATTTTACAGTAAAAATAAGTATTTTCAAAACAATTGACATATATTCCCCCCCCCCCCACATCCCCATGGCAGCACAAATACAAATAAAATATTATCACGAAATGTTTTGACAATAATAAATACAGAACACAAAAATAAATAAATAATGACAAAACGAGAAATAAAACGAAAATAAAACACATTACATACAGTTAACCAAACAAATACACAATATCCGTCACAGTTCCCTACCCCCACCCCACAGCTATGGCAGGCAGAGTATGTTAATACAATATACCTTATACAATTGGGGGTGGTTGTATTTTGCCTCCCTGTTCTTCTATTGAGACATTTGAATTTTAGAACGTGATGGTCGAGATTCAATGTATCCCCCCTCCCCCCCCCCCCCCCCCCCCCCCCCCCCAGCAAGCTGGGAGGCTCTATTAGCTCACTGGTATATAAAACAAATGTCAGCACTTGTTTGTTTGTTTTTGCTTAGAAAACCGAGTTCAAATCCGGGGGAAGGCTACATAGCGCCACTATGTCGAGAAACACTCAAATAGAAACTAGTTGCACAAGCGGTTTTCTGCTACATGTGGTAATGTAATATTGGAATGCAGGTCAGGTGGGCGAAAATGTACACCCTCG
The DNA here is from genome assembly GCF_964188405.1 of Protomyctophum parallelum. NCBI lineage: Eukaryota > Metazoa > Chordata > Actinopteri > Myctophiformes > Myctophidae > Protomyctophum > Protomyctophum parallelum. The sequence goes on from NC_139708.1 coordinate 41,179,207, forward strand.
GGGTTGAAATTGTACACCCTTGGGGTTACCTATCGGTTTTGGGATTCTCCCAGGGTTTAAAGGTCAAATATGTTATGTATCACATATTATAAATTAATAAAATAAGTTATGCTTCAAGTTCTGAGTTGTCTTTTAAGTTGTTTCCTGAGAAACAACTTACTTACAACAAAAATACTCGCATTTTACTATAAAAAACGTCAGTGTCAATACTGCAATGTAGAAAATACAATTCAAAATGTACTTTAAGTACCAAAAGTAAAATAGCTCATTGTGCAGAATTGTAGACCCGTTTCGCAAGTTTTCAAATGTATGAAAACATTATTTTGAAAATAGCAGATCTACAAGCTCAAGCAAGGACTTGTGCATCGCATCGTTCGCGACACATTGTGAGCTTGTAGATTGGCTATTTTCCCTACATCTTAAACATTACATTTGTTGTATAATTCATGGTATTTCTTCGATATTTATTTTTCTTTGATTCCTTCATCAAAATAAAAAAATCTTAGAATTTTGTTATTAATGAATGAAAATGATTGCTTTTTTCGGGGGGAATGTTTTTTTTTTAAATGTTTTGAAATAATACTAATTAAATAAGTTTAATACGTTTAAAAAAATGAATTGTAATGCATTTTAATAAAGCGTCCTCTTACCCGCACACTCATCCAGGGCGGCCTTGACCTTGGCGTCTTCGAGTCCAGCGAAAGACATCTTATTATCTGAAAGAAATGTGGAAAGAGAGAAAGAGGTTTCACGTTACATTATGAGTGCCATCATGTGGTTTGTCGTGGTACTACAGTGCATACATCATATTTCTGTTAACCACTCAAAGCTCTGTTTTGTTTTAGTGGGGAAATTCTGATTTTTTTTTTTTTAATCTTTTTTGTTTTGTTTAAAGATGTTCAAAAAACAACAAATGATGCTGTTGTGAGCTTGTTGATTGGCTGGGTGAAAAGTGATATAGTTTGAATCCTTTTGAAAGATTTTCACAATTATTGCTCTATATTATTACATGGCCCACATTGGGCTGCATGGTTTGAAGTAGTTGAGATCAAGCTCAGTATAAATGCTGCATTGATCATGAAATGACATGATAAAATGTCACAATGACATAAAATAACTCACATGCATACATAAATGCACTTTTGTCATTCCACTGACACATTTTAGAAATACATTTAAAAGTGTGTTTGAAAACAATATGCCATGTGGAAGAGCAAGTATAGGCTAGTTTAAAACCTGACTGTCAGTTTATGAAATGTAAATAAATGTGAACTTGAAATGCTTTAGAAAGATTAAAAGTTATCTTAAAGCCTTGTAGCTCTGTAGCCTCCTCGTGTAGGCCTACAGCCTAAAGATGTAACAATAATAACACAACCAAATAGCCTTCCGCCCTGTGACTGTCTGTCCAGTTAATGAACTGCATGGCTAACATTAGCTGGCCAGGAGCAGGCGGGCAGGCCTAGTTAAATCTCAAACATGTCAGCTTCACTGCAACTGCATGCAGGGCGACCATAGTGTTGCCCTGCGGATAAATGCCAACCTCAGCACCAATGCCACTACAGTAATAACACAGGCCTAGATGCGAAGCGAAGGCATGAAGTTAAAACACCCCGTGAGAGAGAGAGAGAGCTTTGGAAATGTCCTTTCCTCAAGGATAAATAGCAACTGAAATCATATCATCCACAAATGGTTGTTCCTTTCTCCAAAAACCGCATTTCGTCTCCTGTGTTGCTCCTGTTGAGATCCCAGGTAGTTTCTCTATTTTTTTTATAGTCCAATGGTGTTTGAATTCTCCCAAGAAACCAAGACCTCTTTTCTTTCTTTTTTTCAAAGTTTGAAGTCCTGCATCATGATCAATACCACCATCATCATCATCATCATCATCATCATCACCACCGACCAACATCCCAAAGAGAAGACTCACCTTGTTGCGCTGCGTTGAGGCGAGTGAAAACCAGAGGAACTCTTGGGAAGTGAATGACACCCACCCTGTCGTCCGGCCCTCCTTATATACCCCCCGGCAACACCATTTACAGCCCGGCCCGCCGCGAAGGCCTGAATCTGCGCGAAGGGGAAAAATGTGTCTAGTAGTAGCAAAGCTATTTTTGGGGGGGATCTGCATGCATGGGATGGGGACGGGACGGGAAGGGGAGGGGGAAGGGGGAAGGGGGTCCTTCTCCTAAACCTAACACATGCAGGAGGCCACAGGTTGCTTTGCAGTTGCCATGTGTGTGTGTGTGTGTGTGTGTGTGTGTGTGTGTGTGTGTGTGTGTGTGTGTGTGTGTGTGTGTGTGCGCGCCTATCCGTGCGTGAGGCCTCCCCACCCCGCGCGTGAAACCCGAGAGACTACCCGGCCGGCGGTGAGGCGACGCACTAAAAAAAAGTGACTTCCTTTGAGGGGTGGGGGGGGACTTCTGGACATTTTGATTGATAAACGGTCTCTGAAACCAGGGGAATGTCTTGTATATTTGTATTTACGGGCCCCATGCTATGCTCGGTTCGTCCGAGGTGATGGATGGGAGTTTTTCTTTTTTTTTGCACAGGAATTAACTGCATGATTTATATTTGGCACGCACGTTGAGACATGAGGGCGATGCCACCAATGCCTATATTGGGGCATACTACATTAGGTTTCTAGGCTGTATCTCAGTATATCTGAAGCTTTTTCTTTAGCTTAATGTGTGTGTGAGCGCGCCACGCACGCACGTACCTAAATAAATGGCATTTTTTACTGGTATAGCAAATTGCAGAAATGTTAGACCTTCGATCATTGTCGAATGTTTAAACACGTTCCAATCATGTATACTTTGCTTTGGGCTACTCGGCCTATATATATATATATATATATATATATATATATATATAAAGACCATTTTTCAAATATTGATTTTTTTTGGCATTTTGTACAAAATAGCCAATTTTACATGGAGGTGCCCAGATGCCCATTATAGTGCCCATTCACCTATCCTGTTGCCCAACCAATGAACTAATATAAAATCAAATAAATTCCGTATACATTAGGCTATAAAACAAATGTTTAATGAGAAGTAGTGAAAATATCATACAAGCTCACAAGCTTGCAATTAAGCTGCTATATATTTTCACTAATCTGAGTCCCGGGAAAACGTAGGTATAGGCCTACATTTATTGTTTTGGCCTTGAGCTAAAAGTTTGGGAACCAGAACCATAGCACTTTGAATTGATCCCAGATCAGATCAGGGCCAGTCCAGACTGGAGGCTATATAGCCACATGCCATATTGTGGAGGAGCCAGGTCGCAGCAGGTATAGAATTGACACCGGCCATTGCATCTATAAACCCAGTAAAATGTGCATGCATAATATCTGAAAAGCATGCAAAAGCAAGCAGTAAAAATGCCATCCCCGCGGCGGTGATTAAGAGCGTAACACGGTCCGTGGGAGACCCGGCGTGACGCAACAACTGACAGCCATCAATCACGCGCCTTTCCAGGCATAGATTCTGTTTAATGATTCAGGCTAGCTGCTGCTTCTTCGGTTCTATCGAAGTGAGTCGGGTTTCACCTGCTTGACTTCACGCGCACGCACGCTGCCTGTAGGCCTATATTACTGCTGTGTGTGTGTGTGTGTGTGTGTGTGTGTGTGTGTGTGTGTGTGTGTGTGTGTGTGTGTGTGTGTGTGTGTGTGTGTGTGTGCTGGCGCGCACTGTATACGTGCGTCTTGACTACTAGTAGGGCCTGCATGCCTTAGTAGGAAATGTGCAGGAATCAGTGACAGTTGACGCACACAGGGTTGTGTGCGTGACTGCGTGTGTGTGTGTGTGTGTGTGTGTGTGTGTGTGTGTGTGTGTGTGTGTGTGTGTGTGTGTGTGTGTGTGTGTGTGTGTGTGTGTGTGTGTGTGTGTGTGTGCGCGCGCGCGTGCGTGAGAGGTGAGAGGCCAAACGCCGCCACAGATAGATTTAGGAGCCTGGAGGTTGGCGTTATGCCAATTCAGATCAGTTTGCTGTTATGGCACACTGTCTGGAAATAGTAGATCTACAAGCGGCCCACATGAAGGCGACACAGTGATATGAGCTTGTTGATATCCTGTTTGTAGCTGTGCCAGGTTACAGGGTTAAAATGACATTTGTATAATAATTGCTATCCTAAAATGTTGATGTCCACTCCACATGCACAAGTAGCTATAGTAATACGAACCTGTATGTGCGTGCGTTCGTGCGTGAACAAGTTAGCAATATGTATTCTGCCCGGCCATACCCTGCATGGCGCAAGCCAAGGTAGCCGAGTACTTTTACTCGAGTACTTACTCGAGTTACTTAAGTACTTTTGGTTGTTGTTTTTTTCAGGAAAGGAAAATAAGGTATAGGCCTATATATGAATTAAATATGGTATACGTGATTTTCTTTGGTTAAAATATAGCTTTTTAATTTTTATATTTTGATACTCATTGCTATGCAGAGTGTTCAGTAACAGGAGTCTCCATGTTACTCTCAATCTCTTTAAACAGAAAATGCATTTTTAGGTCGAGATATATACCAATTTGTATCCAATAAACTCAGACAGCTGCATGACAACGCTTTCAGAGTGAAATTGGAAGTGCACGACACCAATAAATTGGAACTGGAACACTATATAAAATGAAAATAAACTGATGAGGGATAATCTCTCCTGATTGGCTGAAATGTTCACACCTATATCTGAATATTTAATGTTCTGTTTATCATAGAGCTGGATAGAGAGAGAGCCACTCTTAACTGTGATCAGAATATACTTTCTTTCTCCGGCATTTTAGCTTATACTTTGACTATAAGCAACTTTCACTTGTAAGTAAGTTGAGTAATAGCCTATATTTGGCCGCAGGAGTAAATCTACTTTTACTCAAATTATAGGCTACTGCAGGTGCTCAAATACTTTGTCCACCGCTGCACTTAATTCTCTCATCATGCAAGTATAGGACCTCACTATTTTCAACCATCTGGTCGGCGTTTTATATGACGAGACGGACATTGAACGGACATTATAGCGACGTGCCAAGCACAATATACATAAACCAATCAACTGTTGATTTTATTTCTGTGTGTGCGTTAATCTTTGGATGGCTATAGATAAGCTAGTGTGTGTGTGTGTGTGTGTGTGTGTGTGTGTGTGTGTGTGTGTGTGTGTGTGTGTGTGTGTGTGTGCGTGCGTGCGTGTGTGTGTGTGTGTGTGTGTGTGTGTGTGTGTGTGTGTGTGTGTGTGTGTGTGTGTGTGTGTGTGTGTGTGTGTGTGTGTGTGTGTGTGTGTGTGTGTGTGTGTGTGTGTGTGTGTGTGTGTGTGTGTGTGGATAATCTATAGCCAATAGCCACCCACAAACAAAAACATTATAGTTAAATCTATAATAGATGTAACTATAATGTTTTTGTTTTTACGCACAAACAAACACATCAATATGTTGGCTGCTTAATTAACGTGTGGATAATCAACCAATCAATTTGATCCTTTGCGTATATATAGCAAACGAATAGTCGTTGCGTGGACTGGTAAGTATATGTTTTTATCTTATAAAGCATTATATTATGATTTGGTGCTGTGCGTAAAATGTAGGCTAATGTCTGATTATTGATTAGCCTACAGCCTTGGATCAATAAGTCTATCATTTGATCGAGTCTGACTTTTTACTTTCGTATTAGATACGACTGTAAATGACTGACCATAATATGTCTGTTTAATTACTCAAATCAAACCCACATGTTTTGTGGGTTGCTGATTGGATGGTGATAATGCGCTCTCAACGGATGACCATAATAAGGAAGTGACATCCGGCGTCACCTGCTCTCGTCGTCAGCGATGCGTCTGTCCGTCGTTGTCAACGTCTCATCCATCATCCACCCAGATACCCGCCCTCTGTTTCTCAACATATGGTCCAGGGACCACCAGCACCAGGGGGTTCTATGGAGCCTATGAATAGTAGCCTACCATGCACCCGCTATACCACGTTATTTCAAAAAGATACTTTTTAAATTCATTATTTGTTTCATTTCCCTGCTTGTATCATTTATAGGGCAGTGCGGTTATCACACTTTTTAATGTGAACGACCCCCAAATGTATTTGTCTGCGGACCCCCAGCTAGGGGCCTCCAGGACAGAAGGCTACATCTAATTCCTGTGTTGGGGTCCCACCACATGGTGCTTCGCTGGCAAACCTTTATTTTTATTTTATTTATTTTTACCCCCTTTTTTCCTCCCCAATTTAGTCGTCTTGCCAATTGATTCCTCCCCACACACACACATTTGTGTTGTCACTGCTGTTGTATACCCTCACCCTGCCAGTGAGGAGCCTCCACCGGGAGGACGTAGAGCAGGGGTGCCCAAAAGGTATAGATCACATGACATGCCCCTAAAATGTAAATATAAACATTTATTTTTTTCCACCTTCCACTTGAATTAAGGTGACTTGATTGGTTGACATCAAAAAGTGCCTGCAGCTCAAACCCACAATGCAAGTCTTTGTTTTCCAGTGTGTTGCGCACAGATGTCAGTAGCATTATATAGTTATATACTGTATATATATTAAAACCCTACCAGTTACATTTCCTCCCATCCTCCCCTCTATTCCTCAAGTGCGTTGCTAGATACATTTAAAAAAAAGAAAAATCAGCAATGGGATAATACAGTTTTTTGGTGATCTTGTTGAGCTCGTCATTTTCAAAGTATAGCTCGCAAGTCAAAAAAGTGTGGGCACCCCTGACGTAGAGCCTTTGTTCTACTCCTCCCGCCCAACACACACTGACAGGCTCTGCGCCCCAGCAGTAGGACTGCATGCAGTGACAAATATCACCCTTCCCAACCGGCTTCCCTCTCCAGAACACAGGCCAATTGTCTTCTTAGTAGTAGTAGTAAGCCTATAGGGCAGGAGCCTATCTCCTGTTTCTGTAGAGTGAGGCATCTTGATGTACAAGTACATCAATCCAACCCTTGATGCTGAGTGCCAAGCAGGGAGGCACTGCGGGTCCCATTTTTCAGAGTCTTTGGTATGACCTGGCCTGGGGATCGAACCCCGACCTCCCAGTCCCAGGGCGATCACTGTAACCACAAGGCCACTGAGCTGTTTATTGTCTTCTTAGACGCTCGACAAAGCCAGATGCACTACGGTGGATTCGAACCCACAACCTCCGCGGTGGTTAAAAATGTATAAGGGGGAAAAATAATAATATCATAAAATTATTGTACGCAATGAAATGACACGAAACATTTGTTTGAAATCCTTTTTTAATGAATTTACTACTCCATTCCATTTATTATTATCCAATTGATTGTACTCTCATTTACAGACATGTAATTATAGCTGTCCGTTGGTCCATGCATCAATGTGTCAAACAGGGAGAGAATGAATGAATGCATGAATGATTGATTGATTGTTTGATTGAATGAATGAATGAATGAATGGAGGTGCAGAGTCATCTATCTTCTCAGTCCAGGAGGGGGTGGAGGGGAGCGTCCATCCATAATAAAAAATATGTTCCAATTGAAAACTATAAATTAAGCCTGATCTACGATATACGTCATCGTAAGGCGACGTATATACAAACCAGGCTGAATTCAGGGGGAAGCGGCCGCAGCCACATTTATTTAATTAAGTTCTTTATTATTTCAGGAGAGTGGTGAACTCTGTGGGAAGAGAACAATTGAAATCACTGTTAATAATCAAAATCAGTGGTGGAAAATGTACTCCCTTTTTTAAGTAAATGTCTACTATTAATTATCTAATTTTCTACTTGAGAAGTACAAAAGTATTGCTGTTAAAATGTACTTAAAGTGCCAAAGGTAAAAGTACTCATTGTGCAGAATGTCGAATTTCAAGTTTTCAAAATGTATAATAATACTTTTGTTATAATAATTTGTAATAATAATCAAAATCGGCCCAGGCCGTAGCGTAACGGTCTGGGCACCGGACTGGTAATCCAGTCGCAGTGTGCCGCGGGTTCGACTCCCGGACCCGACACGGCCTTTACTGCATGTCATCCCCCCATCTCTCTCCCGTTTCCTGTCAGCCTACTGTCTGTCCCTTCAAAAATCAATAAAAGGCGTAAGCCGCAAAAAAAATATCTTAAAAAAATAATAATAATAATAATCAAAATCTATAAAGTAAAGTTTTCAAATAAATGTAATGGAGTAAATGTAATTATTTTGGATCCGATGTGTATAGTAAACTAGAAGTAAAAGCACTGGAACTTTGAAATACTCAAGGAAAGTACAAATAATTCAAAATTGTACTTAAGTACAGTACTTACTGTAAGTAAATGTACTTAGTTACTAGCACACCACTGAACAAAATGACAAAACAAGGCATGCAGCTGACGTGTGTGTTATATTATGTTGTAGATTCTTTTAGTTTAACCAATGTTGTGCTATTCTCACATACAGCCATTTGTCATTTCAGCACCACCAGCCACTGGACAGCTCCTTCTAACCACTTCTTACTGTGTGGTGAGTTTAAATTAAATTGAATTCAAGGGAGCTTCATTAGCATATTATGGAGTCATATAAAAACTAAATGAACTAAGAAATGTATGTACAATGAAGGGGAGTAGATGTGTAAACAGAGCTATGTCACATTCATTCCTCCTGTTAGAAACTATAGCTTTCTCTCTCTAGTGACATTACAGGCCAAAATGTTTCTGTTGTGCTGTAGACAGTGTATTGTCATTATATTTTGTTTTATACATTGCACAAATCTGCACATGTTGTCATGCTTTTTGTCAACATTGTCGCTGTCCGTGGTTCTGAAATGTGAGGCTTTTGAGACGAAGAACCATTTAAGTCCATCTTATGTATGAACGCACCATGTCTCTGTATGTGAGTATGCACGTCTGTAAACTCGAGAACCGTTCGCCCCACCGACTTCAAATTCGACACTAGATACTAGAGGGGTGCCGGTTTGGAACTGGCCTACTTGGAACGATGCAAGTTGGAAATTAATGACCCCCCCCCCCCACCACCACCACCAAGACACTGAACCCCAAATTGCTCCTGATGTGCTGGTTGGTACCTTGCATTCATTCCGCCGCAATCGGTGTATGAATGCGTGTGTGAATGGGTGAATGTAATGCACAATCTATGTAAAGCGCCTTATAAAAGCTCTATATAAATGCACCATTTACCAATTATTACGTCTGTGTCCCTTTTATGCCCATATATGGAGTTATTTGTCAGGCATGCCCAAATATGGAGTCTATGCAGACGTCAGAAGGATGTCAGAACAGTCCAGCTCCATATATGGACACTGGGCAGAGGCCCTGTCCAGAGCCCGGGCAGAGGCCTTTTGTGGCAGTTCTGGACAACCGTGGGTCCGATCGACTCAACACCGGCCACTGCACCCCCTGTGGTGGAGTGGAAGGCGCGTGTCGAATTTGAAGTCGGTGGGGCGAACGGTTCTCGAGTTACGTGGATTACACACAGACAGACAGACAGACGTACAGAGTCTTGGTGGATTTATAGTTAAATGGATAAGGGGTTAGGAATGGATGGGACTTTTGTGGAGGGGTCAAAATAAATTATGGACTAAAAGGTTATTCATATCAACTCTTATTTTGTTCAGTGCAAGAATTCCCTTATAATAAAATCTCATGTGCAGAATGCAGATTTAGTTTACAGCTGCATGGACTTACATAGCTAATTGAAGTGCTAGCATAAAAACAGTAAACCTGGACAGGGCTTTCTTATGAAATACCATAATGAAATATCAATGTTTGCCACCAGTGTGATGATATGAGGGAGTATACAGCGACATATCTCCAGTGTGACGATATGAGGGAGTACACAACGATATATCACCAGTGTGACGATATGAGGGAGTACACAACGATATATCTCCATGTAGATTCTGTCCTTATTGGTGCATGTGTTTCTACATTACCTTCCATCCCGATCTTGCCGTCTCCGTCTTTATCTCCGGCGTTCATCAGGGTCTTGGTCTCGGCCACGGTCAGTTCCCTCGCCCCCGGAGAGAAGTTCTGCAGGAACAGTCTGGAGAGAGAGAGAGAGAGAGAGAGAGAGAGAGAGAGAGAGAGAGAGAGAGAGAGAGAGAGAGAGAGAGAGAGAGAGAGAGAGAGAGCTTAGTTCTACAGGAACAGCCTGCGTGTTCCCTATGGAGAGATACATCGTTCTCTGTGGACTCTTTTCTTTTTGGCAAACGTTCCCCCCAGAATATACAGCCCCATCTCAATTAATTAGAATATTGTGTAAAAGTTCATTTTCTTCCGTAACATTATTCAAAAAGGGAAACCTTCATATATTCTCAATCCATTGTGCATAAAGTGAAGTATTTAAAACCTTTTTTTCGTTTTAATCTTGATGATCATGGCGTACAGCTCATGGAAATCAAAAAATCCTATCTCAACAAATTCGAATATTTTACGAGACCACAAAAATAATATGTTTTTTTAAACGAGAAATGTCGACCACCTGAAAGGTATATTAATGAATGCAGTCAATACTTGGTCTGGGCTACTTTTGAACAAATTATTTCATCAATGGGGCGTGGCATGGAGGTGATCAGCCTGTGGCACTGTTGAGGTGTTATGGAAGCCCAGGTTTGCTTTGACAACAGCCGTAAATTAATTTGTATTGTTGAGTCTCATGTCTCACACCTTCCTCTTGCCAATACAACCTAGATTCTCTGCAGGGTTTCACTTTTTTAATTATATTAGGGGGGAAAAAATTACTTTTACACAATATTCTAATTCAATAAGATGGAGCACTGTATATGGATGCTGGGGATTTACACATAAGTGAAAATCCTAATCGGTTTTAACTTAAGCATATTTTGGTTATTGCGATAATATCGTTAATCGCAATTTTGTTTGACATGTCCCATCTTCAAATCGTCCTACTGTATATCTCACAGTGTGCTTTGATGTGTGTTTGTGTGTAATGTTGTGGCAATGGTGTGTCTGTACAACTTTTCATCATCATCACCACATTGGGCCGTCTCCGTCCCCCCCCCTCCCCCCTCCTCCCTCCCCCAACCCTCCTTTCCGCATTATTGAACTCAACCTTTAGCCAAAGTGTCCCATTCATTCATTCATTCATATGATGTTGCATGGCTTTGGGCAGTGCACTACATTATCATCACACACACACACACACACACACACACACACACACACACACACACACACACACACACACACACGCACGCACGCACACACACACACACACACACACACACACACACACACACACACACACACACACACACACACACACACACACACACACACACACACACACACACACACACACACACACGCACAGTCGCACGCACACACGCACGCACACATGCACACACTCACAGACATTTACAAATGTGTGTAGAGTGTACCATTCATAGCATACCATGCATGCCTGAGGACCTGTGAGAGAGCAGTGAACTAAATTATCATCAACGGCCACCAGCAAATACACACACATGCACGTGCACGCATGCACGCACACATGCATGCATGCATGCATGCACGCACGCACGCGTGTGCACACACACACACACACACACACACACACACACACACACACACACACACACACACACACACACACACACACACACACACTCACTTGAGCTCCTCCTCCTCGATGAAGCCGCTCCTGTCCTGGTCCAACGCTGTGAAGACTTTCTGCACATCGCTCGTCCCTGACAGACCCACAGCTGCAAAGAACGACTTGTAGTCAAATGAGCCTGGAGCTAGAGAGAGAGAGAGAGAGAGAGAGAGAGAGAGAGAGAGGGAGGGGCGGGGGTGGAAGGAGAGAGGAGAGACAGAAATCCAATTTTTCTTTCAGCAAATTCAGGTGATCCTAAACCAACCCAAACCATTATGACAACAGTAAAAACTATGACTGGCTGAATGAGCACAACGCACAACACTGTCAAACCAAAAGTACACTCCACACATAAAACCCCCACAGTCCCACTTAACCACATTCACTTGTAAAATGTAGCTAAATCTTGTAGATGGGCAATGTCTTTACTACTTTGGTGTGACAGCGTACGTATAATATGACCAAGTAGGACATTAATTTATGAAAGAAAATATGGAAATCCAAAGCTTTCTGCCTGCCTCATAGCATCCCCCTCTTCCTGGGGCAACACACCTCCCCCCACACACACACAGCCCAGATGAGACTAAAAGCTTCCAAATTTTAGTTAGAGCTCATAACAGAGAGAGCGAGAGACAGAGACCGAGCTGAGAGAAAGAAAGATAGAGAGGGTGTATAATTGAGAGAGGGATCATCAGTTGAAAGACGTGAGTGTCGGGGAGGGGGGATGAATAGCCGTGCCACATCCGCTCATCATGCGCTCAGATGACTTCTCATTCTGCGGCGACCACCGTGACATTTACCAACACACAGCCATGGGCGCCCAGTAGCATCACTGCTAGCTGCCATGCATACAATCCACTGATGTGCCATCCTATACACCCCCCCATAGAGAGAGAGAGAGGCTGCCTGCCTGGTGCACAATTAATGCCAGTGAGGCGGTGGGCCACGGTCACACACACTCCACTGCTGCCTCACTGACTGACTGACTGACTGACTGACTGGCCCCACAGCGCTGCATGGTATTTAACATGACCCACAGAGTGGATGGCGAGAGCAAAGCGGCACTCATGGATTCTATAGAGTTGTCACTTTGAATGCATTGAGTAGAAGACCATCACCCTAAAGCCATACACAGACCCCCCCCCCCCAGACTGAATGCATTGAGTAGAAGACCATCACCCTAAAGCCATACACAGACGAGTGTCGCTGTCGGGTCCAAGCCCCCCCCCCCAACGACGTTTTAAACTTGACCTTCTCTGCTGGAAAACGACCGAATATCTGAACACTTGAATATCATCATGGCATTCTATCGAGATGACTTGACTTGAATTTTTTTAAATATGTATATAATGTATTTTTTTATGTACCTGTTTTTTGATTATGTATTTGGTTGCCATAGCAATCCCTTCTGGGATTAGTAGTTAGCTGTCTATCTGCTGAAGAAAACAGGAGTGCAATTTGAGAAAGAAGGGACTCTGGTGATTATGTTTGTCAGACTTATACCCCCAGTGCATTCATAGATCAGTGCTCATACTGCGAAATTGCATTTGTCTAGGACCAGGGTCAATTAAAGTAATCAATCAATCAATCATGGAACTTCAGTAACAATAATCGTTTCTTGTGTCTTGTCTTTCATTCTTGGGATGTATACAGCTGAAGATGTCTTACAGAACTGAGTAATGCAAGACGATGTAAACATTTTACATTTGTACATTTACTTTATACTGCACTAGTTTTGTGCAGTTTACATAAAAATGCGAAGCTGAAAAAAACCTTTTTCACGAAGGCTGCAGATGCAGTCAGTGTTTTCTGCTGAAGCTTTCAAATGGGTCAAAAAACTACTTAAGAGAGAACATTTTTAGATTTTTCTTCTTATCTAACACGTGCATCAGTCGAATCCAGTGTTAATTAGGAGTCTGCGTCATTCTGCACCCACGGATCACAATAACTGTACCAGGTTTATATGGTAAATTGTATTGCAATATTGATATCGGTATCAGTATCGTCTGATTTGACCATGCAGTTAATCAGTAATCCGATCTGGTTCCAAAACATGTCAACATCTTTGCATCTCGATGTGAACTGACGCCGTGCATAAAGAAAGAGTCCCATAGCATCCTATTTCCATCCTGACATACGATGATAAACACCTGCAGGCAAGGTTACCCAGCTGTGGTGGGATAGAAATACTCAATGCTGCATTGTGGAACTACTCTGTTACATATACTCAATGCTGCATTGTTGAACTACTCCATTACTAGTGTATACTCAGTACTGCATTGTAGAACTACTCCATTACAAGTATACTCAATACTGCATTGTAGAACTACTCCATTACAAGTATACTCAATACTGCATTGTAGAACTACTCCGTTACATATACTCAATACTGCATTGTAGAACTATACTCCGTTACATATACTCAATACTGCAATGTAGAACTACTCAGTTACAAGTAAAGGTCCGTGATTCAAAATTTACTTTATTAAAAGTACAAAAGCTGGCATAAAAATGCACTCAATGTACCAAAAGTAAAATTAGTCATTGTGCAGAATTGTCAAATTGTATAGCCTAATAATCGTCTATTTTCAAATGGACAAAATGTATAGCTGCAGAGCAGAAGTCCAATATTTGGATCCAAGATGTAGTGGAGCAGATATAAAGGTATTGGACATATTCAAGTTGAGTACAAATTCCTCTACATTATGCTGAAGTGCAGTACTTAGGCTAGTAAATGTACTTACTTTCCAGCACTGCCCTGAAGACAGGCTATAGAGAGAGGGAGGACTTTGTCTCTGAAGACAGGCTATAGAGAGAGGGAGGACTTTAGACAGGCTATAGAGAGAGGGAGGACTTTGTCTCTGTGGACAGGCTATAGAGAGAGGGAGGACTTTGAAGACAGGCTATAGACCGATTCACAGAGGGGTGCCCTGGGCGCGGCCATTACTGAGGTGTAATCCATGGAGCAGGTGCTCCGTAGGCCAGGTGTAGCTAATCAGTGCTGCTGCACTCAATGGTACACCTCAGTAATGGCCGCACCCAGGAAACCCTCTGTGAATCGGTCTATAGAGAGAGGGAGGACTTTGAAGACAGGCTATAGAGAGAGGGAGGACTTTGAAGACAGGCTATAGAGAGAGGGAGGACTTTGAAGACAGGCTATAGAGAGAGGGAGGACTTTAGACAGGCTATAGAGAGAGGGAGGACTTTAGACAGGCTATAGAGAGAGGGAGGACTTTAGACAGGCTATAGAGAGAGGGAGGACTTTAGACAGGCTATAGAGAGAGGGAGGACTTTGTCAAAATGCACGGAGGAGCAACAACATGACATTTGAGATTCTCCTCCTGGCCAGCCCAGTGCTCTCTCTCTCTCTCTCTCTCTCTCTCTCTCTCTCTCTCTCTCTCTCTCTCTCTCTCTGCCCCGTCAGGCACACGTAATAGACAGAGTTAAATAATTAAGCGTGTGTGGGATGCGAAAAAAGGCTGCACGGGCTAGCTGGCGTGATTTGTCTTCTGTCTCTGTGTATAAGCGTGTGTGTGTGTGTGTGTGTGTGTGTGTGTGTGTGTGAGAGTGCGTGTGCGTGCGTGCGTGTGTGTGTGTGTGTGTGTGTGTGTGTGTGTGTGTGTGTGTGTGTGTGTGTGTGTGTGTGCACCACTCAGCATAAACTGTGTGCTACTGTGGGGTCCTATGGGTGGTAACACCGCTCCCTGTAGCTTACCTTGCTGCCTGGTTACCTGCACGCACCCCCCCCCCCCAACCTACAGGTACACAGAAGCACCCATGGGAGTGTATAGGACAGGTGCATAATTTGCAGCTGTCTGTGTGTGTGTGTGTGTGTGTGTGTGTGTGTGTGTGTGTGTGTGTGTGTGTGTGTGTGTGTACATGCGCTCACGTGCATGTACGCTGTGTGTGCATGCGCAGATGGATGGATGGATGTTTTCTATTTTCATGTTTGTGTGCATGACTACACCACTCTGCAAGCGCAGTAGTGAGTGAGTGTAAGTGTGTGTGTGGGTGTGTGTGCACATGCTCGTGTGCGCGTGTGTGCGCGTGTGTGCGTGCACTCATTCATGCATGTGTGCATGCGTGCGCTCTCTCATGCATGCAAAGCCTGACTCACCTAGACAGGCTTGGACAGCGGTCTTGATGTCCTGGTCGCTCAGCATCCCCACTAACGCCATGGCGGTCCTCGGTGTGCGTGTGACCCGTGTGTGTCTGCGTGCTACAGGGGAGGGGACACACGGAAACAAGTGACCCTAAAGAAAACAGCAGCAGGCTCAGCTGTGTGTGTTTTTTTTTTATCCCACGATTTTGCAACCCATTTTTTCAGTGTCAAACTGTCAATTATGTAATGTAATCCTGGGCGCTATACACTTCCTCTGCCAACCTGGGGAGAGCAGCGGACTGACCTCATGGTTCCTTCTATGCATGAGGAGTCCATGCCACATCTTAGAGATTCCCCGGACGGATGTAGCGCGTGGAAGGAACACGTTATTCCGACCAGTTCCTTTCAGCTCCATCAGGCGCCCCGGCTGGCCAGGGCGAGGTAGTTCAGAGACCAGGATTACTGCATGTTTTTTGTGAGGGTACCTACCCTAGGGGACACGGGGAGGACATGCAAACTCCACACAGAAAGCCCTTTCGCCATGTTGACAAAACCACATGAACACTCTGTTTGTCACAGAAAAACTCACACTTAAGGTGTATGCACGTGCACAGTGCACTGCTGCGTTTTTCAGATATTTAGCAGCGTTTTTCCACAGTTTTTCCTAAAGAATAGTCTGTCCAGTCTGCAAGGACCTGAAGCCTATATATGTGCCTTTTATTTTATTTACCTCAGGTAGATATTATTATTATTATTATTATTATTATTATTATTATTATTATTATTATTATTATTATTATTATTATTATTATTATTATTATTATTATTATTATTATTATTATTATTATTATTACCCCCATGCACCTCAGTTAGATCAGATATCATGGAACGGTTTATTTTATTTACCCCCATGCACCTCAGCTAGATCGGATATCATGGAGTGGTTTCCATTACACCACAATTCAAAGGACCAGTCCACACTTTGTGTTATATGACATATTTTTCTGAGACGTTTTATCCCAGGTATATATATTTTACAATTTACAATTTTGGCCTTTAGCAGACGCCTTTAATCCAGAGCGACTTTCAATAAGCAAGAAAAAGGTAATACAACAACATTTTCACTTGTTTTAACAGAAAAAAAGACACCCACACCCACACCCACGCGCGCACTGCGCGCACGCACGCACGCACGCACACACACACACAGGGATGCTCCTAGCTGCACTTTTCTGAATCATCCACACAAAACCATTCACAACAACAACAACAACTATGACTATGCCACATCACATGTATTTGCAAATAAAGATAAAATAAAAACTGCTCCACACTAACCGTTTGCAGTGTGCAGGCGTCTGTCTCCGAGTGCTCTGGAGATGATGATGATGATGATGATGTGCAGATCACTGAAGACCAAGAAGAATGAAGCCAACTGCACTCTCTCTCTCTCTCTCTCTCTCTCTGTCTCTCTCTCCCTCGCAGCTCAGTTGATGCAGAGTGCAAGAAGCAAACCTGACGTGTGTGTCCTCAAACCCGTGGGAGCCCCCCCCCCCCCCTCTCTTCCCCTCCTCCTCCCCCTCCTCCCCCCCTTCTCCTCCCCTCCTCCCCCCCTCTCCTCCTCCCCCCCCCCACCTCTTTCATCACTTCATCATCAGTGAGTGCACATCCGTTTCTTTTTCTGTTTTTTTTCACCAACAGCTATATTGTCAGACATCCATTGCAGTGATAGTACAGTGACAACAACACAAAACAACACATGTGCCCAAAGATGCCTTTGGCGTTTATAACAACCGCACTGGAAGAGCACCACTAAAGTCTGTAGCATCCGTATACTCTGAAAGAGCACCACTGTAGCATCCGTATACTCTGAAAGAGCACCACTAGTCTGTAGCATCCGTATACTCTGAAAGAGCACCACTGTAGCATCCGTATACTCTGAAAGAGCACCACTAGTCTGTAGCATCCGTATACTCTGAAAGAGCACCACCGTAGCATCCGTATACTCTGAAAGAGCACCACTGTAGCATCCGATACTCTGAAAGAGCACCACTGTAGCATCCGTATACTCTGAAAGAGCACCACTGTAGCATCCGTATACTCTGAAAGAGCACCACCGTAGCATCCGCATACTCTGAAAGAGCACCACTGTAGCATCCGTATACTCTGAAAGAGCACCACTGTAGCATCCGTATACTCTGAAAGAGCACCACTGTAGCATCCGCATACTCTGAAAGAGCACCACCGTAGCATCTGCATACTCTGAAAGAGCACCACTGTAGCATCCGTATACTCTGAAAGAGCACCACTGTAGCATCCGCATACTCTGAAAGAGCACCACCGTAGCATCCGCATACTCTGAAAGAGCACCACCGTAGCATCCGCATACTCTGAAAGAGCACCACTGTAGCATCCGCATACTCTGAAAGAGCACCACTGTAGCATCCGCATACTCTGAAAGAGCACCACCGTAGCATCCGTATACTCTGAAAGAGCACCACTGTAGCATCCGTATACTCTGAAAGAGCACCACTGTAGCATCCGTATACTCTGAAAGAGCACCACTGTAGCATCCGCATACTCTGAAAGAGCACCACTGTAGCATCCGTATACTCTGAAAGAGCACCACTGTAGCATCCGCATACTCTGGGGAGCTGAAACACATTATTTTCGTCGTACATCACACGTTTACAGGTGTAAAGATGTGAGCGACATTAGTGATTTTGTGCGAGCTCACATAGATGACATTTATTACCACACTTATCCTATTATGTTGTAATAATCTTGGTCCATGATGGTTCTCATGAAGCTCACATTCATTTCCCAAATAGCTGCCGGGTATACAGTGTATATATGTTTTTTGCCCCCTTTGTTTAATCAGATTTTGTACCTTTTGGCTCCAGCACCTTACCCTCTCTATTGGCCAACACAGGATCTTTAAGTAAGATAACTGACAGTCATTTGCTACTGTATTTAGCATAAGAGAAAACGATATTGTAACAAATTTAAATAAAACAATTCAATAAAAAAGTAAATACTGGATTTGTGTATAAGAGCAATGATTAAAATAAATAAAGTTTCTCTTTTTTATTATATATTTTGTTTGTTTTTGGCCATTTGTCTGTATTGAAAAATTGTAACGTGAACCTCTCGTGATTCGAAACGTATCACGATATATATATATATATATATATATATACTGTATACAGTACAGATATGCCTAATGTATACACATTCAGCTGAGAAGTATATGTACAAGAGGTCAGGCACAAAGATGGTGCACTTTGGTAGAACCATGCACAGAGCAGCACTTGAACTTGAGATTGAGATAAAGTGTAGATCTGCTATCAGAGACAGGGTGTGTGGAGACTGTAGAGTGGACAGAAAATAACATTAAATGGTCAGAATGCGGAGCAAATTCAACTCTGTGTTTACTAAGCCTGGAGGCTTTAAGGGCTTAGAAGATAATTAGTACCAGTCAGTAGTTGACTGTTTTCAATTTGTTAGGTTTTGTAGCTGCGTATGTTTTTTTGTTATGTGTGTTTAATTTTTATTTCGCAAACGTATCTAAGCCATTCTGCCTCCTGTACATTTTTTTAACATGAAAGAGTCAACTGGCAATTTTTTTTTAATATATATATTTTTTTTTATCCCACGATTTTGTAACCCATTTTTCACCCCTGTGTCAATCATCTAATGTGATCCTGGGCTCTACACACCCTCCTCCAACCTAGTCCCCATCTATGGGGGACAAGGGGAGAGCAACGGACTTGAACTCATGCTTCCTTCATGTCCAAGTTGCTCCTTTACACCTGACAGGGTCAACTGGCTATTCTTATATGCACTGCAGCATTCCGGCTTTCACAAACATTGAAGATAAAAGTGAAGACGAAGAAGTGAGCACAAATTGAGATTGGCCAGAATGAGCTGATGTATGATTATGTATAAGAGCGCCCCTCACTTCACACGGGTGTGAATTTTTTTATGTATGCATATTTATACCCTAATAACAATTTGAAAAGACTTAAAGTGAAGAAAAAATTAAAAACAAGTGATGCAATGCTCGCACGCACGCACACGCACACACACACACACACACACACACACACACACACACACACACACACACACACACACACACACACACACACACACACACACACACACACACACACACACACACACACACACACACACACACACACACACACACACACACACACACACACACACACACTTCTCCCTTCTCTTTCATCACTGCATGCACATCAGTGCCTCTTTCCCCCCGTAGCTATTGTAAGCCTCAGTGCAACAGTGATATATAGGACAACACATGCACAGTGCACACATATAGATGGCATTTATTACCACACTTATCTCCTCCTAAATGTTGTCATAATCCTGATCCGTGATGGTTCTCATGCGAGCTCAGAAAGGTCACACTTCCCAAATATGTATGGTAGGCTTGTATACTGTACTGTATATAGCTTTAAAGCAGTGGTTTTCAACCAGTGGTCCACAAGGGGTTCCGCTAAATGATGGGAGAATTGGTATAACCAAATGGACCCTTATCAGATCTTTAACTCTTGCGTTACATAGTTAATATAGTTACATTATTGTTAAACATCTTCTTTACTTATAATTTACAACAAATCTACACAATTAGAACAATCATGTAGATGAATTGTTATTTTGCTATCTGTCATCATGGTGGTCCGTGGCTCAAATGCCCAATACATAATGGAACTTGATATAACAAGGGTTGAAAATCGTTGCTTTAAGGTGGTTAAACAATTTAGCTGGGGA
The DNA here is from genome assembly GCF_964188405.1 of Protomyctophum parallelum. Classification (NCBI taxonomy): domain Eukaryota; kingdom Metazoa; phylum Chordata; class Actinopteri; order Myctophiformes; family Myctophidae; genus Protomyctophum; species Protomyctophum parallelum. Next base: position 41,199,669 of record NC_139708.1, read on the forward strand.
CCCCCTGGAACCCCCTCAAGGACCTGTGAGTGAAAGAGACAAATTGGTTTTTGTTTTCAAGTCAATCAATATTTCTAGGAATGTGTTAATCATTCACATTATACACAGAACAGGGGCGTGCAGATAGACACCAAGTGGTGCTAAAGCACCTGCCCATTTGCCCTCTGGACAGCAAAGTGCCCCTTTGAAAGTTTTTTTTTTTTGTACAGTTTGTTCATTTTATTTTTGTTTTGTACAGTGGTGACATTGATCCATTCTGCATGATTAAAAGCGTCTAATATATTATTTATGCTCCGAAATATATACCGTAAATCTCACAAACACTATTAAGGCAGCTGGTGGTTCCACGCGCTGCACAAGGTGATGCCCTTTTTTCACTTGAGCACCTTCCTCTCAATTGTCTGCATTGCAACATGCATTAATGTCAATTTTGAGCATTATTGACTGTTGTCAGTGTAAACGTGACTGTGGGGTCATATAATCGATGTTACAAAGGTCAACAAAACCTATTCTCTTAACATCACTGACATTTCTTACAAAAGGCTATGGTTTGCTCAGTGTGTTTATACAGGATATCTGCACATTTCTCAAGTGACGATTCAAGGACTTTTTACCGTCCTATATAATAAAATATATCAATAATAATAATAAATGAAGAACCAAGGAAGGGTGTTTTCAATTAATCTATCATGGTTAAAATGGAGTTTGAAGTCACAATGGACTGGAAGGGGGCGTGTCTGACAACATTAATATCAGATATCTAAATATCTAATCGGGCAACTTAAAAACTGGTCTGGGGGTGTGCACATATAAGCCTGAGTATAGACAACGAAATTGACCAACGGTTATTTTGGAAAGTGAAAAAATATATTCCTCTAAAGTTGTGTCATTTCGTGTGAAAGAAGGAGCGTTTGTCCCTGTTCGTCAACAAAGCTAAGCTGTATAGATACAGTACACACAGTGACACAGTGACAGTCCCGTCATAAAAGTGGACAGCTTTACGGCCCTAAACCCAGAAATAACCATTTGGTGTGATGTGAGGGCCAGGTCGGCTTTCCTTATCATCATTGCGTGCATGCCTCACATGATTGACGACACGACTGCATGACTGCACGTTAAAAAAGAAGACGTTTTAACCGCTTGTTTTTGTTTTTTACACTGTGGCTATATTAAAAATAGCAGATCTACAAGCTAGCTAATGTGCACACACCATAGAGTATACTCTAAGGCACACACGCAGTGTGGCACGAGGGTTCGGTTGATCGGCTATTTTTGAATCGAAGTGGAGATAAAAGAGGAAAAAAAGGAGAATATATTAGAAAAATATATATGAGTTCAACATTTTAAAACCATTTGGATGTGCCATAAGAATGAAAGCGCTTAAACATGCAAAGCAGGTTGGTGCAGCTGTTATTATTATTATATGGGGTTGGCATTTCAATCAACAGCTGTAAAGAAGAGACCATCGACGTCGCCCGATTGGTCCCTTCAGAGCACTCGCGGGCCGCTATTGGCCGCGGCCACACGTCCGTCTCGTGGGTAGTCCCGCCTCCCTCGCTCCCTCCCTCCCCTCTCTCCCATCCCTCTCTCGTGCATTCCCCATGACACTGTGACGTAGTAAGGAAGCAGGAACAACATGGCGGCGCTGTGGCAGCGGCGGCAGCATAGCAGCGCTCGAGCCTCCTCCACCGACTCCGAGGAGGAGAGGCTCAACCGTGAAGCGAACAGCCCGCTTTTCTCACTGAAATAACATGAGTTCCGAGGCCGCGTGCGCGTACAACACGGCAAAACGATGACAGGTCGCGCGGGGCGACGACGACAACAGTAATAACAACAACAACGTCTCCCTTCATTTCGTTTTCCATGGACGAGGGAGGCGGCGGCTCTTATTGGTGCTAGCAAGCCGTTAGCCTAGCTAGCTAGCAGCCTCTTTACCTGTTATCATAGTAGCTTTTTGACGTGCTAATATAGGTATAGGCTAGCCCCGGCTAATGCTAATGCTAACCCAGGCGTAGAGAGAGAGACACACACACACACACACACACAGAAAAAAAGATGCAGGCTCGTGCTGTTGTTTATAATTATAGAACAACGCCATTGATGTCATTGATTTAATTGTCAATGAACCAGACGTTTTTATTACACTGCTTCTTGTCTCGTCGCGAGATATTCGTGTATAATAATTTGAGACTGTAGTGTAGGAGGACTTTGTGTGTGTTAGCTTGAAGACAGACAGAGGAGAGATGGAGAGGAGGAGAATGGTGGTGATGATGGGGGACAGAGACACACTGGCTCTGTTGTTGCTGCTTCTCCTGTCGGCCTGTCTGCTGTGTGAAGGTGCCCCCCTCCGCCAGCACGACCCTGGTAAGAGACACACACACGCACCCTGTCCTGTCCTAGCCTGTCTCACTCTGGCTGTCATTTACAAACGTGTAGTTACATAACCAGGCAGGACCCTGGTTGGTATAGGAAGACTTGACACACACACACCTAGGGGTCATGGCTTGTGGTGGACATTTTCTGTCAAAAGTAAACATTTTGCGACAGACATACAAGATGAGTGGACAACAACAACATTCCTAGAAAACACATACAGAGAAAGCCCTGAATGTCAATAAAAGGTCTGTAACCCTGAGAGAGAGAGAGAGAGTGCGCACATGTACATTTTGAGAACCTCTAGTACTTGTTGGACTGGTAATGTGCATAGTGTCGTAGTAAATCAGTGTCACAACATTGTGAAGAAAACTTGGAGACTTGACGTTCAGTAACTGGGTCTCATGATCAAAACAAGAACACACCCACCCACCCACCCACCCAATCAAACACACCACACACACACCCAGAGAGAGAGAGAGCCACAGGCCTGTCTCTGACATGACTAACCTTTAGTTACACAACCATACCATTCCATACATGTAACATGCTAACACTGTTGCTAATGCTAACCTGCTCTCTCTCTCTCACCTGCTGTCACAACATACACATTAATCAGTATGCTGCTTTTCCAGATAGCCAGCTATCTATAAGCCTGTGCTGTGGCTAGCCAGTGCTACCTGTAACCCAAATGACTGACTAACTACATACTACATGACACAACATACTATAGTATATTATTACCGCTATGGTGTAGCTGTCAGAGTGAGTAAGATCTGTGGTGGAAGAAGCATACGACTGAATAGCATTGTACATGTCGTAGTTTTTCTGCATTGTGTGCAGGATAGTTGTAGAGGTGTATACTTACTTACTAGCCGCAATTTGCAACGCTAGCTTTTTTTTTTAATGGGTTGAATCTAGAGTTGCAACACCGGCCATTGACAGCCAATACACATCCACACAGAAAAGTCATATCTGATTGTATTTAAATGACCTTAAACTCGGCAACATTTCATGACAATTCCACCGCAGACAGACGTGTTATGATGAGCTACTTTCTGTCAAGAAATTCCGTACAGGTGAATAAGTTTGGAAGCTCTCGTTGGATTTCACTGACTCAACGATGCATTGCATATGTCGTAGTTTTTCTGCATATAGTGCAGGATAGTTGTATATGTACAGTATGCACTTTTGTCGTTTTGTGTACATGTTGTTCTGTATTGATGGTGCTTGAATACTTCTCATTGTTGTTATTCCCTTTGCATTTCTGTATAACTACTTTCGAGTACTACTTTCCTTGCTCTGTCTGTACCTGTAACTCTTAACTGCTGTGCTGCCTTGGGGGTGACTGAAATTATCCTGAGGAAGCAATATAAAAGGCATATATATCACACCCAGTGTCTTGAGAGTCGACAAGACTGGTAGTGTACAAATGGACCTGTTTGGTTCCATTTTGTACAATCGGTTACATATCCGCAGGGTTTGGTACAATTTCTATACTGACTCTCAGAGTTGTAATTGTAACAGGGTCCACTTGGTTCCTAATCCGAACTATCAATCATTTACCAAACCAATGGACTTGTTTGGTTCCATTTGTAGTACACTCCCAGAGTTACAGATTCGTAAGGTTTTGTTCAATGAATCTGCACAATCTCAAAGTAACAGTGTCCATTTGGTTTCCTAATCTGAACTATCATCAACCCCCTCAGTGACTCCTGGGAGTCCCCGGACCCCACTTTGAGCACCACTGACTGATACAAACAAACAAACAAACCAGTCACAATAAGTGACACATACTAATGTGTTTTCTCTACTACTATACTAATGTTGAGATTCACACAGCAAGCTGCAACCTCCTAGACTCGTTAGACAAGAATTTAGCATGACAAAATGTCAATATTTATTGAATAATAATGCCTTGTTTCAGTCTGCTGGAGATAGAGAGAGAGGTGTGGTCACCTTTTGATCGGGGCTTTGTCATTGATATCTACTAACGTTTATATAACAAACAATACTATGAAATGTTTGCCTACCAGGACCAGCATGGAATGTCAGTACAGTACAGTACAGTACAGTACAGTACAGTACAGTACAGTACAGTACAGTACAGTACAGTACAGTAAGACTCTTGGCACCGTCAATGTCTTGTGTCAATAGAGGTGTAAGTGGTACCCGATGGCCTAGTCTAGTGGTTAAGGCGCATATACCATAATACTATATTCTAAGGAGAGAAACAAATGGCAAAAGTAGCAGATCTACAAGCTCAAAACGCGTCGCTTTTGCACCGCATTTCAAACTTGTAGATCGGCTATTTGCTTGTGTGTGACGCTTGTAGCATGTCGTGGCAACTCGTGGGGGCGTTAATTTACGAAACAAATACACAAAAAGGTAAAATATGGAAATGGTTTCTGCCCGACAGAAACAATATATTATAGCAACATAGGTTTTTCCGGAACAAAAATAGGATTTTAGAAGGTATGTGTAGTAGACTCGGCCTTGGTTCTAAACGTGTTAATAGAAATAGACTAGAGTTATAGTCGTCATTTGTCATAAAGCCTGCCTGGTAGTGACGCTTCCAATTAATTTGTTTAATACATTTTATTTTCATTACATGCCGTTATGAACATATGTACACTGTCTCTGTATTCGATGCACACATTTACCTTGCATGCTTATTGCTTACTGTATGTCGCTCTGCATAAAGAGCCTCTTCTAAATGCATAAATTGTAAGCCTAACGGCACCCACGTAGAGCATAGACATATTAATTGGCAACCTGCCCTTTTCATCCAAATTAAAACTGACACAACACACGTTGGATTTGGTAGTGAATGATGAGTGAAGGTTATAGGCTTGTACCTAAATCATAGATGTGCATATTTATCGATGCTGTCGGGCAGGAACTTCTTATCTCCTTATTTTAAAGACGGTCTGTAACTTTGCCCCGTTTTTACATAACAAAGCAATGCATACATTAATTGAACCCATCATTTCTCTCTATAGCAGCAGTCCTCGACCATGGGAGTACTGTAGTGTATTATAGCTCTGGACCATAGCTCTAATGCGTTGCATTTAGAGCATGTTATGTTACTGTCCACTTCCGGGGCTCGCATGAATGCCTCTTGTCTTTAGTGTAAATAAAAATAACGCTTTTGATAATCACCAAAACAAAGGCGGGTCGTGTCATTAGAAAGCCTACTTTCCTTAGAGGAAGCACTCTGAGCCCCCCACCACATGTACATATAAAAGGTACTTTTTGGACAGAAAGGAATTTTCTTTCACCGGAGGAAAAATATTCTCTATGAAGCAATTCTCTGGGCAATATCGGTAGAGAGCATTGGAGTAACAAAGTATTTTATTTCCGGTGGAAACAAAATCCCTTTTTGGCCAAAAAGTACCTTTTTTATACGTGTGGTGGGGGGCTCAGAGTGCTGAGCTCCCACTAAGGAAAGTAGGCTTTCTAATGACACAACCTGCCTTTGTTTTGGTGAGTAGCAAAAACATAGTTTTTATTTACGCTAAAGACGAGAGGCTGGTCTGCATTCATGCGAGCCCCGGAAGTCGAGAGTAACAGCTCTAAATGCAACGCATTAGAGCTATGGACCAGAGCTAAGTAGTGTAGTGGTGTTTACCTTGTTCTTTTGGCATTGGAAATTGGAACATTATGAATAGACGAATGGCCTTGTAGGCTTCGTAATGAAAAAGTGCACAGGGCAGATATGAGAAATCACTGACGCATTTAATGTTTTATAAATTGTTTCCTATATAGCGGAAATATTTGATCTACAAGCTTAAAACACGTCATGAAGCAACATGTAATCTTGTAGATTTGCTATTTCTGAAAAAAATGGAAAACATGGAAACGATTGACGATTATGCAAAAATGATTGCGATTACCTCAACTAATTGTGATTATGTGATTATGTAATAACTGTGGCAGGCCTAGAAACACATTGCAGTCTCCAGTTGTAATCCTGCTGTTTGCCGGGGATATTAGACGGATATAAAACAGTGAACATTACAGCCAGAGTGTGTGTTTCTGCAGGTAAACGACAACAACAACACTACTCCAGTGGCTCTATCCACTGGGATAGAGGGAAATGCTGGCTATATGAATGGCCTACTTCGTCATACTGCGGGGGGCGGCGGTGGCTCAGGGGTAGAGTGCCTGGATGGTAACCGCAAGGTTGCCAGTTCGAACCCGGGCTCCCCCAGAGTTACTGTCGAAGTGTCCTTGAGCAAGACACTGAACCCCTAATTGCTCCTGATGTGCTAGTTGGTGCCTTGCATGGTTTCCGCTGCCATCGGTGTATGAATGTGTGTGTGAATGGGTGAATGTAATGCACAATCTCTGTAAAGCGCCTTGGATAAAGGCGCTATATAAATGCACCATTTACCATTTACTGCAGCGTCTAACAAAAGTAGTCACATAGCCGACGTACACGCTCAAAACACGTCCCTCTCCATGCAACACGTTTTGAGCTTGTCGATCTGCTATTTTTTATTTGAAGAAACCGTTTTGGACATATGAGGTTTCCACTTTCTAGACTGGAACTCACCTATGCTTTCTATGACATAGGCAGCTCCCGGCAGGATCCGACGAGATAAACTACACGCAGCTGCGACTGCGCGCGTCAATTTAACAAAGGTGCAGACGATCAGAAATCAGCAGAGTGTGAGCGACGTTTGCGCTACTGTATGCCGGATTGAAGGTTTCCGAGGCTATCCACTTTCCACCTACGATATTCTATGTTTATGATCTATAGATAAATTCGTTTTCATAGACGGTCAGGTTTATTGAATAGCTGTAATAACTAAGCAGCTAAAGGCAAATAATAATAATAACATCTCAGAACGGCAAGTTCAGAAATTAAAACCAGGAAAAGAGAACACTTGCGTTATGCCGTATCTAGAGTTGTTACGATATCGGTATCGGAAGAGCTGCCGATACTGCCTAAAATGCTGGCACAATACTTATGATACATGGGATATCAAATTGGTGTGGCCATACTTGTGTTCTTCTATCACAACATTGCAGTGGCCATGTTTGTGAGTTATTAAGCCATGATTTGTCACAAAGTGACATACATTGTGAGCTTGTAGATTGGCTATTTTTAGCTTCACTTTCCCATCAATCTTCGCCCCTTTGTTTTATTAAAGCCACATCCAAAAGATTGCCCCCGGGGGGGTTGAAGTTGACTTTCTAACCACTTAATTTACTGTCTTAAACCCTATATACTACCCCCCCCCCCCCCCCCCCCCCAGGACTCTATAGTAGGCTGCCACCTGTTTGTTTTCACTCTTCAGTAAATAACTTTAACCCCCCAGAATAGGCCATGCTAGGGTTCAAGCAGTTAACACAATATAGTGGCGGCAGGCAGGCAGGCAGGCAGGCAGGCAGGCATAGGCAGGCAGGCAGGCAGGCAGGCAGGCAGGCATAGGCAGGCAGGCAGGCAGACAGACAGGCAGGCAGGCATAGGCGGGCAGGCAGACATAGGAGGGCAGGCAGGCAGGCATAGGCAGGCAGACAGGCAGGCAGGCATAGGCGGGCAGGCAGGCAGACATAGGAGGGCAGGCAGGCAGGCATGCATACTGCATAGGCAGACGGGCATAGGCAGGCAGGCAGGCAGGCAGGCATAGGCGGGCAGGCAGACATAGGCAGGCAGGAGGGCAGGCAGGCAGGAGGACAGGCAGACAGGAGGTCGGGCAGGCAGGCAGGCATGCGCAGCCAGGCATAGGCGGGCAGGCAGACATAGGCAGGCAGGAGGGCAGGCAGGCAGGAGGACAGGCAGGCAGGAGGGCAGGCAGGCATGCATAGGCAGGCAGGCAGGCCCCTGCCTGTGACATAACCGGGGGAGAGTGGTATGGATAATAAAGCGCTGAGGGGGGACGACCCACAACAGCCAATGAATGGCCTCTCTTGTTTTCACTGTAGATTGCACTTTCTTACAGTCTCATTGACAATGGTCTGCGCTGGCCTGAGTGACCCCTGATGAGACATGAATGGAGCGATGGTCGTGGTCTTAGTAGGGGGGGTCACCATCCATCATGAAACAGTTGATTTAAGTGTGATACAAAATGTTTAGGTTTTACAATTTAATTGCATAGAATAAATTGCGGACTGGATGCGTTTTTCAGTGGAATAACGCAGGTAAAAATCAGAAAAAGGCAGCAGTGTGCATGGTGTCTTTTATAGTGATGCTCTGAATGATCAGTCGTTGCCAAATTAACCGATCCGTTGGGTACCCAAGCCTGATTTGAGCTTTTCCATTGATCCGATATCTCAAACCCTCACCCTAACCCTAACCTCCCACGGGGCAGCACAACTAAACCTAACCTTAACCCGGTCGTTTTAACGCACCCCTCACCAACCTTAATCCGGTCGTTTTAACGCACCCCTCACCAACCTTAATCTGGTCGTTTTAACGCACCCCTCACCAACCTTAATCCAGTCGGACCAATGCTATGTCTAACCAAAGTATGCCTCCCGTAAAGTCAGCAGGGAGTCTTGAACCCTACTACATTCTCCCGGTGGGGGCTCCTCACTGGCAGGTGAGTCGGTACGATACAACAGCAGTGACAACATAGGAATGTGTGTGGGGAGGAATTATAATTGTCATGACGACACATTTTGGGGGAAAAAGGGCTAAAAAACAATCGGTCACAGTCAAATAATTGCGATCCATCTTACGGTTATGTAATATCTGTAACAGCCGTCCCTCAGACGGCAGCACTCTCATTGACAAGTTCCCTGTCTTGCGTTTCCCCAGCTGATCCTCACGAGGAATGAATGGACGCACGCACGCACGCACGCACACACGCACGCACGCACGCACGCACGCACGCACACACACACACACGCAGTACGTACGCACTGACTCTCACACACAGAGGTGAATATGTCACACAGAGAGAGAGAGGAGGCTGCTAATGTGTAACCATAACACATTCCTGTCTTATCGGAGCCTGTGAATTATTAATGCGTTGCCACCGTTCGTTGAGCTGTGATGCTGAATACAGTGAAGTGAGTGATTGAGCAATACGTCGTATTCCCCTTTTTTATGTGTTCATGGCGGCTCTCAAACCTTTCTGTTCGGTCTTGACTTGTCTGTCACTGTCTGCTGTTTAGCTGGAGGGTTGGTTTGATACAGTAATATCAGGCCTGGTAGATGTGGTTATGATGTAGAGGGCCACTATAGTTCCACTCTCACTCCAGAGGGGCCACATTGCATATTTCTGCTGTCGGGAGGAGACCTCATAACTCCAAAATGTTCATTTTTCAGGAAATTAAGAAAACCTTTTAAAACAAAGCAATACAGCCTCATCAAAGTTGGTGTTGTAACTTTATATATTGTCAATTACTTCCATGAGAGGGGGAGAGGTGGCGGAGTTAGTTGCTTTAGCAGACATTTTGACTGAGGGTCCAATGGAGTTAAGAGGTTTTGTCCAAAGCACTTTTTACTACTTTCCATTAGTTCAAGTGTGTTCAATAGCACTGATTTATGCCAAAACAAATCAAAAACCTCAAACATGGAGTTATTAGGGCATTAACGACTTGAGATTTTTCCCAGTCGACTTGTCGGACAGTAAAGTTGAAGTCGTATCGATTTATCGTTTCTGGCGGCGGGGGGGGGGGGGGGGGGGGGACGCGCGGGGAGGGGGGGGATTTAACAGGGGCGGGTGGAGCTGCCGCGCGCTCAAATACGGAGCATGTCAAACAAAGCACTGCGCATTCAGTGGCCTCTCCAATATGACACAGTCACAGTGCATGTATCTTCTATATCAGAGGTTCCCAAACACCGGTGCCGGTCCGCGGGACACGTGGCACTGGTACGCAAGAGGGGAATTCAAAGTTTTGCGTCGTTTAAAAATGTCCAATCTTTGGTATCTTTAGCAGCAGCAGCTGTAGGCTATTTTGTGACGATCGCGTTAATGAAACCAAACGCTACACGCGGTTCCGCTACAGGATTATTATTTCATGTGAATCATGTCAAAATGAAAAGATGATGTTATCCAGGTAAAGTAGTGGTATTAGCACACCGCGCAGCAGCAGCACCGTGAACACAATAAGAGATATGACATTATTATTCTCCTCCTCCTCCTCCTCCACAACTCGATAACGTTCTCATGTTAGTTTGTTACTCATTTTCTGAGCCATGCAAATAAACAACAACCCGCACTGACCGGAGACGGAGAGGTTCATGTGCGCTGCGCGTAAAGCTTAGCCAGAAACAGACAGTCATTGCGTCAGCATGAATGTAGCCTCGGGAACACAGACGTTATATTTCCAGCACGGAGGTGAGGGGGATATCGTTTGGGGGTAACGTTTGCGTGCTTCTATCTGTTACTTCTCTGACACAGCGCAGTTCAAACAGACTTCAGCCAGTCTCAATAGTGGGACACCGCGCGCTGAGAGCCACATAGCCTACACAGCTGCATTTGGTTTTTAATTAAGGGCGCGTTCTGAATGCAATGAAAAAAGGGGAGAAAAAAAAAAAAAAAAAGCTCAACTTTCGACTCGCTTCTGCTGCGAGTCGACTCGTGATAATTTATCGATAAATCGATTTTTTGATGAATGCCCTAGGAGTTATAAGGTTTCCTCCCGACAGCAACGATATACGGTCGGGCAGAAACCTTCATATTTCAACCATAATTAATGCCCTACTTCATCATTCTATGTCACACAAAAAAAAATAGCCGATCTACAAGCTCAAAAACGTTTTGCCATGATAATGATGATGCAACATGCAACACATTCTCGACACAACTGGTGTCTATCTATCTAGCACTTGCATTTGTCTTCAGGGGGGCAGTTGGTGGTTGTGTAACAGTTTTGTGCCTGTCTCCCACTCTGTGATTCAGTGTTACCCCAGGCTGTGTAGGGTAGGGGACTGTCCTGATTCCTGGGTGGGTACGACAGGTCCTAGTGGCACAGTGTGTCCACCGTGTCAGGCTGCCAGTGCCACCGACCCTCTGCTGAACTCTAACCCATTCTGGGTGGGAACCCCTTTTGGTGTTTCAAGCATTATGTTATACTTTAGCTATTGAAAAAATAGCAGATCTACAAGCTTGTAGGTCTGCTATTTTTGAAAAATCGTGAAAATGTGTCGCAAACCTTTGAATATATGTTCTTTCAGAGTGAACGTTTTTAACTCAAATCTTTGCTTCTGGGGTTGTCCCTGGAATAACATAATTTCAGATCGGGGGCGGAGGCAGATTACATATATTTTTTGGGGTCCTTGACATGAAATATTGAGCACCACTGATACAGAAACATGGTCTCCGAGGTGTCTCCTAGGGAGGCTGGCAGAGCTGTCTGTAATAAAGAGCAGTGGTTCTCAAACAGTTTTCGTGTCGAGGACCTCCTCCAGAACAAAATGCTGAATTATTTAATGTTCTTAATATGGATTAAGTAATTCACACAGGTTGGGCAAGCCTGACATGATAGGCTTGGGCAGAATTGATTTTATAAATTACCGGTATTCTTTTTAGATATCGCGATATATGATACACACCGATCTATGATACCGGACAAACGGTATATTTAATACCCAAGCGTACTCACTGACATCATCGACGACGTCATCGTCATGACATCATTACTGGGAAGCCGTGCCAGTCTATGAGATCATCAACGGCTTCTACTGTAATCATTCATTCATTTGCCATGAGACAAAGCTCTGTATTTCTCAGCTGCGTTCTATTCCGTAAGTGACAAGTGTTCTGTACTACTTTTAGATTTTAATCATTCTGTACCCTCAGTACTGCTAGCTTAGATTTAGGGTCTGTTATTACTTGTACAGTATTTATTTTCCATTTACATGTTCCCACGTTCAAAGCCAAACAAGCAATTAAATCGTCAATCACATTTATTTATGGTACATGACGATGAATTGTCAACTAATACGTCTTGATGGTGACACAGCCCCGAGGCACTAAGCATGATGAGAGTGCATTTCATCTTGCACAGGCATGCTTGTTATAGCCATGGATATATTATCATCCAGCCAACAAAACGACGGCCCCTCGTCAAGTTCACGAGATGTGACGGAGGTCCGGCCGTGCCGAATGACTGGGTGTTCCGTGACACGGAAGCACATCGTTGCTTCGGAGTGCAAGTGCCGTTCTGTACGTCCTGTTCGTTTAATGTCAGAGCCAGGGCATTACTATCGGTGTTGTTTTTGGCTGCACATTTCTATTTTAGTTTTAGTCATAGTCTCTTGAATGCTTAATTTCATTTGGTGGTGGATAAGGGGTAGAGTGGCCGGATGGGAACCTGAGGTTCCCGGTTCGATCCCCAGAGTTGGTGTCAAAGCAAGTTGGTGAGCAAGACTCCAAACCCCTAATTGCTCCCGATGAGCAGGTTGGTGCTTTGCATGGTTTCCTCCGCCATCGTGTTTGTGTGAATGGGTGAATGTAAATAATGCACAATCATGTAAAGGTGTATGTGTGTGTGTGTGTGTGTGTGTAGGATTTCCCCCCAGAATATTAAAATGTATGTAAATACATGCAAATCCAACATTATATTTGCAAAGATATCGCGTATACACACTGTGCTGTCAAATGGATCCATGAAGCCTTCTGAGCTGCAGCATCACTCAGAGAGATGGAGGCACTAGTGTCTACTGTCTAGTCACTTACAAAAGATACTAGTGTCTACTGTCTAGTCACTTACAAAAGATACTAGTGTCTACTGTCTAGTCACTTACAAAAGATACTAGTGTCTACTGTCTAGTCACTTAAAAGATACTATTGTCTACTGTCTAGTCACTTACAAAAGATACTAGTGTCTACTGTCTAGTCACTTAAAATATACTAGTGTCTACTGTCTAGTCACTTAAAAGATACTAGTGTCTACTGTCTAGTCACTTACAAAAGATACTAGTGTCTACTGTCTAGTCACTTAAAAGAAGAACCTGTGGAACAGTTCTAAGATACTCTCAAACCTCTCAACATTTAACAGACATTGAAGAGACATTCGGGGAAATTATATGTTGTGCCATCTTAGTTTGAACCAGCTTATGGAGGAAGGAAAAGAAAAGAAAATATAGTTAATATGCAAAACACTTTTATACAGCTTATGTAGAGGGAGTCCCCTCCCTGCTTTATCTCTCTCTCTCAGCTAAGCGGTTGTTTGTTGGCCTGGAATACAGGCTGACTGTCATAGATGGAGTGTGATCTGTGATGGAATGTCTGCGGTTGCATGTCAGAATGGTCAGAAATCAAGCAGGAGCAGGTGTGTGATTGAAAGAACTGTAGTGTCCACCTCTTTTCATTCAGCGCAGCGCAGCTCAGCTCAACTTAATCTTTGTCATGTCAGTTTTACAGGTATAGAAAAGAAAGTGGGTGAAATTCTTTGTCATACAATCAGCTCCATCATTGCAGTTATAAGAAAGGTGGACTAGAAAAGGATGGCAAGGGAACCAAAACATTTTTCTCTCCTACCTCTCTCTGTTCTCAAACAATGGAGCAAAAACTAAACTAATTCATATTATTCATCCATTTCTTTACACCTGTAATGTGACAATAGTACAATACTATAGCTGATTCTGAGGCCAACTATCAGTATCCTATTGTGTGGAAAAAGATGGCATGGTTCAAATAGCAGCACCACCGCTTTGGCTTATATGGCTAATCTACAATCTCACAAATGGCTACTCCGTTCAGTGGAGTATAGTTAAAGGTGATATAGACAAGTTTCCAGTGTTTGTACACAGAAGTAAGTGAGTGTTTCCAAACAAATGCATATCTAGCTCCACCCCCCTCCCCCCCTCATTCTATTGGCTGAGCCAGGTCACTTCAGGCTATGGGATTGTTGTTGCTGCTGGGACGGATGCTATGGATATTGCGCTCGTATGGCTAAATATGACATTACAAAATTATGAATTTCTATCGATATCTTAGTTACAACAATGACATTGAGTTGACATGTTTTTTTAAGGGTAACTGTAGCATAATCGCAATATCACACCGAGTCCCGCAAATGAGGAAGTAGGAAGTAGAGGAGACTCACTGGCTCTCAATTCAATTCTCTTTTATTTGTAATAATAATAATATAAAACATATTGCCCCTCAAATGCCCCATGCCACTACAGCATCGTTCATTCATGTGAACTACTCTGTCCACGGTTATTCATTGTAATGAAGAAAAATCGCTATGATGATCCGCGACGGCCTGTCACCGTTGGCGAGCACTGGTTGAATGCATGCTTCAAGCCGGCCGGCCGGCCGGCAGGCAGTCGCTGCAGTGGTGCAGGGTGAAATACTATTACTCACTTCCACTTCCACCATTTCAACAAAAGCACATACAACCCACTCCACATGAACGAGAACGAGAACGATATTGATGTAGGCCTAAACAGGAGATTTTATTGGGGTCTGAGTTGTTCTGTGACTAAGGATCCTGAGTTCTGTGGGGTGCTTATTGCTGCTGGTGTTGTTCAGTTTCACACCACCCAACCATGCACTATACATAGCGATTCTCATCATTTCAATAGGCTTACATATTAAATCATAAACATACTATTTCACATGAACAATGTTAGTGAAACTAAGATATGGGGATAATATTATACATTGCAATTGAAATCGCATCGCGTTTTCATTATAATACTGCAGTGCTGGGTTGAACACACCGTCACTGCCTCGCGCTGCAATTGGCTAAAAGTTTAAATCCCCTCCGACGTCCTGAGTAGTAAACTGTAGTGGATATAAACAGTGCATTCAGCCACAGGGGGGAAAAGGGGGAGTGTGCTGTTGCAGGAGAACACCTCAGCATCATAATATAGGGAAAGATACAGGGGGAAAAGGCCAAAAGAATACATTTATATATATTTAAACATTTGGCTGAAAACTTGTCTATATCACCTTTAATAGCAGCAGATGTAAAACTTAAAGGGGCATTCCACTCATTTTCAACATTTTACGATGTCATTAATGTATACTGTATAACTGTATACCTTAGAGCTGTTGTGTGGAAATAATACAAAAGTCCCCCCATTCTGTGTGAAAAAAATCATTAACATGGTGAATCACATCTTGATGACATCATCAAGATGTGATTCACCATGTTAATGATTTTTTTCAACACAACAGCTCTAAGGTATATTAATGTTGTAAATGAGTGGAATGCCCGTTTAACCTGACAATAAAATGTTGCACATACGCGCACACACACACACACACACACACACACACACACACACACACACACACACACACACACACACACACACACACACACACACACACACACACACACACACACACACACACACTATACACGTATACAATCCTCTGTGGTGGCCTGTGTCGTTAGGACAGCCTGTCAACAGCCATGCTGCTGGCTCAGCGCTCACTCCTTCAACAGTGTGACGGTATCAATCTGCTGCCGTGGCAGCTCGTGAACATGTGTGTCAAAGTCAAATTTGTCACGCATGCACGCTACCGCAGTGAAGTGAGCTGCAGCCGTGCCGCGCTCGGGAACCATTTGTTTAGTTGCTTTGACCCCCCAATCCAACCCTTTGATGCTGAGTGCCAAGCAGGGAGGCAATGGGTCCCATCTTTACAGTCTTTGGTATGATCGAACCCCGACCGACCTCCCAGTTTCAGCCACTGTCTGGTGTGTGCTGCTTCATCTCAACCATTCAGCCTCTGGTTCGAGCACTCTAGAAATGAACAAGGTGTGTTGGTCGCAAAGTTATGAATAGAAATGAGGCCCATTCATGCTTGTTTAGAGATGTTTTCTTACCTAATGATGTTATATCCTGTAGGAGTGTTACAGGACAAAAATGTCATAACTCCACCGAGCCCACCACAGCTCAGAGTGTGCGCGGCGGGTTTAGCTGTAAATCGCTTATTTTGATCGCTCGGAAATTCATTGATTTACTGTATATTTAGATATGTCTTTCATGATGTCGCATAACTCTCCACACTTAAGTGTTTTGTCGCAAATGGTCTGCGGTAGTGAGCGATTTACTGTTAATGCCCGCCGCACACGCTCAGAGCTGCGGCGGGCTCGGGGAGTTATGATTTCTCTCCCCCCGTTTACACATCAGATCAGATTGATTTGATTTGAAAAGCATTTAAACCACATTTGTAGTTTGTACAGCAATTTGAGGATTACCCAAGAAAGTCCTGAAACTTATTTCCTCTCACGGTCAACAGATTCATCAGTTAAAAATAAACAGTGGGTAATAAAACGGCTGGTCTGGAAGTCAACTCGACGGTTCCAGATAGTTACACAGCAGTAGGCGAGTACTGTACTGTACTGTACTGTACTGTACTGTACTGTACTGTACTGTACTGTACTGTACTGTACTGTACTGTACTGTACTGTACTGTACTGTACTGTACTGTACTGTACTGTAGTGTAGTGTAGTGTAGTGTAGTGTAGTGTAGTGTACTGTACTGTACTGTACTGTACTGTACTGTACTGTACAAGCTCCTCTCCCTGGCCTGTGCGTGTTTGTGCGTGCGAAGCTGCGCAACAGTGTCTTCCAGTAGTATTGGCGAGGTGTTTCAGCTTTCCGTGCTCGGACACAGAGACAGACACGTACGTACGTGTCTGTCTATAGGAGTGGCTAGCACCACTCAAAACATTAAGCCTGCTGTGGCGAACGACCCAGGAGACGTGGCGAGTCTGAGACCCATCCATCCATTCCATCCATCCATGGGGGTGGTGGTGGCTCAGAGGTAGAGTCCCCCATCAGTTAGTGTAGAAGTGTCCTTGAGCAAGACACTGAACCCCTAATTGCACCTGATGTGCAGGTTGGTGCCTTGCATGGTTTCCTCCGCCATCGGTGTATGAATGTGTGTGTGAAGTGAACGGGTGAATGTAATGCACAATCTATGTAAAGCTTGGATAAAGGCGCTATATAAATGCACCATTTACCATCCATCCATCCATCTCTAGCGTTGCGCGGCCAGGCGGAGGCGATTCAGTCACAGAGTGAACCGAAGTGGGTCAACTCAAACCCTCCTCTCTCTCTGTGTGTGTATGTATCTGTGTGTGTGTGTGTGTGTGTGTGTGTGAGAACAACAACACTCACTGAAATATGCAGGGGAACGGAAACAAGAGCTGGCAGGCAGTTCCCTCGCCCTGCGTATTGGTCCCTAAAAAAATTTTTTTTGAAGGAAAAAAAGGAAAAGAAAGCAACGTGCCGCCCGGTAATGACTTGGCGTGGCGCCTGTGTTGTTTTCGTCGACTGAAACTATGACGAAAAATGTTCGTTGACTACCTTTTTTCACTGACGAAAACTACATAAAAACTAAATGAAAACTATTTTAGTCAACTGTAGATTTAGTCGACTAAAACCTCATGATATTTAGTCGACAAAATATTCAAGAGATTATGACTAAAACTAAAATCTAAATGTGCTGCCAAAAACAACGCTGGCGGGGGCCTGGCTGCCCAGTCATAATGTGGACCCGTGACTGGGATCAGGACCTCTTAGCACCGAGGCACTGATTCCATGTGGAGCTGTTATAAGACCTGCTGGCTCCGTCTGTCTGTCTGTCTGACTGTCTGTCTGTCTGTCTGTCTGTCTGTCTGTCTGTCTGTCTGTCTGTCTGTCTGTCTGTCTGTCTGTCTGTCTGTCTGTCTGTCTGTCTGTCTGTCTGTCTGTCTGTCTGTCTGTTTTGCCCCCTCCCTCCCTCCCGTGTCTCTCTGTCGTTCCGTTCATAGCTAGCTGTAAATGAGTGAGACAGACGTGGACTGCTTCAGGTGAAGCACGTCATCGTGGGGGTGGGGGTCGCACGACGCTCCGGCCAGCGGTCGACAACGTACCCTACCCCCCTCCCCCCAGTAGTACTAGAGTCAAAGTATAGATGCTCCTTGTCCAAAAATGAATAAGTAAACATTAAGTGAAAGTTGCCTCAGTCAAGACAAATGTGTACTCGACTTAAATCCGAAAATTGAAAGAAAGAAATAACACCCGTGTGAAATGAGCGGCGCTAATATATTTTAAAGTCTATCTCATGTTGATTAGGTGATGTAATGGTGATGTAAAACAAACGGTGCCAACACAAACATTAAATGCCATTAACAATAAAGAGACAATATGACATAAAGTTTCCCTTCATTGTCAATGGTGTTTACAAAACAAAGATTGAACAAAAAGACACATTTAACCTGTGTATAGGAGGGGCTGGCGCCCCTCAAAAATAGAAAAGAAAAATGTTAATGATTAAATGTGTCAGTGATTTCTTTGTATATTTAAGTTATTTGTCATAATCAGCATCATGTGCAATTTGTGATTACGAAGCCTAAAAGGCAAACCGAAATACAAATTCTAATGTTCTAAAAAAAACTAAAAACTAAAAAAAACTAAAAAATCGTTAATGACAATTAATTGTGTGGAAATGAATCGTCAACTTCAATTTGTAATGGTGACAGTCCTCCCCACCACTGATGAGGACAACACAGCTAGCTGCTGGTGTTGACCTTTGCCTGCATTCAGGCTCGTTTAGTCATGTTCTAAACCACTTCATTGCCTCTATCATCAGCAGTTTAACCTCATGCATTCTCTCTTTTTTATAGATATATAGTAGGTGTGTTAGTGTTCTGTGGCTTAGACTGTAACCCCGGAGGGAGGAAATGGTTTGATAAAATCAGCCTCAAAGTTACATATTAAACCAGATTGTATATCCTTCATCAGTCAGAGCAGGCTTTATTGTCACATAGCTGCCGCTTTAAGGAAGTGGCTTAAAGTATTAATTTTTATTGTTCGAGCTCCATAGTTTTCAGGAAAGGGAGGACGTGCTTGTTGTAGATCTGCTATTCTTGAAAAATCGTGAATATTTGACAAATCCTTTTTTTTTTTTTACTCAAAGCTTTGCTTCTGGGGGTCCCTGGAACAAAACGTTTTGAGATGCGGGGCTGCGGCCAAATACATATGCTTTTTGGGGGTTCTTTTTTTACATGGAAAAAGTTTGAGAAGCACTGATATAGCAACCTACAGTTTTTAAGAAAACTGACTTGGATGATGTTTGTTTTGTAGAATCTACCTGGGGTCTTGATTGGTTAAAAATTATGGTGTGCTCCGGGGCACATGATTGTGGTATATGATTACCTAACCGTGTGTTGTTTGTGTGTGTGTGTGTGTGTGGGTTTCTGTGTGTGGGCGGCCAGACGAACAGTGGCCTGTCATGTCGTATAAAAGTCTCCTCGTCATCATCATCATCCTCGTGTGTTTTTATCATGTCAGCATTTAGTGAAGTCCCGTCTCAATGAAAAGCACATCGTTGCCACCAGCACTGCACCATCCCTCCTCCTCCTCCTCCTCCTCCTCCTCACTGGGTCTATTTGACATGCAGTCAGTCAGTCAGCCAGCCAGTCAGCCAGCCAGCCAGCCAGTCAGCCAGCCAGCCAGTCAGTCAGTCAGTCAGTTCAGTGGCTGTGATTGATTTGATGCTCGACACCCTGCCTCCTGTTAGGTCAGCATCCTTCCACCTTTGCTCGGTGTACATCCAGCTTTTGGTTACCATCCACAAATCTCGTCTTAAACAAACATTAAATTCCCATTAACAATTAACAAATGGAGAATTTTACGTCATATAGTGTCTGACTGAGCAAATAGGCATAGAGTCTATTTTACGTCATGATGATGTACGATGATAAGGGCTCCCCTCACTTCACACGGGTGTGATTTCTGTTTTCTAGATTTGGCTTTTCTCTACCACAAGTCCACAAATGTACAGATTGTTAATATTATATAGCAGTAGTTCTCAACCTTTTTCACGTCGTCAGTCGTCACCACCCAAAATACTAATCATATGGTTTGTTTGAGGCACTCCAGTACAGTGTCCTCTCCGCTGCTCCCTATTTATGTTAATTATTTACCTTGTTTTATTGACTAGACTTCATGCTTACTCTGCTTATTAGAGCAACGGACTGACCTCATGCTTCCCGCTATGCATGAGTAATATCACAGTCACTTCACACAAACCAAATCCTAGCCCCACCATCTCCCCCTAGCATATACAGAGACACTCCACCAATCATAGCCCCACTATCTCTCCCTAGCATCCAGGTATACAGAGATACTCCACCAATCCTAGCCCCACCATCTCCTCCTAGCATCCATCTATAGGTCCAGAGATACTACTGTATGGCAAAGTGAGGAAACACTTTTTTCCGTCTGCTGTTTTGTCCTTCGTGAGCAATAAGTAAGTACACGTCTCCATTTAGACTCCTTCATAAGTAGTAAAGTAAGTAAGTACACGTCTCCATTTAGACCATTTGGACCTGACAGTTTTCTGAAAAATCTTTCTGTGTCAGTCGTTCTCAAACTATTTCAAGTCAAGGACTCCAAAGAATATATGTAATATGCAGCCGACCCCCATCTGACAATATGTTGTTCCAGCGACCCCCCCCCCCAGAAGCAAAGACTTGAGTTAAAAACGTTCGCTCTGAAAGAATATATATTCAAAGATTTGAGGCACATAGCAGTTCTACAAGCTCATAGTGCGGCACCGAGTGCCGCGCTATGAGCTTGTAGAACTGCTATTTTTCAATAGCTAAAGTATAACATAATGCTTGAAACGCCAAAAGGGGTTCCCGCCTAGAATGGGTTAGAGCGACGTCCACCGGCCAGCACACCGACCTACCCTGAATCTTTAATCGTCCCCTCATCAATATTTCACCACCGCGGACGTCGCTTCACCACAGCTGTGTTCAGCACAGAATCCACTAGTCCATGAAGCAAAGCAAAGCGATGGAGATCATGTGGAAAATCACAGCAGTCTGCCTGCCAGATCAGACTAGCTCTTTCATCCCACCTGACTGTGTGTGTCAGGTGGGACCATAGACTGTAAAAAATATGGACAAAGCGACAAGCGTTCCCCGGGTCTAACATGAACGTAAAATGAAGCCGGTCAGTCCTTGAATTGTAAGTCGCCATCTTTCTAGATCCGTTTGGGCCCAGCTGGCCCATTGGCTGGCCCAGACAACGAGGCGGGACTCCCCCCCCCTTCTTCTTCGTTGGTTTTTATTTTGACTCGAGTGGGTGGGGGATCCCGTTCATAGACTGTAACGTAGCCACGCCCCTCAGAACATGCGCAACTTTATGGTCATTTTTTTTTATAAATGGGACCATAATTTTCCAAAAAGAATATTATGACATTAGAAATGAGACTTTAAACTAGTGACTGGAAGCAAAAAGTATTCATGACCATGTTTATTAAGGTAATAGGTGAATTTGGGCCCAAAAACATGGACTTCTATGGGGCTATGGGTTTTTTTGGGCCCAATGACAGCGCCACAACAGGCCATTATATGAACTTTCAGGAAATCCCGATTTCCTTGTGGCTTCACAAAATATCTGTCTGACTGCCCCCCTGGGTGGGACGTGGGTGGTCGCAACCTGGAACAATTACAATGTACAATTTAGGCATTTATCAGATGCTTAACCCATTTAGGACAAATTCCACAAAATTCCACAAAAGATTAAAAAAAGAAAAGAAAAAAAAGATGTTTCTATATCGGTGGTTTTCAAACTATTTCATGTCAAGGACCCCAAAAAATATATGTAATTGGCTGCCGACCCCCCATCTGAAAACATGTTGTTCCAGGGACCTCCTAGAAGCAAAGATTTGAGTTAAAAACATTTGTTCTGAAAGAATATATATTGAATGATTTGCACCACATTTTCAAGAATTTTCAAAACTAGCAGATCTACCAAATGGACCCTATGTGTCCATTTGGTTCAATTTTCTACTCTCAGAGTTACTGATCTGTAGGGGTCCATTTGGAGCCCCTCTATCAGAGTGATGGTGGTCCTTGAAATAAAATGGTTTGAGAGAGAACCACTGGCATTGCAACTGTATAGCTAGCAGACGTGAAGTCCACATAACCTGCGTTGACAGTGTGATAAAAAAAACCGTTCCAAAAGTGATCATGGAACTGACTCCTGGTTCCTCTCTGTTGGATCAGGTTCCTCCGGTTCCCAATG
This sequence comes from Protomyctophum parallelum, assembly GCF_964188405.1. Classification (NCBI taxonomy): domain Eukaryota; kingdom Metazoa; phylum Chordata; class Actinopteri; order Myctophiformes; family Myctophidae; genus Protomyctophum; species Protomyctophum parallelum. The sequence goes on from NC_139708.1 coordinate 41,221,993, forward strand.
CTAGGCATGTGGAAACATGACATCCCTAGAAAAAACAAAACAAGAATGACTCATGTCGGCCCAGGCCGTAGCGTAACGGTCTGGGCACCGGACTGGTAATCCAGTCGCAGTGTGCCGCGGGTTCGACTCCCGGACCCGACACGGCCTTTACTGCATGTCATCCCCCCATCTCTCTCCCGTTTCCTGTCAGCCTACTGTCTGTCCCTTCAAAAATCAATAAAAGGCGTAAGCCGCAAAAAAATATCTTAAAAAAAAAAAAGAATGACTGCCAGGCGCAGCAAGCTATATGGGTTTTTATCTCCCATTGGCTTAGAGTCACTGGAGGCAGCCAATCATGAAAAGGTATCACTAGCAGGGCTCGATGCTTAGCATTTTTCCGAGTAGCACGTGTGCGCCTAAATTGAAAAATCTAGTAGCACACAAATTATTTTAGGAGCACGATGAAAAATGATGTATTTTTAAGGTGCGCTAGCCCCTCCTATATACAGCCTTTGTCCCCACACATCTCAAAATGAGCCATTGACAATCAACAGAGAAATTACGTCAAGATTCTGCTAAATATGACATAAATTAAACGCCATTGACATTGAAGGGAAAATGTCATATGTAAACGAGCAAATCAGCTAACCAATCACAGGCAACAGGCATTCTGATTGGCCAGTATGAGATGATTTCTGATGATGTATGATGACAAGAGCACCCCTCACTTAACATGGGTGTGATTTTTCTTTAATGCAGTGATATGAGGTAGGGGTGGAAAATAATATGTCAAAATATTATATCACTATCTTTTCAGCAATTATCACAAAATAGTGATATTCATCATGATATCATTGTTATGTTTGTTTTCATATAATCTATATAATCAATTTGTTTTATGCTAATACTTTGTAGATAGATCGATAGTAGCTCTGTTCCATACCTCTAATACGTGCAACACATTAGAGCTATGGGCCAGAGCTAGATAGATAATATGTTGCTCATGGATGGATAGACAGGCTATCCGTTTTATCCTGCTGTTTTATCATGTTAGTGTGACATTCAGACAGTGCAGAGGCTGCTCGATGGTGAATTAGTATTGTAACATTCTCCTTGGCTTTGACTGACTGACTGATATTAATATGGTAATCCAGCCAGTTTGGTCAGTCGCATTATCATTTATGCTGGGCACACGCTTTTGTAAGCAAAAGCTAAGCAAGGGTTGTTTTTGATAAACGTCAATCTGTCCACTCCGTGTGTGTGTGTGTGTGTGTGCGTGCGTGCACGGCTGCACGCTGTTTCACCCGCGTTTGGTTAAAAGTAAGTTACGTTTGAACTTTGAACATTACAAACAAACTTTGCAAATAACGTGTCGGGGTACAAGCAATTCCTTCTGAATCTGTGCTATCATGCAAATGCTATCCCGCTGAGTTCACTCTGACTTATTTTCTGTCTGCCGCTGCTGACAGTCAGCAAGCAGTGACGGGGAAGAGCACGGAGCAGCAACACAGAGAGGGGAGGGGCGGTGGGAGCAAAGGGAACAGATCTTCAAATGAACACCGCATTGAGCCTCGACACGTTGTAGCTCTTCTCTTTTTGGCGAACGACACCGCCGTTCAGAAATATAAATTTAGGTATAGAATGTGCACTTGCTGTAGACAGAGACTTTGTCTTTATCACGATTGAATGGTCAAATCCTGTAGTCGCACCTGTGCTACAAATTGAATTTTACAATTCGCACGGTGATATTTTTAGTCGCAAATGCGTGTACCTAGTCGCACTGTGGAGCCCTGATCACTAGTCTCAACATCGACCATCGAACACTGCCATGCGTCGATATCCACACTAAACACATTGATAAAATCACGCACGCACGCATGCACACACGCATGCACACACGTGTGGAAGTAGTAGTGAAGTGTTGTTTCTTCCTGACCTGGCAGGGCTAAAACTAACACACAGACAGATGGTGCGTGTTGGAAAGTACTGCCCGTCAACATGGATGTGTGACTGTATCTGGGAGACAATACATCTGTTTCAGCTTCGTTTTATTTCTATTTATAGTGGAAAATCACCCCGAGGGGCCTCTGTGCACTTTTACAACAAGAATACATCAGTCATATAAAAAATGAGAAAACATATCAAAATGTGCATAGTTATAAAGAGAAGAAAGGAAGAAAGAGAAAAATTAAAATGACATGATATTTTTAAAGTCGGACACGGTGAACATAACAATGGTTTCAATAAAACTAGTGGGGAACCGTAGCCTAGATTTTTATAAATGTCCAGAGAGTTGGCATCTCTCTGACAGCTTGAGGGACAGCGTTCCAGAGACAGGGGACACGATGTGTGAATGCTCTGCCCCCCAAACCGCTATTTCTTTTTATGTGTGTTATCTGGCAGAGACTGCAGCCATTATAACTGTTTGCCTGCCCCCGCGTTTGCCCGTGGCTCATTCCAGTGGTTTTCAAACATTTCATGCCCGAATGAATGCACACCAATGGGGCAAAAAAAAAATCTGGGGCAGGAGTGGCTCAGGGGGTCGAGTGGCCGGTTAGAGTGGCCTGGTGGGAACCGTGAGGGTCTTCCCACCCAGTGTCATCCCTGTGGGCTCCCCCAGAGTTACTGTCCAAGTGTTCTTGAGACAAATACAAATGCACCATTCAACTATGCCTTTAACCCATTTTGGACGCTGGACGGGAACCCCTTTTTAGTGTTTTAAGCATTATGTTGTACTTGTAGGTCTGCAATTTTTTTCAAATATCGTGAAAATGTGGCGCAAATCTTTGAATATATATATTCTTTCCCCGCGGATGTTTTTAACTCAAATCTTCTGGGAACAACGTATTTTCGGCGGGCAATTACATATATTTCTGGCAGTCCTTGACATGAAAATGTTTGAGAACCGCTGACATAGAAACATGGGGTTTTTCAAGAAAACTGTCAAGACATTTGTAGAATCGTCCTCAGGTTTAAATGGCTTAAGGAGCATCAATTGCTGAATGGATGGGGTTTGCGTCATTAAAACCTGGTGGTGGTGAGTAAGGCTTTGTGAGGCGCAACACTGTCTCCAGCTCCCAAAACCAAACCTGCTGTAGTCCTTCGCAAGCGGATGCCACTGTGTGTGTGTGTGCATGCATGTGTGTGTGTGTGTGCGTGTGGCGCTCAGTTGTGAAGATGGAGAGATGCTCTCTCTCTCTCTCTCCTGTGCCGCCCGGCTCGGCCCGTCCCGTCCCGGACCGCTGTGTCTGTGATGCGAGTCCAGCAGACAGCTGGAAGTAGGTCCCTGCTATGCACGCACGTATTTATTCAGCAGCACCTGCTCTCCCTGGGCTCTCTGTGTGTGTGTGTGTGTGTGTGTGTGCGAGTGTGTGTGTGTCCTTGTGTGTGTGTGTGTGTGTGTGTGCGTGTGCTAGTTGAACAGAAGGTGAAGCAGCATGGGAGGGTTCTTCTCTCAGGTTGACAGGCTGTATCTGATGTGTTGTGATGTGGCTGAACGGATCAGCGCTGGTGGGGGAGCAACACCCATGCTGACTCTCTGTCTCTCTCTCTGTCTCTCTCTCTCTGTCTCTCTCTGTCTCTGTCTCTCTCTCTCTGTCTCTCTGTCTCTGTGTCTCTGACTCTCTGTCTCTATCTCTCTGTCTCTCTCTCTCTCTGTCTCTCTCTATCTCTCTCTCTGTCTCGCTCTTTCTCTCTCTGTCTCTCTCTCTGTCTCTCTGTCTCTGTCTCTCTGTCTCTGACTATCTGTCTCTATCTCTCTGTATCTCTCAGTCTCTCTCTGTCTCTATCTCTCTGTCTCTGTCTCTCTCTGTCTATCTGTCTCTATCTCTGTCTGTCTCTCTCTACTTCTCTGTCTCTCTCTGTCTATCTCTCTGTCTCTCTCTGTCTATCTCTGGCTCTATCTCTCTCTCTGTCTCTGTCCATCTGTCTCTATCTCTGTCTCTGTCTCTCTCTACTTCTCTGTCTCTCTCTGTCTATATCTCTATCTCTCTGTCTCTCTGTCTATCTCTCTCTATTACTCTGTCTCTTTGTATCGCTCTCTGTCTATCTCTGTCTATCTCGCTGTCTCTTTCTCTCTGTCTATCTCTGTCTCTATTACTCTCTCTCTGTCTATGTCTGAGTCTCTGTCTCTGTCGCTCTGTCGACCTAATACAGAGCAACATTTTGGCAAGTGTCTGACAGTGTACAGGACCTTTTCTTTGTTTTTCAAAGAAAGATACCCTTTTTAACGTATGCTCGGTTGCCCTACGCACTAGCGTTCTGAGGTGTGCATCGGCCTTTTGCTGAAAGAGTGGTGAGACAGGCAGGGACTGCAAAGGAACACAACCAACTACCGACGGACAGTGACAGTTATTCCTATGAATATGTAAACTTTTCAGTTGAGCAATCTGTCTGAACAAAGCCTTTATAAGCTCCCTTCGAAGTGATACACACAACTACACCAGTCCTCTGTTTATGTCAAACAATGCTTTTGTCAGTGGTAACCAGAGACTGCTTCTACTGCTGTTGACATTTAATGTTTGTGTTGCCACACATTTACGTCATATTTAGAGGGGGAAAAAAGGAAAGTAATCACACCCGTGTGAAGTGAGGGGGCGCTCTTTCATCGTACATCATGGTGACGTAAAATATACTCTTTGCTCTGACTATGACGTAACAATTCTCCATTCAGTGCCAATGGGAATTTAATGTTTGTGTAGGACGGAAATCTACACCAATAGCTGAATTTAGGGGGTCTAGCACCCCTTGGAAATAAACCACACTCCCACTGAGGCTGCTACGTGATGTCACTGCTTAAAGCAAACATTACAAAAGTCCATAGACTTGGCTCAGGCTGCTACATGACACGAATCGTGAGTGAGGGCCTGTTATTTTTGTCCATAGACTTTTTGGGGCATATGAATAAGACAAACATTAAATGTCCAATCATAGACTTGGCTGCCACATGACGTCACGAGTGGGGGCCTGTTTTTGAGAGGCGCTGGCCCCTCTTATATATTTATATATATTTTTCGAGAGACCCGGAAAATAAATCCCTGTTCATTTTCCTCATAGACTTATCAGAAATAATTTATTTAAAGACGTTTACGCCGCGGACAAAGCCAACTCTTGTCGTGACAAATCATGACAACAAACAAAAACATTCGGGCCAAACAAAGAATTAGAAAGTAGAAAGCAACGGCACGTTACAACACTTTTTTTTGTTGATTTTCTTCTTTATAATTATTTGTTTGGTCCAAAATATTGTGTGTGCTGTCATGATTTGTCACGACAAGAGTTGGCTTCGTACGACGCTTTAAAGGTCTTTAAATAAATACGTTTTGAAAGGTCTATGGGAAAAATGCATTGGGATTCATTTCCTGGGCCTGACTGCGACGCTCTATTTTGTCCAGAATGAGATGATGTATGATGATAAGAGCACGCCTCACTATACCAAGATTTCTGGGGGAACATGAATAAGACAAAGGTCTTGAATTGCTACATGACGTGACATGTCTGAAGCCAGACGTTGGAGGGGAGAGCGCCCCTCAAACGTTTGAGAACCACTGCTCTGGAGAAGATAATCTATAAAGCATGTGTGACTGACCGGTAGCTCAGCACTAGTATATTTACTGACCAATGCCATCATGGATCGCTGTCCTTTCAGGAGAGGCTGGAGGAGGAGGAGGAGGAGGAGGAGGAGGAGGGGGAGGGGGGGACTCGGCCTACCTGTCCCTGTCTCTGCTGGTCTCTCTGACGTCGCTGGTGTCTCTGGTGGTGCTGCTGGTCAACTGTGTGACCTGCTGCAAGGAGCGTGAGATTAACTTCAAGGTGAGACTCTGTCTGTCTGTCTGTCTGTCTGTCTGTCTGTCTGTCTGTCTGTCTGTCTGTCTGTCTGTCTGTCTCGCAGGCAGGAGGAGGGGTGTTGTTGCTTGGCACCCAACCTTCAGTGAAAAGTGTTCATGAAATGTTTATTGAACATAATTATGTCCGATGACTGAGACCCTCAAAGCTTGCTTCACAGCTATAAGAGGTCTGGAAGAGAGTTAGCAAACCACAACATATTTATTAATCGTGGCTAAAAGGCTAAACTAGCTAGAGAACTGGCCTCATTAGAATGTTGGTCGCCGCCGTCTGTTTCACCGTCTGTTCCACCGTGACATAATCTCGATCTCGATGGCATAAATATTTGTACCTCTTTTTGTTGGTCTCCGTATATATCCGTACCCCCCACCTATGGGACGCTATATGCCAACTCCGTCTTTATCCGTACCCCTCACCTATAGGACGTTATATGCCAACTCCGTATATATATATCCTTACCCCTTTACACCATATATGAAGCGGTTGAGCCGAAAATCAGCTTTTAACATTGGTCCGGTTGCTACGTAACGCCTCGGTCACCCCCAGCACCAGGATTTTTGCATGCAGCCCCATAGACCTCCGTTCAAAGTCGGAGCCTTATAACTCTAAAAATACGAGCACTGTCCCTGTGATCGGCATCCATCCAAGGTTCGGATGTAATTTGTGATTTTGTACCGCATCGCATCGCTCTCGACGTTAACGTTTCTGGCGGACGATAAACAGCGTGAGCTAATGCTAATGATAGCCGATGAGCAAAAAATTCAGAATCCCGCTGGCAGGGTTTTCTACACTGCTGCCACCTAGCGTGGCGAAAAAAAGAGTTAACTGGTGTAGATGAGATATATAAATACATATAGAGGTAGCGTAGCATATGACAGTGACACGACAGTGTGTTGTCTGTTGTTGTTGTTTGTTTGTTTGTTTTGGTCAAGATGCTGCGTTTGTTCCCGGCTGGGCACCGCACCGCAGACTACCGCCACCTGCCGGTATGGAGAGTCATTGCACGGGATTTGCTCTGAGCATGTGCACAAAATGTCGGCATGTTACAAGGCCCCGTCGGCCGATTAAATGTGAAGTCTGTCTGCTGCAATTTATGACGGTTGGAAGTATTCTGAACCAGGGCTCGACGCTTAGCATTTTTCCATGTAGCACGTTGAAAAATCTAGTAGTAGTAGCACACAAATAATTTTAGCGCCATGGTGAAAAGTTATCAAATAGTGTGCTTGTATTTAATACAGTGATATGAGGTAGGGGTGGGCGATATGGCAAAATATATCACAATATATTTTCAGCCATTATCACGCTAACTATATTTATCACAATATTTTTTTCATGTTCGTTTTTATATAATCTATATAATCAATTTGATTTGATGCTGAATAGACTATTCGTTTTATATGCAAATAGATTGATAGATATAATCAATTCATTTTTATGTTGCTCATAAGATAGACGGATAATTAGTATTGTAACATTCTGCTTGGCTTTGACTGCTTCAGACAGAACATCTTACATTATGTACAGCTACAGGAGACTACTAACTTACTAAGCCGCATATAGTCTGCTACGCAGAAGGAGGAGAGCGGACTGACATCTAACTAACTACACCTCGGCGTGGTGGTGGTGGTGGTGGTGGTGGTGGGGGGGGGGGGATGTGGTGGGGGGGACAGATCGTTGCCTTTTTGCCGTTGCTCGTTAAGCAGGTCACACAACGGATGGACCATCATGGACCACTGATATGTATCCAGCCAGGTCGGTCATTCCTAATATCATTCACGCTGTGCACACCATTTTGTAAGCAAAGTGCAAAGGGTTGTTATTAGCAGGGCTGCACACAACTTTTTTGGTCTAGTACTCAGAAGAGCACCTGGAGGAGTTACTTGGTGCTCCTAAAATGCGGCGACCCGTCTCGCCGGATGGATAAAAGAGGGATGAATAACTTATAGCAAAACAATATTTATTGGATGAGTGGGGAGTCAATGGAGGGTATTGCAACTCTAGATTTATCCCATTATTTTAAAAAAAGTTGCAAATTGCAGCTATAGGTCCATGTGTATTCCAGCCCTATATGCATATTCTAATACAAACTTCTTAATACTTCCTACGGATAATATGAGCATCAAAGCAATATTTAGATACTTTTTATTTTTTTTATTTAAATAGCCGATCTACTAGCTCACAACGTGTTGCGGAGGTGACACGTTGTGAGCTTGCAGATCAGATATTTATTTAACATACGACACGTCGTACGGCGAAGCATACGTCAGGCTTCCCTTTTGTTTTTAGCCGAGGCGACACAGTACACAGTCAACACAGAGTCAGACAGTCAGACACACATGGCTCCTCCGTGCAAAATAAATAATGTACACTAACCCGACTTTACGATAATAAGGGACAGTATGTCGGGACACGCTGTTGTCATGTTGATAAGCTTCATGTTGTGCAGACAGTGCAGCAGCAGTGCCAGTCCGCAATGCTTTGCACTCCTCCCACTCCACTATTGTTATGATAGTTATTCATTTTTTCAACTACGTGCTCTTTGCTTTTCTCGTGCTTATGAAAAGCTGGGTGACTGAAATTATTTATCCCTGTATAAAAGGTGCAGTTCTTATCGATGCTCACGGCATAGTTTGCACCACAACTCGCTGCGCTCAGCATTAGTTTGGAGCCAGCCGACATCATCCAACCACTTTTCCGCAAACACACGTTTTCTGTGCGGTTCAGGTGGTGGTTCCGTTTGGCGTCTCTTTGGAGGTGGTGGTGCTGGAACACCAAAATAGTTACTTAATGGCGCTTGCTTCTTGGACATTTTGACGAGAGTTTGGCTGTAATACTGTAAGAATAATGTGTCAGGTAACTTTCTCCGTAGAAAAATCCAGCAGCATTCATGGTTTGGAACCTCCCTCATTGGAGTAAGAATGCGCTGTGATTGGCCACAATTGGCCAGAGCACTCTCGCAAGACGTGCTGTGATTGGCCAGTAGCCACTTTGAGTGGCAGTCGGTGGGAAACGCTCTCGCCACAGAATGTACTAGTATTCTGGCCATAATAATCATTCTGGGCGGCCCCAGCTGTTGGTACGCAGAAGCGCTTCCCGACGCTTGATTGACAGCGCATTTTTAATTTTGACGACGCATGCGCCGTGGCGCACCACTTATGTGCAGCCCTGGTTATTAGCCTCTGTACCAGGCTTTGATTTTCCTCAATGAAAGCCTGGAGGAACGCATTGGCCACTCTGGTCTAAAAGTGGGTGTCAACCCTTCCGGGTGGGCGTCACTCCAAATCGGATGTGACGTAGCGCTGCCCTGGGGGGGGGGGGGGGGGGGGGTGGGTAGTGGAGGGGCCGGGCGTGACTGACAGATCGGTGAGATCCAATCAGCGCGTGTGCAAATCTCTGCCGTGACCCGCCCCTCTAGACCAGAAACCTAACAAATTAGCTCAGTCTAATCGTCAATCAATCCGTCCAGGTGCGTGCGTGTGTGCACTCTTCACGTGTACATGCAGTCTTTGTGCGTGCACGCTGTTTCACCCGCGTTTGGTTAAAAGTTATATCGAGTGACGTTCGAACTTTGCAAATAACTTTAGTATTCAACGTGTCGGGGAGCACAAGCAACTCCTTCCGTGATGCTATCGTGCTATCCTGCTGCGTTCGCTCTGGCGCTCTGTCTGCTGCCATGCCAGGGAAGAACGGCGACACAGCACAGCGTGCTAAAAGGGGGACAGGCGGTGCGGTGGAAGCAAGGGGAATAGATCTACAAGCTAACCACGCAGCCAGCCTCGACACGTTTATAGCTTGTCGATCTGCTCTTTTTGGCGAACGACACCGCCACACTACATAAATATAGATTAACCCATTCTGACCAGGCACCCATTTTGGTGTCAGCATCATGTTATGCTTTAGCTATTTAAAAATAGCAGATCTACAAGCTCATAGCGCGCCACCGAGTGGCGCGCTACGAGCTTGTAGGTCTGCTATTTTTGAAAAATCGACTGACATTTTTTAGAATCTGATCTCAGGTCAGAATGGGTTCATCAGACCAGTGTGTGTCCAGTGGAAACCTCGTATGAATCTGATCTCAGGTCAGAATGGGTTAAGGTTTAGAACAGCGACTCATAGCCTTGCCTTTATCACGATTGAACGGTCAAATTCTGTAGTCGCACGGTCGCGACTACACCTACTACGTTCTAACTGTCCACAGTCGCTTGGCTCCTTTAACCCCCAAACCTTTTCATGTAATGTAATTTTAATGCTGTGATGATAAACCCTGGCCGGGGCCAGCTGTGCTGCTGAGTGTGACCGCTGTGTGCTGTGATGATAAACCCTGGCCGGGGTGACCGCTGTGTGCAGCATCTGTGTGTGCAGCAGCTGCAGTAGCAGCATGGACTAACGTTCTCTATCGTCATTCGTCAGCGCTGATCTCACTCCTTTGGACTCCACGTTGTCGTCAGTCACTGTCGTGTGGAAACCTCGTATAAAATAACCTTCCAAATTGACACAATGTATTTATTATTCAGTCACAACAAGCTCTTGTTAAAGCATTCTTCTAACCCGTGGATTTGAGCCCGTCTTCCTGGGTTTTGAAGCTTGTAAGTCATGAAGTCACGTTTATTGATGTAGTCCAAATGGACCCATACGGGTCTGTTTCAATTTCAAGAGGTTTCGCTCTCAAGAGTTACATTATTGTTAAACATCTGCATTACTTAATTTACTAGAAGTCTACACAAAATACATTGGGCGGGGGTTCCTGGAACAAGATATTTTCAGATGGGGGTCCGGCGGCCAATTACATATTTTTTTTGGGGGTCCTTGACATGAAAATGTTTGAGAACCACTGACATAGAAACATGGGTTTTTCAGAAAACTGTAGAAGCCATTTGTATAATCGTCCTCGGGTCTAAATGGGTTGAACTCCCACTAAACTCTCGTTGTTTCGTTCCCAGGAGTTCGAGGACCACTTCGACGATGAGATCGACTTCACGCCTCCGGGAGAGGACACCCCGTCCACCCAGTCCCCCGCTGAGGTTTACACCCTGGCTGTACCCCCTGTGGCCCTGCCGGGACCCCCACACTTAGACCCACCCCCTCGCATCGCTGGTAAGACCTACACACGCACGAACGCACGCACGCACGCCAGAAGTATGGATAGAGTTGCATCAATTCTCAAAAATGACAGTTTGTTTGGTTTTATAAAGCTGTGAGTGTCTGTGTGTGTGTGAAGTTTGGTCACACACACACAGACACACACGCACGCGCGCGCGCACACACACACACACACACACACACACACACACACACACACACACACACACACACACACACTTACAATGTCTTAATTGGTCACACATATCAGTGCAAACAACGCATTACATGGGCAACTTTATCAGTTATTTTACTGATAACTGCCCTACGTGTGAGTCAGACTCGCTCCTCTCTGGTATCATGTAGAGAACCTTACATGTGTGTGTCGTAATGGCACAAAGGCCCTTTCTGTCACGCCATAGGTCTAGACGTATGCATTATATAACCTTTATGAATGAATGCCTGCAGGGCCGCACGGTCTGCTATGCTTTTAAAATACTCTTAAATAGACCATGGTGACATTAGCTATAACCAATCCTCGCTAGCTGTTTTGGGTGGGTGGGGGGTTGGGGGGGGGGGGGGGGTGGAGTGGTCTTGTTCTACAAGCGGAATAAAACGAGAGTCTGTGGTGGCAGTAGCCGACAGCGCCGGGATTCCCCCTGACTGTCAATGAGCTAATGGATCCGATTAAATGTTTGTGCATTTCTGACCACAAGGAAATGCTCAACACAATGAGTCAGGCTTGTGTTTAGGTGTAGTCATGTTGACGTCTTCCAGACGGAGGTCTGTTGGAGTGACATCATCTTGTGACATCATCAAGTGTTCCATTTAATTACATCATCACAATGACTTCATCGCCACCGTGTCCTTTAAAAATGAAACGTAAACTAAACAAATTGTCACTTAGCCGCCTTTAACGACACCTAGACAGAACCTGCCCTTTACCGGTTTATTGTCCTTGTGATCAATTCAGTTTCTACCGTCATCGACTTCCTTGATTGGTCGACCCAAGTCTTTGTCTTAGACACCACTGACCCGATACAAGCGACGGCCCACAGGTTTAGGGCTCTTATACGGAGCAAGACTTCAACTGGTCTGTGTGAGAAATGTTCCTCTGGACCCTGCATCTGAGGGGAGGAACGAAACCAGACAATCACGCTGTGGTAGCAGTGGATAACAAGGTGTACTCCTTTGGAGGAAAATTCGGTGGCAACAAGGGTCAGATTGAGGTCCATGTCTTCAACACAGTGACTTTGTGCTGGCTGGAGTTTCTGCCAGTGACGCCTGGGGGAGGAGAACGTAACCTTGAGGTTCCCTCCTGGTGTCACACAGCTGTGGTGGTAGAATATACAGTCTACGTCTTGGGAGGAAATAACTTCTGTAGCGGGGATGACTTTAACGTGCTTTATGCTTTTAACGTGGACACCCACAGCTGGTTTAAGCCTGAGGTTGCTGGGGCTGTCCCAGAGGTGACGTTGTTCCACTCAGCCTGTGTCCTGGAGAAGGTCTTGTTTTTCTATGGAGGACGGAATAACATGTACAAGTTGGACACCAGCACAATGGTCTGGTCCTTAATTAACACCCGAGGAACTACACCAGCTGATTCATTTGGCCATTTCGCCACCATCATCGGGACAAAGATGTTTGTATTTGGGGCCTTGGGGAACTACAACAACAACATCATCAGAGTGTTTGACACAGAGACCAACCACTGGCTGAGCAGACTTTCTGAAGATCTTCCAGAAGGACGCTGGTGTCATTCAGCCTTTACCTACAATGGAGAGCTGTTCATATTTAGTAGCTACAAGGTTTACAATGAATTCAATGATCTGTGGAAATTCAACCCAGAGACCTTCTCCTGGAAGAAGGTTGAGCCCAAGGGGAAAGGACCACCAGGTCCAATGTCTCGTATGTGCTGTTGCATTGTGGGGGATCGTGTCATACTCTTAGGAGGAGTCAACACACCCGCTTATGACCTGCACATCTTAGACCTGAGTCCTAGTCTGAAGACGTTATGCAAGCGAACAGTTATTGAGCTTGCTCTGGATATGTCTGAACTTCCACATAACGTCAGATGGGAAGTAGCGGCCATGACTACCAACGACAACTGACAAAAAATAAGAGAAAAAATATAATCTACCAATAAAAACATGTGACCAAATTTTACTTGGGGACTGCCATTGGATTTTGTTTTCTTTTTTAGTTTTTACATGTCATATGAAAGCAGGGAATCATAGCTTCAAATTGACATTGGTTGTTCAGTTTGACCCACAAGTTTTGAAGATATGGCTTATAGAGTAATGTCTTGCAGAGAAACAGCGAGTTGAGAAAACAGGCTTGAAAGGTTCACTTCTGTGGTCTCCAACATTACACCTAGCTACATGTTTAAGAATTTATTTCATATTTATGTCAATTTCAGCTCTGACACTTATTTCAGACATGCTCTAGTATGTGAAGAGTATTAACAAATTTAGGAAAAAAACAAAACAAAAAAAAGTGTTTCTCCTCTGGCTGGAATTTGCGCGATGGCAGGCTCTGGCTGTGTATGACGTAATTGCACGAAGGCCCTTTCTGTCACGCCAGGCGTTTGGATGATATAACGTTTACATGAATGAATGCGTGCACGCGCGGTCTCGCTATGTTACCGAGTTTCATATGACCTCTAACTCGACCACAGCTGTTGACTAGGGCTGGGCAATTAAACCTGAGGACGATTCTACAAATGCCTTCTAAATCCTGACAGTTTTCAGAAAAACCCAATGTTTCTATGTCAGTGGTTCTCAAACATTTTCACGTGAAGGACCCCCAGAAATATATGCAATTGGCTGCCAAACCCCACCTGGAAATATGTTGTTCCAAGGACCCCCAGAAGCAAAGATTTGAGTTAAAAATGTTTGCTCTGAAAGAATATATATTCAAATATTTGTGCCACATTTCTGCGATTTAAAAACAATAGCAGATCTACAAGCTTGTAGCTTGCCGAGGGGGGAGCAGACTGACGTCATGCTTCCTTCTATGCATGAGGAGTCCAAGCTGCTTCTTTTCACCTGACAGGGGGGGGTTTCGCCGGTGGCTGAGTGTAGTGCGTGGAAGGAACACGTTATTCCGACAGGTTCCTTTCCCCTCCATCAGGCGCCCCGGCTGGCCAGGGGGATATAGTTTAGAGACTAGGATTACTGCATGCTTTTTGTGAGGGTACCTACTACTTACCCTAGGGGACACGGGGAGAACATGTGAGGGTACCTACCTTAGGTGACAAGGGGAGAACATGTGAGGGTACCTACCCTAGGGGACACGGGGAGAACATGTGAGGGTACCTACCCTAGGTGACAAGGGGAGAACATGTGAGGGTACCTACCCTAGGGGAAACGGGGAGAACATGTGAGGGTACCTACCCTAGGGGACACAGGGAGCACATGTGAGGGTATACCTACCCTAGGGTACATGGGGAGAACATGTGAGGGTACCTACCCTAGGTGACAAGGGGAGACCATGTGAGGGTACCTACCCTAGGAGACACGGGGAGAACATGTGAGGGTACCTACCCTAGGGGACACGGGGGGAGTGTGTATACGACGTGTGTGTGTGTGTCAATTTAACAAAGGTGCAGACTGCAGACGATCAAAAATCAGCGGAGAGAGAGAGAGCGACGTTTGCGCTACTACTGTATGGCGAATTGTAGTGGACTCGGCCCCAAACTGGGTTTCCGAGGCTACAAAGACTCCAGAAAACCTGTCTGTCTGTGTCTGTGTGTGTGTGTGTGTGTGAGGGTACCTACCCTAGGGGACACGGGGAGAACATGTGAGGGTACCTACCCTAGGTGACAAGGGGAGAACATGTGAGGGTACCTACCCTAGGGGAAACGGGGAGAACATGTGAGGGTACCTACCCTAGGGGACACAGGGAGCACATGTGAGGGTATACCTACCCTAGGGTACATGGGGAGAACATGTGAGGGTACCTACCCTAGGTGACAAGTGGAGACCATGTGAGGGTACCTACCCTAGGAGACACGGGGAGAACATGTGAGGGTACCTACCCTAGGGGACACGGGGGGAGTGTGTATACGACGTGTGTGTGTGTCAATTTAACAAAGGTGCAGACTGCAGACGATCAAAAATCAGCGGAGAGAGAGAGAGCGACGTTTGCGCTACTACTGTATGGCGAATTGTAGTGGACTCGGCCCCAAACTGGGTTTCCGAGGCTACAAAGACTCCAGAAAACCTGTCTGTCTGTGTCTGTGTGTGTGTGTGTGTGTGTGTGCGCAGGAAGGACTCTGTTCAATATGTGAGTAAAAGTAGCCCAGGTGACAGCAGCCAGATAAAACCTTGGGGAACCTCAGACACATAATGTCTACATCGCTCTGATCGCAGCCTAATCTCTCCTGACTGACATGCAAACGGCCAATAATGAAAATTGATCCCGTGGTGCAGCTTAGCTCATCGAGTGGGTTTGTCGGCTTTTGCCGGCCGCTGTGTCGATACGTATCTGACACGCGCTCGCAGATGTGGCGTCCTACGCTTGTCTGCTGGGAACAACACACATTTTTCTGTTTAATTCTTTTTTTTTTTCTCTCTCTTGAAGCGGCACTATGTAATGTTTTAAGAATTTTACTTTATGTAGAATCAGAATCATCTTTATTTTCACATCACATATTTACATAAGTAAATAGTTTTTTTCCCGTCGTGTTATTTTTTTCCAAGAAAACAAAGAAAGGGAAGAAGTTGGGGGGAGGGGGGATCGGAGATCAACGCAAGAAAGAACATTTTGAAGCTCGTTCCACACACACGCAGCACACTA
This sequence comes from Protomyctophum parallelum, assembly GCF_964188405.1. Taxonomy (NCBI): domain Eukaryota; kingdom Metazoa; phylum Chordata; class Actinopteri; order Myctophiformes; family Myctophidae; genus Protomyctophum; species Protomyctophum parallelum. Next base: position 41,237,695 of record NC_139708.1, read on the forward strand.
GTAGGGTCTCGACTGGCTAATTCACAAACGGCACAGCCGTAGCGTCTCTCTTATCATATTTACAATACAAATTAGGGGTTTCCAAAACGGCGCAATGTTGTGTTGTGGTTCATTGTGTGACTGTGTGTTGTGTTGTGGTTCATTGTGTAACTGTGTGTTGTGTTGTGGTTCATTGTGTGACTGTGTTGTGTTGTGGTTCATTGTGTGACTGTGTTGTGTTGTGGTTCATTGTGTGACTGTGTTGTGTTGTGGTTCATTGTGTGACTGTGTTGTGCATGGTTCATTGTGTGACTGTGTGTTGTGGTTCATTGTGTAACTGTGTGTGTTGTGGTTCATTGTGTGACTGTGTGTTGAGTTGTGGTTCATTGTGTGACTGTGTGTTGTGTTGTGGTTCATTGTGTAACTGTGTGTTGTGGTTCATTGTGTAACTTTGTTGTGTTGTGTTTGTCTTCACACAGAGGGATCCACAGGCTCCCAGGTGGCACGGCACAGTCTCAGTTACATCCAGGAAATTGGCAACGGCTGGTTCGGCAAGGTAGGATTTCTATGTGCACGCACGCACGCACATGGGCACACGGGAACACGGGCACGCACTGGCACGCACGCACATACGCACGCACGCACGCGGGCACGCACGCGCGCACAGGTTTTACATTGTGATAGTTGTTCATTTGAGATACTGTATTGTGCACTGTACTGTATTCTGCATCCAAGCCTGTTTCTATGTATTTGCTTTTCGATTAATTGTCAGGTTTTTCTGCGTAAAAAAACAAAAAGATATGTGTATTAATTCATTTAGTTTTTATTATTTCGACTGGTTTAAGATTAAGAGACGTCTTGTTGGTGCTGGAGTTGGTTCCACACACGGCATGACAGACCAAGAGTCACTTCACACTCTGTGGAAAAAGTCCACAGACTGTTCTATCAAAAAGCTCCCGGTCAGTCAAAGGCTTTTTAATAGATTTTTTGACCTTGCATTGAAGCGTTAATCTGAAATAAAAACTACTGAAATAGTTTCACAGGCTCATTATCCCCACAGCTGAGCTGTTGCACGTCGTCTGTAAGCCCATATTTATGTCCTCATGCTGTGTGTGTGCGTGCGTCTGTGTCCATGTGTGTTCGACTGTGTGTGTGCGCGTCTGTGTCCATGTGTGTTCGACTGTGTGTGCGTGCATGTGTGCGTGCGTCTGTGTCCATGTGTGTTCGACTATGTATGCGTGTGTGTGCGTTCTCCTCTCTTGCCTATGAACCTGCCGCACACGCATCTGTCATGCACACACGTGACACCCTCACTGCTGCACGGGAGCTTTCTCTGGCTTTACAGACGGACAGCGAAAGACAGACAGAGACAGACAGAGACAGACAGACAGACAGACAGACAGACAGAGACAGACAGAGACAGACAGAGACAGACAGAGACAGACAGAGACAGACAGAGACAGACAGAGACAGACAGAGACAGACAGAGACAGACAGAGACAGACAGCGACAGACAGAGAGACAGACAGACAGAGAGACAGACAGACAGAGAGACAGACAGACAGACAGCGACAGATAGGGTTGGGTGACGATACGAATACATTGTCAATCGCGAATATACGAATCCAATCGCCGAATATTTTTATTAGGCGATTTCTCGGGACGATTTAGCCCAATTAACCTGTAAAGTGTGAGCAACATGTGAATCAATTTGGCCCAGCAAAGTATTAACAGCGGCCGGGTGGAAATCACCTCCTCCGTTATAATGTATGCTCCCACAGTCCCCGCACTCAGCAGCATCGGGCACCGGGGCACGGCACTTACGGCAGCCGCCAGCCAAAGTAAAGGCTGGGAGCCTGGGAGCTGAGGGAGGCTGTAGCCTACATGTTGTTTAAGCTCCGGAGTCCAGACCCATGCAGTTTAATAATATACAGTCACAACAGAATGCACACTGCTGTCTCGTGTCTCATCACAATCCCAATGCCTCACCCGTGAAGTCGGGGCGGGGGGGGGAAATAAAAAAACTGTCTACTAGTGTTAGTGTATAGGCTCGGGGATCATAATAGCACTTAGCTTAGCGTGTAGCCCCTACTGGTGCTGCAACCCACTGATTGAACTTCATATCCGCCTGTAATCTAAGTTATTTTTATTGACAACGAACCCCGACACCAGCGCTGCAAAAATAGACAGATCTACAAGCTCTCAACGCGTAGCGAACGGCACTGCAAAAACAGGCAGGACGCGATGCCTTGAGAGCTTGTAGATCAGCAGCAGCCCGGCCGCAGCAGCTTGTGGGCTCCGCTGCTCCGCTCCGAGCCTCCGACTGACCGGTGCGGGGAGGCAAGGGAGCAAGTTACCCTGGCTGCGCAGCTGTGCTGCCGAAACAGACTGATGATCTAAAAGCTCTCAACGCCTAGCGAACGGAGCTGCAAAAACAGGTAGGACGCGGCGCCTTGAGAGCTTATAGATCTGGCTTTTTTGCGACCTGCAGTGAGCTGTTCTCACTTTACTTTTATGACACGAATACATCGTTAATCGGCGAATATTTGTCAGACGATGGGCGGTTGAAATAAATTGGCATATCGCCCAACCTTAGCGACAGACAGAGACAGACAGACAGACTTTATTTGTCGTTGCGTGGATTCATTTCGTACCATGAAGCCGTCGGGACACAGACATCACAATACATAAACAAACACACACACATTACATAGACGGATCACTGGCATGTGTTGGTCGATCACATCAACTCACCAGGCTTCACTTCCCTGCTGTGAAGGAAAGCCTGGCTTTCGTTCCCAATTACGCAGGGTCTATAATATATCCCACCTAAAGTAACTGTATTCTAGAGTGTTATTGCCCCACAGACTGAGAAGCTCTGATGGAGATTAGGATCAAAAGGAGTTTATCCCAGACGAGGTTAAAATTATCCCATGTGTGTGTTTGGTGTGCTCAGTGAGATCTAAAATACAAGCTCATAACGCGGCACCGAGTGCCGCACTACGAGCTTGTAGATCTGCTATTTTTCAATAGCTTAAAGTATAACATAATGCTTAAAACACCAAAAGGTGTTCCCATCCAGAATGGGTTAAATCAACCATGTATTGGTGGCGGTGGCGTTCCTCTTCTCATTGAGGTCCTCTAGCAGGTTAAATAACCCATGTGTTGGAGTGAGGTCTTCTATAGGTTAATAACCCATGTGTTGGTGGCGTTCCTCTATAGGTCCTTCTCAGTGAGGTCTACACAGATCCCGGGGCCTCCAGGGCGGTGGTGAAGGAACTGAAGGCCAACGCTACCGCCAAGGAACAGAACGACTTCCTGCAGCAGGGAGACCCGTACAGGTGAGCACTTTGAGTAACTTTAGTCACCTTTTTGACCAGATGCTAGGTTATACCATCCATCCCCTGAAAGAATACGGAATTGGCACATATTTGAAAACTAAAAGACGCGTCCCGTAATTAACTCACACTTTGTTACGCATTTTAAGGTCGGGAATACAATTTATTTGAGACATTGTGGTAATTCTGCTGTTCTCCCTCTCTGCTCTGCTGCTGAAGACAAAACAATGCCACCACACAGTAGAGCGTTGAGCAAGGCAGATGGCCAACGTGGTGGCCGCTGATTATTTTATTGGCCAATTCAAAACTGGACAAACTTCCCCCGGGACCTTTTCTAGTGATCATGTCTGAAAGTGTCTCTTTACCAAGTCACTCTGGATGAGAGCGTCTGCTAAATGTCCACATTGTGACTTGTCTTCACAGAGTGTTGCAACATCCGAACATCCTGCAGTGTGTGGGACAGTGTGTGGAGGCCATCCCCTTCCTGTTGGTCTTTGAGTACTGTGAGATGGTGAGTAACCCTCTAAAACGTCCCCTTCCTGTTGGCCTGTTGGTATGCAGATCCATAAAGTTAGTGGCAAATCTAGTGGCAACGTGAGTTTAACTTCGTTTACCGTAATTTGAATGCAAATTCTCTGCTTGAATGTATGTGTTACTGTAATAGAGACATAGCCAGCACTCCATTGAAGGTACGTTTATTGCATTATACAGCACGGACAGACAAAACACGGAGGTGTTTCGGCGTCAAGCTTTCCTCAGAGGGTTTATGAAACAATGCAACAATTAGGGCACATTCATACAAGGGAACTGGGTGTGACACTAAAAGCGGCCCATCTAGAAAAGGGTGCTTTGGTAGGCCTTTTCTTCTACTATGGATCTATGGGTTGTCAATGCCAGAAAGTAGTTTATTTTGCAACTCAGTAGGCGTTCTCGCATAACTTCCTGGTATGATGTCACGCGCATAGGGCTTTTACTTCTAGTGATTTTTACTAGTTGCTTAAAGACCTCTCATACCCAGTTCAGCTACAAGTTGCTAAAATAACGTAAATAGTAGTGTGTATGAAACAGTAGTAGTGCAACACCAACAATAGCCGATCTACAAGCCCACAAGCGAGCCAGTAGATCAGGCTATATTGCAGTGAAGTGAATCGGTGTTTGATTAGAAGAGGAAAACTAAAAAAGGAGGTGGCCTGATATTGACCCCTGGGGGACTCCCAACGGTTTTAAGTGGTCCGCTAAGCTAACAGGTTCATAGGGCAGGACCCCGTTTAAATGGTGTCCCGCTCTCAGGGACAACACCACCAGCAGGGGGGGGGGGGTGTCCGGTCCTCCCACACCCCAAATTAGCCCTGTGTGCGTACGTACGTACGTCCGCCCATCCCCTCTGTCCGTCCGCCCCTCACCTCGCCCCCAACCAGCAGCAGCCAAGATTTATGCACTGTTTTTTCTAGGTCTATTCCGGGGTTGGATCACCTCCCCTCCCCCCTCCCCCATTCCTGACGGTGGAACGGGGGGAGCCCCCTTTCTCCCTCTCCTCTCTCGCCTTTCCTCCTAAAAGTCTCAAGCGCCGAAAACAGCGGATCTTCAAGCCCACACCGCGGTGTGGCCGCGGCGTGCTGTGAGCTTGTAGGTCGTCGCGCGACGCGCGTCCCACAAGTATAAACCAGGCTTTAACACCACCCCTCTCTGCGTGCGCGCGTGCACACAAACACACACACACACACCCTCACATAGTAAGGTCTCATTCCGGGACTTGTCACATTCCCACCTCACCCAGTAAAGCAGCCGTCTCCGTTTACCTCCCCCCTCCCCTCCCCACCCCAAACCCTCCCCCCAGCCATCCCAAACCCACTCCCCCCTCCCCACCCCCTCCCTGCGCCTCCGGTGTCATCTGCAACCAGTTGCTGTGTTTGTGCATTTTTATGGATGCATGCCATCGCCTCTTCTCTTTTTAAGATCCGTCAAACTCGACATCCTCCTCCTGTCGTTTGTTACATAACGTCAAATAGACAAGGACAACGGACGGACCCAAGCGCCTCGTCTTAAACCACACCAAAGCGAGCCAATAATATCGGCCCATTAAGAGAGACGTGGCCCGTGAGGATTGTTCACGGACGGATAAAAGCGTCTAAAAACAGACTTGGGGTGCCAAGCCAGTTCTCTTTGCCTTCCTTAATCTTGTTGTCCGGCTCTCTAGTTAGCTGCGAGCCGCCGCACGACAAGGATTCCTGACAAATGTGTTCCCTCGTCAGCTTCCACTGACCAATTTGTTTAATCCATTTAGGCCTGACGTCAACATAAAAAAAATGTCTTCTAATTTCTGAAAATACCTGTTTCTGTATCAGTGGTGCTCAATATTTCATGTCAAGGACCCCAAGAATTATATGTAATTGGCCGCCGACCCCCATCTGAAAATATGTTATTCCAGGAACCCCCCCCCCCAGAAGCAAAGATTTGAGTTAAAAACGTAATGTATATGTGCACAGAGTGCCGCGCTAAAGTATAACATAATGCTATAAACACCAAATGGGGATCCCGTCTAGAATGGGTTAATACTAAACGTTGTCTTTGAATGATCTAAAGATAGACATCCTGAGCTGTAAGAGTGTCGGCTCAGAGCAGCTAAAGTAAACCTCCATTGGTTGTTGGCATGTAGAACATATCGTATCTGGGTGGAAAACCCTGCATTATAGCACATGTACCAGGAGGTGGACGAGCTCAGAGCTCTCTTAGATCTGATACTTTTGATGCTTTTGCGTGACTCTGTTGACTGATCAATTAGGACGTTAATTTTGCAAAAAGTTAGAATATGGAGATAAAACCTTGTTTCCGAGGCGGGGTTGGTGAAACGGCCTTTCTGTGTGGAGTTTGCATGTTCTCCCCGTGTCCCCTAGGGTAGGTACCCTCACATGTTCTCCCCGTGTCACCTAGGGTAGGTACCCTCACATGTTCTCCCCGTGTCCCCTAGGGTAGGTATGCATGCAGTAATCATGCAGTAATCCTGGTCTCTAAACTGCCTCCCATCGGCCAGCCTGATGGAGGGGAAAGGAACTGGTCGGAATAACGTGTTCCTTCCACGCGCTACGTCCAACCGGGGAAACTCCCCTGTCAGGTAAAAAGAAGCAGCTTGGACTCCTCATGCATGGAAGGAAGCATGAGGTCAGTCCGCTGGTTGGCAGAGGTGTAGTGTAGTGTAGTGTAGTGTAGCGCACAGGACTACATTAGACAGTTGACACTGGGTGAAAACATTGGGTTGCAAATTCGTGGAATAAAAATGTAGGTCTTGATCCGTGAGGGACTCCAGCCAATGAATTATATAGGTTATATAAGAGTGGTTTAAGTTCACACGTGGACATTGCCTAACTCACCAGTGTGTCATTACTCTCTCTGCTATTACTGTACTGAGAACTATTCATTTCGACTATTAATGTCAAGTCCTAACTTGACTATCGGTTACATTTTAGAAGTGGTCCAAGTTGCCTCTGAACATATTCGTGCTGTATTGTATTTTTGGTGGCACCATATTTTAATGCCAGGGATGGACCTTGCCAGGCCTGAGCCACGTCCCAGGCAACCATCTTATTTGAATGATGTTTAGGACACAAGAAAAATACGTTTTTTTTATTTATTATTTAGTTCTGACGTCATGCTCATGACCAGAATTTGTCATGAAAATGTGGTCTCACTTCCTTCCTGGACTACAAGTGACACCTCCATGCAGCCCCTCCCCCCTCTCCATAAGGAGGGGCAGTGCACCAAAGCATTATGGGCATTGTAGGAATTCAGCAATCCAGTCAAACACACATACTACATTATTCTTCTGGCCATAGGGTGCATATTTTAAGTTGTGCTACTGTTTTTTTTTTATATATTTTTTATCCCACGATTTTGTAACCCATTTTTCACCCTTGTGTCAATCATCTAATGTGATCCTGGGCTCTGCACACCCTCCACCAACCTAGTCCCCATATATGGGGGACAAGGGGAGAGCAACTGACTTGAACTCATGCTTCCTTCATGCCTGAGTGTCCAAGTTGCTCCTTTACCCCTTACAGGGGGTAGTTTCCCTGGTTGGACGTAGCGCGTGGAAGGAACACGTTATTCCAACCAGTTCCTTTCCCCTCCATCAGGCGCCCTGGCTGGCCAGGGGGAGGCAGTTTAGTGACCAGGATTACTGCATGTTTTTTGTGAGGGTACCTACCCTAGGGGACACGGGGAGAACATGCAAACTCCACACAGAAAGGCCCTTTCGCCAACCCCACCTTGGGGGTAAGGGTTAGGCTAAGTTGTGCTACTGTTATCTAATATACAATTGTAAAGTTGTCACGTGGCGCAAAAGATGGCACTAGCCAATGAAAAGATGTTCCCATAAAAGATGTGCCCATACAGATGTGGCCACTAGCCAATGAAAACTCAACCAACTCAACCAAGCCACACCCGTCACTAGCTCTCAGCCCCCCCCTCCCTCTTTGGCTGCTGTAACCCATCCGTTACTACATGTGGAGTCAACTCCCGCAATTTCATTCTTCCCATAGTGCAAAGTAACTCTGGGATGAGCGGCCGCGAATTTCTAGTCTACTACAAATACTATTCCCATTGAGTGACTGCGGTCTCTTCTAGTGGTGGAATGTCCCTTTAACTTCAAGCATTGCCACGTTTTAAAAATAGGAGTGAGGGTGGATGCATTCCCATGCAGCGTTTTTATAGAGAGATTAATGGAGATTCATTATTTTTGTGTCACTCCATGATGAGCGCGGCTGTGAGGCACGGCAGGACATGCCAACACCTTGCCTTCTCACTTAGCCACCCCGATGCCTTAGCAAGGGCACCGTGCCAACCCACCACCCCGACGGGCACATCTTAGCACTGAGTGCGCCGTGCCACCCCCGAAGGGCAGGCGATGGCTTAGCATTGTCCCATTGGCCACCATGCCACCCTGAAAGGCAGGGTGATAACATGGGCAGGACATCATGCCATCTCACTGAGCACATGGTGCCATGCATGATGCTGCCCTGATGGGAAGTCTTGGCATCGTGCCATCCCATCCTGATGGGCAGTGTTGGCACGGACTCACTACATGGTGTGGGTCGTGCCCTCCTTGGCTTTGCATGGAGGACACACTGATCGTTGATCGCATCGACACGGTCGTCGATGCAGATGGCCGTCTTGAGGTTTCCGTTACCACTGTTGCGATGTTGCTTGCTCAGGGTGGGATCTCTGGTGTTTCTCTGCTCCAATATGTAAAGTGTCTTGAGACAACTTGTTGTGATTTGACACTTTAATAACATTGAATTGAATCGCATCGTACCAGGCATTGTGTAAAACCCAATCTTCGTGAACTTATTGTCTGGTTGAAATGGGTTGATTACATCTCCACACTTGTCAGGGAACACCTCGGGATCCCCCAGGAATGGGTTGATTACATCTCCACACTGGCCAGGGAACACCTCGGGATCCCCTAGGAATGGGTTGATTACATCTCCACACTGGCCTGGGAACTCTTTGGGATCCCCCAGGAATGTTGCTCTGACTGGAGAAGGAAGGCTGGGACTCTAGGCTGGAGCCTCTCCCCCCGCGACCCGACTCCGGATAAGCGGTTTAAGATGGATGGATGGATGGTTGTGGTGGTGAGTCATCATCATCATGACCATAGATATTCAAAGAAGTAGATGCCTCATTGGCCGCTGCAGTTCGTTGGGGCGATGTGTGTTGAAGGAGGGGCGGAATAAATGTACACTGGGAGAGGAAGGCACGCTACGTCACGCTGCCACTCAAGTGATTACTGGCCAATCACAGCGCATCCTTTCTGGGACTTACAGACCCGAACATGCGCTCTGTGACGCACGCTCATGCTTCCGCGGGGCTTCACATGGCATCTCTGGAAAGTTTTGCCCTCCCTTGAGCACATACGCTCCAGAGCCGGAAAGGGCGTCTATGTTTATATGTCTGTGATCATAACTGTGTAGGAAGCTATAGGCGAGGAGAGGCTCGCCTTTAAATGCTAAACGGCAGCGTCAATCATCCTATGGCGGTCCCCGACACCTCGTTACACGGAAACGTGACACCCTCGGGGCCCTCCTCTGTGATATCTTATCTTCTTCCTGAGGGGTCTTCGTGATTGGCTGCTTCTTATCCCTCTGTTCAACATATAGGCCACCTCAGCTCAACACTCCGAGACAGGGTGATTGATGGTGGTTTTTCTGTCCCATATCTCTCTCTCACACACACGCACACGCACACACACACACACACACACACACACACACACACCGTGTCCAGGAACCCTGACTCGTCGCATTTTTTTAAGACACCAAAATACAGCCAGCAACAACTGGAGCATTCATTCTCCTTGTAGAATGCCAGGCCGCCCGGAACGGCGGCGGTGTGAGTGACAACAGCCTCCTTCAGATTGGTCACGGTGATGGCTGCGCCTTGGCCTGTCACAATTATTCTCGCCTTATGTCACAATTGTTTTTAGACGATCGCAGTTATTCTTTGCGTGATCGTCACAGTCGTTCGTTTCCATGTTGAATTTTTTTTTTCAAAGTCAGCGGAAATGGCAGATGTACGAGCTTGTAGATCACCTTTTTCCACTATTTCTTGGGGGGGAAAGAAGAGCCATGAAGTGAAGACCATTCTGATTCTACTGATGTGTATATAGTGTGCACTGTGCAGGGATGGGTTCTGTAACTTGCTGCTGAAGTGCACTGTCTGTGACAGATTGCATATTACATGATGTCTTAGTGACCACACTCCTCTAGCCTGCGGCTAACGTTGTTCTAACCTGATATTTCTCTTTTTTTTTTTTTTTTTTTACCAGCGGACTGTGTGTGCGTGTGCGTGTGCGTGTGCATGTGCGTGTGCGTGTGTGTGTGTGGGCATGTGTGTGTGTGTGTGTGTGTGATAATGGCTCCAAAGTGACAGGGACATTACCATGAGGTACATCAGTCATTCTAAACCTTTATTTAGTTCCAAAGACCTCCAGTTTGATTAATCTAATCCACTTAATTCATAGTCAAGGCAAGTCAACTTTTATTTACACCGCACATTTAAAACGACAGAGTTGAACCAACGTTCTGTACACTCTGTAAACAAATGTAAAATACTAAACGATAAAACCATAAACAGGGAAAATCACATAGAGGGTGGCAACACATGGACACATTGCCTACATCTCAGTCTGGATCATGGAAAGAAACGAGTATAAAGTGTTTTCAAATGGGATTTAATCACAGGCAGGGTTTGAGACTGTCATTAAGCCATGTGACACAGACGCACGCATGCACGCACTAGGGCATTCATTTCTAGTCATTTTTACTAGTTGACTAGTTGCCTAGTTTACTAGTCGACTAGTGGACTAGTTGTTTACCTATTATGTAAAAAAAAAAAAAGAGTAAATTAAAATTTGTACATTTAAAAACTGTACATAATAATTGTTTTATCAACTAGTCAACTAGTACCAACTAGTCGACTAGTTGCTTAATGCCCTCGCACGTACGCACACATACTTGTTATTCTATGATGCCTGGGACACCGGTCTGGGGGGGGGGGGGGGGGCTGTCGTGTTCCGCTGACCTCATGAACAACAAGCTTTCTAAGTTTTCTGTTTACACCCGTGAGTGACTGAGTGAGTGGTTAGAAAGCAACATCACTCAACTCATATATACATTATACAGTATTATTGTATTTTAATTATTGTATATTATAATAATAATTTATTATTATATTTAGGTTATAAGCCATTATGTCATCGCTCAGAATCGTGCACGGCCGAATCGCGATGCATTGTTGTATCGATGATTTTTCACATTATTTTTACCACTGCTAGTGATATCGTTGCCATCGGGCAGAAACCTCTTATCGGCAGACTTTTTGTGTTTTTTAATTGCCCTATATCAACGCCTATACTTCGCGACACATTTCGAGCTTGTGGATCTGCTACTTTTGCTGCTCGATGAGCAAAATGTAGTGTCCGGTCTTTAGCCGTAATATGACTTTGTGTGAGATTGCTCACCTGGCTGCCTGGTTGATTATGGAATCACAGCGGATTGATGGATCAATTCATTTGATTCAGGTGTGTTGTCACCGCTGGCGGCCGGCCGTAACTGTCCTCATCGGAACAATAACGGTCCGCTCAATTCACTGATTGACCAATCAGAATTAACCCATTTAGACCTGAGGACGATTCTACAAATGTCTTCTAAACCCTGACAGTTTTCTGAAAAACTATGTTGGTGGTTCTCAAACATAATCATGTCAAGGACCCCCAAAATTATATCTAATTGGCCCACCGACCCCCATGTGAAAATATGTGGTTCCAGGGACCCCCCGGAAGCAAAGATTTGAGTTAAAAACGTTCACTCTGAAAGTATATTAAAAGATTTGCACCACATTTTCAAGATTAAAAAAAAAGTAGCAGATCAGTGCCACGCTACGAGCTTTAGATGTGCTATTTTTCAATAGCTAACTTATATCACAATGCTTAAAACACAAAGGGGTTCCTGCCCAGAATGGCTTAAGCATTCAACCAAAGCCGTGTTAATAAATAATAATGGCAAAATGAAGGTCTCTAATTTGGCGGTGGGACAGCGGGTCAAGGAGGTGAATTATTGATTGGCACATTGTCGTCCGTAACTGGTGAAGTGTTCGTGGCAGATGGACGAGACGGACGGCGCTGGGAAAGGTCGTCTGGAAGCACTTCACTTCACCTGCGTTAGATCTTCCTAGAATAGATTAATGATACAGATTGATGTTGAAGTTTGACATTTTGTCGCTCAATTATTCAACACCAACCTAGCTACCCTCGTTTCTTTGATACAGTACGGCTCTTTAATGGGGATCTAGTATTATTGATCTCATGTTGTGTTTATAGCAGACTCTTTACTCAAATGTGCACTTGCAGTTTGGGCAACTCCAAATTAAACTCCACATGTCCCAACATTTTATTTACCTGCCATAGTGTCAAACCCTTACCCCTGTGTCGGATCTGTGGTTAGACTGCCATATTCACCGATACCGATATGACAAACAAGGGCCGATCCGATAGTTTTCCCGATACCGGTACAGTATCGGGACATCTCTAATTGATACCAACTCCGTACTTTATTTATATATTTTTTTTTACAAACTAGCTAACTTCCCAAACCTTTCGGTGCCGCGACCCCACCAGAATAATCCTATTTGAACTGGAGACCCCAGACCCTGACAACTACTCCCTGGGGGTGAGGGTAGTTAGCGCCCACTGATCCTGATACTTAGGATGGCTTAAATACAGGGCTCACATTTCAATGTATGATGTGCAAATATAACAGCGACAAATGCTGCCAAAGAGTGTTGACCAAATTATTATTAATACACTCGGAATGTCACTATTTCAAACGTATCAACGCATGGGCGACGCATTGTGAGCCTTCAGATTGGATATTTTGCTACTGTTACATGACACCTCTTGCATTATGAAGTATGGCAAGGCAATTGTATTTTTATAACACATTTCAACAACAAAGTGATTCATTGTGCTTTACACAGAACATCAAGCAAAGGAAACACAATTATAACATTTCATTAGGATGCATAAAACTAAAACATTACGGATACAGTTACAGTGCAAGGAGACGGACAGAAAAGAGAGAAAAAAAAAAAGTAAGGCATTATTAGACATTAATAGGTTCTGCCTGACATTGACCGTACATTGACGTGTGGAATGAAGCATGCCAACTATTTTAACAAGGTTGTTTTTTTTGTTTCGTGTTAATTGTTATGGCCTTTTCACTGATTACTCGTTTGGTTGACAAGGGAGGCCCCCCTGCCCACCCCTCTCCCCTCTCCCCGCCCCCCCTAACCCTCTCCCCTAACCCTCTCCCCGGAACCTCCTAGCCTCCGCCCCTAACCCTCTCCCCGGAACCTCCTAGCCTCCGCCCCTAACCCTCTCCCCGGAACCTCCTAGCCTCCGCCCTTAACCCTCTCCCCGGAACCTCCTAGCCTCCGCCCCTCTCCCTGGAACCTCCCAGCCCCCCGCCCCTCTCCCCTAACCCTCTCCCCTAACCCTCTCCCCTAACCCTCTCCCTGGAACCTCCTAGCCTCCGCCCCTCTCCCCTAACCCTCTCCCCGGAACATCCTAGCCTCCGCCCCTCTCCCCTAACCCTCTCCCCTAACCCTCTCCCCGGAACATCCTAGCCTCCGCCCCTCTCCCCTAACCCTCTCCCTGGAACCTCCCAGCCCCCCGCCCCCTGCCCCTCTCCCTGGGCCCTCCTAGCCCAGCTGCTGGTCACTCCTCACAGATCAGGACGGGCCCTGAGCATATCGCTTACCATACATTTTATTATAGCTCTTCTGTGAAGGAGCTTTTCTCAGAGCTCGCGGGGCGAGAGAGAGAGAGAGAGCGACCACTCCAAGGGTCTCATTTGTCGCTTACTTAACCAAGTACGAGCAGCAGCACACTCTGGAGGGACCTGTTCCGCAGAACTGTGACAAAATACAACTCAACGATGAGATAACAAAGTACAATTTACAATTTAGGCATTCAGCAGACGCTCTTAATCCAGAGCGAGTTACAGTAAGCAAGAACAAAAAACATGGTAATACATCATATACATGAAAAAGTAATCATGAATCATACAGTACGTAAGCTAAGAACCTAACAGTGGCCTATCTATATAATGAAACTATGCATATATATACTATATAGTGCAATGTCTTGTCTACATTCAAAAGTATATAGGAATTGAAAGTAAGATAATATGTAAAGATTATAAAAGATAATAATACTGTAATCTGGTAGAACTAAAGCTTTAGGGTCTTGCCTTAAAGGTCAGTTGCAATATATATATATATTTTGCAGCTGTGTAAAACAAATTTGCAAGAGCAGAGGCATTACAAATTCTCTGTGTGTCTCAGCTCGGGTGCCGTTTGAGCGAGCGAGCAAGCGAATGAGCTTAGAAACGAGAGACACTCGTGGCCACTTTCACTGACTGCTCCGAGACGCTTCCCCAGGGGCTTTGTGAACGCACGCACACACACACACACACACACACACGCACGCACGCACGCACGCACACACACACACACACACACTTTATGGGGTCACCGAGGTTGAGTCTTGTGGCGTTCGGTGGCACTTTGACCAAAAAGCGGGTCGTATATTATGTGACCCTTCAGGGTGACTTGTTAGTGTGGTGTGTGTTGTCACTAGTGCATTCCTCTCCAGGGGACGGGGAAGTGTCCTCTGTCTCTCTTTCTCTCTCTCTCTCTCTCTCTCTCTCTCTCTCTCTCTCCCTTCGTTCGGGGGTCCCCTACGGCCCGGGTGGGGGGGTGGGGGGTCGTTCGGGGGTCCCCCACGGCCCGAGGGTGGGGGGGGGGGGGGGGGGGGGCGGGGGGTCTTCTCTAGAGCTGCGGGCACCTCCATGACATAATTATACATACACTATAGAGCCCTTTTCAAGGTACTCAATGTCGCTTTACAGAACAGAAAAATGGAAGCAATTTTATCAGAGAAAAATAAACTAGTTGAAGGGTTAAAAAGGTAAAAAATAGAAACCAAAAGGTAGACTAAAAGGTTGTGTGTTTTTGAACGTTTTGAAGGTGTGGGGGGGGTCAGCTCTGATGTGAGCTGGGAGTGAGTTCCACAGTGAAGGTGCGGCAACTGCAAAGGCACAAATGTCTCCCCATGTTCGCTTGCTGGACTTGTGGGGATCCAGTTGTTTTGGCAGTGCTTGACCTGAGGGAGCGGTTGTTGGGGACATGGCGGTTGATGGCGGCCTGGTTAGGGTACAGGCTTTAGTTTAGACATGCTATTGGTCCGACTGTCATTAGACCGTCAATCTACCTCAAACCCTAACCGAAAGCACGGGAGCAGCACATGATCGACCGCATTTCCAACCGTTGTTTCCACATGTCGGATAAGCGTGTACACCCCCCTTTTTAGCTGGTTCAGCGCCGGGGCCTGAGAGACCGAGATTAATTTACCGTTGCAACCGAGAATAATTAGCATGTTTTACTATTTTATGCTAACAGGCACGCGGCCTGGCACTTTCAGAGGTAGAGCTCTGGCGCCATCTGGCTGTGTTAAAATGATGAACGCCTTCCTAAACCGTGTACCTCGGGGGCGATTAGAACGCTTCTCGAAGGGGATAATCTGCACATGCCAGGTGTCCTTGTCTGTGTGGTGGAAGAGATCGGGGCATGCGTTCATTCAGTGTGTCCTTCCTTACCTAAGGTGGTTTTTCCCCACTTAGCACGGCTGACCAGACTGTGTGCACCCGTGCATCATGATCTGAATAAACAGAACGAACAACATGAGCTCCAAGTCAATAAACCACACTGTAAATGGTCACATACAGTACAGTGCGAACGCCATTCTACAAATGTGACCAAACTAGACACATAATAGGTCATTGGATTATATATCTTTTCCATTTTTTGAGGACCTATACACAGGTTTAATGTTTGTCTTTAGTTCAATGTTTGTTTTGTAAACGCCATTGACAATGAAGGGAAAATGTACGTCATAATGTAACTCATCATTTTCTCTTTATTGTTAATGGCGTTTAATGTTTGTGTTGGCACCGTTTGCATTACATCACCAAATCAACATGAGTTAGACTTTAATATATTAGTGCCCCTCACTTCACACGGGTGTGATTTTTTTAATGTCATATGAAAGCAGGGAATCATAGCATCAAATTGACATATCGGTTGTTAAATTTGACCCACCAGTTTGGGTGATATGGCTTGTAGAGTAAGGTCTTCACAGTGAGTTGAGAAAACAGGCCTGAAAGGTTCACTTCTGTGGACTAACATTGCACCTAGTTACATGTTTAAGAATTTATTTAATATTTACATGTCAATTTCAACTCCTCTCCTGAACAGTTAGCCCATTCTGAACGGGAACCCATTTTGGTGTTGGCATCATGTCATGCTTTAGCAGATCTTTAGCAGATCTACAAGCTCATAGCGCGCCACCGAGTGGCGCGCTACGAGCTTGTAGGTCTGCTATTTTAAAAAAAATCGAAGAACGACTGACATTTTTAGAATCTGATCTCAGGTCAGAATGGGTTAATTAGACCAGTGTGTTTCCAGTGGAAACCTCGTATGAATCTGATCTCAGGTCAGAATGGGTTAGTCTTGCCGCCATGACTGTCTCTGTATCAAACATTTCCATGCCGTGGACCCCCAACATGGGTCTGCAACCTTTGCCCATGTTTCTATTTTCCACATAGTCAGAGTGCCATGTCGATATTAATTTTAATGACAACACGTTAACAATTCCAACGTATTTTGATGGTCACAACATTTTTTAAATGTCTTTCATATTGTCATAATGATCATTAGCAATAACCTCACCTATCTCCCAGACCCCCTCCCTCCCCAGTCAGAGTTTTAATGCATTTTAATCTTGCTCAAAATGAATGTGAATCTCGATTTCCTCGATCTCCAAGAATTGAGATCACAATTCTCATTTTGTTCATGAACATGTTTATTGTCTTTAGTCTGTAGCTGAACATTACTTCATTCAAAATGTGTCACCTGGAGCCATAACTACTGTGGCAACATCAAAGTGCTCGACTTAAACCTCTCTTAAAGTATCTCTCTTGTAGCAAAAACATAAGAGTAACTAAAATTTATTCGACATCCAACTAGTGATGAACGATTCTCGCTCAAACGTAGAAAAGAGATCGCATACAGTAGGTGTCTGACTTTAGATCGCCAGTCGATTTATCGCGCAGCACTATTTATATTTTTAGGTACCACACGTGAGGGACTTTGTTTATTCGACTACATTTCTTTAAATCGTTTATTTTAAATCCCCTCTGTCTCTCTCTCACACTTATGTCAGCTGTGCCAGTGATGGGCCTCCTTTGTGCCAGCGTTGGCACCGGCTGCCAGCAGGTTGCCCACCATCCTGCTTCTAAACAACACGGCTGTCTAAATGACAAGTCTCTTATCTCATTGCCCTCGCGTGCCAAGTGTGTCTCATAACCTTAAGCAGCTGTAAATTGGCTCTACAATGTGCCCCGGCGGGTACCAAGTGAAACATATCAAAGCCTCGTCTGCCATCATTTAATGTGTCCGCTAGTGATTGATGGACAGCAACCAGTGTTGTCACACACACACACACACGTGCGTGCATGTGACTGTGCGTGCGCGCATGCACGCACAGTCACAGACGCACACATGTGAGAAAGATTCCCAGTGGTTGGAAAGATTCCCAGCCTGTTCCCTGGGGGTGTGAAATTCAACACAGCTGACGTGGTTGTTTGTAACTAGCGTTTTCCCCATGGACCCAGGCCAGAACCCCTGGGCAGGGGCCCAGGCCAGAACCCCTGGGCAGGGACCCAGGCCAGAACCCCTGCCCAGGGGCCCAGGCCAGAACCCCTGCCCAGGGGCCCAGGGGCCCAGGCCAGAACCCCAGCCCGGGGGTCCGGGGCTGGGGCCCATGGGTGACCCCGGGCCTGGGCTGGCCCGAGGCCCATGGGACAAATTACAGATCCACCCCGTGTCCCTATTTCACCTCCCATTAGTGGTGGAAAGTACCAAAGCACATTTACTCAAGTACTAGTACTTAAGTACACTTTTGTTTTTCCTTCCAGTTTTCAGTACCATAGCACTAAAGAGAAAAATGCAAAAAAATAATCTACTTCCACTTCAGCCCTATGTACATTTAGCGTGAAGATCTTGAGCGTGAAGATCTGATAATCTAAAAAATATATAATAATAATAAATATTCTAATTCATAATCATCATACTCGGAAGTTAGGCGGGAACACCTTTTGAGTGGGGGAAAAAAACTACTTTCTGGCCTTGACAGCACAGAACATCCACACAGAAAAGTCCTTTCTGATTGCCTTAAACAACCAACGTTAAACTCACTTTATGCATGAGCATAACCTCTATAAAGTTCTACTACTGCACACGAGACACACATGAGGCTGTGCATGGGAGAGAGTGTCCTCACTGAGCTTTTATTTATAAATCACTGTGACACAGCGAGCATACAGCTCTATTAAACAGCCTTAGCCTTATTTGGTCGTCTGGAAACCCCATCAGCGTTCAGGAACGAAGTGCCTACCGCCCCCGTGTGGCGCTCTCTGCTCACTGCATGTTTACATTGTGCTACACTGCTGATGATTGTCTCACTGTCACTGACACCGTAGTCTCGGAAACCCAGACGTTTTTATTTCCAGGGAGAAAAAAAAGTCTGGGTCCGAGTTCAATTAGGCATAGAGTAGCGCAAGCGTTGATCACTCTGCTGATTTCTGATTGTCTGCACCTTTGTTAAATTGACGCACACACGTACACAAACAGACTCCTCTCTCTCTCTGTCGCTCTAATAAATTAGTCTCATGTCGCACAGCTGTGTCTAGATTCTCCCGGCGGATCCTGCCGGGAGCTGCCTATGCCATAGAAAGCATAGGTGGACCCCAGGCTACTGACACACTAACAAGATTTATGCGAGGATTGATGGACTGACTGACTGACTGTAATCATTGTGACAGGCCTAAAACATATTTCCATTATGGTATTTCTTTGTGTGCGTGCGTGCGTGCGTGAGAGAAATAGACATTGTGAGGACGATGTAGAGTTGGGCTTCCATTTCCAATTAGGAAAAGTTTGGGGTTGAGGTCAGAGTTGGGATCAGGCGTTTAGAGGTTATAGTTGGAGGTATGCCTGACTTATACTAATGTTGCAAGCCGGTGTCGCGCACCACAAATAGCCAATCTACAAGCTCAGAATGTATCGTGCTGTGAGCTTGAAGATCGGTTACCTAAGGTGCGTGACACTAGACTAGAGACATACCGGTACCAGTTTATTTTCTTCCCGATACAGATTCCAAAACCCACAGCTTGTGTCATCGGTCAAGTGGGATTCAGGGATCATCTGGGTTCCTTTTCCAGTTGTACGCTCTAAGAGTTATGGGGGTCCTTGAAATTAATTGTAATTTGTGACTTCAAATGAAGAAACTAAATGTGTGTATGTGTGTTTTTTTGCAGGGCGATCTTCGGAGCTACCTGACGCAGCAGGACTGGATGTTCCGCACCGCGGAGCTGCTGCAGCTGCAGAGGATGGCCTGTGAGATCGCTGCGGGCGTCACGCACCTGCACAAGAACAACTTCCTGCACAGGTACTGCAGCACGCCTTTACATTCACCTCCACACATAGGCTGAGGTAGCACACCTTTACATTCACCTCCACAGGTAGTACACCTTTACATTCACCTCCATAGGTACAGTAGCACACCTTTACATTCACCTCCACAGGTAGTACACCTTTACATTCACCTCCACAGGTAGCACACCTTTACATTCACCTCCACAGGTAGCACAACTTTACATTCACCTCCACAGGTAGTACACCTTTACATTCACCTCCACAGGTAGCACACCTTTACATTCACCTCCATAGGTACAGTAGCACACCTTTACATTCACCTCCACAGGTAGTACACCTTTACATTCACCTCCACAGGTAGTACACCTTTACATTCACCTCCACAGGTAGTACACCTTTACATTCACCTCCACAGGTAGTACACCTTTACATTCACCTCCACAGGTAGCACACCTTTACATTCACCTCCACAGGTAGCACAACTTTACATTCACCTCCACAGGTAGTACACCTTTACATTCACCTCCACAGGTAGCACACCTTTACATTCACCTCCATAGGTACAGTAGCACACCTTTACATTCACCTCCACAGGTAGTACACCTTTACATTCACCTCCACAGGTAGTACACCTTTACATTCACCTCCACAGGTAGCACACCTTTACATTCACCTCCATAGGTACAGTAGCACACCTTTACATTCACCTCCACAGGTAGTACACCTTTACATTCACCTCCACAGGTAGTACACCTTTACATTCACCTCCACAGGTAGCACACCTTTACATTCACCTCCACAGGTAGCACACCTTTACATTCACCTCCACAGGTAGTACACCTTTACATTCACCTCCACAGGTAGTACACCTTTACATTCACCTCCACAGGTAGTACACCTTTACATTCACCTCCACAGGTAGCACACCTTTACATTCACCTCCACAGGTAGCACACCTTTACATTCACCTCCACAGGTAGTACACCTTTACATTCACCTCCACAGGTAGTACACCTTTACATTCACCTCCACAGGTAGTACACCTTTACATTCACCTCCACAGGTAGCACACCTTTACATTCACCTCCACAGGTAGTACACCTTTACATTCACCTCCACAGGTAGTACACCTTTACATTCACCTCCACAGGTAGTACACCTTTACATTCACCTCCACAGGTAGTACACCTTTACATTCACCTCCACAGGTAGTACACCTTTACATTCACCTCCACAGGTAGTACACCTTTACATTCACCTCCACAGGTAGCACAACTTTACATTCACCTCCACAGGTAGTACACCTTTACATTCACCTCCACAGGTAGTACACCTTTACATTCACCTCCACAGGTAGCACACCTTTACATTCACCTCCACAGGTAGCACAACTTTACATTCACCTCCACAGGTAGTACACCTTTACATTCACCTCCACAGGTAGTACACCTTTACATTCACCTCCACAGGTAGTACACCTTTACATTCACCTCCACAGGTAGTACACCTTTACATTCACCTCCACAGGTAGTACACCTTTACATTCACCTCCACAGGTAGTACACCTTTACATTCACCTCCACAGGTAGTACACCTTTACATTCACCTCCACAGGTAGTACACCTTTACATTCACCTCCACAGGTAGCACACCTTTACATTCACCTCCACACATAGGCTGAGGTAGCACACCTTTACATTCACCTCCACAGGTAGTACACCTTTACATTCCCCTGGACACGTAGGCTGAGGTAGCACACCTTTACATTCACCTCCATAGGTAGTACACCTTTACATTCCCCTGGACACGTAGGCTGCCAGGGGGAGGTATCCAAAGGTGTCATGTGGCATGTAATGAGTTTTAATATATATATATATATATATATATATATATATATATATAATTTTAATCCCACAATTTTGTAACCCATTTTTTTCACCCAGTGTCAATTATCTAATGTAATGGTGCTACACTCCCTCCGCCAACCTGGGGAGAGCAATGGACTGACCTCATTCTTCCTTCAGTGCATGAACATCCAAGCTGCTTCTTTTCACCTGACAGGAGGAGTTTCCCATGCCAACTAGCTGTCTAGCCTGACCCAGCCAGGGTGATTTCACCTAGCCTTCTAACCTGACCCAGCCAGGGTGATTTCACCTAGCAGTCTAGCCTGACCCAGCCAGGGCAATTTCACCTAGCCTTCTAGCCTGACCCAGCCAGGGTGATTTCACCTAGCAGTCTAGCCTGACCCAGCCAGGGTGATTTCACCTAGCAGTCTAGCCTGACCCAGCCAGGGTGATTTCACCTAGCAGTCTAGCCTGACCTGCCAGGGTGATTTCACCTAGCCTTCTAGCCTGACCCAGCCAGGGTGATTTCACCTAGCAGTCTAGCCTGACCCAGCCAGGGTGATTTCACCTACCAGTCTAGCCTGACCCAGCCAGGGTGATTTCACCTACCAGTCTAGCCTGGCGCAGCCAAGGTGTGTGTGCGGCTTTCTGTTGCTCAGACATCTTCCTTCCTTACGTACAGTACCATGTTAACCTTTTTACTGACTGACTGGTCAGGGGCCAGGGGCCTCCTGACCGAGCCTGAACTGGCCTTTCTTGTCATTACTGGACTGTTTGTTTGCAGCTGGGTCCTGCTGTGTGTGCTGCAGCCTGCCCCGATCGCTTGGTTATTCGCTAAAACATTTAATCTGCAAGCTAGGTAGAATCAGAGATAATTTGTCAAAGAGCCAGCATTTAAATTCTGTCTCTGTAGGCAAATTACTTTTTTTTTCTCCCTTAACTAAAAATGTACTTTGCATTCCCTTGGCTACCTGTGATTCGGTTTGAGCAGGCAAATGTAACACTAGATCTTATCATTTATTATCATTGCTGTTTAGTGGGTCTCAGACATATTTAGGCAGAACATGTTTTAAGTTTTATAGAGGAACAGACAGTATAGGCTGACAGGAAATGGGGAGAGATATGGGGGGGGGGGAGTGACATGCAGTAAAGGCCGTCGGGATCGGGAGTCGAACCCGCGGCACACTGCCAGACTTGGACTACCGGCCAAGGTGCCTGGACCGCTGAGCCACCGCCCAGGCCAAGTTATTGATTCATTTTGATAATACATCCAATACTTACTACCAACGCGCTGACACATCTCAATTGAATGTCTTGGTTGTGACTGAGGCACGTTCGCTGTGGGCTACACAAGCCTCCATGTCAACCACTTCAAAGTCCATCATAAACATATGTCATGCTTCATCTCCCTGCGAGAACAGCCAGTTTACAAGGTTACAGCGCCATGCTGTGAGCTGGTAGATACAGTAGATATACTACCTTATAAAATATGTTTCCTGCAATGAAATGCTGGAAACAGGCAATGCTAAGGTTATCATGTGGTTACAATAACTAAACTGCTTTTAACCCGGGAGAGCGTCTGTGTCATTTTAGAGTTTTGCATTGGCTATTCAAACTATTATTATGTAACTGGGGTTACTAAAGATTGTGGGATAAATATGTAGTAAAAATAAATATATAGTAGAACCTGCAAGCTCACACCACACAGCGTGTAGACTTTGAACATAAAAAAAGATCACTCCCGTGTGAAGTGAGGGGCGCTCTTATCATCATGACGTAACATGTTTTTTGGCTCAGACACATATGACGCAAATTCTCCATTCATTGTCAATCGGAATTTAATCCTTTGCGTAGGACAAGATTGCCGATTTGCTCGTCACACACATGACGTGAATTCTCAGTTCATTGTCACGTCCAATGGGCTTGTTTGTCATGCCCCGAAACCTCTGTTCACCAAAATAATGTGCGTGAGGCACAAGGGCTGTTCCTCTCGCCATCAGGCAGGCAGGCAGGCAGGCAGGCCATCAGGCAGGCAGGCAGGCCATCAGGCAGGCAGGCAGGCAGGCCGGCCATCAGGCAGGCAGGCAGGCCATCAGGCAGGGGTCATACCTATGTTCCCTCAGCCCTATGTTCCCTCAGCCCCGAGGTGTGCTGCGGGTCGGGAGAGGGTTGCGGTTAGGTTTAGGTGTCTGCCCCGGGGGAGGTTAGGGTTAGGGTGAGGGAGGAGGTAGGTTGTCGTAGGCTGAGGGAACATAGGTACGGTCCCATCAGGCAGGCCATCAGGCAGGCAGGCAGGCAGGCCAGGCAGGCCATCAGGCAGGCATTCAGGCAGGCAGGGTACCACAGCACAGGGGGCGTCTGCTGCTTGGCGGGCTGACTGCTATCAGGATAGCCCTGCCCTGCCCAGCCCAGCCCTGCAGCCAGTGCAGTGCAGTGCAGTGCAGTGCAGTGGGGGTGAGGGGGAGCCCTTGGCATGGACCGATGGATGGATGGATGGCATAGGACGCTCCCAGCTAGCAGCTCCAGGGTTTCTATTCTGCATGCTCAGAATAAGCCACCCTAAGTCGGGGGTTCTAATTACACAGCTCCCATGCATTGCGCTGGTGTCAGCTGTCACCTACTGCTGCCGTAGGGATATGATGATTCTGCTGTTTGACTGTAAGATGATCCTGTCTCATATCGGTGCTCCCCCAATCACCCCTCCCCCAATCACCCCCCCCCTCCCCAAACCACCGCTTTAATCCCAGCTACAACTTCAACAACTCTCTCTCTCTCTCTCTCTCTCTCTCTGTGTGTGTGTGGAGGCTGGGACTACTGTAAAATGACCGTCGTAAAAAAGAAAAGAAAGTTAATCCCATTTGAGTTTCGGTGGTCGCCCCCGCCGGCCCGCGTGCCCTGCGCAGGCCATGTCTGATGGGGACCGGTGGCTTTGTAGGGTGGAGCGGGCTCCCCCGGGGCACGCGTCTCTCTCTCTCTCTCTCTCTCTCTCTCTCTCTCTCTCTCCTCACAAAAAAAGCATGAATGGTGAGATAAGGGACATATTTTGGAGTTGGTTTACCAGTTCAGGTTAAAACTACAGCTTGTTAAAACATGTCAGAATAGTAGCATAATTAACAGCTGCAACTAATCTTTGTAGTAATTCTTAACCCAATCAGGGTTACACCTTTTGGTGTTTTTAGGATAATGTTATACTTTTTCTATTGAAAAATAGCAGATCTACGAGCTTGTAGATCTGCTATTTTTGAATAATCGTGAAAATGTGGTGCAAATCTTTGAATATATATTCTTTCAGAGCGTTTTTAACTCAAGCTTCTGGGGGGTTCCCTGGAACAACATATTGTCAGATGGGGGTCGGCGGCCAAATACTTATTAAAGGGGGTCCTTGACATGAAACTGTTTGAGAACGACTGACATCTAGAAACATGTTTTTGTTTTAACACTGTCATGATTTAGAAGGCATTTGTAGAATCATCCTCATATCTAAATGGGTTAATAATCAACGCTGTGTGTCTTATAGTGGTCTAGTCTAGGGGTGAGAACCACACTGGTTCCCAAACTTCTTCATTTCAAGGGCCCCCAAATTGACACTAATTTGACTAATTAGCTCCATTAGCTGGGGGACCCCCTGGGACTCCCTCAAGGACTTTGGCAACCACCTTTTCAGCGGTCTAGGGGTGTCCCAGAGCCAGGAGAATGTGTCAATGTGCAAACACAGGCAAACACAGGCGGCGTGGTCAACATTGATTCTAGCATGGCTGTTGCAGCTGTGTGGCTTACATCACAGTGTAGCATAAGGTCAGCCTTATGCTTTCACCCTGCTGCTGCCTAGGGTTTCATCTGCTTTTAATAGTCAGTCACCTTTAGCAGGGCGGCTGTAGCTCAGGAGTATAGAGCAGGTCGTCCAATGATCCCTGGGTCAGCGGTTCGAATCCCGGCTCCTCCCTTACATGTCGAAGTGTCCTTGGGCAAGTAGACACTGAACCCTATTGCCCTGTTGCCTCCAATGAGTCGGTCGGTGTGAGCTCGCCACCATTGGTGTGTATGTGAGAATGTGGGAAGTGAGGACGCTGGTATCAACTATTCGCCGCTTCACCTCCCAATGTAAAGCGCTTTGAGCACTTGGAAAAGCGCTATAAAAATGCAATTCATAAAAATGCAATTCATAAGAATGCAATTCATTAAACCATTCTGTAGGCCCAATTTTGGTGTTTTAAGCATTATGTTATACTTTAAATATTGAAAAAAATAGCAGATCTACAAGCTCATAGCGCGGCACCGAGTGAACATTTTTAAATCAAATCTTTGCTTCTAGGGGGTCGTCCCTGGAACAACATATTTTCTGATGGGGGTCGGCGGCCAAATACAGATAATTCAGGGGGTCCTCTTTTTTAAATGTCAACGTCAGGCTTAAATGGGTTAAAAATGGAAGGAGTGCCGTTATTGTTTTGTATTTTCTTTCTCCAGTTTTTCATGTGTTTATGAGGTGATGGTACTTCATTAGACTCCTTGGTGTGGTTGTTACTGTATGTGCAGTGATGTCTTCCCTTTGTATTTAGTTCGAAGGGGGAACGGACTTCACTCTCAAACGGCGAGGTTGAGAGTGGAGTCTGTGGAGATAGAGTGGAATCTAGGCTAAATCTAGTGTTGATTTCGTCGACTAAAACTAAGACAGAAAAATGTCTGTCGACTACCTTTTTTCACTGACGAAAACTAAATGGAAACTAAATGAAAACTAAGCTACGATGACTAAAACTAAGACTAAATATACTGGCAATTTCGTCAACAAATAAAAACTAGTGAAAGAAGTGAAAGAATCAGTCATTACGGCGGCACCAAAACATATTTTGTTTGACTAAATCAACTAGATTTAGTTGACTAAAACTAGACTAACACTAAAAATGTGACCAAAACTAAATGAAAACTATTCAAGAGACTATGACTAAAACTAAAATCAAAATTTCCTACCAAAAACAAAACTGAATCATGGATAACCAAAGAACCAAAAGAACCCATAATATAAAACAATCAGTGGCGTGCACAGATAGACACTAGGGGGTGCTAGAGCACCACCTGCTCTTACACTCTTTTTTTCCTTTTCTTTGTACAGTGTACAGTATGTGGACCATGGTGACATTGATCAATTGTTGATAAAAAAAAGCTTTGAATATATTATTTATGCCCCAAAATCTATAAATCTCACACTATTAAAACCCCCTAGTGGCCAAAGACGTAATCTGCGTATTAAATCAATAAATCCCTCGTGGCCAGGGACGTAATTGGTGTAATAGACGTACTGCCCTGTCAGTACGTCTTATTATAACAAAATATTGCAATTTTTAGACATTTTTTATTTTTGTATGTAATCTACCAAAAACCGGCCGAAATCCGCGTGATCGTGCACTATCGTGCACGCGCGCCGTCTCTATGTGAATCGTGGCAAAAAAATTGATATTTTGGGATGTTCCTGGCCAGTTTTGAGCTTAATTTGACTAAGTTATGAAAAAGCTCATGTTAGCTTAGCCTCCCGGTCAGCCAAGCTAGTGGATCAGGGTAAAACTACCACCGGATGTTTACGTCCGTTGAACAGGAAGTGATTTAGCCAGATTTGACTCTTTGGCAAAAATCAGCATAATGGTGCGTTCCCGCCATCTGGTAGCAGTTCTGGGTATTACACTACTAATGCCAAGTGAAAGTGATTCATTTAGATCTTTCTTTTTGCATTAAAATGACGAATTAAGAAATGGTCTTTTGGCCAGCATTGGCCAGCTTTGGCGACTTTTTGAATGGCAATCGAAAAATGTGAGATATGACCACAATGTCTCATTTTAAAGCTCCAAGTCTCTAGTTTACATTGAAAAAAGAATTATGATTCTAGCATGTTCCATCATTTACTCATAAGCATTTTAGTACACCTTGGTTTCAGTGAAAAGTGAAACCAAGGTGTAAATATAGCAACCGGCCGGTTCCACGCGCTGCACAAGGTGCCCTTTTTTTTCACTTGAGCACCTGCCCCTTAATGTCTGTGCACACCACTGAAAATAATGTACATTGAAGAAACTGTACAAACTATAGGATGCCAAGTCAACAAAATTAAGCGTCTACATTACATTCCATATAAGAGACATTCAACCTTTGCGTTAAGGCTGCAGGGTCGTCGAGGCCAGTTGCTTTGCTTGCATTTCTTTTTGATATCGCTTACATTTGTTAAATGGCACGATGTCCACAGCTCTCCTCCACCGCAGTGTTGTTTTTGGCAGCAAGTTTTGATTTTAGTTTTAGTCAGTCTCTTGAATAGTTTTAATTTAGTTTTTAGTCACCTGGAATGTTTTCGTGTTAGTCTAGTTTTGGTTAATATCATAAGATTTTAATCGACTAAATCTACAGTTGATTTTTGATGCTGTCGTAATGGCGCAGTCGCAGTTTTTCACTGCGACGTGTTGTGAGCTTGTAGATCGTCTATTTTCAGCATGCAACTAATTGTAATATGACTTATTCTGCATCTCTTCTCCACTAGTCCCTTCCTAACATTTTAGTCTAGGGGGGGGGAGTGCCTGAAGAATACCTTTGACTTTTAAGAATGGGAGTCCTGGGGTTAGAGGTCATTCTCACTGGTGGGAAAAGTACATGCATGTTTTTTTACGAAAAAGAAAAAGTGTCAAATCTGCAATGTAGAAATACAAGCAAGTAAACTGGCCTTGGAAGTTGGAATGCCTCGGGATCAAACAGGAGGAGGAAGTCACTAATGTTGCTCTGGAGAGGGAAGTCTGGAGCTCTCTGGTGGAGCTGTTGCCCCCGTGACCCCACTACGGATAAGCGGTTGAAGATGGATGGATGTATGGATGGGAAACTTATCTACAAGCTCACAATGCGTCACATCGCAACACATTGTGAGCTTGTAGATCAGCTATTTTCACATGTTTGAATTGTATATATGGCTGAGGTGGTTAATGTGTGTTATGTAATCATAACCAGAATCTACAAAGTAACTAGTAGAGTACAGTACTAAAGTACATTTCCACCGTTGGTAATTCCACCAGGCCTGGGACAGCCGGGGCCCGGGAGGGAGAGAAGAAGAGTGTTGGGACACGTGGAGTGTCCATGGTGTCATAGGGCAGTCTTTCCCAAATTATCTTTGGGGCGGGCGGTCCCCCGATGATTAGCTTAAACTAAGGGCCACTTCACCCCTTTTGCAACCAGATCTATTGTTAACCCATTCTGACCGGGCATCCATTTTGGTGTCGGCATCATGTTATGCTTTAGCTATTGAAAAATAGCAGATCTACAAGCTCATATCGCGCCACCGAGTGGCGCGATACGAGCTTGTAGGTCTGCTATTTTTGAAAAATCGAAGAGCGACTGACATTTCTAGAATCTGATCTCAGGTCAGAATGGGTTCATCAGACCAGTGTGTGTCCGGCGGAAACCTCGTATGAATCTGATCTCGGGTCAGAATGGGTTAATGATGTTTGGTACAGTATGTAGGTAGGAGGTTTGTGACGCCACGTGGACGTACCGTAGGGACGGTGCCAGCAGGCCTATGCTGTACAGTTGGAGGAGGAGGAGGAGGAGGAGGTGGTCAAACGTGTTGGCCAGCCCGGTGGCGGTCTAATTAGATTGACCTTGTAGGGCCAAAAGCTCCTGAAGAAGCCATCATCAACCACCCCCCTGTTGTTGCTGTACTGTAAACGCCTGCGTCGCCGTGCCAACGAGCTGTGATGTGTGAGGTTATTACGGTACAAACACGCTCGTTTAAAATATCTCTCCATTTATCTTGCATAGGTTTCACTTAGATGAGGGACGGGGGGGACGGGGGGGACGGGGGGTGGAGGAGCCTGACCAGTGTCAGTGATGTCCGTCGGGGCGTGGGGGTTGGTGGCTGTCTGGGACACACGGACACACACACATGGACACACACGCACATAGACACACACGCACATAGACACACACACACACACACATGGATACACGGACACATACGCACATGGACACACACACGGAAACACACACACACACACACACACACACACACACACACACACACATGCAAACTCATTCTTGGAGCGCTTGCATATGGAATGCCACTGGGGAAATCCAAGTCTAATCCCCCCTCTCTCTGAATGAGCAACCATATGTCCTGGTCGCCAGCCATGGATATTATAAAACATAGATGCCTCACTGGCCACTGCAGTTCATTGGAGCGACGTGTATCCCAATGAAGGCAGGAAGTCAAGCGGAAGTGCAGTGCTGAAGGCTTTTTTTATTTTAAACAAATTTATAACAGTCATGACAATAGATTACAATACAAGACAAACAAACAACAAAGTTATTAATACAGCAATACAACATCAGAGCCAGGGGGGGATTACCAACAGAAAACATTAAAGAGCGAACACAAAGCAACAGTTCTCTGCAGCTTTCTTATTTAGAAGTGCTGAAGGCACGCTGCGTCACTGCCCAAATGACGTCACTCATACGACTCCTCCATGTCTCTCGCTGTCACTCAAGTGACTACTGGCCAATCACAGCACGTCTTTTCCGGGACATATGTGACCAGTGCCAGTAGTTTGATACACAAGGGGGCCATGGTCATTTTTCAGTTCTTTACATATTATGAAACTGCACACTGTAACCTTTCATATGATGCATTGCTCATTGAAATTGGGGGGGAAATGAAGAAGATATGACCATTTGAAACTTGTTGAACCAGAAATGTCAAATTGGAGAATTCCCCCTTCAAAGATAAACAGCAGTGATCTGTCACTTTAGGGGGCGCTGTTTTCCCTTCATTCCTCCATTAGCCAACCAGCAGTGTTGCCATGTCTGCTTATTATAATTAGTTGGCCATGTTTCTAAAGAAAAAGAATGCATAGGCCTACTGTACCAATAAGTCTTCACAATTAGAGAATGTTGTTA
Source organism: Protomyctophum parallelum (assembly GCF_964188405.1). Lineage (NCBI taxonomy): Eukaryota > Metazoa > Chordata > Actinopteri > Myctophiformes > Myctophidae > Protomyctophum > Protomyctophum parallelum. The sequence goes on from NC_139708.1 coordinate 41,267,876, forward strand.
TAATTGATAGTTTGCCTATTATCTCTCCTTTTTTAAATAGGCTACTGCATTTATTTGCCATTTTGTACTATGAAAAAAGGGCAAAAAACAGTGGCAGAAAATTAGGCTTATGTAAATGGTCCAGATGAGTACAAATAAGATAGCTATATTAGCCTGTTATTATTATTATTTGTCTGCAGAACCCCCATCTGAAAATAATGTATGCCAGGGACAAGATTGGTTTTGTTATATGCTTGTAGATCGGCTATTTTTGCTTATTTTGGGCTTGTTTTCATATACGGGTTGCTTGTTTCTCTCGCAGAACCTGGCAACCCTGCAAAAAAATAGCCGTTAGCTACATTTAGCATTATATATTGATATCAATCGTCAATCCTGTAGCTAAAACAAGTACATTATCGCGTTATATTACATATCGATGTGATCTGCATTATTATGACCTTAATTTTCATGGCAGGTACATTCCAAAGTAACTAATAAGAACCACGTTATGGTGACATAATGTTACAATGTTTACAATACATGCTAGAGTCTTCTTCTTCTTCTTCTCTGCTATTGGAAATAAGAAGCCATGTTCCATTGTTGTGATGACCAGTGCCCCTAGCTAAAACATTAGCATGGATTAGCTTTAGGAGGACCGAAAATAAGCACACTTTTTACAAAATACGACTGTTAATACTTCTTTCTCTGCTATTTCTGTTAGCCAGTTAGTGAAAGACTAGTATTATCTTCAAAAACGATTGTGTACAAAAAGCGGAATTTTAGCGGAATTTGCATACTTTGAAGGTAAAGCTGATTTTCTGATTAGCATTGGTTAGCATTGCTTAACTCAATGGTTTAAACATTAAACATAGTGACTTGTTTACGCAATTACAATGACTTACTGACACTTAAATGACTTTCTGATGGAATAAAAACATTCTTTAACATTCCAACTGTTTTTATGTGGCTAAAAACGAAAACCACCAAAAAAAAATAAAGAATCTATTTTTAGATTCTATTGCTATATGCTATTGCCGAGTTGTGGTTCAAATTACTGGCACTGGTCACATATGTTACGCACGCGGAAGCTTGACATTGAAGGCAAATGCTTTGCAAGGAATCTCTGGGAAATTGTGCCACGCGCCTCAGAGCCGGAAAGGGCGTCTACGTTTATGTCTATGTTGCCAGCCCTGGGAAGTAGTATTTACTCAAGCACAACGTACTGCTGCACCATTCTGGCTCAAATGTGAATCTCTGGTTTTCCTCCACAAGAATTGAGATCACAATTCTAAAATGTTCCATGAAAATCTTCATTGTCTTTAGTCTGTAGTTGCTGAACATTACTACATTCAAAATGTGTCACCTGGAGCCATAACTACTGTGGCTTTAAACAGACAACATCAACATGCTCGACTTAAACCACTCTTAGAGTATCTCTCTTGTAGCAAAAACTAAAACCTAAAATTAATTGGACAGACAACTAGTGGTGAACGATTCTTGGTCAAGAATGAGATCCCATAGGTGTCTGAACTCTGGATCTCAATCTTTTTTTGTCTCGATTAATTGTGCAGCACTAGTCTGTGGTCACATTCTCACCTAATACTTCGGTAGACTCAATGTGTTTGGGCGGAGAATTTGGGATTCTTGCATATTGAATTTGCTGCGGTTTGCCTTCACACTGTCATTCGCAGCAATTGGAAACGCAGCAGGGGGGACCTTTATCAATGTGTTCCATTCATAAACTAGCCTACACAGTGAAATCTATGGTGATAAAATTACACTCATAACGTGCATGTGTCGTGCCGTATGGGACCCCCCACCCCCTCTCTCTCTCTTTCTCTCTCTCTCTACGCACGCAGCCACGCACTGTTCTTTTGGGCATGGAGGCACAGCGCTGAGCACACTGATATAACTCCCCAGTCACTCCCCACACAGTGACAGCACTCCAGCACGCACAGACAGACAGACAGAATATTCTGTAGGCTATAATGGGCTACACTGCAGTGTTTTTATGTGTTTTCTTAAGCAATTGATTAATGTACACGTCCTCATTTCGATCAGGGCTTCACAGTCTCCTCATTCGACCACGTCTATCCACGGTAACGGGACATCTTTGCGCTGCGTAAAATATGCCTTCTCCGTCTCCAACTGTGTTCAGCTGCTCACCCGCCACATTGTTTGCTTCATTTCCTTTATTTACTGCGGATTGCATTCACACGGTGGCCGAACGGTTTGCAGGTCTTGATATCGGAACGTCGCTAGTTCGTATCCCCGGACCGGCACGTTAAAATTACCACTGCTGAAGTGCCCTTGGACAAGGCATTGAACCTCTACCATGAAATGTTCTATGAGCAGGGCCTGGCTGTAAACAAGTTATTGAGCTTAGTCCAGTTACCCTGGGTAAACATAGTACCTTTCCTTTCCTTACACCTGCACCGAATCGTAATCAATTGCGATTGGAAGCGAAGCGAAACCCCCGTTCTTGCTCGGAGTAAAATGCGATTCTTTGATACGCATTAGGATTCGAATGAGCCTTCACACCTGCCAAACGAAGTGCACTTTCTGAAAATGCGCAGCAGGATTTGCTTTAATCGCAGCAAAGCTCTCTGGTGTGAATGTGACCTGTGTCTCACCTAGTCACATGGATCTGACATGGATGTTGACCTGATGGGTCCAGATTCAATGTATCCCCTGAGCAAACATTTAATCACATGCACGGGAAACCAAGGGTTTAAATACGGCGTAGTAGAGGACAGTTTCAGCTTTAAAGTGCAGCTTTAACCCGGTTAGGACGGGAACCCCTTTTGGTATTTTATGGATTATATTATTCTTTAGCTATTGAAAAATACAGATCTACAAGCTCATAGCGCGGCACAGATATATATATATATATATATATATACTGTATCTTTGAATATATATTCTTTCCGAGCGAACGTTTTTAACTCAAATCTTTGCTTCTGGAGGGGTCCCTGGAACAACATATTTTCAGACGGGGGTCGGCGGCCAATTACATATCATTTCTGGGATCCTTGACATGAGAGCCACTGACATAGAAACACATGTTTTTCTGAAATCTGTCATGATTTAGAAGATATTTGTAGAATCGAACTTGGGTCTAAATGGATTAAGGACAATAAGTAAGACATAATAGTAGTTATTTCACCACTGGCGATCACTGTGCAGAGTTTGTATATTGTCGCTGCCGCAGCAGTGCCCTCTCCTGGCCAACAGCAGCAGCTGCACACACCAGCGGTCACTCAGGCCTGTCACAATGAACTGCAGCTTTACTCACTGACTGGACCTGCTAGCTAGGGCTGCAGTACCACACGAAGTGCCACACGAGGGCAGCAGAGTCAATAGGAGCTTGTCCATTGTTGGCTCGGGGGTAGAGTGTCTCGATGGTAACCGCAAGGTTGCCAGTTCGAACCCGGGCTCCCCCGGAGTTAGTGTTGAAGTGTCCTTGAGCAGGATACTGAACCCCTAATTGCTCCTGATGTGCTGGTTGGTGCCTTGCATGGTTTCCACCCATGGTGTGTGAATGGGTGAATGTAATGCACAATCTATTTAAAGCGCCTTGTATAAAGGCGCTATATAAATGCACCATTTACCATTTACCCCAGAGTTAGTGTCGAAGCCTTGAGACTCTGAACCCTCTGTTGATACAGTATATATAAATGAAGCCATTATGTTTGACTGTGTGTCTCACAGTGACATCATCATGGTTGTGATGAACTGTTCCCTGACTTAATGAATGAATCCATGCTGTTTGTCTCTCTGTTTCTCCCACAGTGACCTGGCTCTGAGGAACTGCTACCTGACAGCAGACCTGACCGTCAAGGTGGGAGACTACGGCATCGGACCCTACAGATACAAAGTAAGGACGCCTTTTTGTAGTTGTTTTAACTTCATTCCCAGCTATCCGCTGCCCACTGCCTCTGATATAGACCCATTCAGAAACGGGACTCATGGTCGCAGGCAACGTATTTCCTGTAGGCGGAGACGACATATCTGTGGTTTCCCCGCACCTCCTTCTACTACAGTGAATGAGGTTAGTCTGCCTCAAACGTTACTCTTTTACCTGCTTTTTACCAACACTAACATTACAAAGATGCCCAGAACATCGGGATGAACCTGTGACATTCTGTTTTTTATTTTATTTTTTTATGTTGCCACTACTGTTGGAGCAGCCATAAACTACACTGGTTCATCCCGATGTTCTGGGCATCTTTGTAATGTTAGTGTTAGTAAAAAGCAGGTAAAAGAGTAACGTTTGTGGTCTATAGCTACGCTTACTGCTTGTTAGAGTTGACCCGATGAAGATAGACCTGGTTATGGCTGAAACGTTGTCATGAATAAAGTCCTCTACTGTGAGCTGACACAGTGTACACACCATCACCTGTACAATGTTAGAGTTTTTATTATTTTATTATTTATTATTATTCATTTTTGCGTGTTTCACTTTGTTTGGATTCTTATTCCCAAACTTGATTTAATTAGACACAGCCCATATAGATGGATGGATGGATGGATGGATGGATATATTTTATTTCGGTCCATACAAGGAAAAAGGAGTACATACATTAAAATCCACTAATAACTAGTGGTACCGAAAAGGTGAAGGCAGAAGCCGAGGCTTATTGCACCTACCCTTTTTGAACATAAATTACACTAAGCAGAGAATATTGTCAGACATAGATTTCATTTTCTTTTGAACTATAAGGTTCTGGCCATTGATTGTGAGAAATCTAAGAAATCTAAGCCGAACTTAGATTTGGCCTATATTATGAAAAACGACACTTTTTATTTAGACCTGAGACAGATTCTACAAATGCCTTCTAAGTCCTGTTTTCAGAAAAACCCATGTTTCCATGTCAGTGGTTCTCAAACTATTTCATGTCAAGGACCCCCAGAATTATATGTATTTGGCCGCCGACCTCCATCTGAAAATATGTTGTTCCAGCCAGGGACCCCCCAGGCCATGAAGCAAAGATTTTAATTAAAAACGTTCGCTGTGAAAGAATATATAAACAAAGATTTGCGCCACATTTTCACAATAAAAAAAATGCAGATCTACAAGCTCGTATGAGCTTGTAGATCTGCTAGTTTTCAATAGCTAAACACAGGATGGTAGGGGCCAATAAGGAACCACATGCAGATAAAACAAAGCAGCGTTATAATAAATCACAGAACAACAATCAATACACAAGCAAGGGCCAACTCCAACATAGTTTTTAAAAGCTGACTTTGGGACAAAAGGGTTACGTTTTATTTTGTTAAGTCATTCCTGTCACTCAGTCTCTGTCTGCGGCAGCTAGAAATTACTAAATCAGACCCGAGATATAATTTCAAAGTTCAAACGACGCAGCCTTTTCTCTGATAATTCACCGTCAGTCTTTGGATCTGTGCAGTGTATATATATATATATCGTCCTGGAGTTGGGAATGTAACATAACCTTTCAAATCAAATGACTCGGCAGAAATAAGACAAATGCTATATCTTGGCCTTTGAACCCCCCCACCCCCCCCCCCCCCACAAGGCCATATTTCACTGTAGAATGAAGACCCGAGGGAAGGGAAATTTGACACGACGTCATTCTGTTTGTCTGTCTGTATGTCAGTCTGCATTCCTCCCTCATAAAGTGCTGAGCACGTTATTCTGGTTGTGCCAATGTAATGCTCACGAGATGTAAGGTCGCTTCTATTTGCGGCACGCGTTAGATCATATACTTGTGTGTGTGTGTGTGTGTGCACACGTGCATCTGACAAATGGTGAACTTGTGTCTGTCTTTTTTTTTTTATAAAGATATTTTCTTGTGCGGCTTATGCCTTTTATTGGTTTTTTGAAGGGACAGACAGTAGGCTGACAGGAAACGGGAGAGAGATGGGGAAGACATGCAGTAAAGGCCGTGTCGGGCTCGGGAGTCGAACCCGCGGCACACTGCGATTGGATTACCAGTCGGGTGCCCAGGCGGTTATGCCACCGCCTGGGCCACTTGTGTCTGTCTTGATGAGTGTTTTTCTTCATGGTGTTAAGTATCAGTCTGACCACCAGGGGTCCTCGAGGGGGTTCCAGGTGGTCCCACGCAGCTAAATGATGGAGAGTTGGTAACCAAATGGACCCTTATTGATCTTGAACTCTTGAGAGCATAAAATGAAACCAAATGGTTGAATTTTACGCCCTCAGAATATATTAGTATAAGTCATCATAGCTTAGTTTTCATTTAGTGTCCATTTAGTTTTCGTCAGCGAAAAATGGTAGTAGACGAAATCAACACTTGTCTCCAGGGTCCCCCCGGGGGGTCCCTGGGGGGTCCCCGGGGGGTCCCCGCACCCCACTTTGAGAACCACTGGTCTTATTACTATCGTGTGCCAAAGCAGCAAAACCCCATCTCGCCATCTGACTGTGATGCCGTGTCTCTCCTCTCCTTTTATTTGTGTGACTTCAGGAAGATTACATCATCACCGAAGACGATGTCTCCGCCCCCTTGCGCTGGTTGGCTCCCGAGCTGGTGGGGGAGCGCCATGGGGGCGTGGTCACCCTGGAGCAGACCAAGCCTGCCAACGTGTGGTGAGTCGGGGGAAGTGCATCCACGCTCATTTCTAACGGAGGTTAGAAATGAGCCAGAATCTGAATAGGGTGGGCGTGGTGAGAGGTTGCACCCCACTTTCCTCCACACTTCCACAGACTATTCATAAGTATACTCTGACAAGGTTCTAGGCTCACCTGCCCTCCATGTCTTCACATGTGGCCAAATATGACTAAGGGACTGCCATTGGATTTTCTTTAATTTTTCAAATGTCGTTTTCACGTCATATGAAAGCAGGGTGTCATAGCTTCATATTGGTTGTTCAGTTTGACCCACCAGTTTTGGAGATATGGCTTATAGAGTAATGTCTTGCAGAAAACAGCGATTTAAGAAAACAGGCTTGAAAGGTTCACTTCTGTGGACTCTAACATTACACCTACAGTAGCTACATGTTTAAGCTTTTATTTCATATTTACTTCTGACACTTATTTCCGACATGCTCTAATAATTATGTGAAGAGTCTGCCTGTGCTATTAACTCATTTTGGATAAAACAAAATTACGTTTTTCTCTGGTGAAAAGCTGGAGGTTGCGCGATGGCAAGCTCTCAGTAAAATCAGGTCACATATTGTACAGTTAATATGAAACACATATAGGCACATTTCAGCCATCTTTTGCCCATTGGGACCACTCTACGCAAGGTCATCTAACAGCGATGCGAGATCTTCTAGTCCATGTAATTGTTTTCATTGATTATTAGGAGGGAATCTGAATGGTTAATATCCTAACGGTTCCCCGCGGTTACTGTGATGTGATGTGGTGTGTGTGTGTGTGTGTGTGTGTGTGTGTGTGTGTGTGTGTGTGTGTGTGTGTGTGTGTGTGTGTGTGTGTGTGTGTGTGTGTGTGTGTGTGTGTGTGTGTGTGTGTGTGTGTGTGTGTGTGTGTGTGTGTGTGTGTGTGTGTGTGTCCTCAGGGCCCTGGGTGTCACCCTGTGGGAGCTGTTTGAGAACGCGGCCCAGCCCTAATGTGTACTCTGTGTGTGTGTGTGTGTGTCCTCAGGGCTCTGGGTGTCACCCTGTGGGAGCTGTTTGAGAACGCGGCCCAGCCCTAATGTGTACTCTGTGTGTGTGTGTGTGTGTGTGTGTGTGTGTGTCCTCAGGGCTCTGGGTGTCACCCTGTGGGAGCTGTTTGAGAACGCGGCTCAGCCCTACACACACCTGTCTGACCGCGAGGTGCTCAACCATGTGATCCGCGAGCAGCAAATCAAGCCCTTCAAACCGCAGCTGGAGCTGCCCTACTCCGACCGATGGTGAGGGGGGGGAAACTACACTTCCCAGGATGCACTGCGCTGCAGATTAATGTCTGGATTATAATGTGGTGGTGTGTGTGTGTGTGTGTGTGTGAGTGATTGGATCACATGTGTTAATCTTGTGAAGTGATTGGTCTGCTGTAAAGACACGTTGACCTGCAGCCAGCCACATGCATGGATCAAAGTTCTCTCAGTTGCCACGATTATTTTATCAAATCAAATCACACTTTATTTATAAAGCACATTTAAAAATGACTCATCGACCAAAGTGCTGTACAAGTCAAGAAAACGTATAGCATCAACAATAAAATCAATACATCAATGGCAAGCAGGTACATATAGATATAATACGACACTGAGATAAGAGGTGATCAAATAAAAGGTTGGAATTAAGCTAGGCTGTGATTAAAAGCCATTTGGGAGTCATTTGGATTCCATAGAAGCCAGCATGTCTTCTGTGGAAGCAAGTTGTGCAGCGGACAACCTCTCGATGCATGTTTTTTAATATTTTAATGCCCTGTCAAAATGGCATGTTGTTCAGCCTAATTGGTACTGTAACCATATTGGCCCTGTGCAGGCCAATACAAAAACCTTTGAAATTTGTGATTGTGAAGCCTGAAAACCAAACAGAAATTATTATTTTTGAACAGCTATAAACGGCTATTGTGTAGATTCTGTCTAAACACAAACATTAAATGCCATTGACAATGAATGGAGAATTCACGTCAAATGTGTCTGAGCAAATCTGTTGTTTGTATGTCTGTTGGTATGTCGGTATGTTGGTATGTCGGTGTGTCTGTCGGTGTGTCTGTCGGTGTGTCTGTCGGTGTGTATGTCGGTGTGTCTGTCGGTGTGTATGTCGGTGTGTCTGTCTGTGTGTCTGTCGGTGTGTATGTCGGTGTGTCTGTCGGTGTGTATGTCGGTGTGTATGTCGGTGTGTATGTCGGTGTGTCTGTCGGTGTGTATGTCGGTGTGTCTGTCTGTGTGTATGTCGGTGTGTATGTCGGTGGAAACCCTTGGCCACTATGGGACCACTATTATTGGTGACATAACTAAGGTATGTTTCAAGGTCGGCATAAGGTCACTAATGGCCTAAAGGATTTAGAACAGCAGTTGTAATAGACATTACATGTATTATTTTTACTTTGTTTTATTGGATGATGTACAATGCCCCTCACTTCACACGTGTGTGATTTATTTTATTCACATTCCAATGTTGAATGCTAAAAAGAAACCCACAATGAAATTGCTATTTTTTGTTTCATTAAATTAATTGTCAACCTAACGCCCTTTTTAATCCATACACATGTCCCCCCCCTGTTGTCCTAACCTCAGGTACGAGGTGCTGCAGTTCTGTTGGCTGTCTGCGGACAAGCGCGCCACGGCGGAGGAGGTCCACCGGCTGCTCACCTACCTGCGCATGCAGGGCCAGAAGGACATGGAGGAGGACTTCCAGCTGCGCTGGGACGCCCTGAAGCCCAACCCGTCGGCCCGGGCGCAGGCCAACACCGTCACGCACTCCTCCTCCTCCTCCTTCCCCATCCTGGAGCAGTTCGCCGAGGACGCGCTGCGCCAGGAGATCGACGAGGTGCTGACCGTCACCGAGACCAGCCGCGGCCTCAGCTTCGAGTACGTGTGGGAGGCGGCCAAGCACGACCACTACGATGGCAGCCACGCCCACGGCGGCAGCGGGCATCGCCCGGGCATGGACACCACGCTCAACTACCACAGCATGTTCTTCCCCGCGTCCACAGAGGACATCCAGGCACACTTCCCCGACACTGCCTCCGGCGCGGACAGGATGGGGGATATCAGCAGCAGCGCGCCTTCGGGGATACCCGGCGTCCTGCCCGTGTTCGACTCGCAGAAGCCTGCGGGCGGGAGCGAGTATTACATCCAGCTGGAGGAGCAAGGGGAGAGCGGAGCGGTGGCTCACAGGAGGAGGTCGGACGTGGACGCTTTGTCGTCGGCCAGGCAGGAGTTCGTGGTCCTCCAGGACGTGCGTCTGGACGAGTCGAGCACCGACGCGGACTTCTTCCACCAGAGCATCGACTCCAAGGACTCGTACCTGCCGGACAGCCACGTCTGGTCCTCCCTGGAGAACGACAGCCCCTACCACACCAACATCTTCACCGAGGAGGGCGGCGGAGGGTCCAAGCCCGAGGAGGAGTCTCCCTCCTGGAGACGAGGCTTCATGGAGCTCCCCGAACGCAACGGGACGAACCCCTTTAACAACCACAGCAAAGCCCCTCTGGCCCAGGAGGTCAACACGGACGACATTCTGGGGGACGATTCTTTTTTAGGGGATGTGGTGCGTCCGGGCGCGCCTCGTCTGCAGGACTATCCGGAGAAGGAGGGGGAGGAGGAGGAGGAGGGGGAGGAGGGGGAGGAGGGGGGCGTGGACGCGGCAGGTCTCCTGAGCAGCGACAAGCTGACGGGGAACTTTGCGTTCCTCACGGACCACAGCCTGATGAGGGAGCACTCGGGCTTGTCGGGGAAAAGCGTAAGTCCGCAGAGCTTCCTCTCGCCGGGCATGGCTCACATGCCGGAGGAGAGCTTCAGGATGAGCTCCTGGGACAACCTGGAGTCCTTGAACAGCTTCGGCAGCACGCCGGAGATGTCCCGTCTGAAACCCATAGCGCTTAGCCCGTCCCCGACACCACAAGACTTGTTGGACTTGCCAACAAGTCCCGGACCGGGGGATTTCTATCGGACCCTCGAAAACCAATCGCCGGTGCCTTCCATCACGGTCGTTGCGGAAGACGACGTCTCGAGCAGCGGCCAGCTGCCGGACAAGAACGGTTCGTTCGCCGATGACGACGACGTGGCCCCGTCGCATTCCTCCGACACGGGCATCGACTCCGCGTTCGACTCCATCTCGGAGAGAACCGAGGTTCCCCCCACGCTCTCTCAAAGTGCCACGACAGACTCTCTGTGCACGGATGCCAAAACCGCCAGCCTCGACGACGTCGACCTGGAAACCTCGCGGCAGGACGACGGCGTTCTTCCGCCCGTAGCAGCAGCAGCAGCAGTTGTAGTAGTAGGAATCGAGGACGAGGAAGATGAGGATCCGGGCGAATTGAAAGTGGTCCCCGCGTCGTCCCCTCCCCACTACAACGGCCACGGCCACGGCGAAGAAGGCCTGCTAACGATAACGAGCGACGACCTGCTGAGCGAGCTCATCGAGGACGCGGAGGACGAGCTCCAACCCGCTCTGTCCGAAGACCACGAGGAGGAGGAGACCTTCTCTCCTCTGTCTGAAGACCACGAGGAGAAGGAGACCTTCGGGGACGCTCTTCCTCCTGTCACATCAACATCATCGTCCCTGCTGGTCTCTGGGTCGTCCATGGACCTGATCAGCCAGGACAGTGTGCTGGTCTCTGGGCTGTCCATGGACCACCTCAGCCAGGACAGTCTCCTGGAGGACAATCTGCTGATCTCAGGGACATCCATGGACCTGATGAGCCAGGAGATTGTGCTGGTCTCTGGGCCATCCTTGGACCACCTCAGCCAGGACAGCCTCCTGGAGGACAGCCTGCCCACGGTGGACGACTCGGCCCAGACGCCTGACTCCATGCAGTCCCTGGAGGAGAGCCACAGACTGGGAGACGCAGTCCAAGACTCCATGGACTCCCTGGACATCCACAGGTAAGGCCGTCACCACTACACATTTCATTTAAGTTGACGATTCATTGTCAAACAGATAACTTGAGATTAACGACTACCATTTGTATTTATGTTTCGCTCTTTTAGGCTTCGTAGTCACAAATCGCAGATGTGACAATTAATAATGAATTCATGCTTTTTTTCTTTCAAACATTTTACAAACTAGCGGAAATAGTTGATCTACAAGCTTACAACACGTTTACAACATGGAAACGATTGGTGATCACTGATTAATTGCGATTATCTGGACTAATTGCGATGGTGTAATAATTGTGACGGGCCTCTCCTCCACAGGCTGGGAGACCCCGACGACCAGCTGATCATGACTCCGCTAGCTCCTCACAAACTCCAGCCGCCGTGCAACAAGGTGGCGGACAGCGGCTACGAGACGGAGAACCTCGAGTCCCCCGAGTGGAACTCGGGACCCGCAGTCGTCGCCATCGCCGGAGACGACCACCCCCCCCTGGGAGAGAACGGCGTGAGCGTCGCAGAGGAGGACGACGAGGAGGAGGCGGAGACGAAAGAACACGCGGTTGTCGAACTGGCGTCGCTGGCTCCCCCGGAAATCGTGATCTCCGAGGTGGAGAATGAACTTGTGATCTCCGAATTAGATAACGTGCTGGAGGCTGAATTAGATATCGTACGGGAGGCTGAATTAGATATCGTACGGGAGGCTGAATTAGATATCGTACGGGAGGCTGAATTAGATATCGTACGGGAGGCTGAATTAGATATCGTACGGGAGGCTGAATTAGATATCGTACGGGAGGCTGAATTAGATATCGTAGTGGAGGCTGAAGTAGATATCGCAGCGGAAGCTGAATTAGATATCGTAGCGGAAGCTGAATTAGATATCGTAGCGGAAGCTGAATTAGATATCGCAGCGGAAGCTGAACTAGATATCGTAGCGGAGGCTGAACTAGATATCGTAGCGGAGGCTGAACTAGATATCGTAGCGGAGGCTGAACTAGATATCGTAGCGGAGGCTGAACTAGATATCGTAGCGGAGGCTGAACTAGATATCGCAGCGGAAGCTGAATTAGAGGCGGTAGGTCCGGGCCGCGGGGGGGTCGGGGAGCATGCGGAACCCTTCATGGGAGGAAACTACAGAGACTCTGCGTATTTCTCGGACAACGAATCGGAACTGGAGAAGAAGCCCAGCGACGAGACGAACGTGGCCTCGCTGGGTTCCTCCGAGGAGGGCTCCTGGCGGCCGGAACCCAGCTCGACCCACGAGGTGGTCGGCGCGCCGTCCAGCGCCGTCGGTCCAACGGTTCAGGTAGAGTCTTCCAGAGACGTGGACGTGGACTCGGGTCCTTCCGGCGCCGAGCGGGAAGAACCTCGGATAGCGGCGGAGCCGCTGGCTGACGTGGAGGAGACGGACGTGGTTCCTAACGCCGACGGGAGCGTTCGTCCGCTGGTTGACGTAGCGGAGACGGGCGTTCCTCGCCACGGGAGCGTTGTGCCACAGCTGGATTCGACCGCTGACCACAACGGTCACAAGGAGCAGCCGGAAACGTGTGACCAAGAGATGGACAGACTGGACTTCTACCCAGACTTCAGGTATGGATGGAACTGCTAATATTTTACTGGTATTTTACTCTTGAACACGTAATGAAATAATCGTGATAACCGTCATTATTCCTCTCACTAAAATCCAAGGTTATAATGTATTCTTTATAGTTTAGTTTTAGTTCGTTTTGACAAGTTTCTTTAGTTTGAGTTCGTTTTTAGAGGGGGTTTGCTAGTTTTATGTTTGTGAAAATGCTTCGTTTTAGTTGCGCTTTTATTAGTTATAGTTTTTTTTCACACTTATTTTATTTTCTAGGTTATAGTGCAGCATTCAAAAAGGTCAGAGTAAGTAGGCCTATTGTGTAATATATAAACGCAACAAAAGATACAATATCAAAAATATATATTGAGTTGCCGACTGTCAACGAGAAAAAGGAAAACAAACAGTATTTTGTCCATAATTTCAGTTTGTTTTAGTTGGTTTTGTAAACGCGTAAAATACAGTTTCAGTTGGTCATCTTTTTTTTTATATATTTTTTTTATTTATTTCAGTCTTTAATATTATTTTTTGCTATTTTGGTTCTTGTTAACTCTAATAACATCCATCCCTGTGACGTCCAGGTCCTACTCGGAGCAGCCTGGAGGTGGACCACCGTCGTCGTCGTCTTCATCAGAGAACATAGTGGTGGAAACCACCTCCTCCTCACCTCCTCCAGCAGTACCTCCTCTTCCTCCTCCTCCTCCTTCTCCCTCACATCCTCCTCCTCTTCCTCCTTCTCCCTCACATCCTCCTCCTCCTCCACCTCCTCCTCTTCCTCCTCCTTCTCCCTCACATCCTCCTCCTCCTCCTCCTCCTACCTCAGCGGAGAGCGGTGGCACCGCGCTGCACGCCAAGCTAACGCGGACCTACGCCAGCAGCAGCAGCGACGGGCCCAAGACCATCAAGGAGCCCGACGTGGAAGGACGTTACCTCCTGGGGACCAGGAGGGAGGCGCCCTGCCCCTCCTCCCCCTCCTCTGGCCTGGACGGACAGGTAATTATTACACAATCACAATTATCTGAGATAACTTAACTTATCGTCTGTTATGTTCATATATTTTCAAAGATTTTCCCCAAAGAATAAGCAGATCTATAACGATTCAAGTTCCAATGTTCAATTGACTTATTTTCCATGACAAATGAATGGTGGACTTATCATTTCTCATGGGCGCAGCCGTACGGAGGCCAGGAGGACGGCATGGAGGCTGACGAGGAGGACGTGCTGAGCGACGAGGAGGACTCTGACGAGGACATGCGTCACTACCGCGTCACACACAGCTCCTCCAGCGAGGAGGACAGCGACGACGACCACACCGTGCACCCCGTCCCGCTCATCGTGTCCGACGACACGGCCGCCAAGAACCTCAAGAGCCTGCTGAAGACCCCCAACACCAGGTTTGGGATTTATTCATTTTAGTTTAGTTTTAAAAAAACCCATTTAGACCTGAGGACGATTCTACAAACGCTGTCTAAATCCTGACCGTTGTCTAGCAAACATTATGTTTCTGTGTCAGTGGTGACAGGCCTTATACCCTGAAGACGGCACTTGCATCTGCCAAAACGTTGGTTCCTACTCTGCATCCTAATAAATAATCGGCACTTTGTCTATCAGTGTGTCCGGCCACTCTTTTGTCTTTTTAAGACTTATCTTTTTAGATGTTTCTGCCGTGAGCTGGCACCACTACTAAGACTGGTGTGCGTTTAGCATCCTCCTGCACAGTCTGTCAGTGGTGCTCAACCTTTTTCATGTCAAGGACCCTCAGAATTATCTGTAGTTGGCCAGTTGGCCACCGACCCCCATCTGAAAATGTTCTTCCAGGGACCCCCCACAAGCAAAGATATGAGTTAAAAACGTTCGCTGTGAAAGTATTATATTCAAAGATTTGCGCCACAATTTCACAATTTTTCTAAAAATAGCAGATCTATAAGCTCGTAGAGTGGCACTCGGTGACGCGCTATGAGCTTGTAGATCTGCTATTTTTCAATACCTAAAGTATAACATAAGGGTTAAAACACCAATATGGTGTAAATTATTTTCAAAGTTAGTTTTAGTTAGTTTTGTAAACACACAATACAGTTTCAGTTAGTTATCGTTCATTTTCTAATTCAAATTTTTATTTAGTTCAGCGAATGGAATTGTTGTTTAAATTTTGTTAATAAATCGCCCCCCTCCCCAGCCTGGACCTCACAACGGACGAGACCCCCGCTGTGACGTCATCTTCCCCAGCAGCGGGATGCAACGACTCTGCTGCCGCTGACAGGAGAGCTGTGTCCTTCTTTGATGATGTCACCGTCTACCTGTTTGACCAGGTACACACGCGAGCATGGTTTTGTTGAGTACAGAGTGACGTAGAGGGTGCGCTGTGACTGGCCACTCGCTGTGATTGACAGCCTACACCTAAACCTAACCCTAACCTTAACCTCAGTAAAACAAACTATACCTAACCCTAACCTTAGTAAAACTATACCTAAACCTAACCCTAACCTTAACCTCAGTAAAACTATACCTAAACCTAACCTCAGTAAAACTATACCTAAACCTAACCTCAGTAAAACTATACCTAAACCTAACCTCAGTAAAACTAGCGCAGTGGCTGGGGGGCGTTTCCAAGAACCTGAATCCGAGGACGAAACCATGCTAGCTGTGCACACATTTTTAAAGGCCTGTTTCATAGTCCAGTCCAGTTATAGGTGATAAGGTGACCACCGAAACAGTGCTTAGTAAAAACAGAGATATGTGTTTGGGTGAAGTGGTGAGTCTCTTACCACCGCCTCAGTGACGTCATGTTGTAGTTTTAATAAAAACAGAGAGATGTGTTTTGGTGAAGCGGTTTGATTGATTGATCAAAAGGATAAATTCACAAGAAAGCTGTTAGGCTTGTTTCCATTGTGGTCCTCTTGGGGAAAGGGAAGGGGAGCAACAGACAATAACAGTACAATACCGACAAAAACAGGAGGCAAAAAACAAACATAAAACAAAAGACAGTACAAAATTCATATAAACTGACCAATAAAACTGAATTTCTTTTATTTTTTCCCCCTTACTTTTATTAATGTTTTTTCATTTGTGCCATTTATCTATTCTACACTATATTTACACTATATTTTCGGCCAACCATTTTTTTAATGTGGATTTAAAAATATCAAAGCGGTGAGTCTCATACCACCGTGGCTCAGTGACATCATGTTGGTAGTTTTAGTAAAAACAAAGAGATGTGTTTTGGTGACGCGGTGAGTCTCTTACCACCGCGGCTCAGTGACGTCATGTTGTAGTTTTAGTAAAAACAGATGTGTTTTGGTGAAGTGGTGAGTCTCTTACCACCGCGGCTCAGTGACGTCATGTTGTAGTTTTAGTAAAAACAGAGATGTGTTTGGGTGAAGCGGTGAGTCTCCTACCACCGCGGCTCTGTGACGTCATGTTGTAGTTTTAGTAAAAACAGAGAGATGTGTTTGGGTGAAGCGGTGAGTCTCTTACCACTGCGGCTCAGTGACGTCATGTTGTAGTTTTCGGTGGTCACCTTATCACCTAAATCTGGAGTATGTATAATAATGGGGGACGAGGAATTACTATTCTGTGCTTATCTGGTTGCAACTCGAGCGGCACTCAGTCGGCTAAGCGAACATCGCAACCTTCGACACTTTAGCTCGCTCGTGGCTCAAGTTCGCTTGAGACGGCGCGCCTCCTTCGCGGTCTAAAACTATACTTTATCAGCCACACAAAACTAGTCTGCGGTTGTTTGGAAAAAATATCGGCGGCAGCGGGACCAGGAGGTGTGTGTTAGGGAGTCTAGTGACTAGCGCGCTACCGAGCTGGCTGCCAGAACGGATATGATATTAGCGTACGGTTGAGCTGAACTGGCGCCGTGTTGTGCTGCTTTGCAGGAGACCCCCACCAAGGAGCTGGGAGAGGAGCACGGCACCGCCCCCAACAGTCAGGGGTCAGAGTTCAGCCCTGGGCCCGCCGCCGGTACCACCGGCTACCTGAGCAGGTTCCACAACTCTGAGAGCTCCACCGACGAGGAAGGTACGTAACCGCACGCACACGCCTCCCTCCACACACTCTGCATTACAGCTGCTATAAGCAATGATATGTCACATTTTTAATTACCTTTTTTTGGGGTATTCAGACAGCCAGTAATAGGTAAAACGCTCCCACAAAAAAATGATTCTCTGTGACACATCTAGGAGACGCAATCTGCATTCAAAGACTTTTCCTAGAAGCTATGTCATTGGTCGATTTGTCTGTCTACTTCTTGATTGGTTAGTAATTTCGACCAGGTTTTTTTTCGACCAATGAGAAAGCTTCTAGGAACATCTGTGTGTTTTACTCATTGCTAGCTGAAAAAAAAAAAAAAAAAGGTAATTAAAATTTTGACATATTATTGCTTATTGCTTTAACTCAAGACGATTCATTAAAAAAGTGTTTAATCTATTATCTTGTCATATCTTAACCGACTTCTCATACCAGGTACGGTGCTTCAAGCAGGTGAGTTTTGGTCGTGACAGAGACACTCCGTTTTTGATCCATCTGATTAAAATCTTTAATCTTTCGACAGCCCTATTTTTTTTTTTATTGTTTTTCTTTATAAAAAAAAGGTTTCAAATAGAGACTTTAATCAAATCAAATCTCGGGTCTCCGATCGCCAAGCGTACCACATTAGGCTGATAGTGAACGGTGAGTCCCCGGTTCAATCCCCGGGCCGGGCGGCCGACCTTTGACTGCATGTCACTCCCCGACTCTTCTCCCTCACTTCACTGTCTCAGTTCTTCTAATTCATTTCAAGATTTTGCACGTTTTTTTTTTTACAAAAAAAAGGTCAGTATGTCAGTAATCGGAGGTCTACGACTCCAAAAGAAAATCGGGATTGGACCAAAACCTTCCGTCTTGGTGTCAGGCTCCTTATCTGTACTTCTGTAGCAGTGTTCATTTTGTTGACTAAGACTGAAAGACTTAAAATTTTGATATTTAGTCGACTAAGTCTAGACTAAAACGAAACAATTTCAACTGACAAAATAGGGCTAAACTAAATGTTGTTATTCAAAAAGACTAAATGAGAATTTGCGTTAGCATTTTTAGTGTTTTCTCATCGGTTGAAAAACTCTTCCCAACAGGCGGAGGTTTCGAGTGGGACGACGACTTCTCGTCGCCGGACCCCTCCTCCTTCCTGTCCAAGGCGACCTCTGACCTCTCGGGAGGGGGGTCCTCCAAGGTCACGGGGTCATCTCCCGCCTCCTCGGAGCCCAACTGGACCAGCGCCGCCTCCAACTACTCCCGTTTCTCCATCTCTCCGGCCAACATCGCCTCCTTCTCCATCACCCACCTCACAGACTCCGACATCGAACAGGGCGGTGAGTTAAGGCTCATACATAGTCTGGATTTTCGGTGGTGGGGTGACCACCGAACTATAACATGACGTCACGAGCTGCGGTGAAGAGCAAACCACCGCCCCATTCCTTCTCTCTGTTTTTACTCACCACGGCTCAACGTCACCTCACCACTGGAGTGGTGGTCACCCCACCACTGAAAATCCAGACTATGAGCCTTTAGTTAACACCTTTTGGGTGGGAACCCCTTTTGGTGTTTTAAACAATTATGTTATAATTTAGCTATTGAAAAATAGCAGACCTCATAGCGCGCCACCGAGTGCCTCGCTACGAGCTTGTAGGTCTGCTATTAAACATCGTGAAAATATGGCGCAAATCTTTGAATATATTCTTTCAGAGCGAATGTTTTTAACTAAAACCTTTGCTTCTGGAGTGGTTCCTGGAACAACATATAACAACCCGGTCGGCGGCTAAATACAGATATGTTTGGGGGTCATTGACATGAAAATCTTTAAGAACGACTCATATAGAAACATGAGGTTTTTCAGCAAACTGTCAGGATTTAGAAGACATTTGTAGAATCGTTCCCAGGTCAAAATTAACCTGACTTTGCCAGATGGGGGCGGTATTGAGTAACCATGTTCCCCAAGACAGCATCCATCTGAGATCGCTCAGGGGGCTGAGCTAACACCGAACCGCTCCCGGTTCGAACCAATCAGCGTGAGCTAAGGGCGGGATATGTGCGAAACCGGCTGTCACACCTACCATACATCACGTAGACACGTCAATATGATTGATTGTGTTTGCACGCCCACACGGTGATAGACAGACGGTCCCATCCAATCATCTACCAAGTATCTTGAAAAAAAGGAACAGCCCCGTCATCGAATTGGCTCCAGAGATCCCAGATCCCAATAAGCTGTGAAACAAATGTGTGTAGCAAGCTTCTTGGATCTGGCAGCGTCAGGTTAGGTCAAAATGGGTTAACACCTTTTTTTTTAAGGGGAATGAATCAAAATGAAGGCGCTAGCAGGGCCGTAGCTGACCATTTGGTTGCCCTAATCGTGGGATCTTTTTGCTGCCAACCCCCGCTCCCAACGAGAGAGCTGCTAATTACTCATGCAGATCGGCTATTTTCGACGCACACATGGCCGCTCGTTATTACACAGGGTTATTTTGGGGGTGTGCTTGGCACTTTTTGGCACATTCTGTTGCCCCCCCTCGGTGTGTTTCTCCTACGGACAGTGCTTATTGCGCTTATAGGTAGCGACGGCACTGGGCGCTGGTGTGCCGGCAGATTTTACTCTGAAAATCACCTCCCTTCCGATCCCTTCCGGCATAATCTTCCATCCTTGCCTCATGCTGGTCACGCTAAAGTCTCTCTAGAAGCGTTAATATTCCAAACGAGATGCATGCTGAAGTCCGAAATGAAGACAGAACATTGTCCTTTTGGACAATAGATGTACAGTATACTGGACACACATTCTAACTGTGTTTCTTTCCTGTTGTGTCTCCTTCAGGAAGCAGCGAGGACGGAGAGAAGGACTAGTCCCTTTGTAATCCAATAAATACATCGATAAATAGAAGAAACTGTGCTCTCTACTTACGGACACCCCTCTCCTCCCTCCCTCCCCTCCCCACCGCACCGCGTGGTGCTGCGCTGGCACTTTTCAGGACCGCGTGGGAGAGGGAGAGAGAGAGAGAGAGAGAGAGAGCGCTGTGAACAAAAAAAGGGTGGATGACTTGACGATGGCGGCCATTTTGGATGCCTCTCGGCGCCATGGCAGCCACATTATGGATGCTTCTCTCAGGCACAAACTACTGTTTTTTAGTTTTTTTTCACTTGCGGGAGGCGAGCGCGCGGCCGCGAGCCGGGAGATTCTCCCCCCGAATAAACCCAGTGCAATCCATACAGGACCAATAAATGACCTGCACATAAAAAAACAAACGGACCTGGCTTCTAAAGATTCGCTTTAACCACTAAAACCCTCCATACTTTACAGTATATACTACGTAGTTTTGACCGCTAATCTTCTCGAGACGGCCGGGTGCTCACGGAGATTTCCACCTCATTTTCAGCGCCCAAAAATGAGTAAAGGAAAGGAAACCTGCACTTCTGTTTCATCTTTGCAGTCGTGACTCGTGTGCACATTTTGTCCTACTTGTAAATGGAGTAAGTCTGAGAGAGAGAGAAGCATTTATGCGTGTAGTTTGCTCGCTTTAGCAGAAATGGAAATTAAGAGTATATATATTTTAAAGGTATTTTCGAATATATTTTCGTGACCATAAAAAAAATGACAAAATGACGACGGCTTTTCCACGTGCTGCTTTTAGGGGCGTGGGGGGGGGTGGGAGACGCCCAGAGGCCGGTTGGAAATCCTCATTATGTCCAAAAGTGTTCTTTTCGGGATTCTTCTTCTTTTTTTTTCTATAGTAAAAATAGCAGATCTACAAGCTCGAAGCGCGTCGCTTCGCGCCACGTTTGGAGCTTGTAGATTTGCTACTTTCGATGCTGTGTCGCGTGACGCCCGTAGTGCAGTGTGATCAATGCACGAGAAAACACGGAGAAAAAAAGTTTAAATATGGACATAAACGAGAGGTTTTTGCCCGCAGCCCCGACAGCAACGTTTTTTTTTTTTAGGAGATTGTGGACTTGTCTGTGCTTTGAGTAGACTAGTTCACCGGGGTCCCCCAGGGCTGCATACTAGATGCTCTGGTGTTTCCCCTCGACACGAAAATAAAATTGCTTTTTTTTGTTGGTCGGAAACGGTTCACTCCTGAATAGTGTGGTTAAACGTTCATGGAAGCCCATTCTCGGTGACGTTATTTTTTATTTTTATTTTTTTGATCGATGCACTCCTTCCTCCTCTCATCACCTCACCACCACCAAGAGAAACGAAGCTAAGAACCCTGGGAAGTGGAGTTTAAACACACAGCGGAGCCTCTAGTAAAGCTTTTGGTGTCTGTCTGTCTGTCTGCCAAATAGGAACGATAAGCTCTTTGAAAATTCAGCCGAAAAAGCTCCTCGGATTCAAGGTCGTAATTAACACTAAACTCTCGGCATTGTATTTATTTTTGCTCCTTCTTCTTTGTGACATTGCGTGATTTTATTTCAGTTGCCTTTTTTTTTGTTTTGGAATGTTGATTTTTTGGGGGGTTTTCTTTTCATTTATTTTACCTCCTCGTTAAAAGGTCGTGAATTCACGATCTCCGACCTCGTCGGAGAGAAGCTTGGGTTAAAGTCTGTCCGGCTGGAGGTGTGTCTATGGGATGGAAGCGCCGGCCGGGGGATCGGGACGATTCCGTCACTGGATAATTTAGGAAACTCGGACGAAACGATTTCTTTGTCGAGATCACGAGACAAATCCGTTGCGTTTCTATAAACGGTTAAGAAGAGGTGGTCGTATGTTTCGATCTCCACGGGCGATTGAATTTAACGGATTTAATCCGTTATATAAATGGAGGTTATGCGCAAGGCGTGGCAAATACATGAATAAAAATGCTTTCTGGCCTTGACAGATTGCATTAACCCATTTAGACCTGAGGCCGCATCGGGGTCACCTTATAGCTTTTAACCATTATTTTAAACTTCATCTGTTAAAAAATAGCAGATCTACAGATCTCGTACGAGCTTGTAGATCTTCTATTTTTGAAAAATCATGAAAATATGTGCAAATCTTTGAATATATACTCTTTCAGAGCGAACATTTTTAACTCAAATCTTTGCTTCTGGGGGGGGGGGGGGGTCCCTGGAACACCATATGTTCAGATGGGGGTCGGCGGCCAATTACATAATACTTTTTGCCGGTCCTTGACATGAAATCGTTTGAGAACCACTGACATAGAAACATGTTTTAGAATTTGTAGAATCTGGTCTCAGGCATAAATGGTTTAAACAAAGTAAAATGAGGTTAAACTCACTTTGCCACTGGCTTGTATGCACATATCCTCTATGAGATGTGATGTTATTGTTAACAACATGATGGGTTTACCCTCTATGAGATGTGATGTTATTGTTAACAACATGATGGGTTTTTCACAATAGTTGAAAACGGCCCAGACTACAGACCTCACAGCACTTTGGAACACGGCTGCCGAGGGACTGCAGATTGGTTGTGTTTGTGTTTGCCGTTTCCATTTGAATGTTTTCACGTTGATTCGTTTGACATAGGAAATGTTTTTGACCACCTGCCCAAGTAATCAGTGGAATAAATGAGCTAAGAAGATGTCTAGTTGGAGCTCTACTCATCATTTAAGTGCTTGTCATGGTGGGGGGGTCCCCAGTTCAAATATGATTATTTTGGGGGGTCCCCAGTTCAAATATGATTATTTTGGGGGGTCCCCAGTTCGAATATGATTATTTTGGGGGGTCCCCAGTTTGAATATGATTATTTTGGAGGGTCCCCAGTTCAAATATGATTATTTTGGGGGGTCCCCAGTTCGAATATGATTATTTTGGGGGGTCCCCAGTTTGAATATGATTATTTTGGGGGGTCCCCAGTTCAAATATGATTATTTTGGGGGGTCCCCAGTTTGAATATGATTATTTTGGGGGGTCCCCAGTTCAAATATGATTATTTTGGGGGGTCACCAGTTCAAATATGATTATTTTGGGGGGTCCCCAGTTTGAATATGATTATTTTGGGGGGTCACCAGTTCAAATATGATTATTTGGGGGTGGGGGGGGGGGGGGGGTCACAAGCTGGACATTTGGAGATCCACCACCGTTGTACGGTAAAGTCCATGACCAACCACTCGCGACAGACATGTCACTATAGGAAAAAAACTAATCCCCCAACAGATTCCAAAATCGGTGACAAATAGCAGATCTACAAGCTGACCACTTCTGTCTGTACATTGTGGCCAATGTGGACGTTGACACTGTGAGTCAAACTAATAGATTGTTAAAGGTGTCGTGAGCTTGTAGATCTGCTGCTATGATATAGGGCTCAGATCATGTAGGGCTGAAATGTGTCGGAATGTATAAATGAACTGAACTGTTTTTGTAAAACGTGTGTGTGTGTGTGTGTGTGTGTGTGTGTGTGTGTGTGTGTGTGTGTGTGTGTGTGTGTGTGTGTGTGTGTGTGTGTGTGTGTGTGTGTGTGTGTGTGTGTGTGTGTGTGTGTGTGTGTGTGTGTGTGTGTGTGTGTGTGTGCAATGAGTTCTCATGAATTAATTGGTTTAAAAACAGTTTTTTTCCAGATCGACCGGTGATGTCAGCGTTTTTCTCTTTGTCTGAACACTAAACCAGTGGTTGTTCAACGTGTGGGTCGGGACCCTCTCGGGACTCTTTGAGACCTTAAAGAAAATAAAACAATATATTCCTGAATCAAACGTAATCAACAAAATATAGTATAAAAAGAAAACTGGTCAAACATTGTCCAAATTGTTGAGAAATAGTCACATTTAGCCAAATTATTTTTGGGGCCCACTTGGCAATACCCCCAGGGTCCACCAGTGGGCCCCGTTCTACAGGTTGACAACCACTGCTCTGAAAACAGAACTCGCTCAGCTACTGTTATCATTTCTCGCTGTGTCTCTCTCCGTCTCTCTCTCTCTCTCTCTCTCTCTCTCTCTCTCACACACACACACTCTCTAACAGAGTTCTCTAGTTTGCCTTTGTTGTTGTTGTTGATTTAGTGTTTTTGGTTTACTGTGTCAAACCAATTTGACTCCCGGGAGATTTTCCTGCAATGATGATGATGATGATGATGGTGATGATTAATTATTGTATACCGTTGTCTTTAATGTTGCTGTCGGGCAGAGAAAACCTTGTATCTCAACCGTCATTTCAACTGTTTTTAAGTTTCTCTTTGAATCAAATCGCTCTATACTTTTGTCGTACAAGAGTTATTGTGGGGGGGTATGGCTTCCAGAAACATGTTGGTTTTTTTATAAAAAGATTAACCAATAATAAAGTATTATTAACGAGGACTTACGACTAAATAAAAAATACTTTTGGATATCTGGTTTTTATTTTTTCTCAAACGTGACGGTGTTGGACATGCAAGGTTTTCACCTGACAGCGACGTTGACTTAATTGTACAGCGGGGTTGGGTTGGGGGGAGGGGGGATATTTGTGTATCATTTACGATGATTAATTAATGTATAAAAACACAACTCAAATGGTAAATATCAGGATCTAGGCAGATTGAAACTTTTTTTCCCTTTTGTTCATGTACAGAAATCATTAAAAAAAATACAGTTCTTCCAAACTGACGGGGTTTTAAAGGAGAATCCACAACAAAATCACATGTACCCTGAATTATAGGCTGATTCAGGGTACATGTATGTTGGGACAGGATTATAGGCTGATTCAGGGTGCATGCATGTTGGGACAGGATTATAGGCTGATTCAGGGTACATGTATGTTGGGACAGGATTATAGGCTGACGATGTATTTGTACAGCTCTCCTAGTTAAAGATTAATCGGTCAACTATGGAGCGCTCTGCGTGTCTTCAATGATCAACAGTGGTGGATCTACCAAGTACTCAAATCACACCCCAGTTCTCTAGTCAAAAAGGATAGTATATATTTGTGTATCCTTGGTCAAGTATTACTCGACCACCACAAAGTGCAAGTTTGTCTTGTCAAATGTGTACGCGAGTTACAAGTGCTGAAGTACTTGCTTTGTATTGTTTTCCTTTGCTAAAACAATACAAATACTATTTTTTATTATTTATTATTTATTAAGTATTAAAAGTAGTATGACATTTTTCCGGCTATCGTCACTATTTTCTTTAAATTATTTTGAGTTGATACATTTGTATTTTCCTTCCTAAAGAAACGACGTGCAGTCCAAAAGTACAACACTGGTGTTTCTTTCTGTGAAATGTGTCGTGAAAAGCGAATAAACAAAGGAATGGAAAGTACAGATAATACTAATAATACAAGTAAATGTACTCTTAATACGGCGTCTACCACTGTTGATCAGCTGTATGGATCCATAACATTATGCTCTGTATCTTAGAAAAGATTAATTGATTGATTTATCAATAATTTATTGATTCATTAATTTAAGGATCACCTCAGTTGATAAACAACAGACTACAACCAGCAGCCTGTGCTTCAGTTAAACTTGAATTTATTTTTATTTAAGGAAATCTTTTTTTTTCCATTTTATTCAACGACAGTATACATTATTTTATTTCTATTATTATTATTTCTTTGCTTAATCTTGCACATTTGAAAAGTGTAACTTAATGTCGAACTGTACTGATGTATATAAATGTTGATTTTTTCGTCTGTAAATGGGAAATTTGTCGTTTTAGTTGAATAGGTATGAGGTTTCATTTTTTTGTAATTTAAAGGTTGATTTAAAAAAATGAAAAAAAGCAACATATCATCGTGGTCATTCGCATAAGAACAGTTAAATTAAGACAGACGTGAAAATGCATCGTCTGTCCTTTAAACTTGTAGATTTTAAAGAATTGTAATATTTTTACTTCATACTGATAATGATGATCATGCTTAGTGTAATTGAATGAAAAAAATGTTTATAATTACACTGTTTAATATGGAAATAAATGCAAATTTACTTCTAATCGTTATCTTATTTGTCAGGGTAAGGGTTGCTATAAGGGCTCTGTGGAGGCTGTGCTGGTGAGTGATTTTAAACTCTGAATAATACACAGTGGTGGAAGAAATCATTCTCTTAAAGACACATTGACGTCAAGATTATTGTGTCCTGCTTTTTCATCACTTAAGTTATTTATGGTGTCTCACTTGTCAGATATAGAGGGTATGCACATTCATAAAGTGAATGGCACATTGAGTGTCAAAGTGAGTTTAATGTCCTTTAACATCATCTAATGCAATCAGATAGGACTTTTCTGTTTGGATGTGTGGGCTGTCAAGGCCAGAAAAGTAAGATGTCACCCACATTATACCCTATATAGGAGTAGCTACCCTTCTTTTCCTAGTGTTGCTAGCCACTCCTGGGCCCTTTCTGAAACCAGTCCCTTGACTTGAAGTGCTCGGGAGGTTCCCTCGTCAGGACGTGCCGCTCCAGCTGAATCAAGTTCCCTTGATTAGGGTGCTGGGTATAATTAAAAACTGTTTGGAAATACACTCGCCCTCCTTGTGCAGAAACAGGAAACAGACACCATTCGTTGCCATGGTTACCATCATGCAATTGTGTTACAGGTCTGTTATTTTGTTTGTACAGTTATATTGGATTGCATCGTGTATTGTGTGACATGGATTTCATTAATATGGAAAAAGAAAATACAGCGTGACTGTCAAATGACATGTCATAGGCCTATAGGCCTACATCCATGGTCTTTATAAATCATTGTTAAAAGTTGTTTCGTTTGTGTGGTTTCATTTATAGTTTTTCACGGTGGGGTAAATAAAGAGCCCTTGTGAACATCAGTTGGAGCGTTGCCTATTCTGCATCAGATGAAGATTGTTTAGGAGGAGTTTATTTATCAATTATTTGTGGTGGTACTTACATTTGTAGGTCGCGGTTTCCATGCGGACAGAGCGCAGGGCTGCACAAGGCAATCGAGTCTAGATCGGCACAGACTCGCTCTTGAGGGCTTTATAAGCCACTTCCACTCAAGGCTGCTTGGTTTCGGACGACACTTAATATGGCGCAGCCTCACGTGAACGCGCATATCGAGGGCAAGTGTGTAGGGCGAGTGGCGAGGAGCTGGTTTCAGAAAGGGGGCTATAGACAGTCACAGCAATGTCCCTGGCTTGTCCCAGTACTGAAATAGCTTGTGTTGACCACTAGGTGTCACTGTTGCGCAGCCTAACGCACACAGCGAGGCCAGGGAGGAGTGCTTGTACATTCCAGTACTACAGCACGCGTACAGTAGGCCTACAGCACCACTCGGTTCAGGTCTGATTGTGTTAGTTTTTGGTAGCAGTCATGTTATTTCACGTTTTCCCCCCTTTTTAGATAACTCATCTTGCACTTGAGGTGTACCTTTTCTCAGTGGCGTGCACAGACATTTAGAGGGGCAGGTGCTCAAGTGAAAAAAAGGGCACCTTGTGCAGCGCATGGAACCGGCCGGTTGCCTTAATAGTGTGAGATTCATAGTTTTCGGGGCCTAAATAATATATTAGAAGCTTTTTTATGAAGAATTAATCAATGTCGCCATGGTACAAAAAATAAATATATATATATAGTATTTATTTTCCTAGAGGGCACATTGCCAAAAGGGCAGGGGGTGGTCTAGCATCCCCTAGTGTCTCTGTACCTTTTAGTTTGGCGTCACCTTAAGCTACCTGATTTATGGCAAAATAAATGGTTATGGCAAAACTTAACTTAAATAATAATCACTATTATGGGTCCATAAAACATTTATTCATCTCTTTTGAATGGATTATTTGCATACACTATTCGGTGATATATTTTCTGCCTAATTTGGGCCGAAACCAAATAGGCCGAAAATGCTTTTTTTTTCTTTTTTGCCATTTTCTGCCTAATATTGTCTGCGGCTGAATATTCGGTGCATCGCCAGACTGAAGAAAACTTCAGGACGAGAATAGGTTCAGAGTTTTATTTCACAGTTGGTCGTCGTCGTCCTCATCAGAAGAACATCAATGTTCAAAGGATGGAAACATTCATCACTGCTGTTACAACAGGTCCGTTCATCATCACACTCTGTAGATCAACACCAGAAGAACAAATACACTTCATATTGCAAGATGGAAACAATATAGAACAGGAGGAAACAATAGAATATTAGGAATTATCTGCTGAGTAATAATATCCTGGGGATCCAAAAATAAATGCTTTCAGGTCATTCCAATGTTTGTAATAAAAACAAAGTAGTATGTTATTGTTTTTTAAATGGAGTGGGAAAACGATGTCTCATTTAAAAACACATAAACAAGCCAAAACATTATGGAGAAACAAAACACAACGCAAATAAATCACATCGCAGATGGAAGGTCAATCAGGCAAATGAGACCGAAGCAAATACAGCAAAACAAACTAAAATGATAATAATTAACACCACACAAGCTAATTGATAAGCCAATCAGACAGATGGACGATATAATGATCAGCCAATAGGAATAGGGCATAGCAGTGGCGGTCATTTTCTGGTTCCATCATTCCAGACCCATTCATATTTCCCATAGAGATTTCCAAAAATATTTATATCAATTATTTTAACTATTTATGAGCATTTCTTCTGTTTTAAACTTTGTATGTGCTAAAAAATAAAATCAAGCCATCCAGGATTCTGGTGATTCATCACCGTAAAACATTTGTTTCTGTCAGTGTGAAGAATATTGATTCTAGACAAACATATCGTATCTCTCCACGTAACTCGAGAACCGTTTGCCCCACCGACTTCAAATTCGACACACGCATTCTACACCACGACTATGAGACAGCATGTGATGTCACTGCCATGCCCTATGAGACACCATGTGATGTCACTGATATGTCCTATGAGACACCATGTGATGTCACTCATGTCCTATGAGACAGCATGTGATGTCACTGCTATGTCCTATGAGACAACATGTGATGTCAGGGTATAGGTACGGTCCTGTCATACGGCGCTGTCGTTCGCTGAAAATAGCATATTTATGTGCTCACAACTCGTACCCGGATCGGAAAAGCTGACGATGCTGCCTCTGACATGCTGGTATCGGTATCCAGGAGTATATGCCGTCTATGCTACTCCCATACCACGCTATTTATCACAATTTTACAGTTATATTTTCAATGTTCCAGTTGATGTTGAGCGACTGTTTTTATACTCTTTTTTTTTTTTTTTTTAAGATATTTTTTTGCGGCTTACGCCTTTTATTGATTTTTTAAGGGACAGATAGTAGGCTGACAGGAAACGGTTGAGAGATGGGGGGATGACATGCGGTAAAGGCCGTGTCGGGTTCGGGAGTCGAACCCGCGGCACACCGCGACTGGATCACCAGTCCGGTGCCCAGACCGTTACGCTACGGCCTGGGCTGTTTTTATACTCTTACTGTACTATTTGCATTACTAATTTGTAGCGGCACAACTATCAATGGAATTATGATTTTTTTAGTGGTACAGCCACTCCGATGCACAGCAATGTGTGTCTCTGGCTGGCTGAGTCTGTTCTCTTAACTATTGAATTTGAAGGCCCCCCTAACTGTTGAGTGCAACCATTTGTGGACCATTTGTGTAAACTCTCAAGGACCACTGAGGTTCCCTGGACTTTGGACTTCCGACTTTGGTATCGGATGCATGGGAACTCGGTATCCAACGAGTTATGGGTCGGAATCTGTATCAGGAAGGACAAACGAACGTGTCTTATCACAACGTGTTGTGAGCTTGTAGATGGTCTATTCTCAACGTGTTGTGGTGAGCTTGTAGATGGTCTATTTTCAACGTGTTGAGCTTGTAGATGGTCTATTTTCATTTTTCAACGTGTTGTGAGCTTGTAGATGTTCTATTTTCATTTTTCAACGTGTTGTGAGCTTGTAGATGGTCTATTTTCAACGTGTTGTGAGCTTGTAGATGGTCTATTTTCAACGCGCTGTGAGCTTGTAGATGGTCTATTTTCAATGCACTGTGAGCTTGTAGATGGTCTATTTTCAGCATGTTGTTGTGAGCTTGTAGATGGTCTATTTTCAGCATGTTGTTGTGAGCTTGTAGATGGTCTATTTTCAACGCGCTGTGAGCTTGTAGATGGTCTGTTTTCAACGCGTTGTGAGCTTGTAGATGGTCTGTTTTCAACGCGCTGTGAGCTTGTAGATAGTCTATTTTCAACGCGTTGTGAGCTTGTAGATGGTCTGTTTTCAACGCGCTGTGAGCTTGTAGATAGTCTATTTTCAACGCGCTGTGAGCTTGTAGATGGTCTATCTTCAGCGAGCAGCACCGTCTTTAGGACAGTCTATGGAATGGGTTCAGAGCTCTCTGAACTCCTATAATGATATCATCATTTATAAAAAATCTATTTGCTAGATCTGTAGATATGGTCACATATATATGCATTTATGTCAATAAAAACAATCAATCATTTAACAACCAACCAATCAATCAATCTCATGGATCACCCGATAGCCAGAAGCTAATGAGAGCAATTGTGTGCTTAAGTTTATTTATTTGTATGTTTTTTTTCTCGACCAAATCGCACCAAACGTCGACGCCATCCGCAGGCTGCAATGCTCCATTTCACCCTTTCCGTAAGAAATCAAATACTTTCCTCTTAAATATTTGTGTGATTTAATTTCTACTTTGGGGAGGAGAGAGAGAGGCTGGGGAACAAACACTGTAACATTATCCCTCCATCTGTGGAGCAGGAATGTGTGAAAACAGAACGACGTGAAGGAAACTAGCCTGAGGAGATCAGGGTGTAGAGAGACCAATGATTCTCAACCTTTACACTTTCATTTCAGCGACCGCCCCCCCAACATTTTGGTTCCTAATATAACGATCAAGTCGGACCGCACGTTGAGAACCAGTGGTGTGTAGTAGACAGTGTCGAGCCATGAGGCACACGAAGAGAGCTGCGAGGAAGTTGGTTTTTGCATGGTGTCAAAGCCACGCCCCCCTGGGCAGGGTCACACGCCCACGGCATTCCCGTTGGCTTGTGTCTCGGGCCTGGAGGGGCGGGGACTGCCGGCAGGGGCGGAGCTAAGAGGCGGGAACGGAGGGCGGTCTATGGAGTTCCCTCTCACGCTGATGTGCTCCCAGCCACCCTGTGGGAAACAAACAAACAGATAATCACTGAGTTCACTGTCAATAATAATGGGTGAACAGTCAGAAGTCAAATCTCCCAGATCATATTATTTACAAAATATACCCATTCATGACTTTATGTCAAACTGAACTGTAATGCGTGATTACGTAGGCCAAAAGTCAGATATGGGTGGGCCACACATGCATTTCCAGTACCCTGATTCAGAAAAGGTCTGGATTTGAGAAGAGCTGTGATGATGATGATGATGATGTCACACTCACCCCGATGCCGAAGTCCCACGATTGGCCCTTGGGTTGCATAGGCCCCACCCCCAGCCTGTGACAGACAGCCCCGGGCGTCTCCGCGGGGAAACCCTGGACGGTGTCGGCTATGATCCATACCTGCAACACATGATGACATCACTGGGCCAATCAGAATGAGCCATGCCTGCAACATATGATGACATCACTGGGCCAATCAGAATGAGCCATGCCTGCAACACATGACAGCACTGGGTCAATCAGAATGAGCCATGCCTGCAACATATGATGACATCACTGGGCCAATCAGAATGAGGCACGCCTGCAACACATTGGCACTGGCCTATTTGGGAACGATGCAAGTTGAGAACAGTGAAAATCGAGAATACATACCCCACCCTGTTATATCCGTTGTCTTTAGTTTTGTCTGTCTGTCTGTCTGTCTGTCTGTCTGTCTGTCTGTGTAAGCCCTTGTGCAGTGTTAAACGTCTGTGGAGAATCTCTGAGGAGTGACTGTGAACTGTGACGTAATCAAATGGCAGGTGTTGGGAATAAGGCTGGTGTTGCCATGGCAAACAATTGGCTCAGTCAGAGCCTGGGAATTGCACATATGAGCTATAGGGGACTTACTGTTGGCTCATTAGGTCCACTGGGAGAGCCTGACCAGAGCCTTGTGTAGCGGTTCTGGACAACCGTGTATCCCACCGAGTCTAGGCGACGGGCACTGCACTCTGTGTGGTGGTGTGGAACACGTGTAGGCAACAGACAGAACCTCCATCTGCCTCAATGTGGTGTGGTGCGTGCGTACGTACCTGGTCCAGCGGTCCGACAGACACCTTGGTGACGTTGTTGGAGATGGGCTCCCACGCTGACCCCTGGGGGTAGCTGGGGGTCAGACCCTGCCTGTACCACAGGTTGCCTACAGGGGGAGACAGAGAGAATGTATGTATGTAACTATGTACCGACCCATAGACCCATTTAAAGGTAGCTCTGGCGCTTACTGGAGCGTCTGTCTGTCAGTCTGTCTTTCAGGGAAGGCGTGCGTCCGTGTGTGCCGATCAGAGGCAGGTGGGGTTGCGGAGCCTTTTCGTAAACCCAGGGTGCGTTCGGACATTGGATGTGCTCTCTGGTCGTCTGTTTGTTTTTCGAAGTCCCGGAAAAGACGCGCTGTGATCACTTTGAGTGACAGCGTGCCTCCCCGAATATGAACCTCCCATGAACTGCAGCGGCCAATGAGGTATCTAGGTTTCTATATGTATGGATGTACCCTCGCACTAAACACTGTGCACACAATGTGTGTACATATATACAGGTCTGTAACTCTGTGTGCAAATGCACCCTTACGGGTCTGTAACTCTGAGTGTGCAAATGCACCCTTACGGGTCTGTAACTCTGAGTGTGCAAATACACCCTTACGGGTCTGTAACTCTGAGTGTGCAAATGCACCCTTACGGGTCTGTATCTCTGAGTTTGCAAATAAACCCTTACGGGTCCAATTTGGTTCCATTTGCACACTCAACGGTTTTTAAGGTCAACCACACCAATGCAACTCGATGAGTTGCATTGGTGTGGTTTGCAACACCCTTTGGTGTGGTTTTGGCTATAAATGAGCACTGAGGATTTTACAGTGTAGATTGTTTAATGGTAATAAATTGATTGCTTTATTTGTATAGCGCTTTTCTAAGAACTCAAAGCGCTTGCAATGGTCCATTCATTCACACGTTGGTGTGGGGTTTTAACACTCACTGTTTTCATCCACAGCGAACACAGACGTCCTTCCCACGGAGAGCTGTCTGAGAGTCTGCTTGGCAGGAGAGGGGATGTGGTACCAGCATTCACCTGCAGGGGGAGACAACACAATTCAATACAGGGGAGGGGATGTGGTACCAGACTACAATTCCAGTCTGCGCATCGCTTGAACGTGGCGTATTTTAGTAGCGACATTGACTGCAGACCCGGAAGTGCAGTTTTCAGACTTTTTTGATTAGCTACACCTGTTCTACAGGTCACTGCTCCATGGATTCACGCCCTGTAGGCCAGGTGTAGTTGATGGTATACCTCAGTAATGAGCATATTAGATTAGATTTGTCTATAGACTATTGCTGCCAGAACGGTGCAGCGCACATCCTCTTACTGTGAAGTAAACTAGACCTACTCAACTGAGTGCTTGCTTTTCCTCTCTTTAGACAGCCCTAATGCACTCACCGGCAGGGTTTTGGGGGGACACTGACCCCCTAGTACACTCACCAGCAGGGTTTTGGGGGGACACTGACCCCCTAATGCACTCACCGGCATGGTTTTGGGGGGACACTGACCCCCTAGTACACTCACCAGCAGGGTTTTGGGGGGACACTGACCCCCGGTAGAACACGGCCCCGTCCCGGGCGATGGCCCACACCTGGTTGGCACCGCCGATGGAGATGGACTTGAAGGGCTGGTCTGTGCCCACGTGCAGCCAGGAGGTTCCCTGTGACATCACACAGTGCATGCACGCACGCCATACAATTTTTTTAATTTTCGTTCGCATTGGGCTCAAAAAGAAAATCCTGGGGGAAACCCATTGGAACATCTGGCATAGGAAGTGGGAGTCAACTTGTATATTGCTGGATTCGCTGAGCTGACCAATAACAGTGCAGAGGGGCGTCGCTGCAATGCCTTGTGTGCGATTGTAAATCGGCTATTTTCAGCATGCGAACAACTGTAAAATCAGCCATTATGAAGGCACCAAGGCACCGCCAACATACATTTTTGTCAACTGTATATTTAGTCAACTAAACTCTTATGATAGTCGATGGACTAAAACTAAACACATACACTGCTGAACACGAGTTACCCAACTTCTAGGGTATTTGGCACTGGAAGGGTTGCTGCTAGCTAACTTATGAGACATCGTACGTTTTTCGTGGCTTCTCACTGACGAGACTCTCACACACGCGTCAGTGTGTGAGATTCACACACTGACGCGTGTGAATCACATGACCCGAAGAAGATATAAAACAGGTTCGAGCCCCGCGAGGCTCCAGGGGAAAATCCCCACATATGGACTGCTATGGGATGATGCAACGCGACACGATTTGTCACAAATGGATCGTGGGTTATTTTCCGACACTAGCACATGTGTGCGCGCTAATTCAAGGCACCCGAGGTGCGTGGAATAGAGCGACGTACGATATTGGGTGATTCTTCAAAGGTTTAGTGAAAAACACCCAACAGTCAACGTGGGTTAAAGGTTTCTTTAATTAAACAGTCAATTTAACAGAATTGTATTCAAAAGACTACGACTAAAACTGAATCAAACGTTGCTGTTTTAGTATCAACACTGCAGAAGATGTCATATTCTCACCGCGGGGACTTGGGGCTGCACCCCGAGGCGACACAGGACGTCTCCCTTGTCGCTGAGCGCCCACACGGGAACGTGCTCCGCCCGACTCTGGGCCAGACACGGCATCACGGAGATGTCACTCAGCTGGATGGGCGGGACATGCTGCCACGGACCAATCACAGTGATCTTACACTTCCTGGAAACAAAAAAAAGGTACAACGGGTGACGTCATTCACACGTCTTTAACACCCCGATCGCCGGCCCAGGCGGTGGCGTAACTGTCTGGGCACCCGACTGGTAATCCAGTCGCAGTGTGCCGCGGGTTCGACTCCCGAGCCCGACACGGCCTTTACTGCATGTCTTCCCCCATCTCTCTCCCGTTTCCTGTCAGCCTATTGTCTGTCCCTTCAAAAAAAAAAAAAACACCCCGATCGCCGAGGACGAAGTTCATCGTCCTTTCTATTAGTAACACCCAGCACCCAGGACGAAGTTTTATCCACGTTTATTGATATCAAAACCGATCGCATCGCTCCAAGCCTAGGAGTGCCTGTTGCGCAATCCTCAATGTTGCACAACAGTGGGACGTCATCGAAAATGTCCCCCCGTGTTGTCGTGCGATGAAGGAACAAAAAAACGGAAGTGAAGTCAGCTGGATAATGATGGCAATGGGAACAGATTTTTTTTAGAATCCATCTAACTCTGATTATTTTTTCCAAGCTGCGTTTTTCATCCAAACAAGCTTGATTTGCGGCTCACAACTATAAAAGTTATTCAAATGTATGTTTAAGTTAAATAACATTCACAGGACCTGTTAGCGATTTTACGCTGTTATCCTCGAAATTAAAGTAAACTAAAAATAATATGTTTAAAAACTCAGTGGCCGTCGTGTTTTCTGGGTGAGTGTGTGTGTGCGTGCGTGCCGGTGTGTGTGTGTGTGTGTGTGTGTGTGTGCGTTCATACATTGACGTGCACATACCTGGCCCATCTCCTGCGTCTGACAAAGTCCTTCATGGTCTTGTGGCCGTGGAAAGTCCTACGAGAAACAAACGGAAACCAGACGGATTCAAGTCTCACGCGGGGGTCCCCCAGGGGTCTACACCCGGCACCCTCCTTTTCTCCTCCTCTACCCGGGTGTTGGGTGTTTTGGAGGTCTGGCACTCGTTACTGAACAAACATGTACTTCGTGGGGTCTCTCTGCTCTATTGCGTCTTGAGACTCTACTTCGTCACAGTGATAACATAAAATTGTTTACATATAAACTTTAATAAAATAGAATTGTTAGATATAAACTATACTGGAGTAATAATGAGATGTAAGTGTTCCAGGACAGTTATAATAGTGAGATGGAAGTGTTCCAGTGCAGTTATAATAGTGAGATGGAAGTGTTCCAGGACAGTTATAATAGTGAGATGGAAGTGTTCCAGTGCAGTTATAATAGTGAGATGGAAGTGTTCCAGTGCAGTTATAATAGTGAGATGGAAGTGTTCCAGTGCAGTTATAATAGTGAGATGGAAGTGTTCCAGTGCAGTTATAATAGTGAGATGGAAGTGTTCCAGTGCAGTTATAATAGTGAGATGGAAGTGTTCCAGTGCAGTTATAATAGTGAGATGGAAGTGTTCCAGTGCAGTTATAATAGTGAGATGGAAGTGTTCCAGTGCAGTTATAATAGTGAGATGGAAGTGTTCCAGTGCAGTTATAATAGTGAGATGGAAGTGTTCCAGTGCAGTTATAATAGTGAGATGGAAGTGTTCCAGTGCAGTTATAATAGTCAGATGGAAGTGTTCCAGTGCAGTTATAATAGTGAGATGGAAGTGTTCCAGTGCAGTTATAATAGTCAGATGGAAGTGTTCCAGTGCAGTTATAATAGTCAGATGGAAGTGTTCCAGTGCAGTTATAATAGTCAGATGGAAGTGTTCCAGTGCAGTTATAATAGTGAGATGGAAGTGTTCCAGTGCAGTTATAATAGTGAGATGGAAGTGTTCCAGTGCAGTTATAATAGTGAGATGGAAGTGTTCCAGTGCAGTTATAATAGTGAGATGGAAGTGTTCCAGTGCAGTTATAATAGTGAGATGGAAGTGTTCCAGTACATACACGGGGAAGTCAGCGGCGTACTGCCACCCATCGTTGTCTGTTCCCTCAGGCAGGTTGTAGTCTATGCTCCACTCTGACACCTGCAGGCCACAGGACCACACTGCGGTCAGTCAAAGTGTGTCATATACACTCTATAAATAGCGTCACAGCCCCGCCCCCTCTCAGAAGGACGAGGGCACCAGAAGATAATTCCCTGTTCATGTTTTCCCCATAGACGTTTCAAAAAGTATTTATTTAAAGACCTGTAAGCCGTCGGACAAAGCCGACTCGGATGGTGACAAATCATGACAATAAACACATTTTTGGGGGCCGAACAAATACTTTTCTTCGTGCGTGCATGAGTGCACATACCCAGGTCCACTGAGGAGAGGGGGGGTGTGTGCTGCTTTTCGTACACTCGTTGAAGCCGCTCTCATCACTCCACATGGGGCGATCGGTGGGGAGACCCCTGGGGGGGGTGGGGGGTGGGGAGAGAGAGAGAGGGAGGGAGGGAGAGAGAGAGAGAGAGAGAGAGAGTAGAAAATCAGTTTTGAACATTATTTCATTTTTTGACACAAATCACAACTAGGGCCGGGACTAATTGCGATTAATTTAGATTAATTAACTACAGAAAAATTAATCGCGATTAACTACAGATAAATTAATCACACCTTTTTTTTCACCGCGGAACGTTTCTCACTGGGCGCTTTTCTATAGTACTGAAAACTGGAAATAATAAAAAGTCACCCCATTTTGTGTTGCCTAGAACTGGAGGTCTGACAAAAAACAGTAACAATATGAAGTACAGCTTTGTGATGTCACTGAGATGTACTTGTTACTGTTACTATTTTTTTTTCAGACCTCCAGTTCTAGGCAACACAGAATGGGGTGACTTTTTATTATTATTTCCACAACAGGTATATTAATGACAGTAAAATGTTGAAAATGAGTGGTATCCTGTAGTCACTATTCATTGATTCACTGGGATACCAAAAAACATAAAAAAAAGGTTTCTCGCTGTTCTCGGGTTGAATATTGATATGCGATTAAAATGCGATTAATCTAGATTAATTAATCGCAAAGCCTCTGATTAATTTTTTTTAATCGAGTCCCAGCTCTAATCACAACACATTTTCAGATGGAGGTTTCCGTGGCCAAATACAGTATTTTTGTGGGGGTTCTTGGCACGAACATATTTGAGAACTTGATTCATCTCCAGTAGTCTCTTCTGTCATTGGCTGTAAAAGTGCTTCATCTCCAGTAGTCTCTTCTGTCATTGGCTGTAAAAGTGCTTCATCTCCAGTAGTCTCTTCTGTCATTGGCTGCGTTTATCAGACGCTCTCATCTCATCCACAGAGACGTACAGAATGTAAGATCATTCCCCTCCTCTAACTGCCACCGATGTGGAAGGCAAGGCCCCAGAGCATCTGGCTGCCACCAACATGTGGAAGGCAAGGCCCCAGAGCGTCTTACTGCCACCAACATGTGGAAGGCAAGGCCCCAGAGCGTCTTTCTGCCACCAACATGTGGAAGGCAAGGCCCCAGAGCGGCTGGCTACCACCAACATGTGGAAGGCAAGGCCCCAGAGCGTCTTACTGCCACCAACATGTGGAAGGCAAGGCCCCAGAGCGTCTTACTACCACCAACATTTAGAAGACAAGGCCCCAGAGCATCTGGCTACCACCAACATGTGGAAGGCAAGGCCCCAGAGCGGCTGGCTACCACCAACATGTGGAAGGCAAGGCCCCATAGCGTCTTACTGCCACCAACATGTGGAAGGCAAGGCCCCAGAGCGGCTGGCTACCACCAACATTTAGAAGACAAGGCCCCAGAGCATCTGGCTACCACCAACATGTGGAAGGCAAGGCCCCAGAGCGGCTGGCTACCACCAACATGTGGAAGGCAAGGCCCCAGAGCGGCTGGCTACCACCAACATGTGGAAGGCAAGGCCCCATAGCGTCTTACTGCCACCAACATGTGGAAGGCAAGGCCCCAGAGCGTCTTTCTGCCACCAACATGTGGAAGGCAAGGCCCCAGAGCGTCTTTCTGCCACCACCATGTGGAAGGCAAGGCCCCAGAGCGTCTTACTGCCACCAACATGTGGAAGGCAAGGCCCCAGAGCGTCTTACTGCCACCAACATTTAGAAGACAAGGCCCCAGAGCATCTGGCTACCACCAACATGTGGAAGGCAAGGCCCCATAGCGTCTTACTGCCACCAACATGTGGAAGGCAAGGCCCCAGAGCGTCTTACTGCCACCAACATGTGGAAGGCAAGGCCCCAGAGCGTCTTACTGCCACCAACATGTGGAAGGCAAGGCCCCAGAGCGTCTTACTGCCACCAACATTTAGAAGACAAGGCCCCAGAGCGGCTGGCTACCACCAACATGTGGAAGACAAGGCCCCAGAGCGTCTGGCTACCACCAACATGTGGAAGGCAAGGCCCCAGAGCTAGATGGCTGGCCAAAGCTGGCACTGCAGGACATTCATGGTGGTGGACGTGCGTTCCGTGACGTCATGGCACAAAAGTTGACCTTGAAGTTGAGACCTGCACTCGAGCCAACCAACCATAGCCAACAGTGGCACTACCGGCTGACTTCTGGGTGCTTCAAACACAACTGAAACAAACACACGCCATTGAAATGACCAGCTGGGGTTGTCCGGTCTCTAGATTATATATAACTATGGTGGAATTCCCAGGGAGCATCCATATGTCCGTACAAATGTGTCTGTGGCAAAGACTTGGCCTCGTCCGTTTCTTTTTTACACACCATGATGTTCTAATTTTTATCACAAGACCCGACTACTGGATGTCAGAATATCTATTATTCATACCCTGAAGAAGGCATTTTGTTGCCGAAACGTTGGGAACCCAATACAAAGTCAGTTTGCATCGTGACTACGAGCTGTGGGTGGGTCCTCTCTTTCCTATTGTCAAGTGTGTCAGCTCCGTCGTCAGCACCTCCCCACTATTAGTGTGTTCAGCTCCGTCGTCAGCACCTCCCCACTATTAGTGTGTTCAGCTCCGTCGTCAGCACCTCCCTACTATTAGTGTGTCAGCTCCGTCGTCAGCACCTCCCCACTATTGGTGTGTCAGCTCCGTCGTCAGCACCTCCCCACTATTAGTGTGTTCAGCTCCGTCGTCAGCACCTCCCCACTATTAGTGTGTTCAGCTCCGTCGTCAGCACCTCCCTACTATTAGTGTGTCAGCTCCGTCGTCAGCACCTCCCCACTATTGGTGTGTCAGCTCCGTCGTCAGCACCTCCCCACTATTAGTGTGTCAGCTCCGTCGTCAGCACCTCCCCACTAATAGTGTGTTCAGCTCTGTCGTCAGCACCTCCCTACTATTAGTGTTCAGCTCTGTCGTCAGCACCTCCCCACTATTAGTGCGTCATGCTCCGTGTTCAGCACCTCCCCACTATTAGTGTGTTCAGCTCTGTCGTCAGCACCTCCCCACTATTAGTGTGTTCAACTCTGTCGTCAGCACCTCCCTACTATTAGTGTGTGGTCATTAGTTAGTTAGTTAGTTAGTTGTTTGGTCTATTAGTTAGTGGTCAGCACCTGAGGTCCCCACAATTAGTGTGCGCTCCAACCTTTTTGAGTCTACTAGGACAGTGGTTCTCTTAACGTGTTATGTTCAAGGACCCCCATAACCGAGGATGTATGATGTCATCGACAACCGCTGACAGTTGTCTTGATGACATCACCAACTGATTAGCCATGCCATATAAAATATTCAGATTTGAGAAGATGGTGTCATCACTTTACACGATTAGATGCAGAGAGATATTGTTAATATATTAGATTTTAGCTAGATTTTAGCCCGTTTCAAGAACCAAAAGAGTCACAGAAGATCATCGAGGTACAGCGAGCGCCCTCGGCCGCCGGTATGAAGGGACGGGAAGCACACGCCGAACTCAAGCAGCGGATGCTGCAGAGGAGCCTACGGGACCAGCAGCAGCACCTGGCGCAGCAGCGGGAACTCGCCATATTTACACACCGAGCAAAGACGCTGTCGTGGATCACGGTGGAAGAGAACGTCGGAGAGCCGCAGGGGCCGAGGGAGGTCGTCTCCGAACATCTGGAGGCTTTCAAGCAACAGGGCCAAGACAGGGAAACGGCCACCGAGGGTATAGCGTCCGCGCTGCACGAGCAACAGGACCGAAAGAGCGACGTAGACTCCGACATGTTGGCATCGGCACAGCGAGCCCAGGTAGTCTCCGACAAAATAACATCCGCGCTGCGCGAGAAGCTATACCGGAAGAAGGACATGGTTTCGGACGAAACGGCGTCCATACAGCCAGAGCATGTAATCTCTGACAAAATAGAAGCCACAAAGCAAGAGCAAATATTCTCTGACACGACAGAATCCACAGAGGGAGAGGAAACGGCTGTCTCTGAGGAAATGGCAGCCGCAGAGCGAGAGCGAATCCTCTTAGACGAAATAGCAGACGCAGAGCGAGAGCGAATTATCTCGGGCAAAATAGCAGCCGTAGGGCGAGAGCGAACTGTATCGGACAAAATAGCAGCCGCGCTGCGCGACCATGAAGCCCGAAAGAGGGCGTTCATCTCTGACCAAATTGCGGCCGAAC
This sequence comes from Protomyctophum parallelum, assembly GCF_964188405.1. Lineage (NCBI taxonomy): Eukaryota > Metazoa > Chordata > Actinopteri > Myctophiformes > Myctophidae > Protomyctophum > Protomyctophum parallelum. The sequence goes on from NC_139708.1 coordinate 41,309,110, forward strand.
AGCAAGAGCGGGACGACCAAAATGATGGGGGGGAGCTGTCGGGCACGGATCGGGAGCAGGAAGACCTAAAGAGGAACAAGATGTTTGACAAAATGGCCGCCCAACGGCAGGACCAGGAGCGAAGGACTATCCTCAAACAGGAAGAGGAGATGCTGGCCGTGCTCGCGGGCGTCGTCCAGGACATCAGCGAGATCAAGGTGATGAAGCCGATACTGATGAAGTCGCTCGAGGAGCTCCGGGAGCTGCGGAGCCTGGCGCAGCAGCGGGCCGGCACCAGCCTCGAGGAGGACGACTCCTTCACCCAGATGGCAGAGCAACGCGCCAGGGATTACTGGAAGGTCAAGAAGCAGCAGCAGGATTTAGCGGCGACGCAGAGAGAGCGCGATCTGGAAGTCGAGCGGAAGGTCTTCATGCGTCAGAGGAAGGTGGCCAGGGAAGTGATCGCCGGGCCCCTGTTGGTCCCGGTCGCGATAATGGGCCCGGGGGACAGGATGCTTTATCGACGCATCGCGGACAGACTCAAAGCAGAAGCAGCGGCAGCAGTGGCAACCACCGGAACACATGGACAGGAAGTCCATGTGGACTTCCTGTCCAGAACAAACATGGACGAAGGAGACGAATTTGAGGAAGAGGAAGAATTTGAAGAGGAATGCTAGCAGGGAGGCATCGAGACGGATGCTAATGTCCATGTTAGACAAGGAGTCAAGGCAAGATACCCCTGCCCCCCAACAATAGCCCTGTAAAGTCCTTACATTCATTTTGTGATATTAATGTAATAATTATCAATAAAATATTGTGTTTCCGCAAATGAATTGGTGGCCCACTTGTATTATCCTCATGGCCAACCGGTTGGGAAATGCTAATAGATATAAATATATATGTGTGGACAAAGGTTTCTACTGGCGCAGGAATTGAAGTCCTATTACAGCTTGCAGTATAAATTATTCAATGGAAGTGAACAAGGTTTTAAAACAGGGTGTTAAAATCAAAGATTCAGATGGTGTCATCACTAATACATGATTAGAGAGAGAGATATTGTTATTCATAGCTCGATTTTAGGCTGTTTAAAGAACCAAAAGAGTCACATAAGCCCTTTTACAGCTTGCAGTATACAGTAATTGCTAGTTTCAAGTATTTTTTTAAAACGTTGTGCTATGTGTTTAGTAAATTATGGTCGCATCAATTTTAAAGTAATAATGATAAAGTAGATGTTTCTGTGGTTGCAGTCGATAGCAGGCGTTTCTGGTTTCATTGTGCAGCCTTCAAAGAAAACTGTATATCCAATCATGGTTGTATTAGCTATACTTTAGGTATACTTGAAGTTAAAGATCTATCGAGTGCCGCAATTTTTGCATTTTTTCCAGTTGTTCATGTGTTTGAGGTGACAGCACTTCATTAGACCCCCTGGTGTGGTCGTTATGTGCAATGATGTCTTCCCTTTGCATTTTAACAAATACTGTACACTTTTTTTGAAATAACTCTTTATATAACTAGAACTGCACTCAAAAAAGTAATATTTTGAAGTATGATAATGATTACTTATGGCAGTGGTGTCAGATTACATACATGTATACATAGGGGCATTACCTTTATCGTTACGTCACCATCGATAACCAATTATACCCTGGCATCGGTACATATATTCATCACGTCATATGCTCATATGTCTATATATATGTATATGTCTATATATGTATGTCATTTCTGAGTTGGTTAGTGGTATAATGTGGTTACTTGGGTGGTTTGATGCGCATGTCCCTTTAATCCACCTGACACTGAAACATATCATTACGTCACCATCGTAAACCAATTATACCCTGGCATTGGCATTTCATCACGTCATGGGACATACGCGGAAAACATACCTGCACGGTCAGCTTCCGTATGTCCCGTGCCAGCATACTTGTCTGTGTATTCAATCATGGTTGTATCAGGTAAACAGGTAAACAGGTCTTACTTGTCTGTGTATCCAGTCATGGTTGTATCAGGTAAACAGGTAAACAGGTCTTACTTGTCTGTGTATCCAGTCATGGTTGTATCAGGTAAACAGGTAAACAGGTCTTGTCTGTGTATCCAGTCATGGTTGTATCAGGTAAACAGGTCTTACTTGTCTGTGTATCCAGTCATGGTTGTATCAGGTAAACAGGTAAACAGGTCTTACTTGTCTGTGTATCCAGTCATGGTTGTATCAGGTAAACAGGTAAACAGTTCTTACTTGTCTGTGTATCCAGTCATGGTTGTATCAGGTAAACAGGTCTTACTTGTCTGTGTATCCAGTCATGGTTGTATCAGGTAAACAGGTCTTACTTGTCTGTGTATCCAGTCATGGTTGTATCAGGTAAACAGGTCTTACTTGTCTGTGTATCCAGTCATGGTTGTATCAGGTAAACAGGTCTTACTTGTCTGTGTATCCAGTCATGGTTGTATCAGGTAAACAGGTCTTACTTGTCTGTGTATCCAGTCATGGTTGTATCAGGTAAACAGGTCTTACTTGTCTGTGTATCCAGTCATGGTTGTATCAGGTAAACAGGTCTTACTTGTCTGTGTATCCAGTCATGGTTGTATCAGGTAAACAGGTCTTACTTGTCTGTGTATCCAGTCATGGTTGTATCAGGTAAACACTAAACAGGTCTTACTTGTCTGTGTATCCAGTCATGGTTGTATCAGGTAAACAGGTCTTACTTGTCTGTGTATCCAGTCATGGGGTTCCATCTCTGGTTCTCGTAGATCTGAACACTCCTCACGTCCGTCTGTGTCCGAGCCGCGTCTCCTGGAACAAACATACCAGATGGAGTCAACACTGAGCGCCGTGCACGTGAGTGTGAGCGCATAGACAACACTGAGCGCCGTGAGTGTGAGCGCATAGACAACACTGAGCGCCGTGCACGTGAGTGTGAGCGCATAGACAACACTGAGCGCCGTGCACGTGAGTGTGAGCGCATAGACAACACTGAGCGCCGTGCACGTGAGTGTGAGCGCATAGACAACACTGAGCGCCGTGCACGTGAGTGTGAGCGCATAGACAACACTGAGCGCCGTGCACGTGAGTGTGAGCGCATAGACAACACTGAGCGCCGTGCACGTGAGTGTGAGCGCATAGACAACACTGAGCGCCGTGAGTGTGAGCGCATGTGTGTGTAGCAGACGGTTAGCTCATTGCTCAAGCAACTACACATCAAAAGTGAGAAGCAACAACAACAAGCAGGGAATTTGACCACTTAATGAAGTAGTTCACCCACAAACGTTTCATGGGGTGTACGTGCATTGATTTGGGTGAACTTCTCCTTTAAGCCCTTAAGAACTTTATAATATTCAATGCACTTAATAGAGATACAATCATTTAAGAGACCATGATCTGATACCTTACCGAGCGAGAACACATATTAAACAGTTAGCCATTAAATCCATTATGCAGCAACTGTGAGAAATAAATCACACCCATGTGGAGTTAGAGGGGCGTCCACTGTGTCTGCCACGTGACGTCACTGCTAAAAGCAAACATTAAAAGCCCAAAGACTTGGCTACTACATGGCGTCATGTCTGAAGGCCAGACGCACCCCTCACAAGGCTGTGAAGATGCCAAGACTCGATGTAGTGGATGGGTATAGGGGGAGATTTCGTTCTAATTCGTCTAAAAGTGCCACATTTTTGTACAGATATAGCCCAGGGCATGCTCTAATGATTTACCTTGGGGTGCCCGAGCCAGCGACCTTCGTGGTCGCCACAGCTGTTATCCCATTAACAGCCTATATACATATACGTATATATATTTCATTATGCGTTCAGTAGCATGTGAAAACTATGTTTTTTTTTCATGATTCTGAATCCATGACGGTCGCGGGTTCAGGCGCCCCTAGCTAAATCATTAGAGCATGCAATTCAATTCAAAGGGCTTTATTGGCATGAGAAAACATACGTTTACATTGCCAAAGCAGAAAGAACAATACAGCAATACAATCAAAACAAAAATGATGTACATTTGAAGGTCAGAATGTTCAGTGGTTGTGTTCCATTTGATATCCTTCTCCTATCACAGCAACTCACAAATCTTGCTGCTGTGTTTGCACATTGTTGTACTTCGCCCAGCAGATATGGGAGTTTTTTGTCATTGGTCATGTTTTCATTTCATTTTCATTTCATTTGTGTGTGGTTGTAATCTGTGGGAAGTATGTGTCTCTGATGTCTTGGTACAACGGACAGATGGTTAGGAAGTGTAGCTCGGTTTCCACTTCATTTTGTGTGCAGCTACATCTGTAGCTAAATCATTAGAGCATGCCCTGGGCTACATCTGTAGCTAAATCATTAGTGCATGCCCTGGGCTACATCTGTAGCTAAATCATTAGAGCATGCCCTGGGCTACAACTGTGCAAAATGTACCGCTTTTAGACAATTTAGCGCAGAATATCCCTATGGCTCCTCCACTAATGAGAATGATTGGAGAGATCAGATCAGGAGGTACATTGTGTGCATGTCTACTCTACGGGGTGTGTTTACCCGGGGTAGTGGGCTGCTGCCCGCCGTGGCCGCTGTAGACCCAGGCCGTGCCGTCCCACCCGATGCCCCACACCAGCCCCAGACTGTTGGACTCTACCCAGCGCAGGTGGCCCGGGACCTGCCGCCAGAACCTGCAGCATACAGTAGCACCACACCACAACCAGCGTTAGCCACCTTAGCATCATGTTAGCACACATTTAGCACAGTAGGCACAATTAAAACATATTGGCAACAACAAACATGAGCGACTTAACACTGTTAACACCGTGATTAGTGGTTATAGTGATTTGAATATACTGAGGGTCAGATTCTCCAGAAAAAAATCACACCCGTGTGAAGTGAGGGGCGCTAATATATTAAAGTCTTTTGAATTCAAACATTGAATTATATTTATTGTTAATGACATTTAATGTTTGTGTTAGGGACAAGATTACGTTGTTCAATGTTTTTGTTTTAAAACAAACATTGAACTAAAAACAAAACTATAAACCTGTATATAGGAGGGGCTAGCGCCCCTCAAAAACTAGTTATTTCTAAGAGTTGTCTCTTGGCTTGTATACTGGGGACCGTATCCCGTTAGTCTGACCTACGTGGCCGGTTAAGGCTGAGGTTAGGGTTAGCAGTGAGGTCACAGTGTCTATGGGTGTGTGGGGTGTGTGTATCACAGTGTCTATGGGTGTGTGTTTCACAGTGTCTATGGGTATGTGGGGTGTGTATTTCAGAGTGTCTATGGGTCTGTGTATTTCAGAGTGTCTATGGGTCTCTCACATGAGGTCACAGTTTGTGCTGTTCGGGGGGCTCTCCAGTGAGTAGGAGGGCTCGTGGACCATGACGTCTCCCTTGGAGGTGCTGGCCCACAGCGCCTGGCTGGAGGGCGGGCCCCGGATCCCCCTGCTCTCACAGCAACACTCGCACAACAGCGACACCTGGAGGACGGGAGGGGGGAGACGAGACGAGACAAGACGCCACGAGCAAACCATGAACAAACGAACGCTGTGTGGAGTGACCAAGACGCATCCTTACGTCTTCATAATTACACCCGTAGAAGGCCCAGGATGTGTGGGGACGTCTTGGGGTCTTTTTTAATGATATAAAACCGGATCGCTAAAATATTTTCATTGACAGGGCCGTTGCTAGGCAACGCCTTGTGCAGCGCTCAGCGCCATGTTTCACGCATGCGCGCAGCCGCTCACTTCCTTGTTTACGGCCCGACAAAACATGCCATTATCTCTGAATCTACGTGGCTGTCCATGGTTTTGATCAGAGAGGTGATGTTCGGTCCTCATTTCTGACTTAACCAAAGCATCTCATTTGGAATATAAACGCTTCTGAAAAGAGATCAGATGTGAACAGCGCATGGTAGTAAGGGAAAATGATACAGGGGGAAAATGGAAGGCTTTTCGGGGTAAGATCTAGCACCATCTTTAAAAGTTCTGCCGCACCGACATACGTGGCCGGTTAAGACATATAGGCTACAGAAGCTAATGGGTATGGAAAATCAGGAACAGTGTGGGCGGGGCCCTAGCAACCGTGCACAGCAACCGGAGCGGTTCCGTCCTTCGGGATCCAATGTGTTAATGATTGTACTGTATATTAACGGTAGCCAGTCATGCATTAATGATTGTATATTATCTAAAATGCTACCCAGTGGTTCATGTCCTCCTCAGTGGCAGCGGCCAGGATCAGAGGCCATCTCTGGCGCGTCCTGAGGCCCGTGTACACGGCGAAGGAATGGTGGACGTCCCTGAGCACCGGAACCAACGCTGTCACCTCGCTGATGAAGACATGCAGGTACTGGGAGAGAGAGAGAGAGAGAGAGAGAGGGAGAGAGAGAGGTAACTGTAGGAGTCTGTTTATTTCCACTTACATTTCTACATCGCTCACACATTTCTATCACAGGATACATGGTTAGATGCATAGACACACATAGTACGAACTGGACTTGAAACATTAAGGAGCATTCGATGTACAGATTTGTCATTCCTATTCTTCACGCTTTGCTGGAGGTTTTCTGTATATGCATGTTTTCCCTGCAGCTTTTATTCTCTGATTAGCCTAATGTTAATTGTACTGCTTTGCTACTGAAAAGGAGTGATCCAGCAGAGGAACTCTTATCTAATCAGGGAATCTGAATAGAAATAACATGTAACACCTTGGAAAAGCCCCCTTTTATCACTGACAATGTTCTGTTTCTGACAATGTAGTATTTACCTTCTCGTCGTACTGTGTGTAGTATTAGTGTAGTATTACCTTCTTCTCGTCGTACTGTGTAGTATTAGTGTAGTATTACCTTCTTCTCGTCGTACTGTGTGTAGTATTAGTGTAGTATTACCTTCTTCTCGTCGTACTGTGTAGTATTAGTGTAGTATTACCTTCTTCTCGTCGTACTGCGTGTAGTAGATGAACAGGATGCTGTCCTTCCTCCCCGCACAGCTGGTGGACTGCTCCAAGGCCACGCCCACATCCACCCAGCGCCGCGGGCTCCAGTCCCGCCACCAGCGCAGCGCCCCCTGGCGCACCCACACAGACTGCAGGGGGGAGGAGCCACACACATATAAGGGGAGGGGCCACACACAGTGGGGAGGAGCCACACACACAGAGGGGAGGAGCAGTTAAGCGAACCATTTTGTGAAATGAAGATTTAAAAAAAGAAAAGTGTGGTTCACACTCATTTTCCAGTTGGAAAACGGGACATTTTAATCGGGAGATAATTGTGAATGTATGTCGTTGCTGTCGGGCAGACATCTCTTATCTCCATATTTTCATCTATTAATGTACTTTTTTTTTAATCCGTGAATCAACGCCCTACTTGATCACACTACAGCGTCACACAGAGGCATCAAAAGTAGCAGATCTGCAAGCTCAAAACACAGCACAACGTGACATGTTTTGAGCTTGTAGATCTGCTACTTTCTTGTCATTTTTGAGGCCCTCCTATATATTCAGCTATAGTGTAGATGCACAGGTTCAATGTTTGTCTTTAGGTCACGGTTTGTTTTGTAAACGCCATTGACAATGAAGGGAAAATGTACGTCATAATGTCCCTCATTATGTCATATTGTCTCTTTATTGTCAATGGCATTTCCCATTGACAATGAATGGATAATTTCCATTTATCTAATTAATTTATTATTTTTGTCCGATGACAAGAGTGCCCCTCACTTCACATGGGTGTGAAGTGACAGACAGACAGACAGACAGACAGGTCTTACACTGCTCCTCTCCAGCGGTTTCTTCCTGATCTCCTCGTGGTCCCTGTGCACCTCCTGTTGCTGCTGCTGCTGGCTCCACTGAAGAGGAGTCAGCGACAGGGAGCTGGTCATGTGACCTGACGGACAGAGAGATGGACCAATCACAGCTCGCCACACAGTACAGCGAACCACGAGGCCAATTTGCTCCATATGGTGATCGATCGATTTTCAATCAGCACACAAATCCCACGTTAGAAATGGTACTTTCTAGCCCGGTGCCCGGCTGTAGTTCATTCCTATATATGGAGTTCTGTGTCAGGCATGCCCCCCCCCCCCCCCACCCAACAAAAAAACAATCACACCAATTGTAATTTGTGGTGGAATTCACAACGCCTTTTCCGACTCATGCTAGAAATTCTTCTGAAGATTTAACTTTTGAAGATTGTAAGTATTTTACAAATTAACTAGTTTCTAACATTTTTCTAAAGGTTTTTCAGCATCACCAGGCATGACAGATATTTCTAAAGGTTTTTCAGCATCGATCACCAGACAGGACACTTCAGAGTCATGTTGGCTGGAATCATTTCAGATCCTCATGAGCTCATGGCACCACACCAGTCTGCTGATGAAAACCACACAAATAATCTCTTTCTCGTAGGAGCAGTGAGTCAGCGCCATTCCATGAGTCTTGCTCATGGACGCACATCGACACATTGCTGGCCTGGAATCGAACCTGGGACTATTACCGGGGCCTCACCCACGTGATAATAATAATTGACCTTTACATGGAATTTGAAAGGCTTGAAAACCGTTACTATAATTAGAGGTACCTACCTGTGGGGCTGAGCCAGCTGATCTGTGACGAGGCGTCGATGTCACAGCTTCCCCCGGAGATCCACGCCCACACCGGCCCCTCCTCCTCTTCCCCCGCCACGCCGTGGTGATGAGAGGGGAGCAGTGCCGCCGCCCCCCTGCCGATGATGTCGTCGCCGTCGCCCAGAAAAGCCCCGCCCCCCTGCGCCGCCGCCCCCCGCTGGGCGGGGCTTATCCTGGCTGCCTGGTCCAGGTCCACGGTGCTCCACGGGACGTCCGGAGCGATCGCCCACTCCTCCGGAGACGACGGGAGCAGCAAGGGGGCGGCGTCCAGATCTAGCTCCTCCCCCTGGAGGAGGGTAGCGGGGGTGGCGTCCTCCGGGAAGGCCTGTTGTTGGCCACGAATACAAATGTTGAAGTTGACGATTAGTTGTCGCACAAGTAAATGCGATCAATGGTTTAATTGTGTTTTTTGTGCCATTGGAACATGTGAATACAATTTAGATTTCTGTTAGATTTTTAGGCTTCGTAATCACTCATTGCACAAGGTGGGTCAGATATGACAAATATCTTTGTTTGTTTTGTTTAGAGTAGCACTCTAAACAAACCAAGTCTATGGACTTTCTAATGTTTGTTATAGAGTGAAAACTAGAAATGCACTCTGTCGAGGTGGCAACTTGCGCCTTGCACACCGTGCGCAATTACTGCTACTAACTAATGTCTATTACAACTCAATTTGTTATTCTCAATCGTTATTGAGGGGGTCTTTACCTCCGAGGTGGGCGGGGCCCGTGGAGGGGGGCCCGTGGAGGAGGAGGGGGTCTTCTCACGGTCCGACACCAGGCTGGTGATGAAGCTGTCGCTGGTGGGGATGAACGCTCTGGGGGCTTCTGATTGGACGGATGATGACGACGGAGGGGACGAGGCCAGGTGAGGAGGCGGTGGTAGTGAGGGGGTCCCTGTACCTGCCCCGGCGGCCCCCAGCGGGACGGCGGAGGGGTCCACCGCAGTGGGGGCCCCGGAGGGGTCCGCCGCAGTGGGGGCCCCGGAGGGGTTCGCTGGGGGTCCCTCCAGCACGGCGGAGGTCTCCGTGGAGGTGTTCGGGGAGTCGGGAGGGCCCAGGTCGGTGGAGTCGGGAGGGCCCAGGTCGGTGGAGTCGGGAGGGCCCAGGTCGGTGGAGTCGGGAGGGCCCAGGTCGGTGGAGTCGGGAGGGCCCAGGTCGGTGGAGTCGGGAGGGCCCAGGTCGGTGGAGTCGGGAGGGCCCAGGTCGGTGGAGTCGGGAGGGCCCAGGTCGGTGGAGTCGGGAGGGCCCAGGTCGGTGGAGTCGGGAGGGCCCAGGTCGGTGGAGTCGGGAGGGCCCAGGTCGGTGGAGTCGGGAGGGCCCAGGTCGGTGGAGTCCGAGTCGGTGCAGCTCAGAACCGAGCCTTGGAAGGCCTCCGTGAGTCCCCCGTCGAACTCACTCTCATCCCTGGAACATCTTAATCATTTATTTGAATCCACAAATTAGTTTTACTATTCAAATTACTATTAATTTTGCAGGGAAACAGGTTGACAGTTCATGGGGCGCCTAAGGATACATATGGCACCACCTCCTCCACACAGACAAACTGTCTATAACTTAAGGTCTAATCAAGCCCCGAATGTCGCATTTTTTATGAGCCATTCTGTTAGTAAAGTCTGCGTGCACGTGAATGGACAATTACGGATTTTGCCTGTTACTTCCATGGAGGCTAGCGGGGGCTAACAACAGTGCTACAATTTGCTGAATATATATATTTTTTAACTCCGATCGTGAGGCCAGTGCTAGTCAAATGTGCGGAATACCACAGTAGAAGAAGAGATCCTTGGCAACCAGGAAGTGCAGTCAGGTATACCCATAGAGTAATACAAGGATAGAGACCGAACCGAAGCGTTAGGCCCGCTATTAATTTCGATGGAAGTTGCTCAGTGGCGTTTTGAAGCACCCGGAAGACTGCCGGAAGTATTATAACTCAATGGCTCGAGTGAGCGGCAGTTAAGCCCGGACCTCAAATGTGAGGTCCTCATGGGATGACGCATGTTACGCACATGACATCACTGAACGTCCGTCCACCTCCATGAACGTGCTGCAGTTCGACTTTTCGCCAGTAGGTAGTGGCAGCTTCAACGTTGGATAGCCTTACTGGGGGCTTGGGTATACCTGACGAAGGCCGGTGAGGCCTGAAACGTTGTATTTTTTGGTCCGCTTTGTTGTCAATAAATTATTTTGGGGGCTTTTAAAACGGCGTGCGGATCTCCTCTCTCCTTTCTGAGTTGTGATGACTCACCTGGGCGGAGCTATCTCCTGCATCCTGTTACCCCAGTGGGCGGAGACAGGGATCCAGCCACTCCCACTGGGCTCCAACGTGGTCACGCCCATTCTGAAGTACAGCCCACGGTCTTCGCCTACAGCCCACACCTAACGCGCACGCACACACACACACACACACAGGAAATGTACTCGTTTTGCACATGAAATTAAATCATTAGTACATTGTGAGCTCCCATATAAAGTGAAATCACCCTGCTATTCGTTGGTGAGACGATGGCGATAGTTTAGGGGACGTTAACTTTGATTTGTTTTTTTCTTGATCACAAATGTACAGAATAGTTATTTAAATAGCATGTTGTTTAGGTAGGGTTTACCTGCTGTCCTATGATTTCTTTGAGGCCTTGTTCTCTCTGTGTTCTACTGATGTTGATTATTGACTAGACTTCATCTATGCTTGTTCCGATCTCTCACTTGGAGAAGTGTCACTGTGGGGAAGAACGTCTGCTAAATGTGTTAATTGTAGTTGTAGATGGACATGTCGCCCAGGCCTAATGAGCACCCTTGAATGCAATTTCAATGCAATTTCAATGTAATGCCTTATAGACAGTCCAGCAGCCAGCAGGCTTCTTTTGTTTAAAATTTGGTATATAGTATTTTTTTATTGGCCTACAATATTGTCTATAATACAGTACATACATTCATGAATCCACTTGCTGACCGGATGTCAGCATTGACACATGTTTTAGGTGTTTATAACTTTATATGTGACCGTTTCCCACTCCACAAGCCCAGCTGCCGGACTACTACAATTCCAAGTCTTTGTAAGGGTGGGGGGTCCCCCACCATGAACATTCTGAATACAGGACTGTTCGTACCACAGATCCACATTGAGTGCTGCGCCTCTTCTATCACGTGAGAGAGAGAGAGAGAGAGAGAGAGAGAGAGAGAGATCTGAGTGTTTGCAGTGCTTGCAAAGTCCACCCTGTTTGAGACACAGTCAGTCAGCACCGGAGGATCTGAGCCAAGAGTTTTCCACTCCACCCCCGCTTAACCCCACCATGCCACCCCAGCCCACACCTCAGATCACCCCTGACCTGACCTGAAGTGTGGCCAGCCTCGTTCCCACGCTGCCTTTTCTCATCTTATCTTAGGAGGAGACGAGCCTGGTTACAACCTGAGGCAGAACGTGTACCTTACGGCTTACTGTATATAGGGCACGACTTCTGTTTTATGTACAGTACAGTGATTCTGTTTTATGTACAGTGATTCTGTTTTACGCACAGTACAGTGATTCTGTTTTACGTACAGGACAGTGATTCTGTTTTACGTACAGGACAGTGATTCTGTTTTACGTACAGTACAGTGATTCCCGTGGGAAATAGCTGCCTTATTCGAGCAATCGCTGGTTCCATGTACAGGGATGTGAATATATTTAAGCTCTTTCCATCTCCATTTGGTTATTTTCTTTTCAAAGTTTTCAGATGTTCACCATGTTATTTAGATTTATTTCGCTTGACCTCAAATGCTAAGAATGTTAATTCAATAGCATGTTGTTCAGACAGATACTAGGTTCAGTGTCTACCTGCTATCCTATCCCAGCAAGCATGGTCAGGACCTGGACAAATGAGTGACGTCTCTGTTGTGGCCATGCAGACCAAGACTTCCAACCAAGACCAGTCACACCTGGCCCAGAGATGTATCACTTGATTTCAACCCAAATTAATTCTGCCCACTAAGACGGACGCTCCCTGGATGGATCAGAGAGAGTCCGAAATAGGCCAGATCAACTTATAAGTCATGTCATAACTAGTCAGATCTGGCCCAGAATAAGCTATATTATTTCAACTGGTGAAGACGTAAAGATCCTCCCCATATGGGCTGTGATCTGGCCTAGTCCAGGAGGACGTCATCATGACGTCATTTGGAATGCTAGTTCCATAGCATGTTGATTACCTGGTATCCTAGTCTATTTTAAGCTAAATTCCAATACCCAAAATCTCGGACACTCGCTCACTCCCACTCGGTCACTCGGGGTCATTCCAGCGTGACCCGGAAATGGTTAACGTTCCATTTGTTAAAGTGCTCCATCGAGGAGGAGAGTGGAGTCGAGTGGAGGAGCCGAGTGGGCTCTCCGAGACCGCATAGAGCGAGTGTACATCAGGTGCAGGCTCGGTGGGGTATTTTGTCTCCTCGCAGCGGATTTCCGCATCACGTGTATTTGTTTTTTTCCTTCTCCAGTGACATAAGTCCGCCTCCTCCACATGTGGCACAAAAACACTGCTTGAAACCCGATACTATGCACCCCCCCCCCCCCCCCCCCCCACCCCATCCACTAGCTGCCGGCCGGCTGACTGGCTGAAGTCGCTGACCCAACGGCCAACACACACATGCACGCACTGTTCAACTGTTTGTTGAAGAGACACATTTTCGCTGAATGAATAGAGCTTCAGAATGATAAAGTAGCCTATCTAGCCTATATATGTGAAAGTGAAAGGACCACAACAAGCCACTGGCTTTATTGCGTTGTGTGATATAAGCATAATAAAAGTAGGATATATAAATTAGGCCGGCTATATTGTGCGCACCTCAAAAGCTATAGTTAATTTATCTCTGTGCATGCCTGAATGCACAGACTGCTATGAATGGTGACAAAAATGTATTTATTTATATGTGGACTGAACTGAATATGTAAGTCAGAGAGACTATACCTAATTCCTGTTAGTGTCCGTTATTTGCAAAGACCGCAGAGGAGGACTGACTGTCGGAGAAGGAGGGGTGATTTATACGTGTGCCTTGTACATGTTACCAATACATACACATTGGCCTCGGACCCTCGGTTACATGCACAAAATTATGAATTGTCTATTCTGTAGACTGTATATACGGCTCTGTTCGGAGTTCCAGTGATCCAGCTGTGTGACACTGTATTGTTCCACCACTTTTGCTTTGGCAATGTTAACGTATGTTTTCCCATGCCAATAAAGCCCTTTGAATTGAATTGAATTGATACACGTCATTAGTGATCGCGGAATGTGCCGTCGCTTTGAAATTACAGCGTAGTACATTCCGATTCTAGAGGAAAATTCGACCACCACTCTGTCCTCGCATCGAATCCTCTCCTCCTCCTCTCCTCCTCGCTGGGGGCGGAGCCGAGGAGCGAGTGGAGGACGCGAGGAGAGTGAGCGAGTGTGAAAGTTGCGGTATTGGAATTTAGCTTTAGGGACACTGTTTTTCTCTCTGCACTTGCTCATTAATGTGAACTGCATTTCCCATGATGCCGCAATCTTGCAGGGTTACCTGGTCGTTGAGTCCCACGTCCACCATCATCATCTCGCCTCCGATGCTGATCCACCCCGAGCCACAGGGGTTATGGGAGTTCACACCGCGCCTGAACCACACCTGCACGCACGCACGCATCGATGCACGCACGCACACACACACAGACACGTGGGTACAGACACACATGTTAAATGGTGATGGTGTAAATGGTGCATTTATATAGAGCCTTTATCCAAGGCACTTTACATAGATTGTGTATTACATTCACACACACACATTCAAAACCGGGAGGCATAATCTTCCATTATTACCGCACACTGTCAAGTCTGATCTCTCTCTAGACAGTAAATGGGTTAAAGTACTACAGTTTGTCGTCATTTTGATGAATAATGTCTCACCTTGAAGTCCTTGGTGACGACCCACACCACACTGACCCCCACGGACACATGGAGAGCCTCCACCTCCTTCACTGGAGAGGACACCTCCGCCCATGAGGTACCTGGAAACATATGGACATTAACCCACTGAAACCACCTCCACCTGGAGACACCTCCACCCATGAGGTACCTGGAAACATAGACATTAACCCACTGAAACCATCTCCACCTGGAGACACCTCCACCCATGAGGTACCTGAACACAAAGAACATTAACCCACTGAAACCACCTCCACCTGGAGACACCTCCACCCATGAGGTACCTGCACACAAAGAACATTAACCCACTGAAACCACCTCCACCTGGAGACACCTCCACCCATGAGGTACCTGAACACAAAGAACATTAACCCACTGAAACCACCTCCACCTGGAGACACCTCCACCCATGAGGTACCTGAACACAAAGAACATTAACCCACTGAAACCACCTCCACCTGGAGACACCTCCACCCATGAGAAACCTGAAAACATATGGACATTAACCCACTGAAACCACCTCCACCTTAAACCTCCACCCACAAAGTACCTGAAAACATATGGACATATAACCACTGAACCACCACCTCCTTGAGACGAAACCTCCACCCACGTACATGTACCTACAGTATATATGTATTGATTTTGACAGCAAATTGTGATTTAGTTTTAGTCAGCATCTTTTGAATACAATTCCATTTAGTTTTAGTCATATATCAAGGTCATCGGATTAAGTTTTAGTTGACTAAATACCATCGTCAAATGTACAGATTTAGTCAACTAAAATGTATTTTGGCGGGCTGTGAAGGTGTTGAAATGTCTGATTAAATTTTCGGAGAGTGACACATGCACACAACCAATGAAATTACTTCCGTGGCTCTCTTCTCCACTAGTCCCTCCCTAACATTTTATTTTGACGGAATTGTCAGTATATGTTTAGCCATTGTTTTAGTCATAGCTTAGTTTTATTTAGTTTTCGTCAGTGAAAAAAGATAGTCGACGAACACGTCATAGTTATAGTCAACAACAGGGACACTGCTAGCAATCAAAGGATGCTGCAGCTTTAACCAAACCTGTATACTTAGTTATACATCAAATTGCCAACAAATAACAGATCTACAAATCCCCACTGTTGTACATTGAATTAAAGATGTCATCTCATCTACAGATCTCGGTGGGTTAAACGTTGTGGAACAACAAATCAAACTGGGTCTGGTACAGTCAGGAATGATTTACCTGTGGGACCATCCAGTCAGGAAGGATTTACCTGTGGGACCGGACAGTCAGGAAGGATTTACCTGTGGGACTGTCCAGGGACAGTCCGTTCCGGGCCAGCATGTTTCCGTCCCAGAGCAGAGCCCACAGTAGGTCTCCTGGACCGGCCGAGATCTGACCCACCTCCCTGGGGACCTCCACCTCCTCCCAGTTGCTGCCCTCTGGGACCCGGGGGTGGATGCCCTCCCTAAAATACACCTGCAGGTAGGCAGACAGACAGACAGACAGACAGACAGACAGACAGACAAATAGATACATATATTTGTAATACACTCACAGAGTGGGACATGATGTACATGTTGCAATATTCAATAATGATTCAATAACTATTCCTGAAACATTCCATGTCCAGATGTTTGTTGTCAGGAAACCCGACATTGTCGTGATAAAAGTGTCTTGTCAGTCTGGACATTCTGACAATAATGTTTCCCTTGGTAAAACTGGGGGTTGTGGGGTTGTGCTGCCCTCTTGTGTTGAATAAGTGAAGTGAATCAGATGCTGGACTGTAGACTGGTTTAGTGGATTGTCATCCATAATAATTATAGTATAGGGCTGTCAAATGATAATAATAAAAACCATCAGATTAATCACATCTTAAAATGGATTAAAATATGTCTAAAATATGCCATGTTTTTTTTTGGTATATTGTTGTGGGAATAGAAAGGCGGACAAGTTATGTATGTAACTTTTCCCCCATCCAGGGCTGAATATGACTTCTCTTTCCATCTCGTTTTTAACTATCCAGGGACGTGCACACATAGACATCAAAGCCCCTGCCCTTTTACCCGTCTGTAAAACACCTGCCATTTCCAGACCAAGAATGCAGCATTTACTATGGTGAAATAAATACAAATGCTCTCCTCTCCTTTCCATATGCCATACCCGAGAATTGCTTTTTTCCGGAACTCTCCTGATCTTGAACGCAGCATTTTGCATTGAAATAATTTGTTTGGAAATCCATGTCACGTCGCCCCATCTCCAGTAGCCAACGAATGTGGGGGGTTGCGCCCGGAAAACAGCTGATCTACAAGCTCTCAACGCGTCATGAGCTAGTTGATCGGCTATTTTCTTCCAAAAGTGCCCTCTTGTGGGATTTCAGCCGCTGCCTCTCTATAACACTCTCTGCGTGTCCCTGGATCTATCAGCCATCAGATACCAGAGCGATGACTATAGTGCAGAGTGGACGGGATGTATGGGGCGCGTCTTCTACTCATGCATTCATTTATTGTGTTAACATTTTTAGTCTAATTACTTTCACAACTAGCTCAGTTGTTATTTTTGACAGCCGTGTATAGAACATTGCATTGTTCATGATAAAATACGGTTACCACCATTTCTTTCTACTCAGTCTGTGTCTCATAGGAGGGCTGTGAGCGGTTAAGAAACCCGTCCACCAGGGGACATCATCGTTGGACAGATTTTCTTTTTAAACAATATTTTTTTTAAACAAATATTTAGATTTGTATTATCATGACGTGAGAACGATGGATGCCATTTTCGCATTTCAACTTTTCAGGACTAGAAGGCCTGCGGTTTGTATTAGCTTCCAGGGTAGCTGAAACAACATATTTGAACACGGAGGTCGGCGGCCAAATACATAGTTTTTGGGGTCCTTGACATGAAATAGTTTGAGAACCACTGAGATAGAAACATGGGTATTTCAGAAAACTGTCGGGATTCAGAAGACATTTTTAACATTTCGACGTCAGGCCTAAATGGCTTAATAATAATGGCCAAATATAAACACTCTCCAGATCACCAGTCAGCGTACAGCTGTGTGCTAAAACACATGAGCTTGAAACACGGTGGCTACGACGAACAACATGAAATATGCATATGTATGACATCTAAGCTGCACGTACAGTGAATGAGCTGAGTGGTCAGCACATATTCCAGGGTGTGTAATGTGACCACAGGGAGGAGGGTTTTACACACACTGCTATTAGGTCGTTGTTTCTCATCAGGTTGACAGGTTTGTACTGAGATGGTGTGTTTTTGCATGGAAACATAACCTGGGCAGCATTCCTTTTCGGGTTTATGATCCGGTCGGGAGCGGATGATATCGCTACGTCATGTTGTAGTCGTTGTTTTGTAGTCATCAGGATGATATCGCTACGTCATGTTGTAGTCGTTGTTTTGTAGTCATCAGGATGATATCGCTACGTCATGTTGTAGTCGTTGTTTTGTAGTCATCAGGATGATATCGCTACGTCATGTTGTAGTCATTGTTTTGTAGTCATCAGGATGATATCGCTACGTCATGTTGTAGTCATTGTTTTGTAGTCATCAGGATGATATCGCTACGTCATGTTGTAGTCATTGTTTTGTAGTCATCAGGATGATATCGCTATGTCATGTTGTACTAGTATTGTTTTGTAGTCATCAGGATGATATCGCTACGTCATGTTGTAGTCGTTGTTTTGTAGTCATCAGGATGATATCGCTACGTCATGTTGTAGTATTGTTTTGTAGTCATCAGGATGATATCGCTACGTCATGTTGTAGTCGTTGTTTTGTAGTCATCAGGATGATATCGCTACGTCATGTTGTAGTATTGTTTTGTAGTCATCAGGATGATATCGCTATGTCATGTTGTAGTATTGTTTTGTAGTCATCAGGATGATATCGCTACGTCATGTTGTATTATTGTTTTGTAGTCATCAGGATGATATCGCTACGTCATGTTGTAGTCATTGTTTTGTAGTCATCAGGATGATATCGCTACGTCATGTTGTATTATTGTTTTGTAGTCATCAGGATGATATCGCTACGTCATGTTGTAGTCATTGTTTTGTAGTCATCAGGATGATATCGCTATGTCATGTTGTAGTCAATGTTTTGTAGTCATCAGGATGATATCGCTATGCCATGTTGTAGTATTGTTTTGTAGTCATCAGGATGATATCGCTATGTCATGTTGTAGTATTGTTTTGTAGTCATCAGGATGATATCGCTACGTCATGTTGTATTATTGTTTTGTAGTCATCATGATGATATCGCTATGTCATGTTGTAGTATTGTTTTGTAGTCATCAGGATGATATTGCTATGTCATGTTGCAGTATTGTTTTGTAGTCATCATGATGATATCGCTACGTCATGTTGTAGTATTGTTTTGTAGTCATCAGGATGATATCGCTATGTCATGTTGTAGTATTGTTTTGTAGTCATCAGGATGATATCGCTACGTCATGTTGTATTATTGTTTTGTAGTCATCAGGATGATATCGCTACGTCATGTTGTAGTCGTTGTTTTGTAGTCATCAGGATGATATCGCTACGTCATGTTGTAGTCATTGTTTTGTAGTCATCAGGATGATATCGCTATGTCATGTTGTAGTATTGTTTTGTAGTCATCAGGATGATATCGCTATGTCATGTTGTAGTATTGTTTTGTAGTCATCAGGATGATATCGCTACGTCATGTTGTATTATTGTTTTGTAGTCATCATGATGATATCGCTACGTCATGTTGTAGTATTGTTTTGTAGTCATCAGGATGATATCGCTATGTCATGTTGTAGTATTGTTTTGTAGTCATCAGGATGATATCGCTACGTCATGTTGTATTATTGTTTTGTAGTCATCATGATGATATCGTTACGTCATGTTGTAGTATTGTTTTGTAGTCATCAGGATGATATCGCTACGTCATGTTGTAGTATTGTTTTGTAGTCATCAGGATGATATTGCTACGTCATGTTGTAGTCATTGTTTTGAAGTCATCAGGATGATATCGCTACGTCATGTTAACATATTAACAGCCCGGGCTACTATTTGGTAATATACGGTACCCTCTATAGTGAATATGAACAAACAACCCCTAATCGTCCACAAACCTGTGTGACTGTGTGCGTGCGTGCGTGCGTGTGCGTACCTGTCCTTGTTGGCTCACAGCCCACAGATGGGGGTATTTCCCAGACTGGTCGCTCATCTCCCAGCCTCCACAGCTGATGTCACACAGGGGGAGGGGCACTTTCTTAGGGTGGTCCAATGGGATCTGCAGGGGGGAGGGGGTAAGTGAGGTGAGGGGATAAGTGGTTTAAAGGGGAATACCACTAGCTGGGTCCCAATTCGTTAAAAAAAATGTTTTTTACATTCGTTTTTTATCAGCTTCAATAGAGCGTCGCAGTCCCGCCCCCTACCAGGGCCCAGGAAATTATTCTCCGTTAATT
The DNA here is from genome assembly GCF_964188405.1 of Protomyctophum parallelum. Lineage (NCBI taxonomy): Eukaryota > Metazoa > Chordata > Actinopteri > Myctophiformes > Myctophidae > Protomyctophum > Protomyctophum parallelum. The sequence goes on from NC_139708.1 coordinate 41,329,042, forward strand.
TTCCTCATAGACATTTCAAAAAGTATTTATTTAAAGACCTTTTAAGCCTCGTACAAAGCCAACTCTTGTCATGACAAATCATGACAACAAAGAAAAATAATTGGGCCAAACAAATAATTAGAAAGAAGAAAACAAGGGCAGGTTACAACACCTTTTTTGTTGTTTTTCTTCTTTGTAATTATTTGTTTGGTCCAAAATATTGTGTTTGTTGTCATGAGTTGTCACGACTCGAGTTGGCTTTGTCAGTCTTTAAATAATTTCTTTTTGAAATGCATATGGGGGAAAATGCATTGGGAATAATTTCCTGGGCCTGGCGTCGTGAAAGGGGGCGGGACTGCGACGCTCTATAGAGCGTCGCAGTCCCGGCCCCTGGAAAGGAAATCGCCGTTCATTTTCCTCATAGGCATTTCTTAAAGTATTTATTTAAAGACGGTTACGCTGCGGACAAAGCCAACTCGGATCGTGACAAATCATGACAATGAACACAATATTTTGGGCCGATCAAATCATTAGAAAGAAGAAAATAAAGGCAGGAGACAACACTATTTGTTTTGTTTTTCTTCTTTATTATATAATTATTTGATCGGCCCAAAACATTGTGTTCATTGCCATGATTTGTCACGATCCGAGTTGGCTTTGTCCGCGGCGTAACCGTCTTTAAATAAATACTTTAAGAAATGCCTTTGGGAAAAATGCATTGGGATTTATTTCCTGGGCCACTCGTCGTTCTGAAAGGGGGTGGGACTGCGACGCTCTATAGTGTTAGTATTCCAGTTCCAATTATATATATATATTTTTTTTTTGTTCCATTTTCATTTGTTTATCGTGTATCCTGTATGAGTCGTCTCCCCTGATTGGATCAAGTTGGTATCCTGACATGAAAATGTATGTTCTGTTTAGTAAAAAAAAACAGCACTTTACTACAGAGGTGGAGACCCCTGGCTGTTCCTGAACAAACACTCTGATAGGTGGAGACCCCTGGCTGTTCCTGAACAAACACTCTGATAGGTGGAGACCCCTGGCTGTTACTGAACAGACACTCTGATAGGTGGAGACCCCTGGCTGTTACTGAACAAACACTCTGATAGGTGGAGACCCCTGGCTGTTACTGAACAAACACTCTGATAGCAACGATTACCATCAGAATATATTGACTTTAAAATATCACTGACTTCATTCAACCCATTTAGAACTGAGGCCGATTAAAAAAATAAAGAACATAGGCTTCTAAATTTACTTTAATAAACAGTTCTCTGAAAAACCCATGTTTCTATGTCAGTGGTTCTCAAACTATTTCTAACTAAACTATTTAAGGACCCCCGGAAATATCTCTATTTGGCTGCCGACCCCCATCTGAAAATATGTTGTCCCAGGAACCCCCCCAGATTTGAACTTGTGAAATATATATTCAAAGATTTGAACTTGTGAAAGAATATATATTTAAGATTTGCGTCACATTTTCATGATTTTTCATGCAGAGCTACAAGCTTGAGCATGAGCTTGTAGATCTGCTATTTTTATAAAGTATAATATAATGCTTAAAAATCCAAAAGGGGTTCCCGTCTAGAATGGGGTTAAAGGGATATTTCACTTTCAAATAACACCGCGGGTTCGAGTCCCAATCCCGACGGCCTCTGCTGCGTGTCACTCCCCATCGCAGCTCTCTCCCCATTTCTGTCCTATCAATAATAACAGCATAAAAAGCCCCAAAATAAATCTTAGCTGCTTACGGAGCTCACCTATCGGCTCCTTCCTGCAGCAACACAGGCGTGCCGTTAATGACGGTAACTCATACCCTCTTGTGTAACATTGCTTAATTGTTAAATTACGGCAGAGGGCAGACCCAGCAACGACTGACGGTATAAACGTCTTTCATTGGATCCCAGACTACTGACCTTGGCCCACCATCATCATCATCATCATCATCATCATCATCATCACACACACATGCACGCACGCACGCACGCACGCACACCCACCCACCCACCTTTGCCCACGTGCCCTGTGCCGTGTATCTCCGGTATCGGATCCATCGCCTGCGACGAACACATGACCTCCACGTCTTCTCCAACGAGAAACTGGCCGGGAAATCCACCGCATACTCCCATCCCTGGAGAGGACAGGTTAGTGTTTAGTACTCCCATCCCTGGAGAGGACAGTTCGGTATTTAGTACTCCCATCCCTGTAGTGTAGAGGACAGGTTACTGTTTAGTAATCCCATCCCTGGGGAGGACAGGTTAGTGTTTGTTTAGTACTCCCATCCCTGGAGAGGACAGTTCTGTATTTAGTACTCCCATCCCTGTAGTGTAGAGGACAGGTTACTGTTTAGTACTCCCATCCCTGGGGAGGACAGGTTAGTGTTTAGTACTCCCATCCCTGGAGAGGACAGTTTAGTGTTTAGTACTCCCATTCCTGGGGAGGACAGGATAGTGTTTACTGTTTAGTACTCCCATCCCTGGAGCACCCTGGGCAAGACCTAAGCTGAAAAGACTATCAGCGGAAGTTGCGGGATTTTAGCGGAAGTGACATAGTTGATGCTTTACAAATCAGTTTACATTCTCCGCGAATGAAACAAGTGTTGTGATTGGTCTGGAAAATATCGTATCCGGGGGAAATACATTTTACGGCTGTTCCGGAGGATACAACCGCCGATAGCTTCTCTGCCTTAGGTTGTGACCAGGCTTTTCTTTTCGCAGATAAGTAAGCCTGGGACCGAGGCTATCCCTGGAGAGGACAGTTTGGTATTTAGTACTCCCTTCCCTGGAGAGGACAGATTGGTATTTAGTAGACTACTCTCATCCCTGTATGCGTGCGTGCGTGTGTGTGTGTGTGTGTGTGTGTGTGTGTGTGTGTGTGTGTGTGTGTGTGTGTGTGTGTGTGTGTGTGTGTGTGTGTGTGCGTGCGTCCTCACCCCGGTCTGGCTGGGGTCTCCAGAGGTATGGTCCACGTACCAGTCCCCCTCCCACTCCCAGCTGAAGGAGGGCAGTGTGAAGCTGGCCAGAGGCTGTGGCGTGGCGCCCGTCACATCGCTCCACGGCCAGCGGTCCGTGGGCAGGAGGACGTCTGTGAAGCCGTCCACCGGGTTCCATCTCTGGGGGAACATATACATGGACACACGTCACGTCAGGGATGGAGGGACAGACTCTCTGGGCGAACCAGAGCCATCTAATAGAAGAGTTACGACATTGAGGGGGCAGAAACCGAGCGATCCGGCGCTGTTCATGCGGCCTGAACTGAGCCAAGCTGGAGTTGGAAATACATTGTTTTCAACGAGGACGGCGCAGATAAGAGCTATTTTAAGCATGTGTGGAACATGCTAACTGTTAACTGTTATAAGTATTTTACAGTAACAACTAAAGTCTCTTTAATGTTTATGTTGTACAATTACTACAAATCAATCATTAAGAGTCCAATGCATTTATGCCTACTTCCGGTCCAGGACTTGGACCAGTTGGTTGTCCCCACGCTCAATGCGTAGTCTATGTAGGAGAGCCATTGGACTGGCTCCATGAGGTGAACGCAGTTAGCGTAACTCTGTCTATATCTAAGGCTCTGGGGGAACATGCATGGACACACGTCACGTCAGGGAAGGAGGAACAGACTCGCAGAGGCCCCAGGGTTATCGTTTAGGCCCCACCACCACCACTAGGACCCCATGTTCCAGGACAGTGTTCATTTCGTCGACTATAACTAATTAAACATGATGAAAAATGTCCGTCGACTGCCTTTTCTCACTGACGGAGACTAAGACTAACGGAAACGGGACCGGGGCAAGCGCACAGCCCGGTTGGCTGGGACTGTAACTTTATCGGTAGCATATGGGTGTGTGTGGGGTGTAATAGGTGTATATACCTGCATGGTTTTCGTACGTCTACTCCCGGTACCGTATGGGGGTATTACCTGGTTTTCGTAGGTCTCCTCCCGGTAGCGTATGGCGGTCTCGCTGGGCAGCAGGTTCAGGTAGACGCGGTGGTCACAGCCAACGCCCCAGCTCCGCCCCTTCCCCGCCGCCACGCGCTTCAGCTCCAGCAGGCGGTCGTCTGCGCGCTGCCAGCGCCCGCTGGCGGTGGACAGGCTGTAGACACGGCCATACACGTCCACCGCCCACAGCAAGGTGATGGGCATGATGCTGCTGGAATAATAATAATCATAATGAATGATAACTAGAACTGCACTCTGTCGAGTGCCTACTTGTATTAGACCAGGGTATCAGCTGGGAATGCCCAACTTTTGGATGGCAGGTTTTGTAGCAATTGTAGCAATATTAGATATCAATTGTGAAATGTTCAATTATGTTCTAATCATATATACTTTACATTAGCCTGATCATTTCTGTCCTGATGAAGGTCTATTAACAACCCGAAAGGTCAACTTATTGAAATACAAATGTTGGCAAGTTTCTGACAGTATATGCAGGTCCTTTTATTTCGTTTTTCAAATGAAGATACCCTTTTTAATATGCTTAAAATTGAGTTTGAAGTTACAACGCGGTATAGGAAGGGGGCGTGTCTGATAGTAAATTAACTGCCCGGGGTGTTCCCAAAAGCCTGAGCTAGTAGACAATAAAATGACCCAAAAAATATTTTTGAAAGTGAAATATCCCCTTTAAGACAATTTTCCAAATATTATATAGGCCTATTATATAACTAATTTCACATCGGGGTGCCTGCGTGCACATGTTGTGTACTTGAGCACTTTACATGATTCCACACTGCCAGCATTGCATCACAGAGACTAAACAGTGACAGATCTATATCTAATCCGCTGTAGGCGACACAGCCGAGCCTACCCTGACTGGCACGTCCTCACGATATATACCGGTACTGTCCCGTTACTGGTTACTTACAGGGCATAATTCGGCGACAGCCGACAGGCTGCTACACAAATGCATGTAGCCTAATGAATTCACCATGAATAAACACATAAGGCTATATGGGCTATATTACTATAATATCAAGTCTATAGTCAACAGGGTTGCTGCAGCAATAGGCTTTAGTATATGGCAGCATAGTCGATATTCTACTCAGGTTTCACAATATTTCCACCGTGGCTTCAAAGTTCTATGGCTGCGTGCGATACTGCGATGTATTCAATTAAATGTTGCAGTTTGTTTAAAAGGACACATGCATTCAGGTGTGTTGACGGTAGCCTAATGCTACACAAGTAATTTGAAGTAATATTATACTATAGTAGGCCTAGAGTAGGCTATAATATACCTGACTATTGCTATCCGATCCTCGTGGGCATTCAGTGGAATATCATGGCATCAGGTGCGACAGACAGACAGACAGACAGGCTAGGCTACACCTCATCAAACACCATCTCCATCCATCCACGCACCTAGCTTCTTGCAGCCTGCATGGTGCACATTGCACAGTGCGCGCGCACACACACACGCACACGCACACACACACAGAGAGAGAGAGAGAGAGAGAGATCCGATGTCAACAACAAACAATACATGATATTAAATGATCACTAGTCTGCTACACACTGCGCGCCGTGCATAGGGGGATTGTACCAGCACGTACACACACAGCAGCAGTAAAGTCGGCTGTAATCTCTTTACATGTAGGCTATCCATGTCCATATGGGACGGCCGGGTGGTAGCCTACATGGGAGCTATATCTAAAATAAAACGCTATATATGCTAAGTTATATAACACCGTTAAAACGGTCTCTACTTACGGTGTGACGGCCGTTTATGACGCACCGAAACGTGCGCGTGAAATAGCGTCATTTGTAAACATTCCTGAGGTATTTTTTTAATTCCCTTTAGAATAAAGCAGAGAGGTGATACGCTCTCTACGCTGCTGTCTGAACTCTCCGACAGACACTCACACAGGAAATGGAAGTGAGCCGCCTCGTCCGATTGGTCGACACTCTGCAGGTGGCTGTGGATCCGCCGCTGTGATTGGCTGAGCGGTCGGTGGGTGGGGCTGGTTTGGTTTGCAGGCAGCATTGCATGTTTCAATAATTGATTGTCAGACTCCAGATGAATTATTGAAGAGTAAAACAAACTAACGGTTGGTTTCACCTGATAGACAGCAGACTGTAAGGCTACACTTTAGTTTAAGATGTGACGATAAGACTTTATTTTTTTTTAGCCCCGTGGGGGAAAGTTCAATAGCATATAAGTCAAGGGGCATGAAAAGTAGTAGGCTTAAGGCTAAAATTATAAAACAAATATATAAAATATAAATAAACAGAGTTGAATAGACATTTGCACATGTTATGCCCATACAAACAAGTAAATACAATTATAGGAAGGAATATAAACAAAACAAAGCAATTTTCATAATAATGTATTATAGATTTTAGCAATCACTTTCCTTGAATAATATATGGGGTGCTTTGATCATCAGGCTGATGGCAACACACGCACGCACGCACGCGCACACACACACACACACACACACACACACACACACACACACACACACACACACACACACACACACACACACACTGCAGTGCTCCCCCTTATTAATGAATTGTGCTATTCCAGTCATTATTTGCATAAATCATATACTTTGTCATTCAAAGCACGGTATAATTTACATTCAGATAGGCCCTGACATGGAATAAAACATCTATATCAGTTGTATAATGGGGGGGGGGGGCTTGGGGGGAGGGGGTGCTGCTGCTGGAGATACATTCAATACCAGGCCTATAGTCTACTATTGTTTCTCAAAGTGCAGTCCGGGGCGTGAATACGGGTCCTTGAGAGGGGTTTGTAGATCAGCTTTTCCTATTTCCCATATTTTTACCTGCATTTGCCCAACATAGAAAGGGAAGCCAGCTTCAGTATCAGACGATTATGTCCTATACATATTGGACAGAGAGAGAGAGAGAGAGAGAGAGAGAGAGAGAGAGAGAGAGAGAGCTTTGCATCATGTGATGTCCTTGCTGACATCCCAAATACACCTGATGTTGTTTTTGTTGACATCAGTCACAAGGAGGTACTGATTCTGGAGGTGAGCTGTCTGGAGGTGAGCTGACCATGAAGGCATTCCAAGATAAAAAAAAGTACCAACCATTACTTGGAATTATAACAAACCTGGGTATATCGATGTAGATTTGCCATACTGATATAACTGACCATGAGTGGCCTAAGAGTAGCTGGCATGACAAAGAGCAAAGCCAAACAACTTGCCCAAATACTGTTCTGTTTCGGCTGTTATAGGCAGTTTGTCTGTGTGGAGGAGGTGCCATGTGTATCCTTGAGTGAAATGTTGACCCCGTCATATTTGTTTCCTTGTAAAATGAATTGTAATTTATGATTCAAATAAAGAACTAAAGTGTGTGTGTGTGTGTGTGTGTGTGTGTGTGTGTGTGTGTGTGTGTGTGTGTGTGTGTGTGTGTGTGTGTGTGTGTGTGTGTGTGTGTGCGTGTGTGCGCGTGTGTGTGTGTGTGTGTGTGTGTGTGTGTGTGTGTGTGTGTGTGTGACCTCATCAAGGGATAAAGAAAACACTATCTCAGAAACATTTCTTTCCATTGTCGTGTTTATTTATTTGTTATAGCAACAAATAAACAGTTTACATCAGCTACGAAGTCATAACAAAACAATATATTATTAGTATTACATTTTAATTCCCTCTGTGTCAGCAGTAACTGGAGTGTGGTGGTGGTGTTTACTGCCCTCTGCTGGATTGTTTTAGACAGGACAGTGCAGGCCAGGCAGGGACGTTTTGGGGTTACATAAACAAGTACTCTTATCATTCTGATCGATTATAGTCCTCCTGGTGTAGCATATACTTTCTGTTTTCCTACATTTCTTCCCACAGCTCATGTATTAAAAAAAAGAAGAAAAAAAAGCCTGTTTGCCATTGAATAAAGCTGAAGAGGGTGCAGTCTTTTCCATAATCCAAAGACACGTCACTCTGAAAGTGACTGTCCCCATTTAAGGACATGTACACATCTGTATTTCTCACGGTAGGCCTATAAACACCATCAGGAAATTATGGGTGAAATACAAATCATTTGTATTGTTTTGTTAAGTAAACGACAGGGCTAAGTTGCATACTTTACACATCTATCTATCCTGAATCATTTTCTAAAAGGACAAGACTTTCTTCTTAAAACAATAACAGACTGTTTAATATTTGTGGGTCCTTCTTTCATGTTTTGAGAGAGAGAGAGCTACTGCTCTGTTTCGAGACGGTACTGCCCCTTTAATAAGTCTTCCTTCCTGTGCGCAGCGCAGAGAGGCGTTCCAGTCAGTGTTGCCACGTCCGCCCGTTATAAGCGACTTTGGGCTTACTTTTGTTCTGTACAGTTGCTTGCTTGGAAATACTATTGGTAGACAGTTTGATTGATTGATTGATGGAAGTACAACTAAGTACTCATTAACAGATTGGAGAATTACAGTACATTTCAAGCACAACTCAATACAAAACTGTTAACCGTGGACGACACCATAAAGCATTACACTTGTTTACAATAGGGTCCACCATGTTCAATTCATCATAACATTTAGAGACGTACAAATATACAGTTGTGACGCAGCGGTTTTTTGGGGGGCTTGTTTTTGATTGATTTCTTAACAGTTTGTAGAATTGCAGTAGATTTCAAGTACAACTCAATACAAAACTACTGTTAACTGTGAGTGGACGACACATAAAGCATTACACTTGTTTACAATAGGGCCCACCATTTTCAATTCATCAAAACATTTAGAGACATACGAATATACACAACTATATTGTTTTTAAAGTGTAGTTGTTTATTTGTGCTTGCTTCCTATCATTTATACCAGTGATTTCCATGTCAAGGACCGCCAGATTCTTGTATTTGTCCATCATGGACCCTACATCTCAAAATGTTGTGCGCCAGGCAGGGACCCCCATACCAGATTTGTGTGTTGCTAAAATGTTTCCAAAAAAGATTCCACATGTGTCACTTTTTTCTATAAGATCTTTTTTGGAAAATGGCAGATGTAGGCTACTTGTAGATCTGCTCTTTTCAAATAGCCTGCCCTATTAAAAGTCTCATTCTTTTGTGCCTTGTTTTCCTATAACCTTGGCTGGTTATTTCTCACACACACGATCTGGCAACGCCGATCATCAGCAGCGAGCATCACATGATTCCTCTCTTGTGACACAATCCATCCTGTCTGTGTGTGTGTGTTGTGTGTGCGTGTGCGCGCGTGTGTAGGAACTAGTGTAGAAACAAGAAAAGAGACAACACTTCCACACAATATCTTCTCCTTGGAGAGGGAAGGGACCATGACACCGGTGGAGTCTGACTGACTGACTGAGGGACATGAATGAAGCCTGGTTCGTTCCTACATTTAAAGAGCCGCACGGTGTGTGTGTTTTTGGGGGCTGTCTGGTGGAGGAGGAGGTGACGGAGAGGGAGGTGTAGGTGGAGGTGGGGGGACAAAGTTCCTCTCGTCGCATGGAGGTCCACCAGGACAACAACAAACCAGGGACGGAGATCAAGAAGAAGTTTCATTTTTGGCCAAGCTTGGCGGCGTGTTGTGTGTTGGTTTGGCGCTTTGATCTCTTTGATATTTTGAAACAAAGTATTCGTTTCCTTAAATGCGACACATCTGTGGAGGAAGGGGATTTCTCTATTTTTCCCCCTACTTTTTGAGTTTTTCGTTTTTGAGGTAAAAAAAAAAAAGTTGAAAAAAAGAAGAAAGAAGCGACACGTTCGTTCATGATGGTGGACACCAGCAAGCCACTGCTCCATGACAGACCCCCCGCCTACAACACCGTGGCGCCGGGGGGGACCTACGGGGGACCCCCGCCGCAGGGCCAGGGACCCCCGCTGCTACAGCAGGGCAACTACGGGGCCATCCCCCCCGCCGCGGGCTTCCACCAGCCGCCCCCGCCGCCCTACCAGTACGGTCCCACTACCGCTGGCCCAGGCAAGTATAACACACTCACACTCACACTCACACTCAACAAAAAAAAACAAGATCAATACTGCAATGTAGAAATGCTCCTGTCACAGTCTGGAATTTGAAGTGTAGGCCCACTTATGAGTCAGAGACTAGAGTAAGCAAAAGCATACAAAAGTATTTGTATAGACTAGAGGCTACAGAAATGTAGCCTACCATTTCAAGTTTTCACATAACATTTTTTTTTAAATAGAATAAGTAGTAGTAGCCCTTTATAAGATCTACTCGTATAGCTGCTATTTTCAAATTGCCGAAATGTAGATAAATGGTGCATTTACATTTATATAGCCTTTATCCAAGGCACTTTACATAGATTGTGCATTACATTAACCCATTCACACACACATTCACACACCGATGACAGAGGAAACCACGCAATGCTACCAACCGGTTACTATACTTTGGTCCGACATACCAGAGCATGGGGCAGCACACCTAAACCTAACCCCCAACCTAACAGCTAAACCTAACCCCCTAACAGGGCAGCACACCTAAACCTAACCCCCAACCTAACAGCTAAACCTAACCCCCAACCCTATCCCGAGGCGGACCAATGCTCCTTCGAACCAATGATATGTCGGACCAAAGTATGCTCCCCCTACCAACCTGCACATCGGGATCAATTAGGGGTTCAGAGTCTTGCTCAAGGACACTCAAATAAATGCAGTGGAGTAAAAGTACACTATTTGACTCTGAGATTGGAAATGAGAAATACTCAAGTAAAGTACAAATACCTCAAAGTTGTACTTGAAGTACAGTACTTGAATACAAATATTTAGTTACTCCCCCCCCCCCCACACACACACACGCAACTCCTCGCATTGCATGGTGACCCTTTGGTGTGGTTTGAGGCTTTAGGCTGCTCAACAGTGACATGCGCACCGGGAATGTGGTCAGTTTGTTGAGTGTGGTGGGCGGTGACGTCACAGAGTGCGTTCAGTGTGCCTTATTCACGAACGACCACAGCTGTGACGCATTCACACCGATTCACACTGGACAGCCCCAGCTCAGTGCGGGCACTCGGCACACCCGGTGCGCAGATCACTGGATTTTCGAACGATAACGCAAAGAGTGCACTGAAGAAACGGACGACAAGAGAGCACGCCAGTGCGTTCAGGGCACATTGCCAAACGCACCCTTAGTTGGTGGTCACCTAGTGGTGTTGCCGTACTCAAGCTGTCATATACATACATGGGGAGGGATGGATTGACGGACGGACAGACACACGTAGTCAGTGACGTAGACTCCGTGGGGGGGGGGGGGGGGGGGGGGGGGGGGCTCGAGCCCCCATAAATAATTAGACCTGAATATATCATTACTCTATGGAATATATTTGCCTCGGTCCGTCCCGTTTGTACCGTGCCAGGTTTTCTTATAAATATTTATGTTTTATAGGCAAATACATACATCATTTTAAAATGTATATCCAGCTAAATGACGGTAGAGTTGGTAACCTTACTAACCTAATCGTGTTTCTCAACCTTTTTTGTCCCGGGGCACACTTTTCATAGCCTAAAAATCTCGGGGCACACCTAGATATATGGTGTGTGTATATACTGTATATATACCGGTGTAAATATATATATTATATATAATATATATATTATATATATATATATATATATATGAACCCAATATACTTTTAAAAACACACATGACAGCACTCGTCAAATAACTTTAATTAAAGAGAAAGAAAAGGACAGAGACAGTGCCTCAGTTTCACCAATTTATTTTTGAAAACTCATACTCTAGAAACTTCCTCTCCTGTTGTATTTCCAGGTAGTTGTTTGCAAAACAGGTAATTCTCTCTGAAGTCACCATCCGCGTCACAATCAATGAATCTCACGTTTGCCAACAGCTGTGCGTGTCCACTTATATCTGTTGATTCATCCACTTGCAGTGCAAATTTACCACTCGTCATCATTTTGTGTATGACAACACTCTCGATGTCTGCAGACATTTCTTCAATGCGTCGCCCAATTGTGCTATCTGAGAGCGGCACATTTGCTAATTCCTTTGCAAGATCTGCTGGCACCAAGCCCACACCCCCCGCGAGTTTGAATGCTCTGGCTATTACTGTTTCTGCCAGTATGTGGCATTTTTAACTGTGCCAACAACTCTGCGATTTGGTAGCTTCATTCCAGACCTTTTTCAGAAGTCTTAGTGGTACTGCGTATCAAGAGACTTGCCTGCTTCGTTGTGTCTTTCTCCTTTTTTTTCTTTCAAGCTCACGAAAAAGTGTTTGTCCTTTGTAGCGAGTTCATCATGATTGGTATCAAGGTGGCACTTCAGTTTACTCTGAACCATGCCGCTGTTTGTAAGCTTGAATCCACAAACTATACACAGCGGAATCGGGTACGTTTTATCCCCAGTAAACGTGAAGCCAAACTTCATGTAATCATCACGGTACAGTCTGGCAGGGGCTTTCTTTGTAGGCGTTGCGTTGGTAGTAGTCGCCGTTCCCCCCGGCGGCGGCGGCGCGGGACCGCTTGCTGTGCCGTCATCAGATGCAGGAGACACGGCGGCGCTGTCTGTGCTGTCGGGTTCTGGTGGTGTCTTTCTGGAGGGAACGAAATGTAGCGTCTTCTGGATGCATCTCTTCTTTGCTGCTGGTTCCATCTTGTAGTAGCTGTACAATGTGAATGCCATGTCTGTGCTGTGCCCCATTTATACAGTAAAGTTGCCAGGCGATTAACATTTCTATGGCCGATGGTCGTTAAGAGTCTATTGTTCCGTCGTCATGTTGTTATCGCACGTCTAATTAGACGTGTGACAACAACGACGCAACAATAGGACGCCTAGCTATCGCTTTCGGGGGAGGGCTAGTGTTACTTTCGGTCAAAATCTCGAGGCACACCTGGAAAAATCAAAGGCACAGTAAAGTTCCGCGGTACATAGGTTGAGAAACACTGACCTAATGGATGGACCCTTATCTTTAACTTTTGAGAGCGTAACATGAAACCAAATGGGCCCGTTCGGGGCCACTACACAATTGCAGAATGTAGAATAAATTCTGTGCAGCAGAGAGGTATCTGTTGTAACAGAACTTTTATTTTAAGCTCTTTGTCTTTGAACTGTAGATGACATTATGCAGCCGCCAGGTCTGCTCTGTCTGCAGCACTGTCTGTACTCTACTGCAGTTGTTCCCAAGGAGGGGCCCGGGGACCCCCAGGGGGTCCCCAGATAAATTATAGTTTGGAACCATTTGTACACTCTGAGAGTGTACCAATAGTGGAACCAAATGGACCCGGATGCCCTCCCCTAACCCCTCCCCCTTTATCATACAACAGCTGTGGGTGCGGCTTCAGTTCAGGTGGATCACCACCCATCACCAACCACCAGGCATACTTAATTAACTAGTGGGCGTGTCCACATAAAAACAACATTTTGTCCTCAGAGTCCTTACTAATAATTATAATACCTCATGATCATGTTATAGGGTGGGACAAAATCAAGGCAACTCCATCTTTTAAGATTTCATAATGATGACAGCAATAAGAGTTGGCGCTGAGCAGACTGGTGCTTCCGGTTGAAGTGAGGAGAGATGGAGGGAGAGCATGCCGTGCAGGATGAGGACATTGTGTGGTTGGCTTCATTTGCATCAGACAGAATGTTGGCAGGCAGACATGATGAAGACACAATGCTGCCCGCTGTCGACACCAGCACCACTTCCGCTCGGACTTCATGTGCTCGCTAACGGCAAAATAGAGCTCATTGTTGTTTGTTATTGTAGAAGAAGGAACAATAACATTGGAGCTTTGTGCCCATTTTACTTTTCCCCCCCAAGAAGTGTAATTTTGAAGATGATTCACTTCTTCAGGGGAGTGGTTCTCAACCTTCTTCGCATAGCCCCGGAAACCCAGACGTTTTTATTTCCAGGGAGAGAAAAAAAAAAGAGTCTGGGGCTAGGACCACTTCAATTCGGCATAGAGTAGCGCAAACGTTGATCACTCTCTGCTGATTTTTTTTTTTTTTTTTTTTTTTTTAATTTATATTTTTTGACCCACGATTTTGTAACCCATTTTTCACCCCTGTGTCAATCATCCTGTGATGTGATCCTGGGCTCTACACACCCTCCGCCAACCGAAAAGGCCCTTTCGCCAACCCCGCCTTCGGGTATCTCTGCTGATTTCTGATCGTATGCACCTTTGTTCAATTGACGCACACACACACACACACACACACACACACACACACACACACACAGTCCTCTCTCTCTCTGTCGCTCTAATTAATTAGTCTCATGTCGCACAGCTGCGTCTAGGTTATCCCGGAGGATCCTGCCGGGAGCTGCCTATGCCATAGAAAGCATAGGTGGACCCCAGGCTAATCTTCACATAATCGGTCCTTACATTATTTATTTTAAGCATTTCTGTCCACTCACTCTTTGTGGACTGTAGACCTGCCCACCAGTGACACGTCATCATCATCAACGGGGATTCCAAGGTGATAGAAACTGCAGCCTGTCTCTTCCTGGAAATATATTGACGGTTGTTACACCAACAAAAATATGACGTTGTGAAATGTTGTTTAAAATTCTCATGCTGATGTGTGTCCTCATCAGTTGGCACATTTTGTAACTATCCACACAGAAATGGTAAATGGTGCATTTATATAGCGCCTTTATCCAAGGCGCATTACATAGATTGTGCATTACATTCACCCATTCATACACCGATTGAGGCGGAAGCCATGCAAGGTACCAACCAGCACATCGGGAGCAATTGGGGGTTCAGTGTCTTGCCCAAGGACACTTCGACATGTAGACAGGAGGAGCCGGGACTCGAACCGCAGACCCATGGATCATTGGACGACCTGCTCTACCTCTTGAGCCACAGTCGCCCACAGAGTCCACAGAACCTCTGAGACTCGTGTAGGAAATACATTTCACTGCACTATTAGTGAGGAAACATATTTCTGTACTGTACTGTTCTGCTGCGTTTCTCACACGTCTTTTTTTTTAAATTATTCAATATTTCTTTTTATTAAAAAATAATTATCCAAATAACCAAAAATAGCAGATCTACAGCTTGTACAGCTGCTATTTTTGAATAGCCAACGTGGTATAAATGAACTACTTCTGCTGGGGACCCTCTGGCTGGAACCCCACTACCCCAAGGACCCCCTTGGGGTCCCCAGACAGACAAGACCCAATGCTAGGCCCAGGCCGTAGCGTAACGGTCTGGGCACCGGACTGGTAATCCAGTCGCAGTGTGCCGCGGGTTCGACTCCCGGACCCGACACGGCCTTTACTGCATGTCATCCCCCCATATCTCTCTCCCGTTTCCTGTCAGCCTACTGTCTGTCCCTTCAAAAATCAATAAAAGGCGTAAGCAGCAAAAAAAATATCTTAAAAAAAAAAAGACCCAATGCTATACTGAGCATTAGTGAGGAACCATATACAGGAGGCTACTGTCCTGTATGGAGATGATGCAGAAAAGGCGTGAAATGTTCCTTTGACCGACCAGATATTATGCATTATATCTGCGTGGCATGGACATGGCATGGACATGGCATGGACATGGCATGGGGCGGTGGTGGCTCAGGGGTAGAGTGGCTGCATGGTAACCGTAAGGTTGCCAGTTCGAACCCGGGCTCCCCCAGAGTTAGTGTCGAGCAGATAGACAGAGTTACGCAAACTGCGTTCACTTCATGGGGCTTCAGTCCAATGGCTCTCCTACATAGACTTCTATTGAGAATGGGACCTGGACCGGAAGTAGGCAGAAATGCATTGGACTCGGGCAACGGCCCAGCTTTAATGATCTTAAATCCAGTGGCGTGCACAGACATTTAGAGGGGCAGGTGCTCAAGTGAAAAAATGGCACGTTGTGCAGCGCGTGGAACCGTCCGGTTGCCTTAAAAGACCACTTCACCACTTTTCAACGTATCTTCATATAATAGGTCCTCACTAATAATCATGAAAAAATGGCACGATTCTTTTCTACTCAGTCTGTGTCTCATGGGAGGGCTGTGGGCAGTTTAGAAACCGTCTTCCAGTGACATCATCATTAGGCAGATTTCTTTTTAAACAAGATTGTTTTACAAAGATATTTAGATTTTCATTATCGTGAGAACGATGGCTTCCATTTTCGCATTGCAACTTTTCAGGACTAGAAAGCCTGCAGTTTTTATTAGCTTGTATTCCCCATCGATGATGTCACTGGAAGACGGTTTCTGAACTGCCCCACAGCCCTCCCATGAGACACAGACCAAGTAGAAAAAGATTGCGCCATTTTTTCATGATTATTAGTGAGGACCTATATTATGAAGATAGGTTGAAAAGTGGTGAAGTGGGTCCTTTAAGTGTGAGATTTATAGATTTTGGGGCATAAATAATATATTAGAAGCTTCTTTTTTTAAATCAAGAATTGATCAATGTCACCATGGTCCAATAAATACATTGCTGTCCAGAGGGAAAGTGGTGGTGCTCTAGCACCCATAGTGTGAACGCCACTGCTTAAATCCCTTTATTTTAGATTGTTTTGTAGTAATAGTACAACGTAAACATTAAAGAGACTTTAGTTGTTACTGTACAATACTTCAAAACAGTTGTCATGTTGCACACATGCTTAAAATAGCTCTTATTTGCGCTGCCCTCGTTGAAAACAATGCATTTCCAACTCTAGGTTGTCTCAGTTCAGGCTGCATGAACAGCGCTCGAGCGCTCGGTTTCCGCCCCCTCTATATCGTAACTCTTCTATTCGATGGCTCTGGTGTCGAGGTGTCCTTGAGCAAGACACTGAACCCCTAATTGCTCCTGATGTGCTGGTTGGTGCCTTGCATGGTTTCCGCTGCCATGGGTGTGTGAATGTAATTAATGCACAATCTATGTAAAGCGCCTTGGATAAAGGCGCTATAAATTGACCATAATTCTTTCCGTCAACTACTGCTAAAGAGTTCTTAAAGTATCGTGCCACAAGCAGCTCCTCTATAAGTGAACCCTGGTGATTTACAGTCATTGGAACTGGAAGGTTCACATTCAACTCTTAGCATGTGAGCTCCTTCTGATTTGTTGACAGACTGTGATACTGTTTGTACTGTTTGTAACTCTGTTGACATGGCATTAAAGTATTGAATCTTGTGTGTCTATTTGGCATACGGAAGCTTTGTCGACGCTTTAGAACTACTACTATACAAATACAAATAGTGTACCGTTGTGTACCGGACATGCTTTGGCCATGTCTGTGATATATCAGTCTTCCAATATCAAGCTGTGGACAGCATTAACCCAGGCCTGACGTCGAAATTAAAATAAAAAAATCTTCTAAATCCTGACAGTTTTCTGAATGTTCCACTGAATTGGTGGTGCACAATATTTCGTGTAAAGGACCACAAACATTATATGTAATTGGCTGCCGACCCCCATCTGAAAATATGTTGTTCCAGGGACCCCCAGTCAAGCAAAGATTTGAGATAAAAACTTTATATAATATTTATTTAAAGATTTGCGCCACGTTTTCATGAATTTTCAAAAATGGCAGATCTACAAGCTCGTACCGCCACACTCGGGGCACGGACAAAAATGTTTGGGGACCACTGATCTAGGGTACCCCACCCAGTCTAATATACTGTATGTTATGCTTCCAGGGTCACCCCAGCCAGTCTAACATTAATCGTGGTGTGTCTTCCATACATATTCCAGGGTACCCCAGCCAGGCCATATCCCAGCAGCCCTACACCCCTCACCCGCAGACCTACACCATCATACAGCCCTCCGTTGTTGTGGTGGGAGGCTGTCCCGCATGCAGGTGAGCGCGCACACACACACACACACACACACACACACACAGTCGCAGCGCAATCACTTCCAATTTCACTTCCAGTGTTCAGCAGCTCTCGAGTCTCGACACGTCGCATTGCGAAAATAAGGTCATTTGATTAGCATGTGATTTGTACGTCTCTCTCCTCATGATCACTGTGTGACTGAAAGTGTTGCTTATAGACGGGCTCATATAGAGTTAACCACATGTACACTATACAGAGGATCATGTCTACTATGTATAGAGGTTATGCACATGACATCATCATCATACCCGGAAGTTATGCAGGAACGCCTACTGAGTGACAAAAAAACTACTTTCTGGCCTTGACAGTCCATACTTCCAAACAGAAAGGTCCTTTTTGAATGAAATTGCTTTAAACAACATTAAATTCACTTTGTCACTCACTTTGCCACTCGATCTGCCATTCACTTTATGCATGCACTGTTTTAAAACATTTCCCCAAACATAGCAGATAAAGCTGTTCTGAAAGTTCACAAGGTGTTTCATAGCAATGCCTTACTTAGGTTGTAGATTGGCTATTTACACTATTTTTTATACATATTTTGAATGTCTAAAATGATTCAAAAGTAATTTCTTATTTAAGTCATAGTATTTGTCGTATCTGTTCTGTGCGAGTTTAGTTTACAAAGGAAAACGGAAATGCAAATGTTGTCATATTAATGTTTCGATGTTCAATGCCAAAAACACATTGTTAATCCCAATTATTTGTATTGCCAGGCCGATCTATCGGCCACCAATGTGGCCTCATTTGGCATATCGGGTCGTATCGGTATGGGTGAAATGTCTACCGATAGATATGTATCGCTATTACATAACGATGTAACTCAGTATGGGCTCCAACTCGTCTCGTGTTTTGAAAGTTCATTTGAAATGCAGCTTTTTTTTGTCTGTGCCAAACTGTGATGTCGACTCAATGGTGCTGGTAGTAGTGTAGTGATGCAAATAGGTTTTCGATGTAACGTTTCCCGGGATGCAGGGATGGTCTTTTAGTTGAGTCCCAGGGACATTTTATGAGTCCCACTTCAACGACGTTAGAAGTCATTATTTTGCGATTGCAAATTGCATCATTTATCTCCCATTTCATTTTATATGGTTATAATGTGGTATAGAAATCAGAAGAAGAAATTATGTATTATAACGAAAGCTAGCAAAATAAACTAGAATAACTTAACTATAAACTGCGTTTTGGGATGCAAAACGCACCCTATTTTAATCTTGTTTCTGTATCACTCCAAACTACTCTACTCTCCCGCAGAAAAAAACTCCTGCAGTAAAGTATACCGCCATAAGTGTTAAAAAAGCAGGTGTCTGTACTACTGTCACTGTACCTTTTTACTATGGCTGCACAATTATATCTGCAGATACCGATTCTGACCGATTCCGACATTATACAGAGGACCACAATGGAAACAAGCCTAGGCGGGAAGCCTGTTAAAAATAGCCTATACTCTATTCCAAGTGAATACTGAATGAGATGAGTACATAAGTTAAATGTAGAAAAATTTAAAGTTTATTTTTACTTAAAGATTTTACATTTTTTACTTTTGTTCTAGACTAGACTTACTAGAAACTTTTGATTTATATTGAACTCATTTTTACATTTATTTCCTTTTTGTTTGCTGGTCTAAACCGAATAAATCTGGAGAGACCAATCCGATACAGATATGGCATTATTTTGGCCGATATAGCCAATTCCCATTAGGCTATGTTACCAATTTTATATTGTGCATCCCTGCTTTTTACATAATTGTAATCTGTAAAAATTAAGGCCTGCTTTCATTCCCGCTCAAAAATATGTATGCATCGGTTGCATATTGGTCTTTTCGGTGATTGTCCCCTCTCTAAAATCGGTTATCGGTATCGTCTGGCGCTAATTATTTGTAAGACGATTCGTTCAGTAAAATGTCATAAATGAAGGATGGCGACAGGCCCCCTAACTGTCCATATAGATATATGTATGATAAAGCAGCATGTTGTCTGGCCATGGTCGCACGCATGCACACAAACACATACACTCTCACACGGTACATTACTATTCACAATCTGCTGACCGTCAGTTCAATGGATGGATTTATCACGCTGTTGGCCAGAGTCAACGTCCTGTCAGTCACATGACCGCACTCCAGACATGTGACTGGACTTACTGAGGCTGTGGAGGGGTGGTGGGGGGGTGGTGGGGGGGGGGGGGTGGTATGCACCGTCCCAGCCAACCCGCCACTTTTGATGCGTATGCACCGTCCCAGCCAACCCGCCACTTTTGATGCGTATGCACCGTCCCAGCCAACCCACCACTTTTGATGCGTATGCACCGTCCCAGCAAATTGTGCCTGATTTGCTGGGACCAGATTACATGGTGTGTATATGTACAACTAGCTCTCAATGATGACGTAAGGAATATGTGGATTAAAGGACCCAATGCCAGAGTGTAATTAGTTTTCGATGGTGACGTAATGACCATATGTTTTAGTGTTGGGAGGATTAAAGGTAATGCTCCTGTGTATACATGTATGTAATCTGGCACCACTGCCGTATCAGGCACAATTTGCTGGGACGGTGCATACGCATCAAAAGTTTATAACGGTTGAAAGTACTTGCGCGCTCTGTTTGCGCACTAGTAGTGTGCAACAAGCAAGTATGCACTCGACAGAGTGCAGTTCTAGTTACCATTAGATTTGTGTGAATTTATGTATAAAGTATTGAAAAATGGAAATAATACACAAAGACACCAATCTAAATTGTACTCATGTACAGTTCTTTAGTAAATGTACTTTACTTTCCAGCACTGTCAGATAAGCCGTGTGGTGCCATTTCCAAACCTCTTATATCCATACTTCTGTGGGTTTTTTGGGGGGAATAAATACCTTAGTTCAACATCCTGCAGTGTCACAAAAGTAGAAACAAATAGCAGATCTACATGCTGCAGGTCGGCTACTTTTTCCTTTTGAATGTGAATTGGTTTTGGACATATGAGGTTTTTTTAAATCCCTCCCACAGGAGAAAGTCTGCACGCATGCACGCACGCACACACACACACACACCAACGTGACCTGCCGTTGGGTCCGGTCAGGACACTGTATACACACATGATTGAGGAACTGCAGGACTGTAACTGTACGTGTGTTTTTTTTAATGCAGAAAATCCGAAGCGTTGCTGGAAGCAGCTGTAATCTTAACCCCTTTTGGTGTTAGCATTGTTATGCTTTAGCTATTGAAAATAGGTCTGCTATTTTTGAAAAAACGAAGAACAACTGACATAGAAACATAGCTTTTTCAGAAAACTGTCAGGATATAGAAGACATTTTTAGAATTTGATCTCAGGTCAAAATGGGTGTTTACGCTGATTATTAGTCATATGATACTTTTTTTGTGACTGCCATGTCACAACTAATAGGCTTAGCTGTTATTCACAAGTAAGACGCGCAAACGCGTGAAGCGAACGCAGCTCGTGTGTGTGTGGTTGTGTGTGTGTGTGCTACAGCTGCGCCCTGTGTGTGTGTGTGTGTGTGTGTGTGTGTGTGTGCGTGCGTGCGTGCGTGCGTGCCACAGCTGCGCCCTCTGGTGGCGGGCCGGTGGTGTAACAGCGTGACACCACACAGCGTGACACACACACACACAGACACTCAGCCCCTGCTGTCATAGTAAGTGGCTCACTGCGTTCGCAATAAGCACCAGCAGCTCCAAACCAATTTTCAACTATTTTTTTTACCTCAACAAATCAACTGTTTTTTTTTTAATGCAGAAAATCCGAAACGTTTGGTTGCTGAAAGCAGCTGTAATCTTAATGTTTACGCTGATTATTAGTCATATGATACTTTTTTGTGACTGCCATGTCACAACTAATAGGCTTAGCTGTTATTCATAACGTCTACATTTAATGACTATTCAAACGGAAACTTAGGGCTTTTACCCCTGATGCCTAAACTCTTTAGGCATGTTTTACTATTTTGAAACGAGAAGAAAAAATGCAAATTAAATGGTGAAAAATAGCCAATCTATAAGTATACGATCTATGGCTATTGTCACAATTTTCTTTTATTATGGTAAAAAAAAAGGTCCCTGAAAAGTGTAAGCCATGAGGGGGTATAAAGGTGGCTCACGAACCAATTCCAGCCAATAATATGATGACAAGCACCGGTCAATCACTGTCGCGATTCATTATGCTAGACCTTAGCAGAGAGAGAGATGAACCATGTACTCTCACTGCAATAGAGCACCGAAGTCCTGACGTAACTCGCTCATCCCGACGATTCCCCTGGTTCGCGGAAGTGATTTCTCTATGGAGAATAACATGGGGTGATCTTAATATAGTCTACTATAAGCGTTGTGGTCCAAAAATAAACAAGCTGTCTCGGCGTTATTGTCGGGAAGGTGTCTCTGTATCGTTTGCAACAGTCAGTCACTCATATATGATACAGTCTGCTTCTAGCGAAAATCTAACTAATTCAGCAGCAGTAACATTAGCGTTTTCTCTCAGTCAGTTGATTCTTCATATCCATATGAGTGAAGCGGCCGGGGTGACATGTTTATTTTTCAAACACAGTTGTTATATGAGGCGATCTCAAATCGCCTCAATGGGGATTTCAATGCAACTAAACAAATACATGAACCTGGGGACAGACGCCCTCTACTGAAAGTGACGTCAGACTTCGGTGCTCTATTGTTTTCAAGCAGTCAAAGATAGCAACAATGTGACGTAACTCGTGAACTTGTAGGACCCCCCCCCCCCCACCCATACAAAATACTGCTCAAGTGGTTAAAAATAAGCTTTAACTCTGCTATCATATAGGTTATGTTTACATGTGACATAATCATCATACGTGGAAGTGTTTGCTATTTATGATTGTACAGTACTGTCACGATCAATTGTGGCTGTTTTTAAATGTGCTTCACAGATAGATTCTGATCTAGGTTTGTTTATTGTTTTTTTTGAGTGGTGACAATTCAGCCTTTCACTCCAGTCAGCATGTTGCAGTCATGAGACCTGGCTCGCGTCTTATGATGACTCTGCATTCTGCATGTGTGGCTTATACTCTCGGATCAGTTCCGTCATGGCTGGTTTTGAAGGATAATCGATGAGTCGTCATCTATGTGTGGCAGTGCTGCACCATTCTTGCTCAAATGTGAATCTCAATTTTCCTCCACAAGAATTGAGATCACTATTCTCACACTATTCATTTTTCTTTTCGTCTTCAGTCTGTGTTTTTGCTGAACATTACTACGTTCAAAATGTGTCACCTGGAGCCATAACTACTGTGGCTTTAAACAGACGGCATCAAAGTGCTCAACTTAAACCTCTCTTAAAGTATCTCTCTTGTAGCAAAAACATAAGAGTAACTAAAAATGAATTGGACAGCCAACAAAATGAGATTGTATTGGTGTCTGAATCTAGATTGCAATATTTTTTTTATTTTTTTGTATTAATTGCTCAGCACTAATGTGTGGCTGCGTTCATTCAAATCTGTTCCATGGCCTTTTGATTGGATAATTGTTTAATTGGCTTCATTATCCTGAAGTGTATTTTAAAGTGTCCCGTCCTTGTTGCACACACACCTTTCTGGATCAGGGCCTGCTTAAAAACAAGACAGTATGACATGCGTGATTATGTCAACCAGGAGCGGCACGTGACTTTGTTTTCTTTCAGACAAACACAAGTCAGCGTTAGCCTGTTATCTCTCCTATGGTGCCAACATCGTGACACAACATGTTATTGTGGAAACATCGTATCCAGCGACGTACAAAATATTCTTTAGTTTTGGGTCTGAGAGGCTAAATCTCATCAAATGGTGGTTCCGTGGCTCAAATGCAGAATAAATAATGGACCTTGGTAAGAAAAAGGTTGGAAACCCACAGCCTGTTCTCTTGTCCCTCCCTTTGGCTCCCTCTCTCGTCAGCGTGTACTATGAGGCATAATAATAAAAATAATACAAAAATGAAATATCTTGACAAGAGTTTACTCTACAAAAATCTATCTTTCTAATACGTCTCTCTTTGATTGTGTGGTGTGCGTGCGTGCGTGCCTCTGTGCGTGCGTGTGTTTGCGTGCATGTGCGTGCGTGCACATATTCCAGGGTGGGCGTTCTGGAAGATGACTTCACGTGCCTGGGCATCATGTGCGCCATCTTCTTCTTCCCGCTGGGCATCCTCTTCTGCTTTGCACTGCGCCAGAGGCGGTGCCCCAACTGCGGCGCCACCTTCGGCTAGGAGGACCAAACTGCAGCCAGTGCCGTACTGACGGACTTCTACAAGCAAAAACACGCTTTCTTTCTTTCTTTTTTTTCTCCTTTAAAAAAAAAAATCATTGCACACAGATTGTTGCCATTCATATATCGTACTGCAGTGGATCTCAACATTGGTTGGTTCCCAGGGTTCTTGATTGGGTTCTGAACGGTGTCCCCCCCCCCCCCCCCCCGGTCCCTCCCCCCCACCATGGGGTCGGTTCTGTAACTATGGAGGGTACAAACGGAACCAAATGAACCCGTTCCATTTGAACACTCTCAAATACAAAAAAGGGGGTACGCAGCTAGATGATTGATAATTAGGAAATGGGGGGGTAATTAGGAAATTAGCTAACACTTTCACTGAGGGTCGTTGCGGTGTAGATTGGGGGAGATGTTGCGGTGTAGATTGTGTAGATTGGGGGCGTTGTCGGACATGAAACTCATGTCAAACGGGCGTCGTATAAGTGTCATACAGCACATGATCAAGGACACGATACCCGGAGAATTATAAGCCAACTGCAAATATTCCGTTTTTCAATTAGTGCCGTGTCGTGGCCAAAGTATAACGTTTTGTCAGTTTGTCAATAATTATTGCCGGAGCGAGGTTACACCACGCCTCTTTTAATGTGCAGTAGGTCTAGGCTGTAATCACACTGAACGATTTAGTCGATTATGAAGATATTTTGTTATTTTTCATGTCGATTCATTGATATATATGAGGGAAAAAAATCCACAAGTGGTTCCAAATATTTGTGGTTAATTGCCCAGACCGTCTTTAATCACAGACTGAGACATATTCTCAGGGGGGCCCCCAGCAAAATGACTTGATACAGCATCCAAATCAGTTTGACCACTTATACATATATACGCATACATCATGCAAGCTCGCAACGTGTTCTGAGCTTTCAGTGAAAAATGGAAATTGTTTAATATTTCTGAAACATTTTAACGATACAAATCTTGTATGGGGGGTCCCTGGCACAGAGTATTTTCAGATGGGTAGGGGTGGGGGGCGGTTAATCCACACAGCGAGCGGAGCACATTCCTTTGTGTTTTTCTGATGTCCTGGTGAACCGAGCCGCAGACGATGTGCCTCGAGAGGATTGGATCGTTTTCTTTGTTTTTTTTTGCCATACAGATTCTTGCATTGACTCTCCTTTTATGTTTTATTAGATATATATTTTTGCCATCAGTTAGTTATGTGCGGTGCACGTCATGGTCACTGCGCCGCTTCACGCAGATCACGTGCGAAGACGACGACGTCGACGACATCGTCGTCAAAGCGAAACGTTGACTTAACAAAGCCCTTGTTTTTTTTTGTTGACTTTGCGAGGAAACGACACAGGCTAAACCGATGGAAACTACACAGGCTAAACCGATGAAAACGACACAGGCTAAACCCATGGAAACGACACAGGCTAAACCGATGGAAACTACACAGGCTAAACCGATGAAAACGACACAGGCTAAACCCATGGAAACGACACAGGCTAAACCGATGGAAACGACACAGGGTAAACCCATGGAAATGACACAGGCTAAACCGATGGAAACGACACAGGCTAAACCCATGGGAACGACACAGGCTAAACCCATGGAAATGACACAGGCTAAACCCATGGAAACGACACAGGCTAAACCCATGGGAACGACACAGGCTAAACCCATGGGAACGACACAGGCTAAACCCATGGAAACGACACAGGCTAAACCCATGGAAACGACACAGGCTAAACCCATGGAAACGACACAGGCTAAACCCATGGAAACGACACAGGCTAAACCCATGGAAACGACACGGGCTAAACCCATGGAAACGACACGGGCTAAACCCATGGAAACGACACGGGCTAAACCCATGGAAACGACACAGGCTAAACCCATGGAAACGACACAGGCTAAACCCATGGAAACGACACAGGCTAAACCCATGGAAAGATTGGTGGAAGAATCCTTCGTTTAGTCCTCCTTCGGACTGACTGACTGGTTTAGTCCTCCTTCGGAATGACTGACCGTCCCGGGCCGAAACGAAAGACTTGTGTCCCGACAAATCTGTCTGCTTTTGATAACAAAAGATGATAAGATTTCAACGATTTCCTGGGGCTATATTTGGACTGACCGTTTATTTTTATTTTTTTATTCTTGCCATGTTTTGCGCTTTCCTTCCAGGGCTTACCTCAGGTATATGGAGACTGAAACGCCCTGAGCCTCGAACGGACTTCAAAAAGGCATGATGATGAATTCTGAAGCTGTATTTTTGACTCGATGCTGCCACGTGCTCGCTCACTCGTACATTGAAAGGAAACCCTAAACTTGTTTTATTTTGTATTTCCTTCTACCTAATCTTGGTATAGGTCCTCCATAATGCTCATTGTAAGAAGTGCCATCATCATTCCTGAGCTGATAGAAGACCTTTCTCTTCCTGGAAAGATAGCATGCTGAAATAGATTCTTGCATTAGTGCAAATTAAAGAGCAAAAGTTGGAAAGCTTGCGTGAGCAAAAGTTGGAAAGCTTGCGTGACCAAACCTGCCTACCGAGTATGTCACCTGTAGGTGGGTTTTCCTGAACCCATTCAGGGCGGGAACCCCTTTTGGCGTTTTAGGTCTTGTAGGTCTGCTATTTTTGAAAATTTGTGAATGTGGCGCAAATCTTTGAAAAAAAAAAAAAAAGAAAAAGATATATATATATATATATATATCTCAGAGCGAACATTTTTTAAACTCAAATCTTTGCTTCTGAGGGGTTCCTGGAACCAC
Source organism: Protomyctophum parallelum (assembly GCF_964188405.1). Lineage (NCBI taxonomy): Eukaryota > Metazoa > Chordata > Actinopteri > Myctophiformes > Myctophidae > Protomyctophum > Protomyctophum parallelum. The sequence continues at coordinate 41,355,708 of NC_139708.1, forward strand.
ATATTTCCAGAGCCGGTTCAGTTCTTGTTCCACGGCTAATATTGAACCAGTTCAGTGTGTGATTGTCACTGACAATGAATTGGTTTCTAGAACCGTAAAACAGTTGGTTCGGAACTGGAACCAAGGAAATGGCCGCCGGTTTCTGTGAAAGCACCAATGTGGTTCCAAGAATCTAGAATTCCAACCAATAAACGTTATTTTGGTGGAAAAGGAACCAGTTGTAGAACCAAACTTCTTTTGGTCTAAAAAGGGGCCAGAGCGAGTGGACAGAAACGGTGCCATCTTAAGGTGCATTCAGACTTGAATGGTTAGAGCGGCACGATTACATATAAGTCAATGCAAATACGAGAATTGTGCAAACGGGCGTGGCGCGACCTGCCGCGGTACAAACGGGACGAACCGGGGCGAATTTATACAGCCAAGTCTGAACGCAGCTTTATAATGAGCATTTGTCAGGACCGATATAAGATATTAAAGATAAGGTTGAAAATGTGTGAAGTGCTCCTTTTTAACCACTTCAACCTTTTCTGGGGACTGCGAAAATAGCCGATCTACAAGCTTGTAGGTCGGCTGTTTACGCCGAATAATAATTGGTGTAGAGGGAAAACATGAGGGGGTTCTAGCGTGGAGCCCTGGAGGACTCCGGTCAATGAAGCGTATCTTCGCTGTCGGGTGTAGAAACCTTCCATCTCTGTACTAAACTTTTTGGTGTTTCCTGTTTTGGTAAATTACTGACGTACTTAATCGTACAAGAGTGTCACGCGGAAATAGCCGATCTGCAAGCTCACAGTGAGCTTGTAGATCTGCTATTTCAGAAAGGAATGTTCAAAGTGTTACTTTTTGAATATATGGATAAACCAATGGAAAGTATTTAACAAGAGCTTGTGACTCATGTAATAACTACATTGGATCCATTTGGAAGTCTGTATTTATTTATTTTCTTTTCTTCCATTTCCCGAAATGTAACCGTTTTGGAAATGCAAGGTTTCTGCCCGACCGTAATGATATATTTGTTTAAGATGAGTTTTTAAGATGTTTAAAAAGAGGCATGTCGAGATTAAATGAGTCATGATGCAAGTATAACGACGTATAATCTCTGGTTCGATATTTACCTGCAATTCTATAGGACAACTCATTCTATACGCCCTACAACAGGAGGCGCTTAATGAATGTGCCAACCGTCTTACGGCTGTCGCAATTATGAAATGTCGCAATTATGAAATGTTATGTGACCATTCATTGTCGCTCAAATAATTGACGTTTTGCGATTTAATTGCGTTTGTGCTGTCGTACATTATGAATTCAAATTTCACATTTCTGCTTGGCCTCTATTTTTTTGTTGGAAACGAAATGCACAGAGATATGACAGAATAATGGCAGATATGACAAATAACTTACATAATTGAATGTTTTACTTAAAAAAAAAATGTATAGTTGAAATGGCCGATCTACAAGCTCAACACATGTAGATCTGATCTTTGCACTATTTTCTGAACACGTTTGTAAACATATGAAAATATTTGAACACGGTAACGATTATGACTATAATCAAATAATGTTGTAATAATTGTGACAGGCCTGTCAACGTGGGAAAACATCCCATCTACGAGCTCACAAAGCCCTCGCTTGTAGATCGGCCAATTTAGTCTCGTGATTCTGTTGCACGATCAGAAGTTGGAACATTTAATTTGTACTCCGTCATATGGCGTTTCGCGCCCCCCAATCCCCCCCCCCCCCAATTCCCAAATGGGTTTATACCCCCATTATTCCTCCCGAACCTGTTACCTGCAGACAATCAATCGTTGAACCTCTATCTGTCTCTGTTGTGTCTATATATACGTCTTCTATCACAGCAGGATGTGTCACTTCTGTAAAGATAAAATGTATGTGTGACTGGGAAATGGGAGGGGGGTTTATTGTTTTTTTTTAAATCTGTCCTTTGCTTTGAAAACACACTATACCGCACGCTGTTATGATCGATGATTGAGGTTCATACTTTTTATATGAGAGAAATTATTGTAAATAAAATAAAGAAGCGCTTATTATAACCTTAATATGCTGTGGCTGTTCATCTTGTTTTGACATGGATGAGTTTTTGCAAAACGTATGAATGATTACCCCTGAATATGATCAGGCTTAATTGTTGTAATCTCTAAACCTCGTCTGGTTCTGACAGACTGGTAGTGTGTGCAGGCTGGGTGGTTCTGGTGTGTGATAATCCGGTTGAAGTATGTAGGCCTACCGCGACTGCGGCGGCGGGCCCGGGAGAACAGATAACGAGACAGTATCACGCTAAAGGTTCACAAAGTTTATTACACAACAGGAAACGTGGTGGATCATAATGACGTGACAATAAGATACGATACATGATAATGACTAATGCAGCAAGGCTGACCTTGCTGGTGCTGAGATGTCTCTCGTAGCCTATCCAAAAAGTATGCTACAGTACAGGCAGTACACAATACACAATAGGCCTACATATCAAGTACAAGTTCCAGTACACAGACTAAGATGTGTACTGTACATGGACTAATTATAACAAGGCTGAACGGGAGCAGCTCCTATAGAGCTACTGTTGTAGTTCTCGAGTCCTTGACTCCTAGTCTGGTCACATTTTCACTTGCTCTGTCTCGTCTTGTAGGCGGGTAAAAATATGGTTTGACCCTAAAAAATTTGCAACAAAAGGTTTCTCAACTTTTTTTTGTAGTATTAGGTGTCCTTAATAACATACTAAAAGTTTACCAAAGTTTGACCACCCGAAAGGTGTTATTTTCAAGATGGCCGCCGCCAGTTCTTAAAATACCATTACTCCTCCATTATTCATCCTATAAAAATAATTTTGGTGTCTAACACTATGTTTTGGTTATCTAGGAATCCAATTAGCATATATAAATTCTATAAAAGTACAATGATATATTAAAGCAATTGTTTATAAGGTTATAACAGTGTAATAGGACATTTCCCTTTTCTATAATGCCGTACTGCTGTATAGGTGAATTCATCACCTATACACAATTCGCATTCTGTTGAAGCTTTCAGGAGATTTATTTTGATACCATAACAATAAGGAATATATTCATTATTACTGGGTGGTACAGTGGTACTGTCATGTGACATTTGTAAAAGCATGGCTGCCAAGTGATAGACTGCATGGGAATATTAACCCCTGCCTACACCCCTGCCTAGAGCAGGGGTGTCGAACTCAACTTGGGGCGAGGGCCGCATTGGTCAAAAGGTCACTTGATGGGGGCCACAACCAGTTGCGGACGCACGCTCGATGTCTCAGTCAGTCACTGCTATAATATCTATCTATCTATCTATCTATCTATCTATCTATCTATCTATGTATGCTCAGACCCAGCCAGCCAGCCAGCAAGCCACACACATAGTGCTCAGACCCAGCCAGCCAGCCAGCCACACACATAGTGCTCAGACCCAGCCAGCCAGCAAGCCACACACATAGTGCTCAGACCCAGCCAGCCACACACATAGCTCCGTAAGGGAGTGGTTGCACCACTCAAAAAATCTTCAAAAAACTGTAGAGGCTACTGGAGATTGGAGAACCTGATTTGGACATGATCTGATGCAGGACAATATTATGTCACTATGACAGAAAGAGAAGATGGGTCTGGCCACATTCATTTACCCCATAATCTCAGTGGAAATTGGGGAATATGTTGACAATAGTCGACAGCTCTGCCAATTAATAATCGATTAATTGAACCCACCCCCCATATTAATCAATATCACAACATGGAGGTCTTAGAACTACCACCACAGGGACAGACAAGCCCCAATCTCTCAAGCTCTCAAGTGCCCCATAGCTTTAATGGGACATGTACTGCATGAGCCACCTCGGACATGCATAGAGGAGAAGACCATGAGGGTCTTCTTAACTTTGCTCTTCTGTGCTCCAAGTCCCCAGGGAGAAATCCAGTGACCCGCCCCACTCTCCATACTCCCCTGTACCCACCTGAGGGGAACCCTAGTCCCACTAAACTCTAGACCGGACCCCCCTTTACCTTCTCACCCAACCCCACCTATCATACTCCCCCCTCTGCACCCGGTAGAGACTTAGGTTCTGACTACTCTGCACTAAGAGTAAGTAGAGCGTCGCAGTCCCGCCCCCTCGAGAGAGACGGAGAAGAAATCACCGTTCATTTGCCTCATAGACTTTTCAAAAAGTATTTATTTAAAGACGTTTACGCCGCGGACAAAGCCAACTCTTGTCGTGACAAATCATGACAATAAACACAATGTTTTGGGCCAAACAAAGAATTAGAAAGTAGAAAAAAACAGCAGATTACAACACTTTTCTTCTTTGTAATTATTTGTTTGGTCCAAAATATTGTGTTTGTTGTCATCATTTGTCACGACAAGAGTTGGTTTTGTACGACGCTTATAATGTCTTTCAATAAATACGTTTCGAAATGTCTATGGGAAAAATGCATTGGGAATCGCGGGACTGCGACGCTCTATAATGCAAGAAATTAGTTTTGGGTGGGGTGTATAATGATGAATTATTTACAGTAGTTTGAGCCAAAGTTTATCCACCAAGCTATCCAAAACAATATTGCAATCATGTAGGCTATTATCTATCAACTGACAATATTCTCTGCCACTACCTTCTGAATTACTGAAAATTGTGACTATTAGTTTTGTTGTGTTTTGAGGATATCTTGAAACCATATTCCAAAAAATATATAAATATTCAGACATTTATTAAATATTTAGTTTAGTTAACTTGAAACGGGTGACTATTTCAGAGGGTTTTAACAGAGTCACAAACACAATATTGGATTTCACAATTATCTAATTGTATCTCTGCAATTTGAACAAGTTCAATGGACTCCTAGACCCCAAAAACATAGGGTTAGACACAAAAAGTACTTGTCTAGGATGAATAATGAAGGAGTTAGGCTATTTTAATGGTTTTTAGGCCATCTTGGACGCCATCTTGAAAATAACACCTTTCGGGTGGTCAAACTTTGGTAAACTTTTAGTATGTTATTAGGGACACCTAATACTACAAAAAACTGTTGAGAAACCTTTTGTTGCAATTTTTTTGGGGTAAGGTGCTTTTTTTCATAGATTTACTCGCCTATTGGTCTTGCACGTAATTTGACTCTGTCTTGGACCAATCAAGGGGCTCGGGACTCTTCCCCGGGTCCCCCACCGAGTCCACTTGAGTTACGAGTCACTGCAATGCAATGACATTGTGCAGTGTTATTTATACCTAGAGTATGAGGAGCCCATTCACCAGAGTTGTGTGTGTGTGTGTGTGTGTGTGTGTGTGTGTGTGTGTGTGTGTGTGTGTGTGTGTGTGTTATAATGCTACCACAGTATGTTCAGATTGTGAAGATAAAATGTAATTTCACTTCTCTGCCACTAGAGGTCACAGGCAGCCTGCAAATGAGAAAAGCATTTGATATTCATCATTGTCACTCCACACAACAATATACATGACTGGAACTGTTGCAACAATACTTTATCTGTTGAACAGTTTAAGTTTGATCTTAAACACTTGGTCATCAGTGGTTGAATTTTGTCTAAAAAAAATCTATTTTGGAATACCACAACAGACATACATTCATTGATTTGACATAAATTATATGGATATCATATATTCACTGTTATGAGTGAGAAATGCCCTACTCAAATTAATCATAACATTCTAAACGGGGAATGTAAATATAAGCAATGATAACATGTTTATTAGATTGATTAGTACACTTGGGCTGCTTAAAAGTGTGTGGTCATGAATGATTCAGGTATGTATAGAATCGGGCATACAAGACAAAGGAACGACACCAATAACAGCCTCTACTCTTCCAACACCTACCTACCTTCATCGAACTGGAATTTTTGATTGGTAAAAAAGTAACTTTGCACAGTCGCACCAAAGTTCTGGATAACTTTAAAACTATACTGTCACAGATGGAGAAGTGGCGAATAAACAGACACCTGCAGCGTCCTCTCACATCCCGTCCACAAAGCCAGCCTAAATGCGACAACTTCACTAGCTTGCATCTGTCCTTATTCTTTCTCTGCTCTCGGGCCTTTGATATGTATATATAGGCAGGCACTGCTTTTCTTATAATCCTTTTGATTTCATTTACCAGAAGAATAATTTGGGATGGGGAGAATGGGACACATGCAGACACCCTATGTATGGTGCACAGCTGACAGAGCTCATAAATTAAATGTATATAGGCTACTGTAGAAGCTGTGATAAACACATTTTACAAATGTCTTCCCTGCTGTGTGTGTGTGGTCCATGTCAGTTTCCAATAAGGAAGTTTTTTTTAAATAATATAGTAAACATGTTGTGTTGCCATGAAACTTAATGCATTAAGACCGGAGTCAGATTCTACAAATGCCTTCTGAACCGATGCTTATCAAACTGTTTTGTGCCCAAAGTGTTATTTATTTGGATGCAGATCCCCCATCAGAAAATGCTTTATGGAGGTGTCCCAGGGGCGGGTGGTCCTCTGGGCAGCGGGACCCCACCTCTTAAGGCCCACTGAGGGGTGCTGAAGAAATAGAAAATGGGGACAGCATGGGGACAGTATCTCAGGTAGCAGTCAGGGGTCAAGTGTCTTGCTCAGGGTCACTTTGATACACTGCTGAGGCCTGGAATTGAACCTGAGACCTCTGGGTTCCAAGGCGGGCTCTCTCATCATTCAACTGTAGCCGCACCTTATGCCACAGTATGCTTGTGCACATGTGTGCGTGCGTGTGTGTTGGCAGCCACACTGGCCAGACCTGCCTGGTGCAGAATACTATACGATCTGTATGTCTTTTTTGAGTGGTGCAACCACTCCTACATCCAGCTTGCAATGTCCGTGTACCTGTGTACCTGTGTACCTGTAACTATGAGCACGAGTATGTGACTTATTTATACCAGTAGGGGGCGCCAGAAACAGAGAGAGGGTAGGTGCTGTGTCTCTAATGAGAGAGAGAGAGAGGGGGGGGGGGGGGGGGGGGGGGGGGGGTGAATTGCACCACTCAGTTCACACGTGTGTGATTTTAACTCTATGCCTGACCTTTTATTCCCCTCTTATGTTGATGATTATATGCATACTATGTTATTGTGTCTGATATGTTATGACCTGATTTGTGTCCTGCCTGTGAAGCACTTTGAACTGCAACTCTGTATGAAAGGTGCTATATAAATAAAGTTTATTATTATTATTATTATTATTATTATCCAAGGCGCTTTACAAGGTGCATTACATTAACCCATTCACACACACATTCATACACCGATTGCGGCGGTAGCCATGCAAGGTGCCAAGTGCCAACCAGCACATCGGGAGCAATTTGGGGTTCAATGTCTTGCCCAAGGACACTTTGACATGTGACACAGGAGGAGCCGGGATTCGAACCGCCGACCCATGGATCATTGGAAGACCTGCTCTACCTCCTGAGCCACATTCGCCCCTATTTTACAATCTCCTTAACTATAAAAGCAGGTCCTCAAACTCAGACTGCATTGAACTGAACCTTCTATTGCAGCTGAACATACACTGACACAGCACACTCACAAGTCCTTTGTTCTGAACAAGGTCCAACTTTAAAGACTTCAAGTTTGTTGTTGTTGCAGTTCTGTTTCTGCATGCTGTAACAGGCCACTTTGCTCCTCGTTGTGATCTCAACTTGAAGTTAGATATAGTTGAAGAAGATAGAAAAGTTAATTACTTTTTGAGTGAAAGCCTCCTTTTCAACTACTCCAATATACAACTACTCCAGACTTAGTGGTGACATGTACTCCATCTACCCCTCCGCTACACCTGTAGTGTCAAGGTCTACTAGTCATCCAGAGAAGAGTGGATGGCACGGTGAACTTCTACAGACCCTGGGCTCCGTACCAAGCTGGGTTTGGAGACGCATCAGGCGAGTACTGGCTGGGACTGTTGAACATGCATCTCCTCACCAACAACAGAAAGTATCAGCTGAGGGTGGACATGGAGGACTTTGAGGGAAACACAGCGTTTGACTCTTAAGGCCTATTATATTCATAGTCTGGATTTTCGGTGGTGAGGTGACCACCACTCCGGTGGTGAGTAAAAACAGAGAGAGGGGCTGGAGCGGTGGCGGTGGTTTGCTCTTCACCACGGCTCGTGACGTCATGTTGTAGTTCGGTGGTCACCTAAGCACGGAGAATCCAGACTATGTATGAGCCTTTTACTCCTCTTTCTCTGTGGGTTCTGGGTAATTTAAGCTGCATGAAATACATACTCTCCATTAATTTAGTGGTTGCAACTGTATTATAACTCAAATCATGAACACAGTGTGTGATTTCCGTGAAATTATGCACGCATTGGTCACACGAAAGCATGAAAGTAGCAGATCCACAGAGTCGAGAATGACATTTGTATAAGCAGTAGCCTATGGTGTGAATGTTGTCTCTATGCAGTGGTTCTCAACATGGGGCTCGCACTCGCAACCCCAAGAGAGAGGTGTGTGTGTGTGTGTGTGTGTGTGTGTGTGTGTGTGTGTGTGTGTGTGTGTGTGTGTGTGTGTGTGTGTGTGTGTGTGTGTGTGTGTGTGTGTGTGTGTGTGTGTGTGTGTGTGTGAGAAATACTGGGGAAGTTAGGTGTACCAGCAAAGTTCTGCAACCTCCTGCGGCAGCTACATAATGGTATGAAGGCATGTGTGAGCAACGGTGGCCAACAATCCCCATTTTTCAGTGTGGATGTGGGGGTCAAGCAAGGGTGTGTCCTAGCCCCAACCATATTTAATGTATTCATCTCCTCTGTCACCCTCCTGTCCCATAAACACCTGGACCCCACGGATGGGATACACATACAATACAGGCTGGATGGTAACCTGTTTAACATCCGTCGCACATAAACTGTCTAGGCTTTCCACATATTCTGCCTCCAAAGGATCCTGGGTCTGACCTGGGCCGACAGGGTGCCATACACTGAAATATACGACCGGATCAACACACCCAGCATTACAGCACTCCTTGGCCAAAAACACCTCAGATGGGTCGGGCATGTGATCCGTATGCCAGCCCATCGCCTACCCCGACAGATCCTGTATGGCCAGCTTCAAGCCGGTCAAAGGGCTGCCGGAGGTCCAACAAAGAGGTACAAGGACCACATCAAAACCCTCCTGAAGAAGTGTGACATCAGACCACCAGCGCTGGAGTCCCTGGCTGTTGATCGCCACACCTGGAGCTCTACCTGCCACCAGGGAATCGCTCACCTTCAGGAGAGGTTCACAGAGAGGAGAGCACAGCGGCGTGCACAGCGGCACCAGCGTACCAGCGGTCCAACGACCACCGCTGCTGCCTTCCCCTGCCCCTCCTGTGACAAAATATGCGGATCACGCATTGGTCTGAGCAGCCACCTGGCTATGCATAGACGACAGACACAACAGTGATCATCCCATGAACCATATTTGGAGCAACGTCATCATCGACATCGATGGACTGCCATAAGCAAGTAAGTGTGTGTGTGTGTGTGTGTGTGTGTGTGTGTGTGTGTGTGTGTGTGTGTGTGTGTGTGTGTGTGTGTCCGTCCATATCGCTATTGCTTTTAGTTGAGCCTTTAAATTTGGTTTTAAGGCTTGGTTGCTATTCATGTCCTCACTGCATTGCTATAATTTCAATGTTGTTTTATAACTTTGCTTTCCCTTTTTCTTCATTGCTCTGTAGAGCACTTTGAGCTGCATTTCATGTCATGAAAGGTGCTATGTGAATGTGCCTGTGAATGAGTATGAGACTGGTATGGGGGCGGTGCTGCAGCCTTGGCACCGCCCACTGCAGCGAGCTCTGCCTCCCTGTCCTCTTCTACGTCCTCAGAACACACATAAGAAGAGGAGGTTTTCACTCAAAAGGTCATTCACTTCGATATCTTCTTTCAACTGTATCTAACTTCAACTGTATTGCAAAAATGTCAGGCCGAGGGAAGGGAGGAAAAATTAAATGATGTCTCCCAGGGCCTCCGCCTACAGGCAGGCATGGGTATCACAGATGCTTCTAGCAATGCACAGTGTCTTATACTTTTACATAAGAAAAAACTCCAAAGTAAACATGTCAGTGCAATTGTAAATGAAAATGGTGTCATGATAGAGGATGAGAAAACGAAAAGGTAAACTGTTAGAAACCTGTGTGAAAAAAATTACCAGAAAGTCAACATTAATGGAGGCTGCATGCCTTCCTTGATTAAATTATTTTTGGGGAGGTTGGCCGTAATTCTACGGGTGGCCCGGGGTGGGGAAATCACCAGACAAGAGGTGAGGGTACCATAAAGAGTTGGATATAATAAATGAGCACTTAGCACTTTACGAAGAGGTTTCAGGTTCCAAATTAAACCATGACAAAACAGAAGGTGTCTGGTTTGGGAGGAGTGAGACAAAGCCAAATTTAAATATAAATGACACAGAAACTATGACAGTTCTGGGGGTAAAGTTTTGTAATGAATCCAGCTATGAAAAGAACTGGGATGGTAAAGATAAAGAAATAAAGGATGAATTAGAAAAATAGGAAAATAGGTCATGTTGTTATGGAACAAAGATAATAATTATAAAAACATATGTTTTGGCAAAACTGCTATTTTTGGCAACTATATTTCCTCCTACGGACCAGACACTGAAATAAATAAATAAAACAATGGTTACTTTTATATGGGGAACCACTAGAGAAGTTACAAAAAGAAACCTATTATATAAGAGTAAAACATATGGAGGACTTGGGGTTGTGGACTTGGGACTTAAACTAAAGATTTCATTTTGTAAACACATAGCATCTGGTTTTAAACGAAGGGCTATATGGATAGGGGAGGCACAGAGCTGGACAAAAAAGAAGGGCCGGGCAAGGAGCTCAGTGCCTTATTTTAAAGTCATGTATGGCGAATTGATGTCAAACTCTGCACATTTAAATATTGACTGGACTGATATGACTAGTAAATGTATATATGGTAAGATATGTGATGACTTATATGGTGGCATTTTTCCCTACAAATATCTGGATGAAAATCAAAAGCGGGTGTGTATTAAAAATATTAGTAGTAAAAATATCTCTGAAAAGAAGAGAGACGTCATGTGGCTGGTCTCTGTGAGAAGACTAGCTGTACGAGCAGTTGTAAAATGGAGCTGCTTCGTTAGAACCGTTAAATGCCCAATTTTAAATTGTGGTGCAGACGAGACAATTGAGCACCTGCTAGTGGACTGCCAAAGGTCTAGCTTTGTATGGGGGAAAATGCCACAAATTGAAGACAAATAACTCTTGACGCACGAAACAAGAAACTGACACCATGGCACCTATTAACATTGTAAAAAAAACAAAAAAAACACACTTTTGTATTGAAATGCATTGATTGATATATATTTATATTATTGTAACGTATGTGTAGGCCTATATATGTAATTTTGCATAAATTGTAAACCTGAATAATTTTCAATAAAGTATATATAAAAAGCGAAAAGCAATCATCCACACTTGTGGATATTTTTATTTATTTATTATATATTGTAATCCGTAGGACTGTGAACCAATACGTTTCATAGCACCACCCCCTCAGCTCAGCTTGTGAGGTAGCTGGCCAGCCAATGCCATAGGGAATAGGCCGTGTTTCACCCAGTTTGATTTCTGTCAGGCTGTTGGGTGCGTTTTGTTTGTGCTCGTAGCATCGAGGTTTTACTAATATAGGGTTAACTGTCTCTAGGTTGATTTATGTCAACAACCTCCAGTTTATTTATGTTTTACTCTTTTTCCTTGTCAGAAATTGTGGAGCTCTTGATTTAGTAGACAGCGCTGTCAGCGTGTGTGTACACAGTACAGAGAAACCAAGGTAGGCTTGCTTCGTACTGAAACAGCACAAACGAGCCTTTAATTCAAGTTGAATTGTTTTCCAGTTATTCATGCAAATGCTTGTCTCGTTGTTAGACGCAGAGGCGAGCGGCGAACGAGCCTGGCTAATGTGTGTCCGTCCACAACAAAGTATTGAGGTATAGGCTTGTGTCCGTATTGCTTTTTATATATACTTTATTGATAATTATTCAGGGTTTTAAAATGTATGCATAATATTACATCGAAGTTACATTTGACAAGTAGGCCTAGGCCTACAAAAATATTTTCAATACATTTTGTTTTACAATGTTAAGTGCCATGGTGTCAGTATAGTTTTTCTTTAGTCAAGAGTTCTTTGTCTTTTCAGTTCAGTTTGTACTGTTTAAATACCACCTCTCCAGTGAATCACCATGGCACACCTGGTTTTCCACCGTTTGTTCACCACTGTGCAAATAACCGTCCAGTAAAACTCTTGCTCTATGGTAGCCCCTCTCGGAACCCTCCATAAAGCTTTTCTGAAATTTGGATGAGTTTTATGTAGGGTCCCTGTTCATAACTATATTTTCGTATGGGAATTCTGGAACGCGGGCATACATAATGCTCTCTAAGATCGTATCTGCGGCGTTTGACGCCTTTTTTTGTTTGAGTTATTCTGAATTCGTGAACTTTAAGTACCTATACATACCGCTGCGAATATCTCCTGTGGCGCGGAAGCCGTTAAGTATTTTTGTTTTTGTTTGACCGATTTGGTCGCTTTATTTCTTCTTGTTTGTTTACCGTTTATTGTACCGCCTCCCGGTGTGCGGTTGGCTTGTGCGGCTACGTCCCTGCCTCTGATCTGCTCTGTCATAGCTATAGCGCCACTAGCTAGCCAGATAGGCGGTACAATGAGGTGTCAATAAACAAGGAAGGAAGAGAAGAATCAAAGCGACCAAATCGGTCAAACAAAGATTAAAAATACTTAACGGCTTCCGCGCCACAGGAGATATTCGCAGCGGTATGTATGGGTACTTATACTTCACATATTCAGAAACCCTCACACGAAAAAATGTTGTCAAAGAGCGCAAACAGGCCATAAACACGTTGTTTATGTTTTATGTATGTCTGCGTACCAGGTGGCATGGTACTGCTGGAACAGGACCCCATGCTCTGTGTCGTCAAAAAGTCAGAAACTTCAGTAGCATTGGGTTCTGCTTGGAGGGCTAGCTCTATGGTAGACATATTTTCTTCAAAGACCCCCATACATAGCAGCATTGTAATTTACCTTAATTTCCCCCACACAAAGCTAGACCCCTGGCAGTCTACTAGCAGGTGCTCAATTGTCTCATCTTCACCACAATTTAGAATTGGGCATTTAACAGTTTAAACGTAGCAGCTACATTGTACTACTTTACTACTACGATTTTGTGCCCCTCCAGTCCAGATTGGCCAGTAGTAGGCCTACTCTACCCTACTGTACCAATATTTTAATGTTTTACAAATGTTAAATATACAAGTTCTTCATGATTATTGTAAATATATACATGTTCAGAATAATGGAATAGTTAATGTAAATACAAGGTAATATATGCATGCAGAAGACATTATAATGCTCAACATATTTGTATTTCTTTGTTTGTTGTTGGTGCTGCTGCATAATTGTAGCCTACTTCACTTGTAGCCCTTTTCAAGCATCACTTTGTTAATAGGTGACTATTTGTTATACATAGGAGGGTTTGAAAAAATAAGTGCCCCCTTTAGAAAAAAGTATGCTGATTTGTGCCTGGAGAGGGCACTGCCAGCCACATGATCATTTCACCAAGATATTTGTAGGGAAAAATGCCACCATATAAATCATCACATATGTTACCATATATACATTTACTCGACATTTCAGTCCAGTCAATATTTAAATGTGCAGAATTTATTTATACCCACAAATCACCGTACATGACTTTAAAGATGGAGTGCCACATTTTTTGTATTTTTCATTTCCTCCAACAACCCTGATCACCTTAACAGGGTATGTGCTAATTTGCATAAGCAATTATTAATCAATTGATGTATATGATTGTTTGGCTACATCAGTATTGTATTCAGAATCTGATTCCGAGTACAACCATGACAAGCACTTTAGCTATATGGTAAATTGTGAGGCTATTAATCGAGGTTTGTATTCCATAACAGATTGGGCCTCATACTGTGAACCGCTGTTCTTTTTATCTTTTTTGTTTTGGGATTCAAGTCTATGCACTATGCTGCTATAGTTTTTATATTTGTTTTAGTTGTACTATATAATTTAGCCCAAGTGGCGTTATAAAAGGGTCCTCACTGTTACTGCTTTAACCACAGGGTTAACTAGTTAACCGCCAAAGATGGAGTTGCACTCAAGGACTACTGTCCCTTTTACAGTGTGGTGTTTTTTTGGCTTTCTGCCTTTAGTATTCCTTTGCAGTGATCTATTGCAGTGTTTAATGCCAACTATACTTGGCTCATAGTGATATTGTGCTTATTTGCAGTGCTTAACCGTGTGTTTATGGACATGGTAAATGAGTGCATCATAGTGAAAATTATACAAATCCCTTTATCTGTGTAGTGGAGGACTTAGTAACCTTGTATTGGTAATCTGTGAATAGTGAATATACGTTTTAAAGGAAATGTCAATACTCTGTACTCAGAATTAAGTTATATTCCCATGAAGCAACCGACAATTATTGTTCACTCAACTGAACTTCATATGTATTCCGGGTCTCCCACCCTGTAATTGGGAGTGGTGTAGTATTACTGTGACATTAGGAGTATGTGGCGACTCCATTTGGTTACAAATGCGTAATCCAGGCTGTTGAGGCCGCCCACTACCCTGGGGCCCTATAGAGCACCGAAGTCTGACGTCACTTTCAGTAGAGGGCGTCTGTCCCCAGGTTCATGTATTTGTTTAGTTGCATTGAAATCCCCATTGAGGCGATTTGAGATCGCCTCATATAACAACTGTGTTTGAAAAATAAACATGTCACCCCGGCCGCTTCACTCATATGGATATGAAGAATCAACTGACTGAGAGAAAACGCTAATGTTACTGCTGCTGAATTAGTTAGATTTTCGCTAGAAGCAGACTGTATCATATATGAGTGACTGACTGTTGCAAACGATACAGAGACACCTTCCCGACAATAACGCCGAGACAGCTTGTTTATTTTTGGACCACAACGCTTATAGTAGACGATATTAAGATCACCCCATGTTAATCTCCATAGATAAATCACTTCCGCGAACCAGGGGAATCGTCGGGATGAGCGAGTTACGTCAGGACTTCGGTGCTCTATAGGCAGTGTGTACCAGATTACTCTGGTGTGTCCCCTCCCCCCTGACGCCCCATTACAAGCATATGAGCGTTCAGAAGTTGGGGCTTCTTTTCCCCATGTTCCAATGCCCAATTTGCCCATGGGTTGAGCATTCCTTGTCAAATCACCCATATTCAGGACAGCTGACATCTGCTGAAAGGCTGGCTTTTTTATTGCTGGTTGGGCCTAGTATGGGCAAGAGAATGTTCCGTGCAAGTGCCGAGTGTTCCTTATCCCAGTTCAGTTTTCTCTTCTTTGACCAACAGCAATGATGCTCAGGTGGGTCTAAATCTCTCAAAACATTCTGCTCAGCCAATCTGAAATGATAAATGGTACATTATTATTTACATATTTTGTTGTATTGTCTTAATCTGAGGTATTGAGCTGCCTATATTGTATTTGTATGTTTTACAAATTGGGGGGGGGGGGGGGGGGGGGGTTGTCATAGTATTGGGTTTCAAGCAGTGTTTGTATGCCACATGGGGAGGAGGGAGACAAAATAAATTGCTCCTATGACAATGACATTGAACCCAAACGATCCACTTTCCTCATTCCTCAGCCATAAAGATGTGTTGCATGCATATTATGACAGCTTGACAGCATCACCATGGCACCTGGTGATTGATCTGATTTTCATCAGATCAAGTTCTACACGCTGTGTTTGGTTTGGCAAGGTAGCTTAAATGGTTGTCATGCAAAAAACAAAAAAAACAACACACCCTACAAGCTAGACTTGATTTGATATGATTCATTAGACGTAATAATTGCATGTCAAATACTTCTCACGGGAACGTCAAGGATAAATTGGCAATAGAACACTGTCTGGAACAGGGAAACTTGAGAGACAAAACAGATACATGAAGAGTGATTGATGAACGACATGCCAGGATTATTTATTTATAATCTTGGCGAGAGAGCTGTGCATTAATTTGATGCACTTCAATAACTGAAATCGCCACACTGCAGGAACAGTATTTGCTAGTTAATAGCTGTTATTGACAACACGTTGTGAGCTTGTAGATTGGCTATTTTAACTATTCAAATATGTTTTTCAAAAATAACAAAAAGGAAAAAAAGGCAAAGTAGTTTAGGGATATTGTTTGTGTGTGTGTGTGTGTGTGTGTGTGTGTGTGTGTGTGTGTGTGTGTGCGCGCGCATGCACACACGCTATGGCTCCATACACTGTATTAATCCATTAATCCGTACATTCATATTACTCATTCAGTGCATAGATAGATGATAGAATATCACAGTTCCCTCTCGAATACATGTCAACTCCACCACCGTGCTGCTGTACTGATACACAGGATCCATCCACTGTTACCATGTATTTAACACTGTTCTACAGCTAGACTCTCTCTTTCCCTCTCTCTCTGGGTAGTGATTTGAATGTAATTACTTTCATATTTTGAGTTCATGACAATTAGAATTCATGATTTCAATGCACTCCTTAAAACGGATTTACATGATTAAAAATATAAATGAAGGAAACGAAAAGAGAAACATCCAAAACAAATGCCTTTAAATGGAAAACTCTGGTGCCTCCTGGTCCTTTTTTGTACGCAGAGCGAGGTACGCAAAGCGAGGGCAGAACCGTTCCAGCGGATTCACCCGTTATCACTGTATTAAATACACGAATACACAAAATATCAACCGTTATCAGCACCTTTGAATACGGCCAATATGGCCATACTGGCATACTCACCCAATACTGAAACAGTGAGTATGCCAGTGCTGATAACGGTTGATTTTGTGTATTTAATACAGTGATAACGGGTGAATGGGGTGCAGCACCGTTCTCATTCACCCAAAGGAATTATCCTTGTTACCTTTTTAAGTGAAATCTTAGTAGTTAACAAAAATAGTACTGTCACTTTAAGACCCTTTGAAAGAGCAAACGATGTAAATAGACCTTAATAGACCCAAATAGAAATTTAGAGGACTGTAAAGATTCAGAGTTATACAATATAGCCATAATCGTTACACAATCCCATTGTCTGAATAATGTCTCTATATAGAATTTTAAGATGTCACAGTTGTTGTATTGTTGTGATTGGTTGAGAATAGAGTTAATGTCCCGTCATGATGAGGGTCAACGACAGAGTAGGCCTACAGCATCTTGCAATGGGTCTGGTCCACAAGATTCGTTACACCACCAAGATACCCATGTACCTGTCTAAATACTTCCTTAATGTAAAACGAAGTCCACACCCACAACACCAGAGGGAGTGCAACAAACCATGTACAACCCAGATTCGGCACAAACAAGGGACTAAATTATTTTCGCTCCTATGCCACCAAAATGTGGAACGCCCTACCAACAGTCATTAAGACATGGGAATCCCTTGACTCCTTCAAAACCGCTCTCAAAGGGCACCTACGGATGGCTGCAATTCGAAACTGGCCTCTGTAAGATCTGAATCCCCCCCACCCCACCCCCCCCCCCTTTCCCCTCACTGTATATGTATCTTTTCCCTTTTTGCTTCCTATATGATGAATTCCTGTTCTGTTCTTTAGCTACATAGAAATGTCTATTTGTATGTCTCTAAATGTTTTGATGAATTGAACAATGTGGAACCTGTTGTAAACAAGTGTAATGCTTAATTGGGTCGTCCACTCACAGTTAACAGTCTTTGTATTGAGTTTGTGCTTGAAATGTACTGTAAATTCTGCAAACTGTTAATAAATATTTCAATCAATCAATCAATCATGACGGCTGATCCGGATGTAGTGATGGCCGATCCAGAGCTGGCCTAATCCTATTGGCCAGTCAAGGGATGATGTGCTCATTGCACCATTATGGAAATTAAATTTGCCCAGTCTTTGAACATTTAAAAAAATATATGTTGAAAAAGTGGCTGATGGGCAAGTTAGTATAGTGCTGTATTTATCTATTTATTGTCTTTTGTTTAATTGATCTATGATGGCCGGTTGTAAATGTCATTAGTATTATTCCTATCATATGCTGTAACTATTTATTTATTTGGATCACAATGGAAATAAGTTCTCAGACTTTTTGTGCAATCCTGATGGTTCTGTACGGCTATGAATTGTATCATGAATATATCAAATAACTCAAATCAAAAATCAAATGGTGCAACCAGAGTAGACTATATGGAGTAGACTATAGACTATAAATAATTTATAAGACGAAAAACAAAACAAATAGTGTTGTCTCCTGACTTTCTTTTCTTCTTTCTAATGATTTGATCGGCCCAAAACATTGTGTTCATTGTCATGATTTGTCACGATCCGAGTTGGCTTTGTCCGCGGCGTAACCGTCTTTAAATAAATTAAATAAGAAGTGCAGATGGGAGAATGCATTGGGTTTTCATTTCCTGGGCCACTCGTTTTTCTGAAAGGAGGAGGGACTGCGGCGCTCTATATGGAGACAAATCTTTGGACAGATCAAAAAGTCGTGTGACACGTTGTCATAACTAGAGGAGAAACGTGCATCTTAATCGATCAATTTTGTTTAAAAAAACAAAACGAAACAAATCAGCATTCTTTTGTTCCCTGGCATTGGCCGAATGCATGACACTACAGTCTCACCCCTGCTTTACCTTTGCCGTTGGCAGACAACCGCACCCCACAATCCCTCCAAACAATTTATATGGGATGGGCTGTGTGTTGACTCTCTTTTGTTCTAGCCAAGAACAGTGACCTCACTAAGCCGTTCACAGAATCTTGTAACTTTAGTTATTATGGTGTGGTACTCACTGTAAAGCCTGCCCTCCAATTCACACACTTTCATCTTCTCCATAAATCAGGTGCTTTTAGTGCTACGTTCTCATGTTTAGGCTCCAGAAACACGGCCAGCATTGTTACCATCACAACAGTAAGCGCTCCAGAAATAACTGGGCACGTTCACTCCTTTTGCCAATATCTCTTCTCACCCTGTCTGTGTTCCCCTGGTTATCGACAGCCATGTCGCTGATGGAACTACTACCCCAGTCACTATGTAAGATGACCCGTTGCAGTTGATTTGTATCTCTAATTGCAGTTGTTCCTCATGCGTGAGTGCATGTTGACCCCAGGAAGATAATGGGGATCCTAATAAAGTCAATGAAGTCCATAAACAGAGTGATGTACTCACCACCACATTGACACTGTCGTGCACCAGCGAGGCATGCGTGTTTGCACATTGTGTTTTTGTTGTGTGTGTGTGTGTGTGTGTGTGTGTGTGTGTACGTGTACGTGTGTGTGTGTGTGTGCGTGTGTGTGTGTACATTCTGACCTCATTGTGAACATAGATGATCTACCTGTACAAACCCACAATGCAACACGATGAGCTGTCAATCCTGCTCTGTCAGTGTTACAGGAATTCAGTCTCTCTGTGTTCACATTCCAAAGACAGAAGCTAGTTTCCAGTAAGGAAGTTAATTAAACAAAAACATTACGACATGGCTGCCAAGTATTAACACCTTCTACGTGCTCATTCTCCCCTCTCACTTCTTCATAATTGACATACCTTGCTACTCGGGTCCTGCCCTACTTGGGACGAGTGCCCCCGCGTACCATAGTGGGGTCATGCCTATGTTCCCTCAGCCCTATGTTCCCTCAGCCCTAGTATGTTCTCCCATTTCAAAACAGACCCTATGTTCCCTCAGCCCTATGTTCCCTCAATCCGATAAGTGCAAGTGCAAGTGTAATAAATGTAATGGTGTAATAAGTATATTAGTGTAAAAAGTATAATAGTGTAATAAGTGTAATACAGACAGCATTCTTTTCCAATGAAATTGTCTGAAAAAAGTCACTCGTTCTTAGCCATTAGATGGCACTATTTCCCCCCAAAACAGCTCGTCTCGTCTCGTCTTTTTTTCTCCTCATCTTTTTTCTCGTCTCGTCTTATTTTTCTCGTCTTGTTTCGTCTCGTCTTTTTTCTCTCATCTCGTCTTTTATTTCTCGTCGCATTTCTTTTTTTCTCGTCTTGTCCTTTTTTCTCGTCTTACCACGCATCTAAATCAAGGAAGCAGGTACGACTGCAATTCAACTTAATGTATTTTATCGGGTGCACGGTCTGGGAAGAACCTGTTAAACAAGAGAATACCAGCACTCATGGAACTGTCCTTAAAGGAACTTTATTGTTTCGATTTCCCAGAGTATAATTTTTCAGTTCCTTGTTCCTTGTTCCTTGTATATGACACTTGTTGTTCACAGCTCCCTTCAGGAAGGGTATGGGTATTTGTGACATGGGGTACCAGAGCTAAAGGAAACCCTATGGCTTTCCCGGTGGATTGTGCAGGAGGCCATCCAACTGGCTTATGCCAGTACAGGGTTTCAGCCTCCTGAAGGCCTTAGGACCCAGGATGCTGCCATACCCTGCGTAGAGCAGGGTATGCTCTGGTGTGGGCCTCTGCTGGTAGAATCTAAAGCAGCAGCATCAAATATTTGCAAGAAAAACAAAATAGGTCAAAATGGGCATATTGTTTTACAGCCCAATAAATCGTCTTCCATTGGCCTTCATTGAGTTGAGTGATTGACAGCTGACATGACATGACCCCTCTGTTACGGGTCTCTACGAGTAATCGCTGTGCGCAATATTGACCAGTCAAAACTATATATATCAATGTGTCAATGCATCAACAGAATCATTATGTCATAGGTATACATTATGGGGGCCTCGTATTTGGTCTTGAAACGCGCCTCCAGATTCCTAGTTCTTTTAGATCTCCATTTTAAAACACCTTTCTGTTTGCCGCTGCCTTATACACAGTTATTTCCCCCCCTTTCTCTTCTGGTCGATTGTCCAATGAATAGACGCTTGAGGCATCACCAAAGGTTTAGTTGTTTATTTGCAGACCCTGAGTGTAGTGTAACAACAAGTAGGTCTATATGCCACCCAACCTAATAATATACTGTAGGCTACTATGGAGTAGTCTATATTCTATAAATGTTAGAGGTGCATAGTTTTAATGCCTTTTTAATCAATCAATGAATACCTCATCATCGTCTTGGGTCATCCTTCTGCAGATATTATTGGAATGCATGAAATGATATGCATAGCTCTCTCTCTCTCTCTCTCTCTCTCTCTCTCTCTGCACTTAATGTTTGATATAGTGTGTGTGTGTGTGTGTGTGTGTGTGTGTGTGTGTGTGTGTGTGTGTGTGTGTGTGTGTGTGTGTGTGTGTAAAGGACCCCCTCTAAAATGGGAAGCTGCATCTCAAAGGGCTAAATGACCTCTCTGTACATTCTGACCTCATTCTGAACATATAGATGATCTACCTGTACAAACTCACAAGTCACAATGAGCTGTCAATCATGGTCCCTGTCAGTCACTGTTACAGGAATCCTCTGTCTGTTCACATTCCAAACACAGCAGAGAGTTTCCAGTAAGGAAGTTGATTAAATATAGTAAACATGTTGTGTTGCCGTGGAACATAACCCATTAAGACCTGAGGCTGATTCTACAAATGCCTTCTGAACCGGTGCTTATCAAACCATTTCATTCCAAGGACCCCCAACATTTTATTTATTTGGAAATGACTTGTGCAATGGACCCCGTGTCAAAAATCTTGAAAAAAACATTTTCGAGATTTTTCAAACGGGTTAAGAAACAGAAGATGTACAAGCTCATGGCACGGTACAAAGTGACACGCTGTGCGCTTGTACATCTGTTCTTTTCTATTAGCCCAAAATCCCCAAATGGCACAGATGCTTTTATCCAGGGTTATCGAGTTAATGTATATGTTTTCTTTCTTCTTTCAATCAAGCTCGTATTCAAAACATGAATTCATATCATGAATAATCGTGCATAGCTTTATTACAGAGACACTGACTGTCCTAGACATGTTATTCAGAACATAATAATAATAATAACAACAATACTAAATATATTATTATTATTATTATTATTATTATCATTGTGATATATGTCACTGTATATTTGCAGAACAGTCTCTGCATTTCTTCCATCCTTATTGACAGGAGCAGTCAAGGGTCACTATAGGGACAGCATGCGTGCGTGCATAGGTGAGTGTGTGTGTGCGCGTGCATGTTGACAGCCAAACTGGTCAGACCAAGAATACTTAGGCTATAGTGCAATGCCTTTACTGTCCATACGTCAGCATCCTTATAAAAGAGGGTCCTCTAACTCAGACTGCATTGAAACTTCTACTGCAGCTGGACATACACTGACACAGCACACTCACACGTCCTTTGATCTGAACAACAAGGTGCAACTTTAAATACTTCAAGATGCTACTTGTTGTTGCAGTTCTGTTTCTGGCTGTAACAGTCCACTCTGCTCCTCGTTGTGATCTCAACCTGGTTCGGGACTGTGATGAAATCTACAACAACGTCTCCAAACAGAGTGGAGTGTGCTCCATCTACCCCATCACTACACCTGTCAAGGTCTACTGTGACATGGACACAGATGGAGGGAAGTGGACCGTCATCCAGAGAAGAGTGGACGGCACGGTGAACTTCTACAGACCCTGGGCTCAGTACCAAGCTGGGTTTGGAGACGCATCAGGCGAATACTGGCTGGGCCTGGAGAACATGCATATCCTCAGCAACAACAGAGAGTATCAGCTGAGGGTGGACATGGAGGACTTTGAGGGAAACACGGTGTCTGCCTCTTACTCCTCTTTCTCTGTGGGTTCTGAGGCTGACGGCTACAAGCTGCAGGTTGCTGGCTTCAGTGACGGAGGAGCAGGAGACTCACTGACCTATCACAATGGCATGAAATTCTCAACCTTTGACAATGACCAAGACGCCTATGGCAAGAACTGTGCAAGTAATTTCTACGGTGCATTTTGGTACAAGTCCTGTCACTATGCTAACATCAATGGTGTTTACCTGTGGGGACAGGTAAACACTCTAAAACAAGCTGCAACAGGTGTAATCTGGCAGAGCTGGAAGGGTTATAAATACTCCCTGAAGGCTGTAGCGATGAAGATCAGACGTGTTCCTTAAACATGTTTAGGTTCACATGCATGTATCTTTGAAAGACATTTTTTTGGCGTTTTTCTTTTTTAAGGGCTATGCCCAGCTTTGTGTGTCTGTGTGTACGGTCCCATAGCGATGATTTGATTGGCTGAGCACTGCATGATGATAAGAGCGCCCCTCGAGTCAGTGTGATTTCTCTCTCTCTTTGTGACCGTTTAATCCTAAAATCATATATCTGTAGTGTATCACATCTTAATATTACAGTGGTGTCAGGGCTGTGAACTAAATATATAATCCAAGATGTTGTAAACTTACAGTATTGTTTCATCGTCATAAATAAAGAGATGCATGCAAAGACAGAGAGGTGTATTTGATATGACTTTATTTAAAGGTCGGGTCTATAATGCATTTTATTCACATTTACAATGCATGCTAAGGATCCATAACAATATTGTGTATGAAGTATTATAAGTGTTGGTCATTATTACATTAGCACATAACTATACTTATAAGTTATAAGTTATAACGTGTCTTCTTAATACATCAAGCCACAATGTTTATATAAGTCTGCTTTACTAAGTACAGTGTTTAGAGTGAATGATAGAGAGACTACTTTAAAAAAAATAAGCTTGCTACCAATATGCACTGGGTCAATACTGCATTCCTATTGTGGTACTGATTTTGTGTTTATTGTAATAATTGTTTACTTAATGTCATACTTAATAATAATATATAGCCTACATATTCCCCATGTAAAATTTCCAGAACCACATTAGACCATAGAAGGTTTGTTTGAAAAATGTGAGTGGTATCAGGCAGTTAGACGTAATGACATTATTGACATACAATGTACGTATATATTAAGGGTCCTGAACAAGTAGGCTAAAACTAGGCATTAAAAAAGTAGCCAATTATAAAAACAAGTCTATCATATTCATAATAATAGTCATACTTGACCAGAACATTATAACTACCATACTTTGTCAGCTATACAGAGTATTATTATATATTTATAATTGTATAAACAATATAATACAATTATATTAATTATTTCTAGTTTTAAAGCCTAATGCTTCTTGCTGTACATTGTTAAAAAGAGCATGTGGCTGGCCAGTCGGTTGGAGCATACACAAGAAGCTGGAGTGATACATTTATGTTTCATGGTGCAGGTTCAACTCATGAACTCATTAATAACGTAATGTCTGACCATTTTCCCAAGAAGATGAAATTCTGATGAATGAAAATGTCTTCTTTTTTTAAACGCTCCATATTGTGCCTCCCTTATCCATAAACTTATTTGCCATTTTTTTACTATTTTGAAAATAATTTGAAAATAATTCAACTAGCCGATCTACATCTACACGTTGTGAGCTTGCAGATCAGCTATTTGAACTATTTCAAAATAGTAAAAAATGGCAAATAAGTTTAGGGATAAGCGTTAAGGGGTGGCGCAATTATAGCCCTTAGCCTACACACTCAAAATGATTTAAAATGCATGCATAAATGTGAATACTTATTCATCTTAACTGTGTGTGTGTGTGTGTGTGTGTGTGTGTGTGTGTGTGTGTGTGTGTGTGTGTGTGTGTGTGTGTGTGTGTAGGACCCCCTCTAAAATGAGAAGCTGCATCTCAAAGGGCTAAATGACCTCTACATTCTGACCTCATTCTGAACATAGATGATCTATACCTTTACAAACTCACAATGAATCACAATGCAATATGATGAGCTGTCAATCCTGCTCTGTCAGTGTTACAGGAATTCAGGCTCTCTGTGTTCACATTCCAAAGACAGAAGCTAGTTTCCAGTAAGGAAGTAAATTAAACATAAACATTGCAATAGGGCTGCCAAGTTTTAACATCTTTGCACGTCACATGCCACACCTGCAATTCCACGTGCTCATTTTCCCCTCTCACTTCTTCATAATCGACATACCTTGCTACTCGGGTCCTGCCCTACTTGGATCGAGGGCAGGCATGCTGTCAAATGCCCCCGCAAACTATAGTCAGAGGCCTGGAATCATATATGCTATATGGAGCCTATATTCTATATTCTCATGGCACTTACATCTAAATAATGTTTGATATAAAGTGTGTGTGCATGCCAGGGGGGCAGTCAGACAGATATTTTGTGAAGCCTGAAATTCCTGAAAGTTCATATAATGGCCTGTTGTGGCGCTGTCACTGGACCAAAAAAAAACCCATAGCCCCATAGAATTCCATGTATTTGGGCCCAACTTCACCTAGACTGTATTACCTTAATAATAGAGCTGGGACTCGATTAAAAAAATTAATCTAATTAATCAGAGGCTTTGCGATTAATTCATCTAGATTAATCGCATTTTAATCGCATATCATTATTTGACCCGAGAACAGTGAGAAAGCAATTTTTTCAAATGGATTTTGGTATACTAGTGAATCAATGAATAGTGAATACATAAGTTTAAGCAATAAAACATTGTTTTTGTAGTAATAGGGGTAATAATTCTTTATTGAATAATTGCACACAACTGTGCTGTAATCCACGCTACCATCGGATAGCCTTTTAAATCCTATTTCCAATCCACGGGGACAAGCAAAGTGATCTCAGCGGCTTCCCCCTGTCTGGTGAACTGTCTGCGGTTTCTGGTGGTGTTATTGTCTGAAGAGGACATGGACACTTGGTGCGCAGGTCCGTCTGAAAACTGTCCAGTGACAAAGTTCCACGGTGAAAAAAATAGTGCGATTAAAATGCGTTAATTTTTTTAATGCATTAATTTTTCTGTAGTTAATTAATCGAAATTAATCGCAATTAGTCCCGGCCCTACTTAATAAACATGGTCATGAATACTTTCTGCTTCCAGTCACTAGTTTAATGTCTCATTTCTAATGTCATAATATTCTTTTTGGAAAATTATGGTCCCATTTATAAAATAAATTACCATAAAGTCGCGTATGTTCTGAGGGGCGTGGCTACCGTTACAGTCTATGATCGGGAGTCCCCACCCACTCGAGTCAAAATAAAAACCAACAGAGAAGAAGGGGGGAAGTTCCGCCTCGTTGTCTGGGCAGCCAATGGCCAGCTGGGCCCAAACGGAGCCAGCCAATGGCCAGCTGGGCCCAAACGGATCTAGAAAGATGGCGACTTACAGTGCAGGAATAAGAGGCTTCATTTTATGGATCGAGGGCAGGCATGCTGTCAAATGCCCCCGCAAACTATAGTCAGAGGCCTGGAATCATATATGCTATATGGAGCCTATATTCTATATTCTCATGGCACTTACATCTAAATAATGTTTGATATAAAGTGTGTGTGCATGCCAGGGGGGCAGTCAGACAGATATTTTGTGAAGCCTGAAACTCCTGAAAGTTCATATAATGGCCTGTTGTGGCGCTGTCACTGGACCAAAAAAAAACCCATAGCCCCATAGAAGTCCATGTATTTGGGCCCAACTTCACCTAGACTGTATTACCTTAATAAACATGGTCATGAATACTTTCTGCTTCCAGTCACTATAGTTTAATGTCTCATTTCTAATGTCATAATATTCTTTTAGGAAAATTATGGTCCCATTTATAAAATAAATGACCATAAAGTCGCGTATGTTCTGAGGGGCGTGGCTACCGTTACAGTCTATGATCGGGAGTCCCCACCCACTCGAGTCAAAATAAAAACCAACGGAGAAGAAGGGAGGAAGTCCCGCCTCGTTGTCTGGGCAGCCAATGGCCAGCTGGGCCCAAACGGAGCCAGCCAATGGCCAGCTGGGCCCAAACGGATCTAGAAAGATGGCGACTTACAGTGCAGGAATAAGAGGCTTCATTTTACGTCCATGTTAGACCCGGGGAACGCTTTGTCCATATTTTTTACAGTCTATGGTGCATGCGTGCATGCATGTAAAAGACCCCCTCTCTAAAATGAGAAGCTGCATCTCAAAGGGCGAAATGACCTCTCTGTACATTCTGACCTCATTCTGAACATATAGATGATCTATACCTGTACAAACTCACAATGCAAAGTGTGTGTGTGTGTGTGTGTGTGTGTGTGTGTGTGTGTGTGTGTGCGTGTGCGTGTGCGTGTTTGCAGCCAAACTGATCAGACCTGGTGGTGCAGAATACTTAGGGCGGCCCTTTACTGTCCATACGTCAGCATCCTTATATAAGCGGGTCCTCAGACTGCATTGAAACTTCTACTGCAGCTGAACATACACTGCCTCAGCACACTCGCAAGTCCTTTGATCTGAACAACAAGGTGCAACTTCAAATACTTCAAGATGCTACTTGTTGTTGCAGTTCTGTTTCTGGCTGTAACAGTCCACTCTGCTCCTCGTTGTGATCTCAACCTGGTTCTGGACTGTGATGAAATCTACAACAACGTCTCCAAACAGAGTGGAGTGTACTCCATCTACCCCATCACTACACCTGTCAAGGTCTACTGTGACATGGACACAGACGGAGGGAAGTGGACCGTCATCCAGAGAAGAGTGGACGGCACAGTGAACTTCTACAGACCCTGGGCTCAGTACCAAGCTGGGTTTGGAGACACATCAGGCGAGTACTGGCTGGGCCTGGAGAACATGCATCTCCTCACCAACAACAGAGAGTATCAGCTGAGGGTGGACATGGAGGACTTTGAGGGAAACACGGTGTCTGCCTCTTACTCCTCTTTCTCCGTGGGTTCTGAGGCTGACGGCTACAAGCTGCAGGTTGCTGGCTTCAGTGACGGAGGAGCAGGAGACTCACTGACCTATCACAATGGCATGAAATTCTCAACCTTTGACAATGACCAGGACAAGGACCGTGGCACAAACTGTGCAAGTCGTTTTTACGGTGCATTTTGGTACAAGTCCTGTCACCATGCTAACATCAATGGTGTTTACCTGTGGGGACAGGTGGCTCATTCTGGAACAAGTGTAATCTGGCACCACTGGAAGGGTAATAAATACTCCCTGAAGGCTGTAGCGATGAAGATCAGACATGTTCCTTAAACATGTTTAGGTTCACATGCATGCATCTTTGAAAAGCACAGCCGTGGTATAAAAGGCATGATGCAATATTTATATTTAGCCATGCACTTACTATGTTTTTGTTTGTTGTTTCTCTCTCTTTGGGACTGTTTAATCCTAAACTCATACAGTATATATCTGTAGTGTATCATATATTATTACAGTGGTGTCAGGACTCTTACCTACAAGATGTTGTAAACATACAGTATTGTTTCACCACCATTATTGTTGAATAAAGAAATGCATGCAAAGACAAGTATTTGGTATCACTTTTTAAATAGTTTTTCTATAATGCATTATAGTCATATTTACAATCCATGTTGAATGATTCATACTACTTGTCATAAATGTTTATAATGATGCATAACAACGTATAACAAGGTTTATGAAGTATTATACGTGTTGGTCATACTATATTTTTAAGCTCAGCAAAACAGCACATTATTACTGCAATACTTAATCAGTTATAAAGTGTCTTAATAACAGACACTGTTTATATAAGTGTCTGAGTGTTTAGAGTGTATGTATTATGTATTCTTTACAGAATAAGCTTGCTATTACAAATATGCACTGAATCAATCTTGCACAGCTATACTTATCATTCCTTTTGTGGGAATGGTTTTTTAGTTTATTGTAATTATTGTTTACTTAATGTCATAATTCATAATATATAGCCTATATATTTTCCATGTAAAATTTCCAGAAGCACATTAGAACGTATAAGGTGTTTGTTTGAAAAATGTGAGTGGTATCAGGCAGTTAGACATTATGATAATGTATACAGTAAGGGGCCTGGTTTTTAATATTTATCGTATGCATAATAATATAGTCTTACTTGACCAGAACATTATAACTTTACCACACTTAGTCAGCTATACAGAGTATTATACATTTTATGTTTATATTTATAATTGTATAAACAGCGGGCATATACATTATTTATTATACAATTATTTCTAATTATATTATTCTAATAATGATAATTTTAAAGCATAATGCTTCTATAATTGCTGCACATTAAAAGAGCTGTGGCTGGCCAGTCGTTTGGAGCATAAACAAGAAGCTGGAGTGATACATTTAGGTTTCACATTGGTGCATGTTCAACTCATGAACTCGTCATTTCTGACCCTTTTCCTGAGAAGATGAAATTCTGACGAATGAAAATGTATTTCTTTAAGACACTTAGCCTACACACTCAAAATGATTTAAAATGCATGCATACATGTGAATAATTATTAATCTTAACACAGCATGCATTTCCATACCAGTATGAAGAGAGCATTAATTGAATGTTGTCTCTATGCAGTGGTCTCCTATACGCTCACGCGCACACACAAACACGCGCGCACACGCACACACCACACGCACACACACACACACACACACACACACACACACACACACACACACACACACACACACACACACACACACACACACACACACACACACGCATAGGCTACTTCATTTGCATAGGCTTGGTATAATTGCTGGTGCAACGCCACGAACAGGTCACTTTTTTCAAGACACAGACAGAACCATGCCTGAAGTAGCGAAACCAGCGCCCAAGAAGGGCTCCAAGAAAGCCGTCGCCAAGACCGCCACTAAGGGCGGCAAGAAGCGCAGAAAGTCCAGGAAGGAGAGCTACGCCATCTACATATACAAGGTCCTCAAGGCCATGGGCATCATGAACTCCTTCGTCAACGACATCTTTGAGCGCATCGCCGGTGAAGCCTCCAAACTGGCTAACTACAACAAGCGCCGCACCATCTCATCCAGGGAGATTCAGACCGCCGTCCGCCTGCTGCTCCCCGGTGAGCTGGCTAAGCACGCCGTGTCTGAAGGCACCAAGGCTGTGACCAAGTACACCAGCTCCAAGTAAACTGTTCTGTCTGCTCTAAACACAACGGTCCTTTTAAGGACCACCCATCTTCTCCAACAAAGCGTTTATACTATAAGAAGCAATACTATAATTTGATTAGTATTCAGTCATGAGACATCCATGTCAATAACTGAAATTAAATTGCAAATAGGCTACCCATCATCCCAAAGATCTACCGACCCAGTTACGTGAAACTTGCATTAACAAGCCACTAAATTAATTCAAAAGCAACGCAACGAATGGGATATAATGTATGAACTGCAATAAGCTTGTGAACACTGGTTAAACGAAAACATTTTTTTTTCCAGTTGTAAATTAATTGCAGCACCTGCATTGTATCATTGTTTATATGCCCATGCTGATATTGATTTAATAACGACCATAGACGACCAACGACAAACTGTGTAGCAACATAAGCATGGCACAAATTATCAATGCTAATTTAAACAAAAATCAATAGTGTTATGATTCTTATCTAAGTACTCGGACCCTCGTCTGGTTCTGGTGTGTGACGACCCTTGACATTTCCATGGTTCGGACAGACGGACATACGGGCAGGCCTGCTCCGGGAGAACGAGATTAACATGACACGGAGACTTGGTCACATCAATTCATTCACAAGGTTTATTACACTTACAGGATCATATATAGCTTGGATACTTCATGTCCTACTGACGTCACTGACTAGACATCACAATCACTGCCTGCCAGCACGCGGCCTTCAGCGTGCCCTAACGCAGCTCTTAAAGTATGTTACAGTTCAGTGCACCATACATATAAGTACATTGCATATTCACGTACAAGTACCTGTTATCAGTACACAGCATATCATAACAAATAGCATACAAACTTTTGATTATAATAATTATATACATGACTTTGCCATATTTATGCATCATTCCATAATTATCTATTTTGCTACAATATACCTAATGCTGTTGGCCGGGTATGTAGAAACAGTTAACAGTTTGACTGTTTTTTACGATTAACCCGCATTTTAATCAACCCCCCTTCACTGCCGAGATTGTTGTATTACCTTTAGAGCATACGCTGAATTATTTGGGCTTTTAATCCGCGAAAATCCATCAAAAAAAGCTCCCGTGGTTTGTTATGATCTGTGTGTAGCATCCACCATCTTGGTGCACCCGGAAGACGCACACAAGATTGGTTTCAATGAGGCGTTGCAACCAATGCATTTCCATTGGCCTCAATTTCCCAGAAGCCCTAGCAGCCCACAGCATGTGACGATTTCCGGTTTCGTCATCACAGCGAAGCCATCCAGTCTCATACTCCGCGACGAAGACGGATTTTCTTTTGATTCATTACATTACGGCGGATTAAACACATAAAACAAAAGGCGGGTATGTCCGATACGGCAGCGACATTAACCTGGAGTAATCCATTCGCGGCACGGAAACTGTTAATATAGTGCATGGATAATATGGCCTTCACTTATAGTACAGAGTACAGACACATAACTTTTGTATGGGTTATTTAATTTAAGGAGTTCTGGTCTTGCTTTAATCAGGAATAACGATAATAATGCATCTAACTGAAACGAACCAAGGATCGAGTGTGTGTGATGTGATCAACATGCAAATGATTGAAATCACTCAGACATTCAGCGCCACCCGGTGGGGGAGAGGAGGCATTGCCATTGTTTTGTGTGTAAATCTAATCTACAGTGTTGGCTTCTCAAAGTGTAGGTGCAGGGGTTGAGCATGTTTCTAGTATTGGGGGGAGGGGGTTCAGAATCACGGTTATCAAAGTGTGTTAAATTTAAAATGCGTTATTGTCTAAGCCACATGTAGGTCTACAGTACTGTAAAATCCTCTCTGTTAATGTACCCATGTGTAACTCTGAGAGGGTGGAATAGTGTGACATTTTATTTTATATATTTCCCAGTGATATTAAGATGTGTAGGACTAATATGAGCCTGTCATTCATACCATGTCAAACAAATGTAACACCAATAAAGGAGCACTCGTCTTACGACATGTCTCCCTGCAGGTTTTGTGAGGACAACCACAACAGACAGTTGCAACAGTTTCTCTGTAGTGTAAATGCCATATTTCGATCCATAGCACAATAAAGAGTGGGGACCCCCTGCAGTACCTACCTGTCGGTTGCTGGGGTCCGGGGACCCCTTGCAGTTATACCTGTCGGTTGCTGGGGTCCGGGGACCCCCAGTACCTACCTGTCGGTTGCTGGGGTCCGGGGACCCCCTGCAGTACATACCTGTCGGTTGCTGGGGTCTGGGGACCCCCTGCAGTACCTACCTGTCGGTTGCTGGGGTCCGGGGACCCCCTGCAGTTATACCTGTCGGTTGCTGCATGGGGTCCGGGGACCCCCAGTACCTACCTGTCGGTTGCTGGGGTCCGGGGACCCCCTGCAGTACCTACCTGTCGGTTGCTGGGGTCTGGGGACCCCAGTACCTACCTAGCCCTAAACATAATGATGAATTCCTGTTCTGTAACTATATAGAAGTGTCTATTTGTACGTCTCTAAATGTTTTGATGAATTGAACATGGTGGACCGTATTGTAAACAAGTGTAATGCTTAATTGGGTCGTCCACTCACAGTTAACAGTCTTTGTATTGAGTTTGTGCTTGAAATGTACTGTAATTCTGCAAACTGTTAATAAATATTTCAATCAATCAATCAATAACCTGAGATCACTGTCTGTATTGTGTATTTAAGCCGTGACGTCAGCCACTTCTGGGTTCTAAATAATGACATTTTATTTAATACTTAACGCTGTTGTTTTTGTGCATACATGTTATCACTTATGTTACGATCTTTATATATATATTATGTTAAAGGTATATTCAGTGATTTCACTTAATTCAAATATCACTTATTTTTTTGTTTTGTTGGCCATATAAGGAGTTCCTCCCTGTCCCCAGTTAACCCCTGGGGGTCAAAAAACCTTAGGTTTCGTTTTTGACTCTCTATCCTGATTGGACGAAAGGCTGGGTCCCACAGCCAAAAACGAAACCTAAGGTTTTTTGAGTGAAATCACTGAATATACCTTTAATATTACTCTGTAAAAGTGTGTTCCAGTAGCCGACTGGTAAAGGCTCATACATAGTCTGGATTTTCGGTGGTTAGGTGACCACAGAACTACAACATGACGTCACGAGCCGCGGTGAAGAGCAAACCACCGCCACCGCTCCAGCCCTTCTCTCTGTTTTTACTCACCACCGCTCAATGTTATTTCAGCTCCGGTGGTCACCTCATCACCGAAAATCCAGACAATGAATAGGCCTTAACTGTCAGCGGTTTGTAAACATCAGTGCCCGGGTTCATGTCCCCGTAGACTCGTAGAGGACTGAGAGTTTGTTTCCTTCTTACCAAACAAACACAATTGTTTTTGCATCTAGTCGAGGTCCATTATTCATTCAGTATTTGAGCCACGGACCACCATTTTATATTTATAGACTCTCACAATGGTGGTCAGTGGCTCAAATTGGTCTGAGAGGCTAAATGGCCTCAAATGTTTCTCTACTTTGTTTCAATGTGTATTGAGGTGATTTATGTTTTGATTGATTGACTAAGGTCACATTAACCTCTGAACAGCTGAAGCCTGATCTGCTGATGAGCAAGGGTGGTTTCGATCACTGGTAATTAGCAGAGCAGGGCAGAGCCAGTTCATTCAGAGAAGAGAGCTTCAGCGTGCAACAGCTGCATTGCTGCTGCCACATGTAGATCTGCTGTTTTAAGAATCCAGCCCATGATATCAGTTAAAGTCAATACACTGATACTAAGAAGATTTCCCCGTTTATTCCCCCCAAAGTGGATGCGGCCAATGAGGTATATTTGTTACATTTGTGTTTGTTTATTGTAACCTGTGTTGTTCATGATTATGGTTCTCTATGAGAATATTGTACTGAATGTATATTGTGTTTTATGTTTTAAGTTTCCATGGTTCACCTACAGTGACTTCCAGCATCGAACAGACTGTGACTACACTGGGATCCCAGATGACCTGCAGGCGTCAGTCAACCCCCGCCACCCTTGGCTCTCTCTCTCTCTCTCTCTCTCTCGCTCTCTCTCTCTCACTGCCTTGCTCTCTTCCACGCTGTTAAGTTACACCTATTTCCGGTTAATAACCTGGTTAAAATATGCAGCATTGGGTAAAGTGGATATTGTGAAGGGACGACAGGATGAGGAGAGGTGTTGTTGCTGCGTTATTGTCACGAGTAATGGCTGTGCGCGATATTGACCAGTCAAAACTATATAGGGGAGAACGGGGTAAGATGAGCCAGTGGGTAAGTTGAGAGCATACCTATTTACACGCACCTCGACAGTGGGTGCAGGGCCAATAAGGCAATTATGGAAGAAGGCACACAATTGTTTTGGTAAAGAATAACTTTATTGAATCGACAACGTTTCGATCTTCACAGATCTTCGTCAGGTCACTGACGAGGGGGTTGGCTTGAGCTGGTTGCACGCCTCCTTTTGGTCACACGGTCATGCCACACACACACATACACATTACACACACGGTCACTGACACACACACCCAACAACAAGCACGCTGCTAGGCTACAGTGTTTGTTACACTTACAACAACTAACAAGCCATTTGTTTTAATATTAAACAACTCGGAATGTAACTTTCATTGACCTGGACATCGAGTTAACGTGAGTCCGTCGTCAGTGTGTTTACCAGGCTGGTGAAAAACTAAACAAAACAACGCTTCTACAATACGAAGCTGATGCTGTGGAAACAGAAGTCTGCAGCTTATCAAACTCAGGTGAGTGTTTGCAGACCTGTTGGCTTAATTAGCTCAGTGGTTTTCAACCTTTTTCATATCAAGGCCTATAGACATATTATTTATTTATTTATTGGGCATTTGAGCCACGGACCACCATTTGATGACATTTAGCCTCTCAGACCCAAAACTAAAGAATTGTTTGTTGTTGGATAAGAGTTTGTCCAAAATGCCATGCTGTGTTTATGTTGGTACCTATAGGAGAGATAACAGACAAACGTTGATCACAATGACAATTATTTTACATCTAATTGTGTTTAGCCTTCTGGTAAATGAATTGGCCTAATGCAGGTATTTAACAATATTCTTTACTCTGACGGGTCCATTTCTATCTCGAGAGTTAAAGATCTAATAAGGGTCCATTTGGTTACCAATTCTCCATCATTTAGCATGGGGACCACTAGCCGCAATTTGCAACTCCTAGATTGTTTTATAATGGGATGAATCTAGCCCCTTTTAGAACCCTCGGTTAAGCTTTTCTGAAGTTTGGACATTGCTTAACTGTAGGGTCCCTGATCGGCACTATAGGATGCAAATGTACATACCCTCCGTTCACGCCGATCTGCGCTCCGCTTGAGTGTTGGTGAGATGTTTCAAAGATGCATAACGCGGCTATAGGAGACAACGGAAACGTGGGAGAAATTGCATTTACCGCCGATGCCGTTAAACTTTGAAGTTTTGGCTGCTCTGAAATTCTCCCTTCCTCACTTCCTTATTGACTTCCCATTGTACCGCCTCCCGAGACTGGCTAGCTGCGCGTCCCTACGTTCCTGCCTCTGATTGGCGGAGCTCGTACTTGCTGTGGTGGATGATTGATTTCCATGTTGTGTCTGCGTCTACATTCAATACACTCACATTATTATGGCCCAGTATTTGTAGCTCTGTTTATGTGTGCTTCTCACGGAAGACAATACTAATATAATAAACAAAAGTGAACGGAGCATAGTCACACTGCGCGCCAACACAGTACACGGCATATAGCCTATGGCATGTATACCCCCTTTCCCCTCACTGTATATGTTTCTTTTCCCTTTTTGTTTCCTTTATGATGAATTCCTGTTCTGTTCTTTAACTATATAAGTGTCTATGTGTACGTCTCTAATTGTTTTGATGAATTGAACAAAGTGGACCCTGTTGTAAACAAGTGTAATGCTTAATTGGGTCGTCCACTCACAGTTAACAGTCTTTGTATTGAGTTTGTGCTTGAAATGTAGGGGAGACCGGGGTGAGTAGTGCCATGGGGCAATTAGTGCCACCCCTGTTATCTAGAAAACCATAGAAGAAATTGATCATGTGACCACTTAAGTTTGATGAGGCATCCATCTCACTCAGCCTGCTGAAGAGGGAAGCACCTGGCTTGAGAGGTTAGCACATTTAAACTCAAAAAACTGTTTTTGGACCTCTAAAGTAAAATTTCTATGATAAAGGTTTTTTTTATTTCTTTGTATGAACACTTGTAGACAACTTTGAAAACAATTCACACATGTTTTAGTGCACTAGTAAGCTACACTATGAGTCTATACAGTTAGCATGATGCTAGCTCAAAAAAGCTAGGGAATGCTTTTTTTTCAAAAAGGTGGGCTTGGGGTGATTTGTGCCAAATGGCCTGGGTTGAGTTGTGCCAGTGGCACAACTCACCCCAACCTATGTTTTTGTTTTTGTTTGTTTGTTTGTTTAACTATATACTACTTTATTGTATTTTATTGTTATTGTACATTGCATTCTTACATTTGATCACTAAAACTATGTGACATTCTTTTTTTTAGACTAAAATCCATCATGCCTCGCAAATACGAAAGGAAGACTGACAGGGTTTCAATTCCTCTCTCTCGCCAACCCCTTCGCTCTCCTAAAAACTTGGCAGCGATGCCTGGTGCCTCCTGCCCAGTCCTCCCCTCCCCTCCTCCTGCCCAGTCCTCCCCTCCCCTCCTCCTGCCCAGTCCTCCCCTCCCCTCCCCTCTCCCCTCCTCCTGCCCAGTCCTCCCCTCCCCATCTCCTGCCCAGTCCTCCCCTCCCCTCCCCTCTCCCCTCCCCTCCTCCTGCCCAGTCCTCCCCTCTCCTCCCCTCCCCTCTCCCCTCCCCTCCTCCTGCCCAGTCCTCCCCTCTCTCCCCTCCCCTCCTCCTGCCCAGTCCTCCCCTCCCCTCCTCCTGCCCAGTCCTCCCCTCCCCTCCTCCTGCCCAGTCCTCCCCTCCTCCCCTCCTCCTGCCCAGTCCTCCCCTCTCCTCCCCTCCCCTCTCCCCTACCCTCCTCCTGCCCAGTCCTCCCCTCTCCTCCCCTCCCCTCCCCTCTCCCCTCCTCCTGCCCAGTCCTCCCCTCCTCTCCCCTCCTCCTGCCCAGTCCTCCCCTCCCCTCCTCCTGCCCAGTCCTCCCCTCCCCTCCCCTCTCCCCTCCCCTCCTCCTGCCCAGTCCTCCCCTCTCCTCCCCTCCCCTCTCCCCTACCCTCCTCCTGCCCAGTCCTCCCCTCTCCTCCCCTCCCCTCCCCTCTCCCCTCCTCCTGCCCAGTCCTCCCCTCCCCTCCCCTCTCCCCTCCTCCTGCCCAGTCCTCCCCTCCCCATCTCCTGCCCAGTCCTCCCCTCTCCTCCCCTCCCCTCCCCTCTCCCCTCCCCTCCTCCTGCCCAGTCCTCCCCTCCCCTCTCCCCTCCCCTCCTCCTGCCCAGTCCTCCCCTCTCTCCCCTCCCCTCCTCCTGCCCAGTCCTCCCCTCCCCTCCTCCTGCCCAGTCCTCCCCTCCCCTCCTCCTGCCCAGTCCTCCCCTCCCCTCCTCCTGCCCAGTCCTCCCCTCCTCCCCTCCTCCTGCCCAGTCCTCCCCTCTCCTCCCCTCCCCTCTCCCCTACCCTCCTCCTGCCCAGTCCTCCCCTCTCCTCCCCTCCCCTCCCCTCTCCCCTCCTCCTGCCCAGTCCTCCCCTCCTCTCCCCTCCTCCTGCCCAGTCCTCCCCTCCCCTCTCCCCTCCCCTCCTCCTGCCCAGTCCTCCCCTCTCCTCCCCTCCCCTCTCCCCTCCCCTCCTCCTGCCCAGTCCTCCCCTCCTCCCCTCCCCTCCTCCTGCCCAGTCCTCCCCTCCCCTCCTCCTGCCCAGGCCTCCCCTCTCCTCCCCTCCCCTCCCCTCCTCCTGCCCAGTCCTCCCCTCCCCTCCTCCTGCCCAGTCCTCCCCTCCCCTCCTCCTGCCCAGTCCTCCCCTCCTCCTGCCCAGTCCTCCCCTCCCCTCCTCCTGCCCAGTCCTCCCCTCTCCTCCCCTCTCCCCTCCCCTCCTCCTGCCCAGTCCTCCCCTCCTCCTCCCCTCCCCCCTCCCCTCCTCCTGCCCCAATTATCAATGGCACAATTTACCCCAGCGTATTCTCTCTAATGGCACATCTTACCCCACACCGGGGGTGAGTTGTGCCACGAAACCACTTTTCTTTCTGAAGCTATATTTCTTAAACAGTTTATTTAAGATTCAAAGTGATTGTTCTCAGGGATGCACAACATTCTAAACTATATGTACATATTTTAGTTGGAGGCATTACTGTAATCCCCTTGCCTCAAAGACACTTTAAGTAAAAAGTGGCACTACTCACCCCGGTCTCCCCTACTGTAATTCTGCTAACTGTTACATACATATTTCAATCGATCAATTAGGGCCTGGACTTTAACGCGTTAATTGAGATTAATTAACTACAGAAAAATGTACGCATTTAATTGCACGTTTCTCACTGGACGTGTTTCAAGTACTGAATATGCTGCTGCACTCCTTGCAGGGGGAGGAGCAGCCCAGCAGCCCCCTCGCAGCAGCAGCAGTCCACTCTCCGCTTATATGGCTTTTGCTCCGTGGATGGGACATTTAGATTTAAAAGCTATCGGATGGACGTGTGGATAGCAGCATGGTTGTGTGCAATGTCAGAGGGAAAGGATCCATAAGCCTGACCAACGTTAGCTTCCATGCTAGCTGCTTCAGCTTAACATGTCTCGCAGAGTAGAGGCTTGCTGAGGCTCGCAGAGATTTCACCACAGCACGAAGCTGTCAAGCTGTCCCCGATGTGGAACATACTGAAGCAGCAAGTGTGAAAGTCTGTGGTCAGACAATGGTACTCTACCCCAACCCCATGTGAAATGCACTCCCCAGCTAAGTTGTTTGTATCTGTTTTCTCATGCCCCGCCATGTAAAGCACATTTGAGTATTCATAGACACTTTATATAGCCGGCACTTGCTGCACTTGTTTATCTGTTGAAAAAGTTGTATTGCTTAAAGGGGAATACGACTCATTTTCAATATTTTCTATGGAGTTGTGTGGAAAACTGGAAATGATAAAAAGTCACCCCATTTTGTGTTGCCTAGAACTGGAGGTCTGACAAAACATTATGAAGTAGCCTACAGCTTTGTGATGTCACTGAGATGTACTTGTTACTGTTACTGATTATTTCAGACCTCCAGTTCTAGGCAACAGAATGGGGGGACTTTTGTATTATTTAACAGCTCTAAGGTATATTATTGACAGTAAAATGTTGAAAATGAGTGGAATCAAGTTTGGGAACGCCTGCTATAGGGTGCCATTTTTTGGAAATCGGGGCCTATCGTCATTTTCATGCACAGACGGCAAGCCTGCACATGCTAACCAAATGTAACTCTGAGAGTACACATGTAATATGGACCCTTACAGGTCTGTAATTCTGAGAGTGTAACATGCATGTAACCAAATGAATCCTTACAGGTCTGTAACTCAGAGGGAACAGATGAAACAAAATGGACCCCTTATAGGTCCAACACTGGTTATGGAAGCGTGCCCACACGCACACACACATGCACACTCGCACACACGCAGACGCACATGCATGTGTAACCAAATGGATCCTTGCAGGTCTGTAACTCTGAGAGTGTGCACATGGAACCAAATGGACCCTTACAGGTCCAACCCTTTTTTTGGTAATCGTCGAATGAAATGTGGGAGGTCGGCAAGAGAAAGTAAAAAAAAAATCCTAGAAAATACCGGTAATTCGGAAATGTTAGTTATGTGCTTCTGTGTTTTTCTTCTTTATATATTACTTTACTGTTGATGTAAAATTTACATTTCAACGAATGTAAATGACAACAAATCAAAAACTAAGGCACTGGTTGTGGTACTTCTGGTTTACCGGAACGGGGTTCAACTCCCTGCAGTGCTCTACTCAATTTGTTGTATTTACATGGTTCATTTTTATTTTTTGCTCATTGTGTTGCTTTTTCATAGATTATAGCCCCCAGGTTATTTACTGTTTGTACTCCCTACTACAGTTAGGTTACCAAGTCTGTTTATTTATTATTTCTGTTCACTAGAACTAGAACCAATTGATGATATGCACACGGCTGCCATCTTGCCAGCAAGGTGCTACCTAGATGCAACTTCCCATAGATCGCCCATTCATCCAAACAGAAAAGTCCTATTTAATTGTATTAAAATAATGTCAAACTCACCAACATTACAGCTGTACGAAAAGCTTGAATTATCATTTTACTATCTGCATAGTGTGATAGTGACGGAGAGGGCATACTATAGTATGTCGTTTTTCACGATTTCGGAGGATTTGAAAAAGATTGTGAAAAGCGAAAGGTCAAAGTCCATTTCTCGGAGGGCATACTATAGTGTGACTTTGTGATTTTTTTGACCTTTTTTGACTTTTTGTGACTTTGCATTTTTACTTTGTGATTTTTTTACTTTGTGACTTTGTGACTCCGAAACCATGAACTATAGCATGTCGTTTTTTCACGATTTTATTTTATTTTAAATCCCCTAAAATCATGAAAAACGACATACTATATAGTATGCCTTCCGAGTCCATGGACTATTCAGAACATATATTCTGGTCAAGGTCATCTATACTGGTCAAGGTAATTTATACTGGTCACGGTCATTACACAGTCATACTGGTCATTTATAGCCTACTAGTGAAGGTAATTTACTAGTCTTATGAAGGTAATTTATACTGGTCAAGGTCACTTATACTGGTGAAGGTCTAGTCCCTACAAGACCATGAACTATAGCATGTCTTCTTTTACTGATTTTCTTTTTTTTAGATCCTCCAAAAACGACATGAAAAACGCCGTACTATAGTGTGCCCCCTGAGACCATGAACTATAGCCTTTCGCTTTTCCGCGATTTTGACCTTTTTTCAAATCCTCCAAAATCGTAAAAAAGATGGACTATAGCCTTTCACTTTTCCGCGATTATCACCTTTTTTTCAAATCCTCCGAAATAGTGAAAAACGACATACTATAGTATTCCCTCCGAGACCATGGACTATAGCCTCTCACTTTTCCGTGATTTTCAAAACCTCAACAATGATGAAGAATCGCGCACTATAGCGAGCCACTCAATGACCTTGACCAATATCAATGACCTTGAGCAGTATAAATGAACTTCATAAGACTAGTAAATGACCGTGACCAGTATAAATGACCTTGACAAGTATAAATGACCTTGACCAGTATAAATGACCTTGACAAGTATAAATGACCTTGACCAGTATAAATGATCTTCACCAGTATAAATGACCTTGACCAGTATAAATGACCTTGACCAGTATGCGGTCTGTGACCATGGACTATTCAGTATTTTAGCTGTGACGTGAGCGCCACCCCTCCTGAGATACTTCCGGGTCCTACTTTTGTGTCGCTTTTGTGTCCCCATGGAGTTATACTGTGACGCTCCATCGGACTAAATCTGAGACGAAAACAACCACGAAAGTCTCATTTTACTGCTTTCCTCGCAACAACAAAGCTGCGCTGCTCTCCAAAATCTGGCTGTGACAGGCCGTCTGCCCCACATGGAATACTATCGCCATTTTATTTGATTGTGTCAACTAAATCCTCATTAATGCAAACTAGATTCAACATACTCAAGCCTGCACACATTGTAAATATCCCCCGAAATATTTTACCGAGCAAATGGACTGTTGCCACCTTCAATAATAATGATAATAATAGTCTTTATTGTCTCCACATCATATATTTTTGTTGTCATGGACACTTGCAACATTAATAATTCTACTCGAGTTGG
This sequence comes from Protomyctophum parallelum, assembly GCF_964188405.1. Classification (NCBI taxonomy): domain Eukaryota; kingdom Metazoa; phylum Chordata; class Actinopteri; order Myctophiformes; family Myctophidae; genus Protomyctophum; species Protomyctophum parallelum. The sequence goes on from NC_139708.1 coordinate 41,397,362, forward strand.
AAGCATTAAGACCCATTTTAACCCTCTATGGCTTCCTTTCTGAAAAATAACGTCAATTTAAAAAGATTCACGCGTTTAGATATTCTATTTTACAATGGGATGCGGACGGGAGCTGGTGCCACTTGGACCCGGACGTAACGTAGCACTACAAAATGACGTCGGACTTAAATACTGAATAGCCTTTCGCTTTTCTGAGATTTTCACGGCATACTATAGCACACCGTTTTTTCATGGGCTATAGCCCATGGTCTCGAAGTGAATTTCGACTTTTTTTCAAATCTTCGTTTTTCATCATTTTTGAGGATTTGGAAAAAAAGACGAAAATCGCTTGTCTCGGAGCAATTATTATATATATTTTTATCCTCGTTTTTCATCATTTTTGACCATGGGCTATAGCCCATATCGTACGGCATACTATAGCACGCCGTTTTTCATAATTTTTGAGGATTTGAAAAAAATGAAAAAATGAAAAAAACGATGGGTTATAGCCCATCGTTTTTTGCATTTTTGAAAAAAGAATTATCCTCGTTTTTCATCATTTTGGACCATGGGCTATAGCCCATACCGTACGGCATACTATAGCACGCCGTTTTTCATCATTTTTGAGGATTTGGAAAAAAAGGAAAAAAAGAAAAACATGGGTTATAGTTCATCGTTTTTAGAATTTTAGAATTTTTTTTAACCTCGTTTTTCATCATTTTTGAACATGGGCTATAGCCCATACCATACGGCATACTATAGCACGCCGTTTTTCAATCATTTTTGAGGATTTGAAAAAAAAAAAAAAAAGAAAAACATGGGTTATAGCCCATCGTTTTTTGAAATTTTGAAAAAAAAGAATTAACCTCGTTTTTCATCATTTTTGAACATGGGCTATAGCCCATACCATACGGCATACTATAGCATGCCGTTTTTCATCTTTTTTAAGGATTTGAAGAAAATGAAAAAAAAACATGGGTTATAGCCCATCGTTTTTTAAATTTTGGAAAAAAAATTTACCTCGTTTATCATCATTTTTCGTACGGCATACTATAGCACGCCGTTTTTCATCATTTTTGAGGATTTGAAAAAAATGAAAAAAAAAACAAAAAACATGGGTTATAGCCCATGTTTTTTTTTATTTTTTTTAAAAAACAATTACCTCGTTTTTCACCATTTCTGAACATGGGCTATAGCCCATATCGTACGGCATACTATAGCACGCAGTTTTTCATTATTTTTAAGGATTTGAAGAAAATGAAAAAAAAAAAACATGGGTTATAGCCCATGGTTTTTTTAAATTTTGAAAAAAAAAATTACCTCGTTTTTCATCATTTTTGAACATGGGCTATAGCCCATATCGTACGGCATACTATAGCACACCGTTTTTCATCATTTTTGAGGATTTGAAAAAAAAAAAACGTGGGTTATAGCCCATGGTTTTTTTTAATTTTGGAAAAAAAAATTACCTCGTTTTTCATCATTTTTGAACATGGGCTATAGCCCATATCGTACGGCATACTATAGCACGCAGTTTTTCATCATTTTTAAGGATTTGAAAAAAAAAAAAAAAAAAAAAAGATGGGTTATAGCCCATCGTTTTTTGAAATTTTGAAGAAAAGAAAATTACCTCGTTTTTCATCATTTTTGAACATGGGCTATAGCCCATACCGTACGGCATACTATAGCACGCAGTTTTTCATCATTTTTAAGGATTTGAAAAAAAAAAAAAAAAAAAAAAGATGGGTTATAGCCCATCGTTTTTTGAAATTTTGAAGAAAAGAAAATTACCTCGTTTTTCATCATTTTTGAACATGGGCTATAGCCCATATCGTACGGCATACTATAGCACGCCGTTTTTCATCATTTTTGAGGATTAAAAAAGAAAAAAAAACGTGGGTTATAGCCCATGTTTTTTTTTAATTTTGAAAAAAAAAATTACCTCGTTTTTCATCATTTTTGAACATGGGCTATAGCCCATATCGTACGGCATACTATAGCACGCAGTTTTTCATCATTTTTAAGGATTTGAAAAAAAAGAAAAAAAAAAAAATATGGGTTATAGCCCATCGTTTTTTGAAATTTTGAAGAAAAGAAAATTACCTCGTTTTTCATCATTTTTGAACATGGGCTATAGCCCATACCGTACGGCATACTATAGCACGCAGTTTTTCATCATTTTTAAGGATAAAAAAAATGACAAAAAAAAAACATGTTTTTTTTTTATTTTGAAAAAAACAATTACCTCGTTTTTCATCATTTTTTAACATGGGCCGTACGGCATACTATAGCACGCAGTTTTTCATAATTTTTAAGGATTTGAAAAAAAAAAAAAAAAAAAAACATGGCTTATAGCCCATCGTTTTTTTTAATTTTGAAAAAAATAAAATTACCTCGTTTATCATAATTTTTTAACCCATATCGTACGGCATACTATAGCACGCAGTTTTTCATCATTTTTAAGGATTTGAAGAAAATGGAAAAAAAAAAAAAACATGGGTTATAGCCCATCATTTTTTTAAATTTTGAAAAGATTTTTTTACCTCGTTTATCATAATTTTTGAACATGGGCTATAGCCCATACCATACGGCATACTATAGCACGCCGTTTTTCATCATTTTTGAGGATTAAAAAAAAAAAAAAAAAAAAAAAACATGGGTTATAGCCCATCGTTTTTTTAAATTTTGAAATGATTTTTTTACCTCGTTTATCATCATTTTTGAACATGGGCTATAGCCCATACCATACGGCATACTATAGCACGCCGTTTTTCATCATTTTTGAGGATTTGAAAAAAAAAAAAAAAAAAAAAACATAGGTTATAGTTATAGTTATAGTTATAGTTTTTTTAAATTTAGAAAAAAACAATTACCTCGTTTTTCATCATTTTTGAACATGGGCTATAGCCCATATCGTACGGCATACTATAGCACGCAGTTTTTCATTATTTTTAAGGATTTGAAGAAAATGAAAAAAAAAAAAAAAACATGGGTTATAGCCCATCGTTTTTTAAAATTTAGAAAAAAACAATTACCTCGTTTATCATCATTTTTGAACATGGGCTATAGCCCATATCGTACGGCATACTATAGCACGCCGTTTTTCATCATTTTTGAGGATTTGAAAAAAATAATTAAATTAAAAAAACGATGGGTTATAGCCCATCGTTTTTTGATTTTTTTTTTCTATATTTCTAAAACTATGAAACATTTCAAAGATTCCTTTTCAGGCAAACATGTCCACCGTAAGATGAACCTAAGTAGGCTAGAATGGGGTTGCTAGGTGTAAGTATGTAGGACTAGTAGCATGCCAAATGTTGTGCTATTGCCATAGAGAATGCATTGGGCGTTTAAGTTAAATAACTCATAAACTACAAAACATAAAAATAAAAATAAGTTCCAGCATGTGTCTCCACAGTAAGCTAAATAATAAAAAGTGTGAATGGAGGTTCTAGGTGAAAGTGACTTTTGACGTGCCTATAGAGCTGCCATTGAGCCCCATGTTAAATGTCTCAAATTTGAAAGCACTATATTTCTAAAACTATGAAACATTTCAAAGATTCCTTTTCAGGCAAACATGTCCACCGTAAGATGAACCTAAGTAGGCTAGAATGGGGTTGCTAGGTGTAAGTATGTAGGACTAGTAGCATGCCAAAGTTTGTGCTATTGCCATAGAGAATGCATTGTGTTGCGGAGGATGAGAGGAACGCTCTCATCCTCCGCAACACCCATTCTCATACACCGCTATACACCGCGAGGATATGGGCTATAGCCCATATCGTACGGCATACTATACTGTAGCACGCCGTTTTTCATCATTTTTTAGGTTTTGGAAAAAAATTAAAAATTAAAAAAACGATGGGTTATAGCCCATTGTTTTTTTTAATTTTTGAAAAAAATAATATCCTCGTTTTTCATCATTTTGGACCATGGGCTATAGCCCATATCGTACGGCATACTATAGCACGCCGTTTTTCATCATTTTTGAGGATTTGAAAAAAATAATTACATTTAAAAAACGATGGGTTATAGCCCATCATTTTAGAATTTTTTATTATTTTTTTAATCCTCGTTTTTCATCATATTGGACCATGGGCTATAGCCAATATCGTACGGCATACTATAGCACGCCGTTTTTCATCATTTTTGAGGATTTGAAAAAAATGAAGAAAAAAAACGATGGGTTATAGCCCATCGTTTTTTGAATTTTGATTTTTTTTTTTTTTCCTCGTTTTTCATCATTTTGGACCATGGGCTATAGCCCATATCGTACGGCATACTATAGAACGCCGTTTTTCATCATTTTTGAGGATTTGAAAAAAATTAAAAAAACGATGGGTTATAGCCCATCGTTATTTGAAAAAAAAAAAAAAAGAAAATCCTCGTTTTTCATCATTTTGGACCATGGGCTATAGCCCATATCGTACGGCATACTATAGCACGCCGTTTTTCATAATTTTTGAGGATTTGAAAAAAATAAAAAAAACGATGGGTCATAGCCCATCGTTTTTTGAAAAAAAAAGAAATCCTCGTTTTTCATGATTTTGGACCATGGGCTATAGCCCATATCGTACGGCATACTATAGCACGCTGTTTTTCATCATTTTTGAGGATTTGAAAAAAATAATTAAATTTAAAAAACGATGGCCCATCGTTTTTTGAATTTTTGAATTTTTTTTTAATCCTCGTTTTTATCCTCGTTTTTCTATATTTCTAAAACTATGAAACATTTCAAAGATTCCTTTTCAGGCAAACATGTCCACCGTAAGATGAACCTAAGTAGGCTAGAATGGGGTTGCTAGGTGTAAGTATGTAGGACTAGTAGCATGCCAAATGTTGTGCTATTGCCATAGAGAATGCATTGGGCGTTTAAGTTAAATAACTCATAAACTACAAAACATAAAAATAAAAAAAAGTTCCAGCATGTATCTCCACAGTAAGCTGAATAATAAAAAGTGTGAATGGAGTTTCTAGGTGAAAGTGACTTTTGACGTGCCTATAGAGCTGCCATTGAGCCCCATGTTAAATGTCTCAAATTTGAAAGCACTATATTTCTAAAACTATGAAACATTTCAAAGATTCCTTTTCAGGCAAACATGTCCACCGTAAGATGAACCTAAGTAGGCTAGAATGGGGTTGCTAGGTGTAAGTATGTAGGACTAGTAGCATGCCAAAGTTTGTGCTATTGCCATAGAGAATGCATTGTGTTGCGGAGGATGAGAGGAACGCTCTCATCCTCTGCAACACCCATTCTCATACACCGCTATACACCGCGAGGATATGGGCTATAGCCCATATCGTACGGCATACTATACTGTAGCACGCCGTTTTTCATCATTTTTGAGGTTTTGGAAAAAATAAAAAAATAAAAAAACGATGGGATATAGCCCATTGTTTTTTTTATTTTTTGAAAAAAATAATATCCTCGTTTTTCATCATTTTGGACCATGGGCTATAGCCCATATCGTACGGCATACTATAGCACGCCGTTTTTCATCATTTTTGAGGATTTGAAAAAAAAAACAAAAAAACAAAAAACGATGGGTTATAGCCCATCGTTTTTTGAATTTTTGATTATTTTTTTAATCCTCGTTTTTCATCATATTGGACCATGGGCTATAGCCCATATCGTACGGCATACTATAGCACGCCGTTTTTCATCATTTTTGAGGATTTGAAAAAAATGAAAAAATGAAAAAGACGATGGGTTATAGCCCATCGTTTTTTGATTTTTTTTTGATTTTTTTATCCTCGTTTTTCTATATTTCTAAAACTATGAAACATTTCAAAGATTCCTTTTCAGGCAAACATGTCCACCGTAAGATGAACCTAAGTAGGCTAGAATGGGGTTGCTAGGTGTAAGTATGTAGGACTAGTAGCATGCCAAATTCTGTGCTATTGCCATAGAGAATGCATTGGGCGTTTAAGTTAAATAACTCATAAACTACAAAACATAAAAATAAAAAAAAGTTCCAGCATGTGTCTCCACAGTAAGCTGAATAATAAAAAGTGTGAATGGAGTTTCTAGGTGAAAGTGACTTTTGACGTGCCTATAGAGCTGCCATTGAGCCCCATGTTAAATGTCTCAAATTTGAAAGCACTATATTTCTAAAACTATGAAACATTTCAAAGATTCCTTTTCAGGCAAACATGTCCACCGTAAGATGAACCTAAGTAGGCTAGAATGGGGTTGCTAGGTGTAAGTATGTAGGACTAGTAGCATGCCAAATTCTGGGCTATTGCCATAGAGAATGCATTGGGCGTTTAAGTTAAATAACTCATAAACTACAAAACATAAAAATAAAAATAAGTTCCAGCATGTGTCTCCACAGTAAGCTGATTAATAAAAAGTGTGAATGGAGTTTCTAGGTGAAAGTGACTTTTGACGTGCCTATAGAGCTGCCATTGAGCCCCATGTTAAATGTCTCAAATTTGAAAGCACTATATTTCTAAAACTATGAAGCATTTCAAAGATTCCTTTTCAGGCAAACATGTCCACCGTAAGATGAACCTAAGTAGGCTAGAATGGGGTTGCTAGGTGTAAGTATGTAGGACTAGTAGCATGCTAAAGTTTGTGCTATTGCCATAGAGAATGCATTGTGTTGCGGAGGATGAGAGGAATGCTCTCATCCTCCGCAACACCCATTCTCATACACCGCTATACACCGCGAGGATATGGGCTATAGCCCATATCGTACGGCATACTATACTGTAGCACGCCGTTTTTCATCATTTTTGAGGATTTGGAAAAAATAAATAATAAAAAAAAACGATGGGTTATAGCCCATTGTTTTTTTTAATTTTTGAAAAAAATAATATCCTCTTTTTTCATCATTTTGGACCATGGGCTCTAGCCCATATCGTACGGCATACTATAACACGCCGTTTTTCATCATTTTTGAGGATTTGAAAAAAAAAAAAAAAAAAAAAAAAACGATGGGTTATAGCCCATCGTTTTTTGAATTTTTGATTATTTTTTTAATCCTCGTTTTTCATCATATTGGACCATGGGCTATAGCCCATATCGTACGGCATACTATAGCACGCCGTTTTTCATCATTTTTGAGGATTTGAAAAAAATGAAAAAATGAAAAAGACGATGGGTTATAGCCCATCGTTTTTTGATTTTTTTTTTAAATTTTTTATCCTCGTTTTTCTATATTTCTAAAACTATGAAACATTTCAAAGATTCCTTTTCAGGCAAACATGTCCACCGTAAGATGAACCTAAGTAGGCTAGAATGGGGTTGCTAGGTGTAAGTATGTAGGACTAGTAGCATGCCAAATTCTGTGCTATTGCCATAGAGAATGCATTGGGCGTTTAAGTTAAATAACTCATAAACTACAAAACATAAAAATAAAAAAAAAGTTCCAGCATGTGTCTCCACAGTAAGCTGAATAATAAAAAGTGTGAATGGAGTTTCTAGGTGAAAGTGACTTTTGACGTGCCTATAGAGCTGCCATTGAGCCCCATGTTAAATGTCTCAAATTTGAAAGCACTATATTTCTAAAACTATGAAACATTTCAAAGATTCCTTTTCAGGCAAACATGTCCACCGTAAGATGAACCTAAGTAGGCTAGAATGGGGTTGCTAGGTGTAAGTATGTAGGACTAGTAGCATGCCAAATGTTGTGCTATTGCCATAGAGAATGCATTGGGCGTTTAAGTTAAATAACTCATAAACTACAAAACATAAAAATAAAATAAAGTTCCAGCATGTGTCTCCACAGTAAGCTGAATAATAAAAAGTGTGAATGGAGTTTCTAGGTGAAAGTGACTTTTGACGTGCCTATAGAGCTGCCATTGAGCCCCATGTTAAATGTCTCAAATTTGAAAGCACTATATTTCTAAAACTATGAAACATTTCAAAGATTCCTTTTCAGGCAAACATGTCCACCGTAAGATGAACCTAAGTAGGCTAGAATGGGGTTGCTAGGTGTAAGTATGTAGGACTAGTAGCATGCCAAAGTTTGTGCTATTGCCATAGAGAATGCATTGTGTTGCGGAGGATGAGAGGAACGCTCTCATCCTCCGCAACACCCATTCTCATACACCGCTATACACCGCGAGGATATGGGCTATAGCCCATATCGTACGGCATACTATACTGTAGCACGCCGTTTTTCATCATTTTTGAGGTTTTGGAAAAAATAAAAAAATAAAAAAACGATGGGTTATAGCCCATTGTTTTTTTAATTTTTGAAAAAAATAATATCCTCGTTTTTCATCATTTTGGACCATGGGCTATAGCCCATATCGTACGGCATACTATAGCACGCCGTTTTTCATCATTTTTGAGGATTTAAAAAAAAAAAAAAAAAAAAAAAAAAACGATGGGTTATAGCCCATCGTTTTTTGATTTTATTTTTATTTTTTTATCCTCGTTTTTATCCTCGTTTTTCTATATTTCTAAAACTATGAAACATTTCAAAGATTCCTTTTCAGGCAAACATGTCCACCGTAAGATGAACCTAAGTAGGCTAGAATGGGGTTGCTAGGTGTAAGTATGTAGGACTAGTAGCATGCCAAATTCTGTGCTATTGCCATAGAGAATGCATTGGGCGTTTAAGTTAAATAACTCATAAACTACAAAACATAAAAATAAAAAAAAGTTCCAGCATGTGTCTCCACAGTAAGCTGAATAATAAAAAGTGTGAATGGAGTTTCTAGGTGAAAGTGACTTTTGACGTGCCTATAGAGCTGCCATTGAGCCCCATGTTAAATGTCTCAAATTTGAAAGCACTATATTTCTAAAACTATGAAACATTTCAAAGATTCCTTTTCAGGCAAACATGTCCACCGTAAGATGAACCTAAGTAGGCTAGAATGGGGTTGCTAGGTGTAAGTATGTAGGACTAGTAGCATGCCAAATTCTGTGCTATTGCCATAGAGAATGCATTGGGCGTTTAAGTTAAATAACTCATAAACTACAAAACATAAAAATAAAAAAAAGTTCCAGCATGTGTCTCCACAGTAAGCTGAATAATAAAAAGTGTGAATGGAGTTTCTAGGTGAAAGTGACTTTTGACGTGCCTATAGAGCTGCCATTGAGCCCCATGTTAAATGTCTCAAATTTGAAAGCACTATATTTCTAAAACTATGAAACATTTCAAAGATTCCTTTTCAGGCAAACATGTCCACCGTAAGATGAACCTAAGTAGGCTAGAATGGGGTTGCTAGGTGTAAGTATGTAGGACTAGTAGCATGCCAAATTCTGTGCTATTGCCATAGAGAATGCATTGGGCGTTTAAGTTAAATAACTCATAAACTACAAAACATAAAAATAAAAAAAAGTTCCAGCATGTGTCTCCACAGTAAGCTGAATAATAAAAAGTGTGAATGGAGTTTCTAGGTGAAAGTGACTTTTGACGTGCCTATAGAGCTGCCATTGAGCCCCATGTTAAATGTCTCAAATTTGAAAGCACTATATTTCTAAAACTATGAAACATTTCAAAGATTCCTTTTCAGGCAAACATGTCCACCGTAAGATGAACCTAAGTAGGCTAGAATGGGGTTGCTAGGTGTAAGTATGTAGGACTAGTAGCATGCTAAAGTTTGTGCTATTATAGAGAATGCATTGGGCGTTTAAGTTAAATAACTCATAAACTACAAAACATAAAAATAAAAAAAAGTTCCAGCATGTATCTCCACAGTAAGCTGAATAATAAAAAGTGTGAATGGAGTTTCTAGGTGAAAGTGACTTTTGACGTGCCTATAGAGCTGCCATTGAGCCACATGTTAAATGTCTCAAATTTGAAAGCACTATATTTCTAAAACTATGAAACATTTCAAAGATTCCTTTTCAGGCAAACATGTCCACCGTAAGATGAACCTAAGTAGGCTAGAATGGGGTTGCTAGGTGTAAGTATGTAGGACTAGTAGCATGCCAAAGTTTGTGCTATTGCCATAGAGAATGCATTGGGCGTTTAAGTTAAATAACTCATAAACTACAAAACATAAAAATAAAAAAAAGTTCCAGCATGTATCTCCACAGTAAGCTGAATAATAAAAAGTGTGAATGGAGTTTCTAGGTGAAAGTGACTTTTGACGTGCCTATAGAGCTGCCATTGAGCCCCATGTTAAATGTCTCAAATTTGAAAGCACTATATTTCTAAAACTATGAAACATTTCAAAGATTCCTTTTCAGGCAAACATGTCCACCGTAAGATGAACCTAAGTAGGCTAGAATGGGGTTGCTAGGTGTAAGTATGTAGGACTAGTAGCATGCCAAAGTTTGTGCTATTGCCATAGAGAATGCATTGTGTTGCGGAGGATGAGAGGAACGCTCTCATCCTCCGCAACACCCATTCTCATACACCGCTATACACCGCGAGGATATGGGCTATAGCCCATATCGTACGGCATACTATACTGTAGCACGCCGTTTTTCATCATTTTTGAGGTTTTGGGAAAAAAAAAGAAAAAAAAAACCGATGGGTTATAGCCCATTGTTTTTTTAATTTTTGAAAAAAATAATATCCTCGTTTTTCATCATTTTGGACCATGGGCTATAGCCCATATCGTACGGCATACTATAGCACGCCGTTTTTCATCATTTTTAAGGATTTGAAAAAAAAAAAAAAAAAAAAAAAACGATGGGTTATAGCCCATCGTTTTTTGAATTTTTGATTATTTTTTTAATCCTCGTTTTTCATCATATTGGACCATGGGCTATAGCCCATATCGTACGGCATACTATAGCACGCCGTTTTTCATCATTTTTGAGGATTTGAAAAAAATGAAAAAATGAAAAAGACGATGGGTTATAGCCCATCGTTTTTTTTTTTTTTTTTTTTTTTTTTATCCTCGTTTTTATCCTCGTTTTTCTATATTTCTAAAACTATGAAACATTTCAAAGATTCCTTTTCAGGCAAACATGTCCACCGTAAGATGAACCTAAGTAGGCTAGAATGGGGTTGCTAGGTGTAAGTATGTAGGACTAGTAGCATGCCAAATTCTGTGCTATTGCCATAGAGAATGCATTGGGCGTTTAAGTTAAATAACTCATAAACTACAAAACATGAAAATAAAAAAAAGTTCCAGCATGTGTCTCCACAGTAAGCTGAATAATAAAAAGTGTGAATGGAGTTTCTAGGTGAAAGTGACTTTTGACGTGCCTATAGAGCTGCCATTGAGCCCCATGTTAAATGTCTCAAATTTGAAAGCACTATATTTCTAAAACTATGAAACATTTCAAAGATTCCTTTTCAGGCAAACATGTCCACCGTAAGATGAACCTAAGTAGGCTAGAATGGGGTTGCTAGGTGTAAGTATGTAGGACTAGTAGCATGCCAAATTCTGTGCTATTGCCATAGAGAATGCATTGGGCGTTTAAGTTAAATAACTCATAAACTACAAAACATAAAAATAAAAAAAAGTTCCAGCATGTGTCTCCACAGTAAGCTGAATAATAAAAAGTGTGAATGGAGTTTCTAGGTGAAAGTGACTTTTGACGTGCCTATAGAGCTGCCATTGAGCCCCATGTTAAATGTCTCAAATTTGAAAGCACTATATTTCTAAAACTATGAAACATTTCAAAGATTCCTTTTCAGGCAAACATGTCCACCGTAAGATGAACCTAAGTAGGCTAGAATGGGGTTGCTAGGTGTAAGTATGTAGGACTAGTAGCATGCCAAATTCTGTGCTATTGCCATAGAGAATGCATTGGGCGTTTAAGTTAAATAACTCATAAACTACAAAACATAAAAATAAAAAAAAGTTCCAGCATGTGTCTCCACAGTAAGCTGAATAATAAAAAGTGTGAATGGAGTTTCTAGGTGAAAGTGACTTTTGACGTGCCTATAGAGCTGCCATTGAGCCCCATGTTAAATGTCTCAAATTTGAAAGCACTATATTTCTAAAACTATGAAACATTTCAAAGATTCCTTTTCAGGCAAACATGTCCACCGTAAGATGAACCTAAGTAGGCTAGAATGGGGTTGCTAGGTGTAAGTATGTAGGACTAGTAGCATGCTAAAGTTTGTGCTATTATAAAGAATGCATTGGGCGTTTAAGTTAAATAACTCATAAACTACAAAACATAAAAATAAAAAAAAGTTCCAGCATGTATCTCCACAGTAAGCTGAATAATAAAAAGTGTGAATGGAGTTTCTAGGTGAAAGTGACTTTTGACGTGCCTATAGAGCTGCCATTGAGCCCCATGTTAAATGTCTCAAATTTGAAAGCACTATATTTCTAAAACTATGAAACATTTCAAAGATTCCTTTTCAGGCAAACATGTCCACCGTAAGATGAACCTAAGTAGGCTAGAATGGGGTTGCTAGGTGTAAGTATGTAGGACTAGTAGCATGCCAAAGTTTGTGCTATTGCCATAGAGAATGCATTGTGTTGCGGAGGATGAGAGGAACGCTCTCATCCTCCGCAACACCCATTCTCATACACCGCTATACACCGCGAGGATATGGGCTATAGCCCATATCGTACGGCATACTATACTGTAGCACGCCGTTTTTCATCATTTTTGAGGTTTTGAAAAAAAAAAACAAAAAAAAAAACGATGGGTTATAGCCCATTGTTTTTTTTAATTTTTGAAAAAAATAATATCCTCGTTTTTCATCATTTTGGACCATGGGCTATAGCCCATATCGTACGGCATACTATAGCACGCCGTTTTTCATCATTTTTGAGGATTTGAAAAAAATGAAAAAATGAAAAAGACGATGGGTTATAGCCCATCGTTTTTTTATTTTATTTTTTTTTTTTTATCCTCGTTTTTCTATATTTCTAAAACTATGAAACATTTCAAAGATTCCTTTTCAGGCAAACATGTCCACCGTAAGATGAACCTAAGTAGGCTAGAATGGGGTTGCTAGGTGTAAGTATGTAGGACTAGTAGCATGCCAAATTCTGTGCTATTGCCATAGAGAATGCATTGGGCGTTTAAGTTAAATAACTCATAAACTACAAAACATAAAAATAAAAAAAAGTTCCAGCATGTGTCTCCACAGTAAGCTGAATAATAAAAAGTGTGAATGGAGTTTCTAGGTGAAAGTGACTTTTGACGTGCCTATAGAGCTGCCATTGAGCCCCATGTTAAATGTCTCAAATTTTAAAGCACTATATTTCTAAAACTATGAAACATTTCAAAGATTCCTTTTCAGGCAAACATGTCCACCGTAAGATGAACCTAAGTAGGCTAGAATGGGGTTGCTAGGTGTAAGTATGTAGGACTAGTAGCATGCCAAATTCTGTGCTATTGCCATAGAGAATGCATTGGGCGTTTAAGTTAAATAACTCATAAACTACAAAACATAAAAATAAAAAAAAGTTCCAGCATGTGTCTCCACAGTAAGCTGAATAATAAAAAGTGTGAATGGAGTTTCTAGGTGAAAGTGACTTTTGACGTGCCTATAGAGCTGCCATTGAGCCCCATGTTAAATGTCTCAAATTTGAAAGCACTATATTTCTAAAACTATGAAACATTTCAAAGATTCCTTTTCAGGCAAACATGTCCACCGTAAGATGAACCTAAGTAGGCTAGAATGGGGTTGCTAGGTGTAAGTATGTAGGACTAGTAGCATGCTAAAGTTTGTGCTATTATAAAGAATGCATTGGGCGTTTAAGTTAAATAACTCATAAACTACAAAACATAAAAATAAAAAAAAGTTCCAGCATGTATCTCCACAGTAAGCTGAATAATAAAAAGTGTGAATGGAGTTTCTAGGTGAAAGTGACTTTTGACGTGCCTATAGAGCTGCCATTGAGCCCCATGTTAAATGTCTCAAATTTGAAAGCACTATATTTCTAAAACTATGAAACATTTCAAAGATTCCTTTTCAGGCAAACATGTCCACCGTAAGATGAACCTAAGTAGGCTAGAATGGGGTTGCTAGGTGTAAGTATGTAGGACTAGTAGCATGCCAAAGTTTGTGCTATTGCCATAGAGAATGCATTGTGTTGCGGAGGATGAGAGGAACGCTCTCATCCTCCGCAACACCCATTCTCATACACCGCTATACACCGCGAGGATATGGGCTATAGCCCATATCGTACGGCATACTATACTGTAGCACGCCGTTTTTCATCATTTGTGAGGTTTTGAAAAAAAAAAAAAAAAAAAAAAACGATGGGTTATAGCCCATTGTTTTTTTTAATTTTTGAAAAAAATAATATCCTCGTTTTTCATCATTTTGGACCATGGGCTATAGCCCATATCGTACGGCATACTATAGCACGCCGTTTTTCATCATTTTTGAGGATTAAAAAAAAAAAAAAAAAAAAAAAAACGATGGGTTATAGCCCATCGTTTTTTGAATTTTTGATTATTTTTTTAATCCTCGTTTTTCATCATATTGGACCATGGGCTATAGCCCATATCGTACGGCATACTATAGCACGCCGTTTTTCATCATTTTTGAGGATTTGAAAAAAATGAAAAAATGAAAAAGACGATGGGTTATAGCCCATCGTTTTTTGATTTTTTTTTTTTTTTTTTATCCTCGTTTTTCTATATTTCTAAAACTATGAAACATTTCAAAGATTCCTTTTCAGGCAAACATGTCCACCGTAAGATGAACCTAAGTAGGCTAGAATGGGGTTGCTAGGTGTAAGTATGTAGGACTAGTAGCATGCCAAATTCTGTGCTATTGCCATAGAGAATGCATTGGGCGTTTAAGTTAAATAACTCATAAACTACAAAACATAAAAATAAAAAAAAGTTCCAGCATGTGTCTCCACAGTAAGCTGAATAATAAAAAGTGTGAATGGAGTTTCTAGGTGAAAGTGACTTTTGACGTGCCTATAGAGCTGCCATTGAGCCCCATGTTAAATGTCTCAAATTTGAAAGCACTATATTTCTAAAACTATGAAACATTTCAAAGATTCCTTTTCAGGCAAACATGTCCACCGTAAGATGAACCTAAGTAGGCTAGAATGGGGTTGCTAGGTGTAAGTATGTAGGACTAGTAGCATGCCAAATTCTGTGCTATTGCCATAGAGAATGCATTGGGCGTTTAAGTTAAATAACTCATAAACTACAAAACATAAAAATAAAAAAAAGTTCCAGCATGTGTCTCCACAGTAAGCTGAATAATAAAAAGTGTGAATGGAGTTTCTAGGTGAAAGTGACTTTTGACGTGCCTATAGAGCTGCCATTGAGCCCCATGTTAAATGTCTCAAATTTGAAAGCACTATATTTCTAAAACTATGAAACATTTCAAAGATTCCTTTTCAGGCAAACATGTCCACCGTAAGATGAACCTAAGTAGGCTAGAATGGGGTTGCTAGGTGTAAGTATGTAGGACTAGTAGCATGCCAAATTCTGTGCTATTGCCATAGAGAATGCATTGGGCGTTTAAGTTAAATAACTCATAAACTACAAAACATAAAAATAAAAAAAAGTTCCAGCATGTGTCTCCACAGTAAGCTGAATAATAAAAAGTGTGAATGGAGTTTCTAGGTGAAAGTGACTTTTGACGTGCCTATAGAGCTGCCATTGAGCCCCATGTTAAATGTCTCAAATTTGAAAGCACTATATTTCTAAAACTATGAAACATTTCAAAGATTCCTTTTCAGGCAAACATGTCCACCGTAAGATGAACCTAAGTAGGCTAGAATGGGGTTGCTAGGTGTAAGTATGTAGGACTAGTAGCATGCCAAATTCTGTGCTATTGCCATAGAGAATGCATTGGGCGTTTAAGTTAAATAACTCATAAACTACAAAACATAAAAATAAAAAAAAGTTCCAGCATGTGTCTCCACAGTAAGCTGAATAATAAAAAGTGTGAATGGAGTTTCTAGGTGAAAGTGACTTTTGACGTGCCTATAGAGCTGCCATTGAGCCCCATGTTAAATGTCTCAAATTTGAAAGCACTATATTTCTAAAACTATGAAACATTTCAAAGATTCCTTTTCAGGCAAACATGTCCACCGTAAGATGAACCTAAGTAGGCTAGAATGGGGTTGCTAGGTGTAAGTATGTAGGACTAGTAGCATGCCAAATTCTGTGCTATTGCCATAGAGAATGCATTGGGCGTTTAAGTTAAATAACTCATAAACTACAAAACATAAAAATAAAAAAAAGTTCCAGCATGTGTCTCCACAGTAAGCTGAATAATAAAAAGTGTGAATGGAGTTTCTAGGTGAAAGTGACTTTTGACGTGCCTATAGAGCTGCCATTGAGCCCCATGTTAAATGTCTCAAATTTGAAAGCACTATATTTCTAAAACTATGAAACATTTCAAAGATTCCTTTTCAGGCAAACATGTCCACCGTAAGATGAACCTAAGTAGGCTAGAATGGGGTTGCTAGGTGTAAGTATGTAGGACTAGTAGCATGCCAAATTCTGTGCTATTGCCATAGAGAATGCATTGGGCGTTTAAGTTAAATAACTCATAAACTACAAAACATAAAAATAAAAAAAAGTTCCAGCATGTGTCTCCACAGTAAGCTGAATAATAAAAAGTGTGAATGGAGTTTCTAGGTGAAAGTGACTTTTGACGTGCCTATAGAGCTGCCATTGAGCCCCATGTTAAATGTCTCAAATTTGAAAGCACTATATTTCTAAAACTATGAAACATTTCAAAGATTCCTTTTCAGGCAAACATGTCCACCGTAAGATGAACCTAAGTAGGCTAGAATGGGGTTGCTAGGTGTAAGTATGTAGGACTAGTAGCATGCTAAAGTTTGTGCTATTATAAAGAATGCATTGGGCGTTTAAGTTAAATAACTCATAAACTACAAAACATAAAAATAAAAAAAAGTTCCAGCATGTATCTCCACAGTAAGCTGAATAATAAAAAGTGTGAATGGAGTTTCTAGGTGAAAGTGACTTTTGACGTGCCTATAGAGCTGCCATTGAGCCCCATGTTAAATGTCTCAAATTTGAAAGCACTATATTTCTAAAACTATGAAACATTTCAAAGATTCCTTTTCAGGCAAACATGTCCACCGTAAGATGAACCTAAGTAGGCTAGAATGGGGTTGCTAGGTGTAAGTATGTAGGACTAGTAGCATGCCAAATTCTGTGCTATTGCCATAGAGAATGCATTGGGCGTTTAAGTTAAATAACTCATAAACTACAAAACATAAAAATAAAAAAAAGTTCCAGCATGTGTCTCCACAGTAAGCTGAATAATAAAAAGTGTGAATGGAGTTTCTAGGTGAAAGTGACTTTTGACGTGCCTATAGAGCTGCCATTGAGCCCCATGTTAAATGTCTCAAATTTGAAAGCACTATATTTCTAAAACTATGAAACATTTCAAAGATTCCTTTTCAGGCAAACATGTCCACCGTAAGATGAACCTAAGTAGGCTAGAATGGGGTTGCTAGGTGTAAGTATGTAGGACTAGTAGCATGCTAAAGTTTGTGCTATTATAAAGAATGCATTGGGCGTTTAAGTTAAATAACTCATAAACTACAAAACATAAAAATAAAAAAAAGTTCCAGCATGTATCTCCACAGTAAGCTGAATAATAAAAAGTGTGAATGGAGTTTCTAGGTGAAAGTGACTTTTGACGTGCCTATAGAGCTGCCATTGAGCCCCATGTTAAATGTCTCAAATTTGAAAGCACTATATTTCTAAAACTATGAAACATTTCAAAGATTCCTTTTCAGGCAAACATGTCCACCGTAAGATGAACCTAAGTAGGCTAGAATGGGGTTGCTAGGTGTAAGTATGTAGGACTAGTAGCATGCCAAATTCTGTGCTATTGCCATAGAGAATGCATTGGGCGTTTAAGTTAAATAACTCATAAACTACAAAACATAAAAATAAAAAAAAGTTCCAGCATGTGTCTCCACAGTAAGCTGAATAATAAAAAGTGTGAATGGAGTTTCTAGGTGAAAGTGACTTTTGACGTGCCTATAGAGCTGCCATTGAGCCCCATGTTAAATGTCTCAAATTTGAAAGCACTATATTTCTAAAACTATGAAACATTTCAAAGATTCCTTTTCAGGCAAACATGTCCACCGTAAGATGAACCTAAGTAGGCTAGAATGGGGTTGCTAGGTGTAAGTATGTAGGACTAGTAGCATGCTAAAGTTTGTGCTATTATAAAGAATGCATTGGGCGTTTAAGTTAAATAACTCATAAACTACAAAACATAAAAATAAAAAAAAGTTCCAGCATGTATCTCCACAGTAAGCTGAATAATAAAAAGTGTGAATGGAGTTTCTAGGTGAAAGTGACTTTTGACGTGCCTATAGAGCTGCCATTGAGCCCCATGTTAAATGTCTCAAATTTGAAAGCACTATATTTCTAAAACTATGAAACATTTCAAAGATTCCTTTTCAGGCAAACATGTCCACCGTAAGATGAACCTAAGTAGGCTAGAATGGGGTTGCTAGGTGTAAGTATGTAGGACTAGTAGCATGCCAAAGTTTGTGCTATTGCCATAGAGAATGCATTGTGTTGCGGAGGATGAGAGGAACGCTCTCATCCTCCGCAACACCCATTCTCATACACCGCTATACACCGCGAGGATATGGGCTATAGCCCATATCGTACGGCATACTATACTGTAGCACGCCGTTTTTCATCATTTTTGAGGTTTTGGGAAAAAAAAAGAAAAAAAAAACCGATGGGTTATAGCCCATTGTTTTTTTAATTTTTGAAAAAAATAATATCCTCGTTTTTCATCATTTTGGACCATGGGCTATAGCCCATATCGTACGGCATACTATAGCACGCCGTTTTTCATCATTTTTAAGGATTTGAAAAAAAAAAAAAAAAAAAAAAAACGATGGGTTATAGCCCATCGTTTTTTGAATTTTTGATTATTTTTTTAATCCTCGTTTTTCATCATATTGGACCATGGGCTATAGCCCATATCGTACGGCATACTATAGCACGCCGTTTTTCATCATTTTTGAGGATTTGAAAAAAATGAAAAAATGAAAAAGACGATGGGTTATAGCCCATCGTTTTTTTTTTTTTTTTTTTTTTTTTTATCCTCGTTTTTATCCTCGTTTTTCTATATTTCTAAAACTATGAAACATTTCAAAGATTCCTTTTCAGGCAAACATGTCCACCGTAAGATGAACCTAAGTAGGCTAGAATGGGGTTGCTAGGTGTAAGTATGTAGGACTAGTAGCATGCCAAATTCTGTGCTATTGCCATAGAGAATGCATTGGGCGTTTAAGTTAAATAACTCATAAACTACAAAACATGAAAATAAAAAAAAGTTCCAGCATGTGTCTCCACAGTAAGCTGAATAATAAAAAGTGTGAATGGAGTTTCTAGGTGAAAGTGACTTTTGACGTGCCTATAGAGCTGCCATTGAGCCCCATGTTAAATGTCTCAAATTTGAAAGCACTATATTTCTAAAACTATGAAACATTTCAAAGATTCCTTTTCAGGCAAACATGTCCACCGTAAGATGAACCTAAGTAGGCTAGAATGGGGTTGCTAGGTGTAAGTATGTAGGACTAGTAGCATGCCAAATTCTGTGCTATTGCCATAGAGAATGCATTGGGCGTTTAAGTTAAATAACTCATAAACTACAAAACATAAAAATAAAAAAAAGTTCCAGCATGTGTCTCCACAGTAAGCTGAATAATAAAAAGTGTGAATGGAGTTTCTAGGTGAAAGTGACTTTTGACGTGCCTATAGAGCTGCCATTGAGCCCCATGTTAAATGTCTCAAATTTGAAAGCACTATATTTCTAAAACTATGAAACATTTCAAAGATTCCTTTTCAGGCAAACATGTCCACCGTAAGATGAACCTAAGTAGGCTAGAATGGGGTTGCTAGGTGTAAGTATGTAGGACTAGTAGCATGCCAAATTCTGTGCTATTGCCATAGAGAATGCATTGGGCGTTTAAGTTAAATAACTCATAAACTACAAAACATAAAAATAAAAAAAAGTTCCAGCATGTGTCTCCACAGTAAGCTGAATAATAAAAAGTGTGAATGGAGTTTCTAGGTGAAAGTGACTTTTGACGTGCCTATAGAGCTGCCATTGAGCCCCATGTTAAATGTCTCAAATTTGAAAGCACTATATTTCTAAAACTATGAAACATTTCAAAGATTCCTTTTCAGGCAAACATGTCCACCGTAAGATGAACCTAAGTAGGCTAGAATGGGGTTGCTAGGTGTAAGTATGTAGGACTAGTAGCATGCCAAATTCTGTGCTATTGCCATAGAGAATGCATTGGGCGTTTAAGTTAAATAACTCATAAACTACAAAACATAAAAATAAAAAAAAGTTCCAGCATGTGTCTCCACAGTAAGCTGAATAATAAAAAGTGTGAATGGAGTTTCTAGGTGAAAGTGACTTTTGACGTGCCTATAGAGCTGCCATTGAGCCCCATGTTAAATGTCTCAAATTTGAAAGCACTATATTTCTAAAACTATGAAACATTTCAAAGATTCCTTTTCAGGCAAACATGTCCACCGTAAGATGAACCTAAGTAGGCTAGAATGGGGTTGCTAGGTGTAAGTATGTAGGACTAGTAGCATGCTAAAGTTTGTGCTATTATAAAGAATGCATTGGGCGTTTAAGTTAAATAACTCATAAACTACAAAACATAAAAATAAAAAAAAGTTCCAGCATGTATCTCCACAGTAAGCTGAATAATAAAAAGTGTGAATGGAGTTTCTAGGTGAAAGTGACTTTTGACGTGCCTATAGAGCTGCCATTGAGCCCCATGTTAAATGTCTCAAATTTGAAAGCACTATATTTCTAAAACTATGAAACATTTCAAAGATTCCTTTTCAGGCAAACATGTCCACCGTAAGATGAACCTAAGTAGGCTAGAATGGGGTTGCTAGGTGTAAGTATGTAGGACTAGTAGCATGCCAAATTCTGTGCTATTGCCATAGAGAATGCATTGGGCGTTTAAGTTAAATAACTCATAAACTACAAAACATAAAAATAAAAAAAAGTTCCAGCATGTGTCTCCACAGTAAGCTGAATAATAAAAAGTGTGAATGGAGTTTCTAGGTGAAAGTGACTTTTGACGTGCCTATAGAGCTGCCATTGAGCCCCATGTTAAATGTCTCAAATTTGAAAGCACTATATTTCTAAAACTATGAAACATTTCAAAGATTCCTTTTCAGGCAAACATGTCCACCGTAAGATGAACCTAAGTAGGCTAGAATGGGGTTGCTAGGTGTAAGTATGTAGGACTAGTAGCATGCTAAAGTTTGTGCTATTATAAAGAATGCATTGGGCGTTTAAGTTAAATAACTCATAAACTACAAAACATAAAAATAAAAAAAAGTTCCAGCATGTATCTCCACAGTAAGCTGAATAATAAAAAGTGTGAATGGAGTTTCTAGGTGAAAGTGACTTTTGACGTGCCTATAGAGCTGCCATTGAGCCCCATGTTAAATGTCTCAAATTTGAAAGCACTATATTTCTAAAACTATGAAACATTTCAAAGATTCCTTTTCAGGCAAACATGTCCACCGTAAGATGAACCTAAGTAGGCTAGAATGGGGTTGCTAGGTGTAAGTATGTAGGACTAGTAGCATGCCAAATTCTGTGCTATTGCCATAGAGAATGCATTGGGCGTTTAAGTTAAATAACTCATAAACTACAAAACATAAAAATAAAAAAAAGTTCCAGCATGTGTCTCCACAGTAAGCTGAATAATAAAAAGTGTGAATGGAGTTTCTAGGTGAAAGTGACTTTTGACGTGCCTATAGAGCTGCCATTGAGCCCCATGTTAAATGTCTCAAATTTGAAAGCACTATATTTCTAAAACTATGAAACATTTCAAAGATTCCTTTTCAGGCAAACATGTCCACCGTAAGATGAACCTAAGTAGGCTAGAATGGGGTTGCTAGGTGTAAGTATGTAGGACTAGTAGCATGCTAAAGTTTGTGCTATTATAAAGAATGCATTGGGCGTTTAAGTTAAATAACTCATAAACTACAAAACATAAAAATAAAAAAAAGTTCCAGCATGTATCTCCACAGTAAGCTGAATAATAAAAAGTGTGAATGGAGTTTCTAGGTGAAAGTGACTTTTGACGTGCCTATAGAGCTGCCATTGAGCCCCATGTTAAATGTCTCAAATTTGAAAGCACTATATTTCTAAAACTATGAAACATTTCAAAGATTCCTTTTCAGGCAAACATGTCCACCGTAAGATGAACCTAAGTAGGCTAGAATGGGGTTGCTAGGTGTAAGTATGTAGGACTAGTAGCATGCCAAAGTTTGTGCTATTGCCATAGAGAATGCATTGTGTTGCGGAGGATGAGAGGAACGCTCTCATCCTCCGCAACACCCATTCTCATACACCGCTATACACCGCGAGGATATGGGCTATAGCCCATATCGTACGGCATACTATACTGTAGCACGCCGTTTTTCATCATTTTTGAGGTTTTGAAAAAAAAAACAAAAAAAAACGATGGGTTATAGCCCATTGTTTTTTTTTATTTTTGAAAAAAATAATATCCTCGTTTTTCATCATTTTGGACCATGGGCTATAGCCCATATCGTACGGCATACTATAGCACGCCGTTTTTCATCATTTTTGAGGATTAAAAAAAAAAAAAAAAAAAAAAAAACGATGGGTTATAGCCCATCGTTTTTTGAATTTTTGATTATTTTTTTAATCCTCGTTTTTCATCATATTGGACCATGGGCTATAGCCCATATCGTACGGCATACTATAGCACGCCGTTTTTCATCATTTTTGAGGATTTGAAAAAAATGAAAAAATGAAAAAGACGATGGGTTATAGCCCATCGTTTTTTGATTTTTGATTTTTTTTTTTTTCCTCGTTTTTCTATATTTCTAAAACTATGAAACATTTCAAAGATTCCTTTTCAGGCAAACATGTCCACCGTAAGATGAACCTAAGTAGGCTAGAATGGGGTTGCTAGGTGTAAGTATGTAGGACTAGTAGCATGCCAAATTCTGTGCTATTGCCATAGAGAATGCATTGGGCGTTTAAGTTAAATAACTCATAAACTACAAAACATAAAAATAAAAAAAAGTTCCAGCATGTGTCTCCACAGTAAGCTGAATAATAAAAAGTGTGAATGGAGTTTCTAGGTGAAAGTGACTTTTGACGTGCCTATAGAGCTGCCATTGAGCCCCATGTTAAATGTCTCAAATTTGAAAGCACTATATTTCTAAAACTATGAAACATTTCAAAGATTCCTTTTCAGGCAAACATGTCCACCGTAAGATGAACCTAAGTAGGCTAGAATGGGGTTGCTAGGTGTAAGTATGTAGGACTAGTAGCATGCCAAATTCTGTGCTATTGCCATAGAGAATGCATTGGGCGTTTAAGTTAAATAACTCATAAACTACAAAACATACAAATAAAAAAAAGTTCCAGCATGTATCTCCACAGTAAGCTGAATAATAAAAAGTGTGAATGGAGTTTCTAGGTGAAAGTGACTTTTGACGTGCCTATAGAGCTGCCATTGAGCCCCATGTTAAATGTCTCAAATTTGAAAGCACTATATTTCTAAAACTATGAAACATTTCAAAGATTCCTTTTCAGGCAAACATGTCCACCGTAAGATGAACCTAAGTAGGCTAGAATGGGGTTGCTAGGTGTAAGTATGTAGGACTAGTAGCATGCCAAAGTTTGTGCTATTGCCATAGAGAATGCATTGTGTTGCGGAGGATGAGAGGAACGCTCTCATCCTCCGCAACACCCATTCTCATACACCGCTATACACCGCGAGGATATGGGCTTTAGCCCATATCGTACGGCATACTATACTGTAGCACGCCGTTTTTCATCATTTTTGAGGTTTTGGAAAAAATAAAAAAATAAAAAAACGATGGGTTATAGCCCATTGCTTTTTTTAATTTTTGAAAAAAATAATATCCTCGTTTTTCATCATTTTGGACCATGGGCTATAGCCCATATCGTACGGCATACTATAGCACGCCGTTTTTCATCATTTTTGAGGATTTGAAAAAAAAAGAAAAAAGAAAAAAAAACGATGGGTTATAGCCCATCGTTTTTTGCATTTTTGAAAAAAGAATTATCCTCGTTTTTCATCATTTTGGACCATGGGCTATAGCCCATACCGTACGGCATACTATAGCACGCCGTTTTTCATCATTTTTGAGGATTTGGAAAAAAAGGAAAAAAAGAAAAACATGGGTTATAGTTCATCGTTTTTTGAAATTTTGAAAAAAAAGAATTAACCTCGTTTTTCATCATTTTTGAACATGGGCTATAGCCCATATCGTACGGCATACTATAGCACGCCGTTTTTCATCATTTTTGAGGATTTGAAAAAAATGAAAAAATGAAAAAGACGATGGGTTATAGCCCATCGTTTTTTGATTTTTTTTTGATTTTTTTATCCTCGTTTTTCTATATTTCTAAAACTATGAAACATTTCAAAGATTCCTTTTCAGGCAAACATGTCCACCGTAAGATGAACCTAAGTAGGCTAGAATGGGGTTGCTAGGTGTAAGTATGTAGGACTAGTAGCATGCCAAATTCTGTGCTATTGCCATAGAGAATGCATTGGGCGTTTAAGTTAAATAACTCATAAACTACAAAACATAAAAATAAAAACAAGTTCCAGCATGTGTCTCCACAGTAAGCTGAATAATAAAAAGTGTGAATGGAGTTTCTAGGTGAAAGTGACTTTTGACGTGCCTATAGAGCTGCCATTGAGCCCCATGTTAAATGTCTCAAATTTGAAAGCACTATATTTCTAAAACTATGAAACATTTCAAAGATTCCTTTTCAGGCAAACATGTCCACCGTAAGATGAACCTAAGTAGGCTAGAATGGGGTTGCTAGGTGTAAGTATGTAGGACTAGTAGCATGCCAAATTCTGGGCTATTGCCATAGAGAATGCATTGGGCGTTTAAGTTAAATAACTCATAAACTACAAAACATAAAAATAAAAATAAGTTCCAGCATGTGTCTCCACAGTAAGCTGATTAATAAAAAGTGTGAATGGAGTTTCTAGGTGAAAGTGACTTTTGACGTGCCTATAGAGCTGCCATTGAGCCCCATGTTAAATGTCTCAAATTTGAAAGCACTATATTTCTAAAACTATGAAGCATTTCAAAGATTCCTTTTCAGGCAAACATGTCCACCGTAAGATGAACCTAAGTAGGCTAGAATGGGGTTGCTAGGTGTAAGTATGTAGGACTAGTAGCATGCTAAAGTTTGTGCTATTGCCATAGAGAATGCATTGTGTTGCGGAGGATGAGAGGAATGCTCTCATCCTCCGCAACACCCATTCTCATACACCGCTATACACCGCGAGGATATGGGCTATAGCCCATATCGTACGGCATACTATACTGTAGCACGCCGTTTTTCATAATTTTTGAGGATTTGGAAAAAATAAATAATAAAAAAAAACGATGGGTTATAGCCCATTGTTTTTTTTAATTTTTGAAAAAAATAATATCCTCTTTTTTCATCATTTTGGACCATGGGCTCTAGCCCATATCGTACGGCATACTATAACACGCCGTTTTTCATCATTTTTGAGGATTTGAAAAAAAAAAAAAAAAAAAAAAAAACGATGGGTTATAGCCCATCGTTTTTTGAATTTTTGATTATTTTTTTAATCCTCGTTTTTCATCATATTGGACCATGGGCTATAGCCCATATCGTACGGCATACTATAGCACGCCGTTTTTCATCATTTTTGAGGATTTGAAAAAAATGAAAAAATGAAAAAGACGATGGGTTATAGCCCATCGTTTTTTGATTTTTTTTTTTAATTTTTTATCCTCGTTTTTCTATATTTCTAAAACTATGAAACATTTCAAAGATTCCTTTTCAGGCAAACATGTCCACCGTAAGATGAACCTAAGTAGGCTAGAATGGGGTTGCTAGGTGTAAGTATGTAGGACTAGTAGCATGCCAAATTCTGTGCTATTGCCATAGAGAATGCATTGGGCGTTTAAGTTAAATAACTCATAAACTACAAAACATAAAAATAAAAAAAAAGTTCCAGCATGTGTCTCCACAGTAAGCTGAATAATAAAAAGTGTGAATGGAGTTTCTAGGTGAAAGTGACTTTTGACGTGCCTATAGAGCTGCCATTGAGCCCCATGTTAAATGTCTCAAATTTGAAAGCACTATATTTCTAAAACTATGAAACATTTCAAAGATTCCTTTTCAGGCAAACATGTCCACCGTAAGATGAACCTAAGTAGGCTAGAATGGGGTTGCTAGGTGTAAGTATGTAGGACTAGTAGCATGCCAAATGTTGTGCTATTGCCATAGAGAATGCATTGGGCATTTAAGTTAAATAACTCATAAACTACAAAACATAAAAATAAAAAAAAGTTCCAGCATGTGTCTCCACAGTAAGCTGAATAATAAAAAGTGTGAATGGAGTTTCTAGGTGAAAGTGACTTTTGACGTGCCTATAGAGCTGCCATTGAGCCCCATGTTAAATGTCTCAAATTTGAAAGCACTATATTTCTAAAACTATGAAACATTTCAAAGATTCCTTTTCAGGCAAACATGTCCACCGTAAGATGAACCTAAGTAGGCTAGAATGGGGTTGCTAGGTGTAAGTATGTAGGACTAGTAGCATGCCAAAGTTTGTGCTATTGCCATAGAGAATGCATTGTGTTGCGGAGGATGAGAGGAACGCTCTCATCCTCCGCAACACCCATTCTCATACACCGCTATACACCGCGAGGATATGGGCTATAGCCCATATCGTACGGCATACTATACTGTAGCACGCCGTTTTTCATCATTTTTGAGGTTTTGGAAAAAATAAAAAAATAAAAAAACGATGGGTTATAGCCCATTGTTTTTTTAATTTTTGAAAAAAATAATATCCTCGTTTTTCATCATTTTGGACCATGGGCTATAGCCCATATCGTACGGCATACTATAGCACGCCGTTTTTCATCATTTTTGAGGATTTAAAAAAAAAAAAAAAAAAAAAAAAAAACGATGGGTTATAGCCCATCGTTTTTTGATTTTATTTTTATTTTTTTATCCTCGTTTTTATCCTCGTTTTTCTATATTTCTAAAACTATGAAACATTTCAAAGATTCCTTTTCAGGCAAACATGTCCACCGTAAGATGAACCTAAGTAGGCTAGAATGGGGTTGCTAGGTGTAAGTATGTAGGACTAGTAGCATGCCAAATTCTGTGCTATTGCCATAGAGAATGCATTGGGCGTTTAAGTTAAATAACTCATAAACTACAAAACATAAAAATAAAAAAAAGTTCCAGCATGTGTCTCCACAGTAAGCTGAATAATAAAAAGTGTGAATGGAGTTTCTAGGTGAAAGTGACTTTTGACGTGCCTATAGAGCTGCCATTGAGCCCCATGTTAAATGTCTCAAATTTGAAAGCACTATATTTCTAAAACTATGAAACATTTCAAAGATTCCTTTTCAGGCAAACATGTCCACCGTAAGATGAACCTAAGTAGGCTAGAATGGGGTTGCTAGGTGTAAGTATGTAGGACTAGTAGCATGCCAAATTCTGTGCTATTGCCATAGAGAATGCATTGGGCGTTTAAGTTAAATAACTCATAAACTACAAAACATAAAAATAAAAAAAAGTTCCAGCATGTGTCTCCACAGTAAGCTGAATAATAAAAAGTGTGAATGGAGTTTCTAGGTGAAAGTGACTTTTGACGTGCCTATAGAGCTGCCATTGAGCCCCATGTTAAATGTCTCAAATTTGAAAGCACTATATTTCTAAAACTATGAAACATTTCAAAGATTCCTTTTCAGGCAAACATGTCCACCGTAAGATGAACCTAAGTAGGCTAGAATGGGGTTGCTAGGTGTAAGTATGTAGGACTAGTAGCATGCCAAATTCTGTGCTATTGCCATAGAGAATGCATTGGGCGTTTAAGTTAAATAACTCATAAACTACAAAACATAAAAATAAAAAAAAGTTCCAGCATGTGTCTCCACAGTAAGCTGAATAATAAAAAGTGTGAATGGAGTTTCTAGGTGAAAGTGACTTTTGACGTGCCTATAGAGCTGCCATTGAGCCCCATGTTAAATGTCTCAAATTTGAAAGCACTATATTTCTAAAACTATGAAACATTTCAAAGATTCCTTTTCAGGCAAACATGTCCACCGTAAGATGAACCTAAGTAGGCTAGAATGGGGTTGCTAGGTGTAAGTATGTAGGACTAGTAGCATGCTAAAGTTTGTGCTATTATAGAGAATGCATTGGGCGTTTAAGTTAAATAACTCATAAACTACAAAACATAAAAATAAAAAAAAGTTCCAGCATGTATCTCCACAGTAAGCTGAATAATAAAAAGTGTGAATGGAGTTTCTAGGTGAAAGTGACTTTTGACGTGCCTATAGAGCTGCCATTGAGCCACATGTTAAATGTCTCAAATTTGAAAGCACTATATTTCTAAAACTATGAAACATTTCAAAGATTCCTTTTCAGGCAAACATGTCCACCGTAAGATGAACCTAAGTAGGCTAGAATGGGGTTGCTAGGTGTAAGTATGTAGGACTAGTAGCATGCCAAAGTTTGTGCTATTGCCATAGAGAATGCATTGGGCGTTTAAGTTAAATAACTCATAAACTACAAAACATAAAAATAAAAAAAAGTTCCAGCATGTATCTCCACAGTAAGCTGAATAATAAAAAGTGTGAATGGAGTTTCTAGGTGAAAGTGACTTTTGACGTGCCTATAGAGCTGCCATTGAGCCCCATGTTAAATGTCTCAAATTTGAAAGCACTATATTTCTAAAACTATGAAACATTTCAAAGATTCCTTTTCAGGCAAACATGTCCACCGTAAGATGAACCTAAGTAGGCTAGAATGGGGTTGCTAGGTGTAAGTATGTAGGACTAGTAGCATGCCAAAGTTTGTGCTATTGCCATAGAGAATGCATTGTGTTGCGGAGGATGAGAGGAACGCTCTCATCCTCCGCAACACCCATTCTCATACACCGCTATACACCGCGAGGATATGGGCTATAGCCCATATCGTACGGCATACTATACTGTAGCACGCCGTTTTTCATCATTTTTGAGGTTTTGGAAAAAAAAAAGAAAAAAAAAACCGATGGGTTATAGCCCATTGTTTTTTTAATTTTTGAAAAAAATAATATCCTCGTTTTTCATCATTTTGGACCATGGGCTATAGCCCATATCGTACGGCATACTATAGCACGCCCTTTTTCATCATTTTTAAGGATTTGAAAAAAAAAAAAAAAAAAAAAAAACGATGGGTTATAGCCCATCGTTTTTTGAATTTTTGATTATTTTTTTAATCCTCGTTTTTCATCATATTGGACCATGGGCTATAGCCCATATCGTACGGCATACTATAGCACGCCGTTTTTCATCATTTTTGAGGATTTGAAAAAAATGAAAAAATGAAAAAGACGATGGGTTATAGCCCATCGTTTTTTGATTTTTATTTTATTTTTTTATCCTCGTTTTTATCCTCGTTTTTCTATATTTCTAAAACTATGAAACATTTCAAAGATTCCTTTTCAGGCAAACATGTCCACCGTAAGATGAACCTAAGTAGGCTAGAATGGGGTTGCTAGGTGTAAGTATGTAGGACTAGTAGCATGCCAAATTCTGTGCTATTGCCATAGAGAATGCATTGGGCGTTTAAGTTAAATAACTCATAAACTACAAAACATGAAAATAAAAAAAAGTTCCAGCATGTGTCTCCACAGTAAGCTGAATAATAAAAAGTGTGAATGGAGTTTCTAGGTGAAAGTGACTTTTGACGTGCCTATAGAGCTGCCATTGAGCCCCATGTTAAATGTCTCAAATTTGAAAGCACTATATTTCTAAAACTATGAAACATTTCAAAGATTCCTTTTCAGGCAAACATGTCCACCGTAAGATGAACCTAAGTAGGCTAGAATGGGGTTGCTAGGTGTAAGTATGTAGGACTAGTAGCATGCCAAATTCTGTGCTATTGCCATAGAGAATGCATTGGGCGTTTAAGTTAAATAACTCATAAACTACAAAACATAAAAATAAAAAAAAGTTCCAGCATGTGTCTCCACAGTAAGCTGAATAATAAAAAGTGTGAATGGAGTTTCTAGGTGAAAGTGACTTTTGACGTGCCTATAGAGCTGCCATTGAGCCCCATGTTAAATGTCTCAAATTTGAAAGCACTATATTTCTAAAACTATGAAACATTTCAAAGATTCCTTTTCAGGCAAACATGTCCACCGTAAGATGAACCTAAGTAGGCTAGAATGGGGTTGCTAGGTGTAAGTATGTAGGACTAGTAGCATGCCAAATTCTGTGCTATTGCCATAGAGAATGCATTGGGCGTTTAAGTTAAATAACTCATAAACTACAAAACATAAAAATAAAAAAAAGTTCCAGCATGTGTCTCCACAGTAAGCTGAATAATAAAAAGTGTGAATGGAGTTTCTAGGTGAAAGTGACTTTTGACGTGCCTATAGAGCTGCCATTGAGCCCCATGTTAAATGTCTCAAATTTGAAAGCACTATATTTCTAAAACTATGAAACATTTCAAAGATTCCTTTTCAGGCAAACATGTCCACCGTAAGATGAACCTAAGTAGGCTAGAATGGGGTTGCTAGGTGTAAGTATGTAGGACTAGTAGCATGCTAAAGTTTGTGCTATTATAAAGAATGCATTGGGCGTTTAAGTTAAATAACTCATAAACTACAAAACATAAAAATAAAAAAAAGTTCCAGCATGTATCTCCACAGTAAGCTGAATAATAAAAAGTGTGAATGGAGTTTCTAGGTGAAAGTGACTTTTGACGTGCCTATAGAGCTGCCATTGAGCCCCATGTTAAATGTCTCAAATTTGAAAGCACTATATTTCTAAAACTATGAAACATTTCAAAGATTCCTTTTCAGGCAAACATGTCCACCGTAAGATGAACCTAAGTAGGCTAGAATGGGGTTGCTAGGTGTAAGTATGTAGGACTAGTAGCATGCCAAAGTTTGTGCTATTGCCATAGAGAATGCATTGTGTTGCGGAGGATGAGAGGAACGCTCTCATCCTCCGCAACACCCATTCTCATACACCGCTATACACCGCGAGGATATGGGCTATAGCCCATATCGTACGGCATACTATACTGTAGCACGCCGTTTTTCATCATTTGTGAGGTTTTGAAAAAAAAAAAAAAAAAAAAAAACGATGGGTTATAGCCCATTGTTTTTTTTAATTTTTGAAAAAAATAATATCCTCGTTTTTCATCATTTTGGACCATGGGCTATAGCCCATATCGTACGGCATACTATAGCACGCCGTTTTTCATCATTTTTGAGGATTAAAAAAAAAAAAAAAAAAAAAAAAACGATGGGTTATAGCCCATCGTTTTTTGAATTTTTGATTATTTTTTTAATCCTCGTTTTTCATCATATTGGACCATGGGCTATAGCCCATATCGTACGGCATACTATAGCACGCCGTTTTTCATCATTTTTGAGGATTTGAAAAAAATGAAAAAATGAAAAAGACGATGGGTTATAGCCCATCGTTTTTTGATTTTTTTTTTTTTTTTTTATCCTCGTTTTTCTATATTTCTAAAACTATGAAACATTTCAAAGATTCCTTTTCAGGCAAACATGTCCACCGTAAGATGAACCTAAGTAGGCTAGAATGGGGTTGCTAGGTGTAAGTATGTAGGACTAGTAGCATGCCAAATTCTGTGCTATTGCCATAGAGAATGCATTGGGCGTTTAAGTTAAATAACTCATAAACTACAAAACATAAAAATAAAAAAAAGTTCCAGCATGTGTCTCCACAGTAAGCTGAATAATAAAAAGTGTGAATGGAGTTTCTAGGTGAAAGTGACTTTTGACGTGCCTATAGAGCTGCCATTGAGCCCCATGTTAAATGTCTCAAATTTGAAAGCACTATATTTCTAAAACTATGAAACATTTCAAAGATTCCTTTTCAGGCAAACATGTCCACCGTAAGATGAACCTAAGTAGGCTAGAATGGGGTTGCTAGGTGTAAGTATGTAGGACTAGTAGCATGCCAAATTCTGTGCTATTGCCATAGAGAATGCATTGGGCGTTTAAGTTAAATAACTCATAAACTACAAAACATAAAAATAAAAAAAAGTTCCAGCATGTGTCTCCACAGTAAGCTGAATAATAAAAAGTGTGAATGGAGTTTCTAGGTGAAAGTGACTTTTGACGTGCCTATAGAGCTGCCATTGAGCCCCATGTTAAATGTCTCAAATTTGAAAGCACTATATTTCTAAAACTATGAAACATTTCAAAGATTCCTTTTCAGGCAAACATGTCCACCGTAAGATGAACCTAAGTAGGCTAGAATGGGGTTGCTAGGTGTAAGTATGTAGGACTAGTAGCATGCCAAATTCTGTGCTATTGCCATAGAGAATGCATTGGGCGTTTAAGTTAAATAACTCATAAACTACAAAACATAAAAATAAAAAAAAGTTCCAGCATGTGTCTCCACAGTAAGCTGAATAATAAAAAGTGTGAATGGAGTTTCTAGGTGAAAGTGACTTTTGACGTGCCTATAGAGCTGCCATTGAGCCCCATGTTAAATGTCTCAAATTTGAAAGCACTATATTTCTAAAACTATGAAACATTTCAAAGATTCCTTTTCAGGCAAACATGTCCACCGTAAGATGAACCTAAGTAGGCTAGAATGGGGTTGCTAGGTGTAAGTATGTAGGACTAGTAGCATGCTAAAGTTTGTGCTATTATAAAGAATGCATTGGGCGTTTAAGTTAAATAACTCATAAACTACAAAACATAAAAATAAAAAAAAGTTCCAGCATGTATCTCCACAGTAAGCTGAATAATAAAAAGTGTGAATGGAGTTTCTAGGTGAAAGTGACTTTTGACGTGCCTATAGAGCTGCCATTGAGCCCCATGTTAAATGTCTCAAATTTGAAAGCACTATATTTCTAAAACTATGAAACATTTCAAAGATTCCTTTTCAGGCAAACATGTCCACCGTAAGATGAACCTAAGTAGGCTAGAATGGGGTTGCTAGGTGTAAGTATGTAGGACTAGTAGCATGCCAAATTCTGTGCTATTGCCATAGAGAATGCATTGGGCGTTTAAGTTAAATAACTCATAAACTACAAAACATAAAAATAAAAAAAAGTTCCAGCATGTGTCTCCACAGTAAGCTGAATAATAAAAAGTGTGAATGGAGTTTCTAGGTGAAAGTGACTTTTGACGTGCCTATAGAGCTGCCATTGAGCCCCATGTTAAATGTCTCAAATTTGAAAGCACTATATTTCTAAAACTATGAAACATTTCAAAGATTCCTTTTCAGGCAAACATGTCCACCGTAAGATGAACCTAAGTAGGCTAGAATGGGGTTGCTAGGTGTAAGTATGTAGGACTAGTAGCATGCTAAAGTTTGTGCTATTATAAAGAATGCATTGGGCGTTTAAGTTAAATAACTCATAAACTACAAAACATAAAAATAAAAAAAAGTTCCAGCATGTATCTCCACAGTAAGCTGAATAATAAAAAGTGTGAATGGAGTTTCTAGGTGAAAGTGACTTTTGACGTGCCTATAGAGCTGCCATTGAGCCCCATGTTAAATGTCTCAAATTTGAAAGCACTATATTTCTAAAACTATGAAACATTTCAAAGATTCCTTTTCAGGCAAACATGTCCACCGTAAGATGAACCTAAGTAGGCTAGAATGGGGTTGCTAGGTGTAAGTATGTAGGACTAGTAGCATGCCAAATTCTGTGCTATTGCCATAGAGAATGCATTGGGCGTTTAAGTTAAATAACTCATAAACTACAAAACATAAAAATAAAAAAAAGTTCCAGCATGTGTCTCCACAGTAAGCTGAATAATAAAAAGTGTGAATGGAGTTTCTAGGTGAAAGTGACTTTTGACGTGCCTATAGAGCTGCCATTGAGCCCCATGTTAAATGTCTCAAATTTGAAAGCACTATATTTCTAAAACTATGAAACATTTCAAAGATTCCTTTTCAGGCAAACATGTCCACCGTAAGATGAACCTAAGTAGGCTAGAATGGGGTTGCTAGGTGTAAGTATGTAGGACTAGTAGCATGCTAAAGTTTGTGCTATTATAAAGAATGCATTGGGCGTTTAAGTTAAATAACTCATAAACTACAAAACATAAAAATAAAAAAAAGTTCCAGCATGTATCTCCACAGTAAGCTGAATAATAAAAAGTGTGAATGGAGTTTCTAGGTGAAAGTGACTTTTGACGTGCCTATAGAGCTGCCATTGAGCCCCATGTTAAATGTCTCAAATTTGAAAGCACTATATTTCTAAAACTATGAAACATTTCAAAGATTCCTTTTCAGGCAAACATGTCCACCGTAAGATGAACCTAAGTAGGCTAGAATGGGGTTGCTAGGTGTAAGTATGTAGGACTAGTAGCATGCCAAAGTTTGTGCTATTGCCATAGAGAATGCATTGTGTTGCGGAGGATGAGAGGAACGCTCTCATCCTCCGCAACACCCATTCTCATACACCGCTATACACCGCGAGGATATGGGCTATAGCCCATATCGTACGGCATACTATACTGTAGCACGCCGTTTTTCATCATTTTTGAGGTTTTGAAAAAAAAAACAAAAAAAAACGATGGGTTATAGCCCATTGTTTTTTTTTATTTTTGAAAAAAATAATATCCTCGTTTTTCATCATTTTGGACCATGGGCTATAGCCCATATCGTACGGCATACTATAGCACGCCGTTTTTCATCATTTTTGAGGATTAAAAAAAAAAAAAAAAAAAAAAAAACGATGGGTTATAGCCCATCGTTTTTTGAATTTTTGATTATTTTTTTAATCCTCGTTTTTCATCATATTGGACCATGGGCTATAGCCCATATCGTACGGCATACTATAGCACGCCGTTTTTCATCATTTTTGAGGATTTGAAAAAAATGAAAAAATGAAAAAGACGATGGGTTATAGCCCATCGTTTTTTGATTTTTGATTTTTTTTTTTTTCCTCGTTTTTCTATATTTCTAAAACTATGAAACATTTCAAAGATTCCTTTTCAGGCAAACATGTCCACCGTAAGATGAACCTAAGTAGGCTAGAATGGGGTTGCTAGGTGTAAGTATGTAGGACTAGTAGCATGCCAAATTCTGTGCTATTGCCATAGAGAATGCATTGGGCGTTTAAGTTAAATAACTCATAAACTACAAAACATAAAAATAAAAAAAAGTTCCAGCATGTGTCTCCACAGTAAGCTGAATAATAAAAAGTGTGAATGGAGTTTCTAGGTGAAAGTGACTTTTGACGTGCCTATAGAGCTGCCATTGAGCCCCATGTTAAATGTCTCAAATTTGAAAGCACTATATTTCTAAAACTATGAAACATTTCAAAGATTCCTTTTCAGGCAAACATGTCCACCGTAAGATGAACCTAAGTAGGCTAGAATGGGGTTGCTAGGTGTAAGTATGTAGGACTAGTAGCATGCCAAATTCTGTGCTATTGCCATAGAGAATGCATTGGGCGTTTAAGTTAAATAACTCATAAACTACAAAACATACAAATAAAAAAAAGTTCCAGCATGTATCTCCACAGTAAGCTGAATAATAAAAAGTGTGAATGGAGTTTCTAGGTGAAAGTGACTTTTGACGTGCCTATAGAGCTGCCATTGAGCCCCATGTTAAATGTCTCAAATTTGAAAGCACTATATTTCTAAAACTATGAAACATTTCAAAGATTCCTTTTCAGGCAAACATGTCCACCGTAAGATGAACCTAAGTAGGCTAGAATGGGGTTGCTAGGTGTAAGTATGTAGGACTAGTAGCATGCCAAAGTTTGTGCTATTGCCATAGAGAATGCATTGTGTTGCGGAGGATGAGAGGAACGCTCTCATCCTCCGCAACACCCATTCTCATACACCGCTATACACCGCGAGGATATGGGCTTTAGCCCATATCGTACGGCATACTATACTGTAGCACGCCGTTTTTCATCATTTTTGAGGTTTTGGAAAAAATAAAAAAATAAAAAAACGATGGGTTATAGCCCATTGCTTTTTTTAATTTTTGAAAAAAATAATATCCTCGTTTTTCATCATTTTGGACCATGGGCTATAGCCCATATCGTACGGCATACTATAGCACGCCGTTTTTCATCATTTTTGAGGATTTGAAAAAAAAAGAAAAAAGAAAAAAAAACGATGGGTTATAGCCCATCGTTTTTTGCATTTTTGAAAAAAGAATTATCCTCGTTTTTCATCATTTTGGACCATGGGCTATAGCCCATACCGTACGGCATACTATAGCACGCCGTTTTTCATCATTTTTGAGGATTTGGAAAAAAAGGAAAAAAAGAAAAACATGGGTTATAGTTCATCGTTTTTTGAAATTTTGAAAAAAAAGAATTAACCTCGTTTTTCATCATTTTTGAACATGGGCTATAGCCCATACCATACGGCATACTATAGCATGCCGTTTTTCATCTTTTTTAAGGATTTGAAGAAAATGAAAAAAAAACATGGGTTATAGCCCATCGTTTTTTAAATTTTGGAAAAAAAAATTACCTCGTTTATCATCATTTTTCGTACGGCATACTATAGCACGCCGTTTTTCATCATTTTTGAGGATTTGAAAAAAAAAAGAAAAAAAAAAAAACATGGGTTATAGCCCATGTTTTTTTTTTTTTTTTTTTAAAACAATTACCTCGTTTTTCACCATTTCTGAACATGGGCTATAGCCCATATCGTACGGCATACTATAGCACGCAGTTTTTCATTATTTTTAAGGATTTGAAGAAAATGAAAAAAAAAAAACATGGGTTATAGCCCATGGTTTTTTTAAATTTTGAAAAAAAAAATTACCTAGTTTTTCATCATTTTTGAACATGGGCTATAGCCCATATCGTACGGCATACTATAGCACGCCGTTTTTCATCATTTTTGAGGATTTGAAAAAAAAAAAAAACGTGGGTTATAGCCCATGGTTTTTTTAAATTTTGGAAAAAAAAATTACCTCGTTTTTCATCATTTTTGAACATGGGCTATAGCCCATATCGTACGGCATACTATAGCACGCAGTTTTTCATCATTTTTAAGGATTTGAAAAAAAAAAAAAAAAAAAAAAAAAGATGGGTTATAGCCCATCGTTTTTTGAAATTTTGAAGAAAAGAAAATTACCTCGTTTTTCATCATTTTTGAACATGGGCTATAGCCCATACCGTACGGCATACTATAGCACGCAGTTTTTCATCATTTTTAAGGATTTGAAAAAAAAAAAAAAAGAAAAAAAGATGGGTTATAGCCCATCGTTTTTTGAAATTTTGAAGAAAAGAAAATTACCTCGTTTTTCATCATTTTTGAACATGGGCTATAGCCCATATCGTACGGCATACTATAGCACGCAGTTTTTCATCATTTTTGAGGATTAAAAAAGAAAAAAAAACGTGGGTTATAGCCCATGTTTTTTTTTAATTTTGAAAAAAAAAATTACCTCGTTTTTCATAATTTTTGAACATGGGCTATAGCCCATATCGTACGGCATACTATAGCACGCAGTTTTTCATCATTTTTAAGGATTTGAAAAAAAAGAAAAAAAAAAAAAGATGGGTTATAGCCCATCGTTTTTTGAAATTTTGAAGAAAAGAAAATTACCTCGTTTTTCATCATTTTTGAACATGGGCTATAGCCCATACCGTACGGCATACTATAGCACGCAGTTTTTCATCATTTTTAAGGATAAAAAAAATGACAAAAAAAAAACATGTTTTTTTTAAATTTTGAAAAAAACAATTACCTCGTTTTTCATCATTTTTTAACATGGGCTATAGCCCATACCGTACGGCATACTATAGCACGCAGTTTTTCATAATTTTTAAGGATTTGAAAAAAAAAACAAAAAAAAAACATGGCTTATAGCCTATCGTTTTTTTTAATTTTGAAAAAAATAAAATTACCTCGTTTATCATAATTTTTTAACCCATATCGTACGGCATACTATAGCATGCAGTTTTTCATCATTTTTAAGGATTTGAAGAAAATGGAAAAAAAAAAAAAAACATGGGTTATAGCCCATCGTTTTTTTAAATTTTGAAAAGATTTTTTTACCTCGTTTATCATAATTTTTGAACATGGGCTATAGCCCATACCATACGGCATACTATAGCACGCCGTTTTTCATCATTTTTGAGGATTTGAAAAAAAAAGAAAAAAAAAAAACATGGGTTATAGCCCATCGTTTTTTTAAATTTTGAAAAGATTTTTTTACCTCGTTTATCATCATTTTTGAACATGGGCTATAGCCCATACCATACGGCATACTATAGCACGCCGTTTTTCATCATTTTTGAGGATTTGAAAAAAAAAAAAAAAAAACATAGGTTATAGTTATAGTTATAGTTATAGTTTTTTTAAATTTAGAAAAAAACAATTACCTCGTTTTTCATCATTTTTGAACATGGGCTATAGCCCATATCGTACGGCATACTATAGCACGCAGTTTTTCATTATTTTTAAGGATTTGAAGAAAATGAAAAAAAAAAAAAAAACATGGGTTATAGCCCATCGTTTTTTAAAATTTAGAAAAAAACAATTACCTCGTTTATCATCATTTTTGAACATGGGCTATAGCCCATATCGTACGGCATACTATAGCATGCCGTTTTTCATCATTTTTGAGGATTTGAAAAAAATAATTAAATTTAAAAAACGATGGGTTATAGCCCATCGTTTTTTGAATTTTTTATTATTTTTTTAATCTAAAGTTTTTCTATATTTCTAAAACTATGAAACATTTCAAAGATTCCTTTTCAGGCAAACATGTCCACCGTAAGATGAACCTAAGTAGGCTAGAATGGGGTTGCTAGGTGTAAGTATGTAGGACTAGTAGCATGCCAAATGTTGTGCTATTGCCATAGAGAATGCATTGGGCGTTTAAGTTAAATAACTCATAAACTACAAAACATAAAAATAAAAATAAGTTCCAGCATGTGTCTCCACAGTAAGCTAAATAATAAAAAGTGTGAAAGGAGGTTCTAGGTGAAAGTGACTTTTGACGTGCCTATAGAGCTGCCATTGAGCCCCATGTTAAATGTCTCAAATTTGAAAGCACTATATTTCTAAAACTATGAAACATTTCAAAGATTCCTTTTCAGGCAAACATGTCCACCGTAAGATGAACCTAAGTAGGCTAGAATGGGGTTGCTAGGTGTAAGTATGTAGGACTAGTAGCATGCCAAAGTTTGTGCTATTGCCATAGAGAATGCATTGTGTTGCGGAGGATGAGAGGAACGCTCTCATCCTCCGCAACACCCATTCTCATACACCGCTATACACCGCGAGGATATGGGCTATAGCCCATATCGTACGGCATACTATACTGTAGCACGCCGTTTTTCATCATTTTTTAGGTTTTGGAAAAAAATTAAAAATTAAAAAAATCGATGGGTTATAGCCCATTGTTTTTTTTAATTTTTGAAAAAAATAATATCCTCGTTTTTCATCATTTTGGACCATGGGCTATAGCCCATATCGTACGGCATACTATAGCACGCCGTTTTTCATCATTTTTGAGGATTTGAAAAAAATAATTACATTTTTACGTTTTTTTTAATTTTTGAAAAAAATAATATCCTCGTTTTTCATCATTTTGGACCATGGGCTATAGCCCATATCGTACGGCATACTATAGCACGCCGTTTTTCATCATTTTTGAGGATTTGAAAAAAATAATTACATTTAAAAAACGATGGGTTATAGCCCATCATTTTAGAATTTTTTATAATTTTTTTAATCCTCGTTTTTCATCATATTGGACCATGGGCTATAGCCAATATCGTACGGCATACTATAGCACGCCGTTTTTCATCATTTTTGAGGATTTGAAAAAAATGAAGAAAAAAAACGATGGGTTATAGCCCATCGTTTTTTGAATTTTGATTTTTTTTTTTTTATCCTCGTTTTTCATCATTTTGGACCATGGGCTATAGCCCATATCGTACGGCATACTATAGAACGCCGTTTTTCATCATTTTTGAGGATTTGAATTTTTTTTTAAAAACGATGGGTTATAGCCCATCGTTTTTTGAAAAAAAAAAAAAAGAAAATCCTCGTTTTTCATCATTTTGGACCATGGGCTATAGCCCATATCGTACGGCATACTATAGCACGCCGTTTTTCATAATTTTTGAGGATTTGAAAAAAATAAAAAAAACGATGGGTCATAGCCCATCGTTTTTTGAAAAAAAAAAAAAGAAATCCTCGTTTTTCATGATTTTGGACCATGGGCTATAGCCCATATCGTACGGCATACTATAGCACGCTGTTTTTCATCATTTTTGAGGATTTGAAAAAAATAATTAAATTTAAAAAACGATGGGTTATAGCCCATCGTTTTTTGAATTTTTGAATTTTTTTTTAATCCTCGTTTTTATCCTCGTTTTTCTATATTTCTAAAACTATGAAACATTTCAAAGATTCCTTTTCAGGCAAACATGTCCACCGTAAGATGAACCTAAGTAGGCTAGAATGGGGTTGGTAGGTGTAAGTATGTAGGACTAGTAGCATGCCAAATTCTGTGCTATTGCCATAGAGAATGCATTGGGCGTTTAAGTTAAATAACTCATAAACTACAAAACATAAAAATAAAAAAAAGTTCCAGCATGTGTCTCCACAGTAAGCTGAATAATAAAAAGTGTGAATGGAGTTTCTAGGTGAAAGTGACTTTTGACGTGCCTATAGAGCTGCCATTGAGCCCCATGTTAAATGTCTCAAATTTGAAAGCACTATATTTCTAAAACTATGAAACATTTCAAAGATTCCTTTTCAGGCAAACATGTCCACCGTAAGATGAACCTAAGTAGGCTAGAATGGGGTTGCTAGGTGTAAGTATGTAGGACTAGTAGCATGCCAAATGTTGTGCTATTGCCATAGAGAATGCATTGGGCGTTTAAGTTAAATAACTCATAAACTACAAAACATAAAAATAAAAAAAAGTTCCAGCATGTATCTCCACAGTAAGCTGAATAATAAAAAGTGTGAATGGAGTTTCTAGGTGAAAGTGACTTTTGACGTGCCTATAGAGCTGCCATTGAGCCCCATGTTAAATGTCTCAAATTTGAAAGCACTATATTTCTAAAACTATGAAACATTTCAAAGATTCCTTTTCAGGCAAACATGTCCACCGTAAGATGAACCTAAGTAGGCTAGAATGGGGTTGCTAGGTGTAAGTATGTAGGACTAGTAGCATGCCAAAGTTTGTGCTATTGCCATAGAGAATGCATTGTGTTGCGGAGGATGAGAGGAACGCTCTCATCCTCCGCAACACCCATTCTCATACACCGCTATACACCGCGAGGATATGGGCTATAGCCCATATCGTACGGCATACTATACTGTAGCACGCCGTTTTTCATCATTTTTGAGGTTTTGGAAAAAATAAAAAAATAAAAAAACGATGGGTTATAGCCCATTGTTTTTTTTATTTTTTGAAAAAAATAATATCCTCGTTTTTCATCATTTTGGACCATGGGCTATAGCCCATATCGTACGGCATACTATAGCACGCCGTTTTTCATCATTTTTGAGGATTTGAAAAAAAAAAAAAAAGAAAAAAAAAACGATGGGTTATAGCCCATCGTTTTTTGAATTTTTGATTATTTTTTTAATCCTCGTTTTTCATCATATTGGACCATGGGCTATAGCCCATATCGTACGGCATACTATAGCACGCCGTTTTTCATCATTTTTGAGGATTTGAAAAAAATGAAAAAGACGATGGGTTATAGCCCATCGTTTTTTGATTTTTTTTTTTTTTTTTTATCCTCGTTTTTCTATATTTCTAAAACTATGAAACATTTCAAAGATTCCTTTTCAGGCAAACATGTCCACCGTAAGATGAACCTAAGTAGGCTAGAATGGGCTTGCTAGGTGTAAGTATGTAGGACTAGTAGCATGCCAAATTCTGTGCTATTGCCATAGAGAATGCATTGGGCGTTTAAGTTAAATAACTCATAAACTACAAAACATAAAAATAAAAAAAAGTTCCAGCATGTGTCTCCACAGTAAGCTGAATAATAAAAAGTGTGAATGGAGTTTCTAGGTGAAAGTGACTTTTGACGTGCCTATAGAGCTGCCATTGAGCCCCATGTTAAATGTCTCAAATTTGAAAGCACTATATTTCTAAAACTATGAAACATTTCAAAGATTCCTTTTCAGGCAAACATGTCCACCGTAAGATGAACCTAAGTAGGCTAGAATGGGGTTGCTAGGTGTAAGTATGTAGGACTAGTAGCATGCCAAATTCTGTGCTATTGCCATAGAGAATGCATTGGGCGTTTAAGTTAAATAACTCATAAACTACAAAACATAAAAATAAAAAAAAGTTCCAGCATGTGTCTCCACAGTAAGCTGATTAATAAAAAGTGTGAATGGAGTTTCTAGGTGAAAGTGACTTTTGACGTGCCTATAGAGCTGCCATTGAGCCCCATGTTAAATGTCTCAAATTTGAAAGCACTATATTTCTAAAACTATGAAACATTTCAAAGATTCCTTTTCAGGCAAACATGTCCACCGTAAGATGAACCTAAGTAGGCTAGAATGGGGTTGCTAGGTGTAAGTATGTAGGACTAGTAGCATGCTAAAGTTTGTGCTATTGCCATAGAGAATGCATTGTGTTGCGGAGGATGAGAGGAATGCTCTCATCCTCCGCAACACCCATTCTCATACACCGCTATACACCGCGAGGATATGGGCTATAGCCCATATCGTACGGCATACTATACTGTAGCACGCCGTTTTTCATCATTTTTGAGGATTTGGAAAAAATAAATAATAAAAAAAAACGATGGGTTATAGCCCATTGTTTTTTTTAATTTTTGAAAAAAATAATATCCTCTTTTTTCATCATTTTGGACCATGGGCTCTAGCCCATATCGTACGGCATACTATAACACGCCGTTTTTCATCATTTTTGAGGATTTGAAAAAAAAAACAAATAAACAAAAAACGATGGGTTATAGCCCATCGTTTTTTGAATTTTTGATTATTTTTTTAATCCTCGTTTTTCATCATATTGGACCATGGGCTATAGCCCATATCGTACGGCATACTATAGCACGCCGTTTTTCATCATTTTTGAGGATTTGAAAAAAATGAAAAAATGAAAAAGACGATGGGTTATAGCCCATCGTTTTTTGATTTTTTTTTTAATTTTTTATCCTCGTTTTTCTATATTTCTAAAACTATGAAACATTTCAAAGATTCCTTTTCAGGCAAACATGTCCACCGTAA
Organism: Protomyctophum parallelum; assembly: GCF_964188405.1. Lineage (NCBI taxonomy): Eukaryota > Metazoa > Chordata > Actinopteri > Myctophiformes > Myctophidae > Protomyctophum > Protomyctophum parallelum. The sequence continues at coordinate 41,440,424 of NC_139708.1, forward strand.
GATGAACCTAAGTAGGCTAGAATGGGGTTGCTAGGTGTAAGTATGTAGGACTAGTAGCATGCCAAATGTTGTGCTATTGCCATAGAGAATGCATTGGGCGTTTAAGTTAAATAACTCATAAACTACAAAACATAAAAATAAAAAAAAGTTCCAGCATGTGTCTCCACAGTAAGCTGAATAATAAAAAGTGTGAATGGAGTTTCTAGGTGAAAGTGACTTTTGACGTGCCTATAGAGCTGCCATTGAGCCCCATGTTAAATGTCTCAAATTTGAAAGCACTATATTTCTAAAACTATGAAACATTTCAAAGATTCCTTTTCAGGCAAACATGTCCACCGTAAGATGAACCTAAGTAGGCTAGAATGGGGTTGCTAGGTGTAAGTATGTAGGACTAGTAGCATGCCAAAGTTTGTGCTATTGCCATAGAGAATGCATTGTGTTGCGGAGGATGAGAGGAACGCTCTCATCCTCCGCAACACCCATTCTCATACACCGCTATACACCGCGAGGATATGGGCTATAGCCCATATCGTACGGCATACTATACTGTAGCACGCCGTTTTTCATCATTTTTGAGGTTTTGGAAAAAATAAAAAAATAAAAAAACGATGGGTTATAGCCCATTGTTTTTTTAATTTTTGAAAAAAATAATATCCTCGTTTTTCATCATTTTGGACCATGGGCTATAGCCCATATCGTACGGCATACTATAGCACGCCGTTTTTCATCATTTTTGAGGATTTGAAAAAAAAAAAAAAAAAAAAAAAAACGATGGGTTATAGCCCATCGTTTTTTGAATTTTTGATTATTTTTTGAATCCTCGTTTTTCATCATATTGGACCATGGGCTATAGCCCATATCGTACGGCATACTATAGCACGCCGTTTTTCATCATTTTTGAGGATTTGAAAAAAATGAAAAAATGAAAAAGACGATGGGTTATAGCCCATCGTTTTTTGATTTTATTTTTATTTTTTTATCCTCGTTTTTATCCTCGTTTTTCTATATTTCTAAAACTATGAAACATTTCAAAGATTCCTTTTCAGGCAAACATGTCCACCGTAAGATGAACCTAAGTAGGCTAGAATGGGGTTGCTAGGTGTAAGTATGTAGGACTAGTAGCATGCCAAATTCTGTGCTATTGCTATAGAGAATGCATTGGGCGTTTAAGTTAAATAACTCATAAACTACAAAACATAAAAATAAAAAAAAGTTCCAGCATGTGTCTCCACAGTAAGCTGAATAATAAAAAGTGTGAATGGAGTTTCTAGGTGAAAGTGACTTTTGACGTGCCTATAGAGCTGCCATTGAGCCCCATGTTAAATGTCTCAAATTTGAAAGCACTATATTTCTAAAACTATGAAACATTTCAAAGATTCCTTTTCAGGCAAACATGTCCACCGTAAGATGAACCTAAGTAGGCTAGAATGGGGTTGCTAGGTGTAAGTATGTAGGACTAGTAGCATGCCAAATTCTGTGCTATTGCCATAGAGAATGCATTGGGCGTTTAAGTTAAATAACTCATAAACTACAAAACATACAAATAAAAAAAAGTTCCAGCATGTGTCTCCACAGTAAGCTGAATAATAAAAAGTGTGAATGGAGTTTCTAGGTGAAAGTGACTTTTGACGTGCCTATAGAGCTGCCATTGAGCCCCATGTTAAATGTCTCAAATTTGAAAGCACTATATTTCTAAAACTATGAAACATTTCAAAGATTCCTTTTCAGGCAAACATGTCCACCGTAAGATGAACCTAAGTAGGCTAGAATGGGGTTGCTAGGTGTAAGTATGTAGGACTAGTAGCATGCCAAATTCTGTGCTATTGCCATAGAGAATGCATTGGGCGTTTAAGTTAAATAACTCATAAACTACAAAACATAAAAATAAAAAAAAGTTCCAGCATGTGTCTCCACAGTAAGCTGAATAATAAAAAGTGTGAATGGAGTTTCTAGGTGAAAGTGACTTTTGACGTGCCTATAGAGCTGCCATTGAGCCGCATGTTAAATGTCTCAAATTTGAAAGCACTATATTTCTAAAACTATGAAACATTTCAAAGATTCCTTTTCAGGCAAACATGTCCACCGTAAGATGAACCTAAGTAGGCTAGAATGGGGTTGCTAGGTGTAAGTATGTAGGACTAGTAGCATGCCAAAGTTTGTGCTATTGCCATAGAGAATGCATTGTGTTGCGGAGGATGAGAGGAACGCTCTCATCCTCCGCAACACCCATTCTCATACACCGCTATACACCGCGAGGATATGGGCTATAGCCCATATCGTACGGCATACTATACTGTAGCACGCCGTTTTTCATCATTTTTGAGGTTTTGAAAAAAAAATAAAAAAAAATAAACGATGGGTTATAGCCCATTGTTTTTTTTTATTTTTGAAAAAAATAATATCCTCGTTTTTCATCATTTTGGACCATGGGCTATAGCCCATATCGTACGGCATACTATAGCACGCCGTTTTTCATCATTTTTGAGGATTAAAAAAAAAAAAAAAAAAAAAAAAACGATGGGTTATAGCCCATCGTTTTTTGAATTTTTGATTATTTTTTTAATCCTCGTTTTTCATCATATTGGACCATGGGCTATAGCCCATATCGTACGGCATACTATAGCACGCCGTTTTTCATCATTTTTGAGGATTTGAAAAAAATGAAAAAATGAAAAAGACGATGGGTTATAGCCCATCGTTTTTTGATTTTTTTTTTTTTTTTTTATCCTCGTTTTTCTATATTTCTAAAACTATGAAACATTTCAAAGATTCCTTTTCAGGCAAACATGTCCACCGTAAGATGAACCTAAGTAGGCTAGAATGGGGTTGCTAGGTGTAAGTATGTAGGACTAGTAGCATGCCAAATTCTGTGCTATTGCCATAGAGAATGCATTGGGCGTTTAAGTTAAATAACTCATAAACTACAAAACATAAAAATAAAAAAAAGTTCCAGCATGTGTCTCCACAGTAAGCTGAATAATAAAAAGTGTGAATGGAGTTTCTAGGTGAAAGTGACTTTTGACGTGCCTATAGAGCTGCCATTGAGCCCCATGTTAAATGTCTCAAATTTGAAAGCACTATATTTCTAAAACTATGAAACATTTCAAAGATTCCTTTTCAGGCAAACATGTCCACCGTAAGATGAACCTAAGTAGGCTAGAATGGGGTTGCTAGGTGTAAGTATGTAGGACTAGTAGCATGCTAAAGTTTGTGCTATTATAGAGAATGCATTGGGCGTTTAAGTTAAATAACTCATAAACTACAAAACATAAAAATAAAAAAAAGTTCCAGCATGTATCTCCACAGTAAGCTGAATAATAAAAAGTGTGAATGGAGTTTCTAGGTGAAAGTGACTTTTGACGTGCCTATAGAGCTGCCATTGAGCCCCATGTTAAATGTCTCAAATTTGAAAGCACTATATTTCTAAAACTATGAAACATTTCAAAGATTCCTTTTCAGGCAAACATGTCCACCGTAAGATGAACCTAAGTAGGCTAGAATGGGGTTGCTAGGTGTAAGTATGTAGGACTAGTAGCATGCCAAAGTTTGTGCTATTGCCATAGAGAATGCATTGTGTTGCGGAGGATGAGAGGAACGCTCTCATCCTCCGCAACACCCATTCTCATACACCGCTATACACCGCGAGGATATGGGCTATAGCCCATATCGTACGGCATACTATACTGTAGCACGCCGTTTTTCATCATTTTTGAGGTTTTGAAAAAAAAAAAAAAAAAAAGAAACGATGGGTTATAGCCCATTGTTTTTTTTAATTTTTGAAAAAAATAATATCCTCGTTTTTCATCATTTTGGACCATGGGCTATAGCCCATATCGTACGGCATACTATAGCACGCCGTTTTTCATCATTTTTGAGGATTAAAAAAAAAAAAAAAAAAAAAAAAACGATGGGTTATAGCCCATCGTTTTTTGATTTTTTTTTTTTTTTTTTTATCCTCGTTTTTCTATATTTCTAAAACTATGAAACATTTCAAAGATTCCTTTTCAGGCAAACATGTCCACCGTAAGATGAACCTAAGTAGGCTAGAATGGGGTTGCTAGGTGTAAGTATGTAGGACTAGTAGCATGCCACATTCTGTGCTATTGCCATAGAGAATGCATTGGGCGTTTAAGTTAAATAACTCATAAACTACAAAACATAAAAATAAAAAAAAGTTCCAGCATGTGTCTCCACAGTAAGCTGAATAATAAAAAGTGTGAATGGAGTTTCTAGGTGAAAGTGACTTTTGACGTGCCTATAGAGCTGCCATTGAGCCCCATGTTAAATGTCTCAAATTTGAAAGCACTATATTTCTAAAACTATGAAACATTTCAAAGATTCCTTTTCAGGCAAACATGTCCACCGTAAGATGAACCTAAGTAGGCTAGAATGGGGTTGCTAGGTGTAAGTATGTAGGACTAGTAGCATGCCAAATTCTGTGCTATTGCCATAGAGAATGCATTGGGCGTTTAAGTTAAATAACTCATAAACTACAAAACATACAAATAAAAAAAAGTTCCAGCATGTGTCTCCACAGTAAGCTGAATAATAAAAAGTGTGAATGGAGTTTCTAGGTGAAAGTGACTTTTGACGTGCCTATAGAGCTGCCATTGAGCCCCATGTTAAATGTCTCAAATTTGAAAGCACTATATTTCTAAAACTATGAAACATTTCAAAGATTCCTTTTCAGGCAAACATGTCCACCGTAAGATGAACCTAAATAGGCTAGAATGGGGTTGCTAGGTGTAAGTATGTAGGACTAGTAGCATGCCAAATTCTGTGCTATTGCCATAGAGAATGCATTGGGCGTTTAAGTTAAATAACTCATAAACTACAAAACATAAAAATAAAAAAAAGTTCCAGCATGTGTCTCCACAGTAAGCTGAATAATAAAAAGTGTGAATGGAGTTTCTAGGTGAAAGTGACTTTTGACGTGCCTATAGAGCTGCCATTGAGCCGCATGTTAAATGTCTCAAATTTGAAAGCACTATATTTCTAAAACTATGAAACATTTCAAAGATTCCTTTTCAGGCAAACATGTCCACCGTAAGATGAACCTAAGTAGGCTAGAATGGGGTTGCTAGGTGTAAGTATGTAGGACTAGTAGCATGCCAAATTCTGTGCTATTGCCATAGAGAATGCATTGGGCGTTTAAGTTAAATAACTCATAAACTACAAAACATAAAAATAAAAAAAAGTTCCAGCATGTGTCTCCACAGTAAGCTGAATAATAAAAAGTGTGAATGGAGTTTCTAGGTGAAAGTGACTTTTGACGTGCCTATAGAGCTGCCATTGAGCCCCATGTTAAATGTCTCAAATTTGAAAGCACTATATTTCTAAAACTATGAAACATTTCAAAGATTCCTTTTCAGGCAAACATGTCCACCGTAAGATGAACCTAAGTAGGCTAGAATGGGGTTGCTAGGTGTAAGTATGTAGGACTAGTAGCATGCCAAATGTTGTGCTATTGCCATAGAGAATGCATTGGGCGTTTAAGTTAAATAACTCATAAACTACAAAACATAAAAATAAAAAAAAGTTCCAGCATGTGTCTCCACAGTAAGCTGAATAATAAAAAGTGTGAATGGAGTTTCTAGGTGAAAGTGACTTTTGACGTGCCTATAGAGCTGCCATTGAGCCCCATGTTAAATGTCTCAAATTTGAAAGCACTATATTTCTAAAACTATGAAACATTTCAAAGATTCCTTTTCAGGCAAACATGTCCACCGTAAGATGAACCTAAGTAGGCTAGAATGGGGTTGCTAGGTGTAAGTATGTAGGACTAGTAGCATGCCAAATTCTGTGCTATTGCCATAGAGAATGCATTGGGCGTTTAAGTTAAATAACTCATAAACTACAAAACATACAAATAAAAAAAAGTTCCAGCATGTGTCTCCACAGTAAGCTGAATAATAAAAAGTGTGAATGGAGTTTCTAGGTGAAAGTGACTTTTGACGTGCCTATAGAGCTGCCATTGAGCCCCATGTTAAATGTCTATAATTTGAAAGCACTATATTTCTAAAACTATGAAACATTTCAAAGATTCCTTTTCAGGCAAACATGTCCACCGTAAGATGAACCTAAGTAGGCTAGAATGGGGTTGCTAGGTGTAAGTATGTAGGACTAGTAGCATGCCAAATTCTGTGCTATTGCCATAGAGAATGCATTGGGCGTTTAAGTTAAATAACTCATAAACTACAAAACATAAAAATAAAAAAAAGTTCCAGCATGTGTCTCCACAGTAAGCTGAATAATAAAAAGTGTGAATGGAGTTTCTAGGTGAAAGTGACTTTTGACGTGCCTATAGAGCTGCCATTGAGCCGCATGTTAAATGTCTCAAATTTGAAAGCACTATATTTCTAAAACTATGAAACATTTCAAAGATTCCTTTTCAGGCAAACATGTCCACCGTAAGATGAACCTAAGTAGGCTAGAATGGGGTTGCTAGGTGTAAGTATGTAGGACTAGTAGCATGCCAAATTCTGTGCTATTGCCATAGAGAATGCATTGGGCGTTTAAGTTAAATAACTCATAAACTACAAAACATAAAAATAAAAAAAAGTTCCAGCATGTGTCTCCACAGTAAGCTGAATAATAAAAAGTGTGAATGGAGTTTCTAGGTGAAAGTGACTTTTGACGTGCCTATAGAGCTGCCATTGAGCCCCATGTTAAATGTCTCAAATTTGAAAGCACTATATTTCTAAAACTATGAAACATTTCAAAGATTCCTTTTCAGGCAAACATGTCCACCGTAAGATGAACCTAAGTAGGCTAGAATGGGGTTGCTAGGTGTAAGTATGTAGGACTAGTAGCATGCCAAATGTTGTGCTATTGCCATAGAGAATGCATTGGGCGTTTAAGTTAAATAACTCATAAACTACAAAACATAAAAATAAAAAAAAGTTCCAGCATGTGTCTCCACAGTAAGCTGAATAATAAAAAGTGTGAATGGAGTTTCTAGGTGAAAGTGACTTTTGACGTGCCTATAGAGCTGCCATTGAGCCCCATGTTAAATGTCTATAATTTGAAAGCACTATATTTCTAAAACTATGAAACATTTCAAAGATTCCTTTTCAGGCAAACATGTCCACCGTAAGATGAACCTAAGTAGGCTAGAATGGGGTTGCTAGGTGTAAGTATGTAGGACTAGTAGCATGCCAAATTCTGTGCTATTGCCATAGAGAATGCATTGGGCGTTTAAGTTAAATAACTCATAAACTACAAAACATAAAAATAAAAAAAAGTTCCAGCATGTGTCTCCACAGTAAGCTGAATAATAAAAAGTGTGAATGGAGTTTCTAGGTGAAAGTGACTTTTGACGTGCCTATAGAGCTGCCATTGAGCCGCATGTTAAATGTCTCAAATTTGAAAGCACTATATTTCTAAAACTATGAAACATTTCAAAGATTCCTTTTCAGGCAAACATGTCCACCGTAAGATGAACCTAAGTAGGCTAGAATGGGGTTGCTAGGTGTAAGTATGTAGGACTAGTAGCATGCCAAATTCTGTGCTATTGCCATAGAGAATGCATTGGGCGTTTAAGTTAAATAACTCATAAACTACAAAACATAAAAATAAAAAAAAGTTCCAGCATGTGTCTCCACAGTAAGCTGAATAATAAAAAGTGTGAATGGAGTTTCTAGGTGAAAGTGACTTTTGACGTGCCTATAGAGCTGCCATTGAGCCCCATGTTAAATGTCTCAAATTTGAAAGCACTATATTTCTAAAACTATGAAACATTTCAAAGATTCCTTTTCAGGCAAACATGTCCACCGTAAGATGAACCTAAGTAGGCTAGAATGGGGTTGCTAGGTGTAAGTATGTAGGACTAGTAGCATGCCAAATGTTGTGCTATTGCCATAGAGAATGCATTGGGCGTTTAAGTTAAATAACTCATAAACTACAAAACATAAAAATAAAAAAAAGTTCCAGCATGTGTCTCCACAGTAAGCTGAATAATAAAAAGTGTGAATGGAGTTTCTAGGTGAAAGTGACTTTTGACGTGCCTATAGAGCTGCCATTGAGCCCCATGTTAAATGTCTCAAATTTGAAAGCACTATATTTCTAAAACTATGAAACATTTCAAAGATTCCTTTTCAGGCAAACATGTCCACCGTAAGATGAACCTAAGTAGGCTAGAATGGGGTTGCTAGGTGTAAGTATGTAGGACTAGTAGCATGCCAAGGTTTGAGCTATTGCCATAGAGAATGCATTGTGTTGCGGAGGATGAGAGGAACGCTCTCATCCTCCGCAACACCCATTCTCATACACCGCTATACACCGCGAGGATATGGGCTATAGCCCATATCGTACGGCATACTATACTGTAGCACGCCGTTTTTCATCATTTTTGAGGTTTTGGAAAAAATAAAAAAACGATGGGTTATAGCCCATTGTTTTTTTAATTTTTGAAAAAAATAATATCCTCGTTTTTCATCATTTTGGACCATGGGCTATAGCCCATATCGTACGGCATACTATAGCACGCCGTTTTTCATCATTTTTTAAGGATTTGAAAAAAAAAAAAAAAAAAAAAAACGATGGGTTATAGCCCATCGTTTTTTGAATTTTTGATTATTTTTTGAATCCTCGTTTTTCATCATATTGGACCATGGGCTATTGCTATTGCCATAGAGAATGCATTGGGCGTTTAAGTTAAATAACTCATAAACTACAAAACATAAAACTAAAAAAAGTTCCAGCATGTGTCTCCACAGTAAGCTGAATAATAAAAAGTGTGAATGGAGTTTCTAGGTGAAAGTGACTTTTGACGTGCCTATAGAGCTGCCATTGAGCCCCATGTTAAATGTCTCAAATTTGAAAGCACTATATTTCTAAAACTATGAAACATTTCAAAGATTCCTTTTCAGGCAAACATGTCCACCGTAAGATGAACCTAAGTAGGCTAGAATGGGGTTGCTAGGTGTAAGTATGTAGGACTAGTAGCATGCCAAATTCTGTGCTATTGCCATAGAGAATGCATTGGGCGTTTAAGTTAAATAACTCATAAACTACAAAACATAAAAATAAAAAAAAGTTCCAGCATGTGTCTCCACAGTAAGCTGAATAATAAAAAGTGTGAATGGAGTTTCTAGGTGAAAGTGACTTCTGACGTGCCTATAGAGCTGCCATTGAGCCCCATGTTAAATGTCTCAAATTTGAAAGCACTATATTTCTAAAACTATGAAACATTTCAAAGATTCCTTTTCAGGCAAACATGTCCACCGTAAGATGAACCTAAGTAGGCTAGAATGGGGTTGCTAGGTGTAAGTATGTAGGACTAGTAGCATGCCAAATTCTGTGCTATTGCCATAGAGAATGCATTGGGCGTTTAAGTTAAATAACTCATAAACTACAAAACATACAAATAAAAAAAAGTTCCAGCATGTGTCTCCACAGTAAGCTGAATAATAAAAAGTGTGAATGGAGTTTCTAGGTGAAAGTGACTTTTGACGTGCCTATAGAGCTGCCATTGAGCCCCATGTTAAATGTCTCAAATTTGAAAGCACTATATTTCTAAAACTATGAAACATTTCAAAGATTCCTTTTCAGGCAAACATGTCCACCGTAAGATGAACCTAAGTAGGCTAGAATGGGGTTGCTAGGTGTAAGTATGTAGGACTAGTAGCATGCCAAATTCTGTGCTATTGCCATAGAGAATGCATTGGGCGTTTAAGTTAAATAACTCATAAACTACAAAACATAAAAATAAAAAAAAGTTCCAGCATGTGTCTCCACAGTAAGCTGAATAATAAAAAGTGTGAATGGAGTTTCTAGGTGAAAGTGACTTTTGACGTGCCTATAGAGCTGCCATTGAGCCGCATGTTAAATGTCTCAAATTTGAAAGCACTATATTTCTAAAACTATGAAACATTTCAAAGATTCCTTTTCAGGCAAACATGTCCACCGTAAGATGAACCTAAGTAGGCTAGAATGGGGTTGCTAGGTGTAAGTATGTAGGACTAGTAGCATGCCAAATTCTGTGCTATTGCCATAGAGAATGCATTGGGCGTTTAAGTTAAATAACTCATAAACTACAAAACATAAAAATAAAAAAAAGTTCCAGCATGTGTCTCCACAGTAAGCTGAATAATAAAAAGTGTGAATGGAGTTTCTAGGTGAAAGTGACTTTTGACGTGCCTATAGAGCTGCCATTGAGCCCCATGTTAAATGTCTCAAATTTGAAAGCACTATATTTCTAAAACTATGAAACATTTCAAAGATTCCTTTTCAGGCAAACATGTCCACCGTAAGATGAACCTAAGTAGGCTAGAATGGGGTTGCTAGGTGTAAGTATGTAGGACTAGTAGCATGCCAAATGTTGTGCTATTGCCATAGAGAATGCATTGGGCGTTTAAGTTAAATAACTCATAAACTACAAAACATAAAAATAAAAAAAAGTTCCAGCATGTGTCTCCACAGTAAGCTGAATAATAAAAAGTGTGAATGGAGTTTCTAGGTGAAAGTGACTTTTGACGTGCCTATAGAGCTGCCATTGAGCCCCATGTTAAATGTCTCAAATTTGAAAGCACTATATTTCTAAAACTATGAAACATTTCAAAGATTCCTTTTCAGGCAAACATGTCCACCGTAAGATGAACCTAAGTAGGCTAGAATGGGGTTGCTAGGTGTAAGTATGTAGGACTAGTAGCATGCCAAGGTTTGAGCTATTGCCATAGAGAATGCATTGTGTTGCGGAGGATGAGAGGAACGCTCTCATCCTCCGCAACACCCATTCTCATACACCGCTATACACCGCGAGGATATGGGCTATAGCCCATATCGTACGGCATACTATACTGTAGCACGCCGTTTTTCATCATTTTTGAGGTTTTGGAAAAAATAAAAAAACGATGGGTTATAGCCCATTGTTTTTTTAATTTTTGAAAAAAATAATATCCTCGTTTTTCATCATTTTGGACCATGGGCTATAGCCCATATCGTACGGCATACTATAGCACGCCGTTTTTCATCATTTTTGAGGATTTGAAAAAAAAAAAAAAAAAAAAAAAACGATGGGTTATAGCCCATCGTTTTTTGAATTTTTGATTATTTTTTGAATCCTCGTTTTTCATCATATTGGACCATGGGCTATTGCTATTGCCATAGAGAATGCATTGGGCGTTTAAGTTAAATAACTCATAAACTACAAAACATAAAACTAAAAAAAGTTCCAGCATGTGTCTCCACAGTAAGCTGAATAATAAAAAGTGTGAATGGAGTTTCTAGGTGAAAGTGACTTTTGACGTGCCTATAGAGCTGCCATTGAGCCCCATGTTAAATGTCTCAAATTTGAAAGCACTATATTTCTAAAACTATGAAACATTTCAAAGATTCCTTTTCAGGCAAACATGTCCACCGTAAGATGAACCTAAGTAGGCTAGAATGGGGTTGCTAGGTGTAAGTATGTAGGACTAGTAGCATGCCAAATTCTGTGCTATTGCCATAGAGAATGCATTGGGCGTTTAAGTTAAATAACTCATAAACTACAAAACATAAAAATAAAAAAAAGTTCCAGCATGTGTCTCCACAGTAAGCTGAATAATAAAAAGTGTGAATGGAGTTTCTAGGTGAAAGTGACTTCTGACGTGCCTATAGAGCTGCCATTGAGCCCCATGTTAAATGTCTCAAATTTGAAAGCACTATATTTCTAAAACTATGAAACATTTCAAAGATTCCTTTTCAGGCAAACATGTCCACCGTAAGATGAACCTAAGTAGGCTAGAATGGGGTTGCTAGGTGTAAGTATGTAGGACTAGTAGCATGCCAAATTCTGTGCTATTGCCATAGAGAATGCATTGGGCGTTTAAGTTAAATAACTCATAAACTACAAAACATAAAAATAAAAAAAGTTCCAGCATGTGTCTCCACAGTAAGCTGAATAATAAAAAGTGTGAATGGAGTTTCTAGGTGAAAGTGACTTTTGACGTGCCTATAGAGCTGCCATTGAGTCCCATGTTAAATGTCTCAAATTTGAAAGCACTATATTTCTAAAACTATGAAACATTTCAAAGATTCCTTTTCAGGCAAACATGTCCACCGTAAGATGAACCTAAGTAGGCTAGAATGGGGTTGCTAGGTGTAAGTATGTAGGACTAGTAGCATGCCAAATGTTGTGCTATTGCCATAGAGAATGCATTGGGCGTTTAAGTTAAATAACTCATAAACTACAAAACATAAAAATTAAAAAAAGTTCCAGCATGTGTCTCCACAGTAAGCTGAATAATAAAAAGTGTGAATGGAGTTTCTAGGTGAAAGTGACTTTTGACGTGCCTATAGAGCTGCCATTGAGCCCCATGTTAAATGTCTCAAATTTGAAAGCACTATATTTCTAAAACTATGAAACATTTCAAAGATTCCTTTTCAGGCAAACATGTCCACCGTAAGATGAACCTAAGTAGGCTAGAATGGGGTTGCTAGGTGTAAGTATGTAGGACTAGTAGCATGCCAAAGTTTGTGCTATTGCCATAGAGAATGCATTGTGTTGCGGAGGATGAGAGGAACGCTCTCATCCTCCGCAACACCCATTCTCATACACCGCTATACACCGCGAGGATATGGGCTATAGCCCATATCGTACGGCATACTATACTGTAGCACGCCGTTTTTCATCATTTTTGAGGTTTTGGAAAAAATAAAAAAATAAAAAAAACGATGGGTTATAGCCCATTGTTTTTTTTTTAATTTTTGAAAAAAATAATATCCTCGTTTTTCATCATTTTGGACCATGGGCTATAACCCATATCGTACGGCATACTATAGCACGCCGTTTTTCATCATTTTTGAGGATTTGAAAAAAATGAAAAAATTAAAAAGACGATGGGTTATAGCCCATCGTTTTTTGATTTTTTTTTTTTTTTTTTTATCCTAGTTTTTCTATATTTCTAAAACTATGAAACATTTCAAAGATTCCTTTTCAGGCAAACATGTCCACCGTAAGATGAACCTAAGTAGGCTAGAATGGGGTTGCTAGGTGTAAGTATGTAGGACTAGTAGCATGCCAAAGTTTGTGCTATTGCCATAGAGAATGCATTGGGCGTTTAAGTTAAATAACTCATAAACTACAAAACATAAAAATAAAAAAAAGTTCCAGCATGTGTCTCCACAGTAAGCTGAATAATAAAAAGTGTGAATGGAGTTTCTAGGTGAAAGTGACTTTTGACGTGCCTATAGAGCTGCCATTGAGCCCCATGTTAAATGTCTCAAATTTGAAAGCACTATATTTCTAAAACTATGAAACATTTCAAAGATTCCTTTTCAGGCAAACATGTCCACCGTAAGATGAACCTAAGTAGGCTAGAATGGGGTTGCTAGGTGTAAGTATGTAGGACTAGTAGCATGCTAAAGTTTGTGCTATTATAGAGAATGCATTGGGCGTTTAAGTTAAATAACTCATAAACTACAAAACATAAAAATTAAAAAAAGTTCCAGCATGTGTCTCCACAGTAAGCTGAATAATAAAAAGTGTGAATGGAGTTTCTAGGTGAAAGTGACTTTTGACGTGCCTATAGAGCTGCCATTGAGCCCCATGTTAAATGTCTCAAATTTGAAAGCACTATATTTCTAAAACTATGAAACATTTCAAAGATTCCTTTTCAGGCAAACATGTCCACCGTAAGATGAACCTAAGTAGGCTAGAATGGGGTTGCTAGGTGTAAGTATGTAGGACTAGTAGCATGCTAAAGTTTGTGCTATTATAGAGAATGCATTGGGCGTTTAAGTTAAATAACTCATAAACTACAAAACATAAAAATAAAAAAAAGTTCCAGCATGTATCTCCACAGTAAGCTGAATAATAAAAAGTGTGAATGGAGTTTCTAGGTGAAAGTGACTTTTGACGTGCCTATAGAGCTGCCATTGAGCCCCATGTTAAATGTCTCAAATTTGAAAGCACTATATTTCTAAAACTATGAAACATTTCAAAGATTCCTTTTCAGGCAAACATGTCCACCGTAAGATGAACCTAAGTAGGCTAGAATGGGGTTGCTAGGTGTAAGTATGTAGGACTAGTAGCATGCCAAAGTTTGTGCTATTGCCATAGAGAATGCATTGTGTTGCGGAGGATGAGAGGAACGCTCTCATCCTCCGCAACACCCATTCTCATACACCGCTATACACCGCGAGGATATGGGCTATAGCCCATATCGTACGGCATACTATACTGTAGCACGCCGTTTTTCATCATTTTTGAGGTTTTGGAAAAAATAAAAAAACGATGGGTTATAGCCCATTGTTTTTTTTTATTTTTGAAAAAAATAATATCCTCGTTTTTCATCATTTTGGACCATGGGCTATAGCCCATATCGTACGGCATACTATAGCACGCCGTTTTTCATCATTTTTGAGGATTTGAAAAAAATGAAAAAATTAAAAAGACGATGGGTTATAGCCCATCGTTTTTTGATTTTGATTTTTCTTTTTTTATCCTCGTTTTTCTATATTTCTAAAACTATGAAACATTTCAAAGATTCCTTTTCAGGCAAACATGTCCACCGTAAGATGAACCTAAGTAGGCTAGAATGGGGTTGCTAGGTGTAAGTATGTAGGACTAGTAGCATGCTAAAGTTTGTGCTATTATAGAGAATGCATTGGGCGTTTAAGTTAAATAACTCATAAACTACAAAACATAAAAATAAAAAAAAGTTCCAGCATGTATCTCCACAGTAAGCTGAATAATAAAAAGTGTGAATGGAGTTTCTAGGTGAAAGTGACTTTTGACGTGCCTATAGAGCTGCCATTGAGCCCCATGTTAAATGTCTCAAATTTGAAAGCACTATATTTCTAAAACTATGAAACATTTCAAAGATTCCTTTTCAGGCAAACATGTCCACCGTAAGATGAACCTAAGTAGGCTAGAATGGGGTTGCTAGGTGTAAGTATGTAGGACTAGTAGCATGCCAAAGTTTGTGCTATTGCCATAGAGAATGCATTGTGTTGCGGAGGATGAGAGGAACGCTCTCATCCTCCGCAACACCCATTCTCATACACCGCTATACACCGCGAGGATATGGGCTATAGCCCATATCGTACGGCATACTATACTGTAGCACGCCGTTTTTCATCATTTTTGAGGTTTTGGAAAAAATAAAAAAACGATGGGTTATAGCCCATTGTTTTTTTTTATTTTTGAAAAAAATAATATCCTCGTTTTTCATCATTTTGGACCATGGGCTATAGCCCATATCGTACGGCATACTATAGCACGCCGTTTTTCATCATTTTTGAGGATTTGAAAAAAATGAAAAAATGAAAAAGACGATGGGTTATAGCCCATCGTTTTTTGATTTTGATTTTTCTTTTTTTATCCTCGTTTTTCTATATTTCTAAAACTATGAAACATTTCAAAGATTCCTTTTCAGGCAAACATGTCCACCGTAAGATGAACCTAAGTAGGCTAGAATGGGGTTGCTAGGTGTAAGTATGTAGGACTAGTAGCATGCCAAATTCTGTGCTATTGCCATAGAGAATGCATTGGGCGTTTAAGTTAAATAACTCATAAACTACAAAACATAAAAATAAAAAAAAGTTCCAACATGTGTCTCCACAGTAAGCTGAATAATAAAAAGTGTGAATGGAGTTTCTAGGTGAAAGTGACTTTTGACGTGCCTATAGAGCTGCCATTGAGCCCCATGTTAAATGTCTCAAATTTGAAAGCACTATATTTCTAAAACTATGAAACATTTCAAAGATTCCTTTTCAGGCAAACATGTCCACCGTAAGATGAACCTAAGTAGGCTAGAATGGGGTTGCTAGGTGTAAGTATGTAGGACTAGTAGCATGCCAAATTCTGTGCTATTGCCATAGAGAATGCATTGGGCGTTTAAGTTAAATAACTCATAAACTACAAAACATAAAAATAAAAAAAAGTTCCAGCATGTGTCTCCACAGTAAGCTGAATAATAAAAAGTGTGAATGGAGTTTCTAGGTGAAAGTGACTTTTGACGTGCCTATAGAGCTGCCATTGAGCCCCATGTTAAATGTCTCAAATTTGAAAGCACTATATTTCTAAAACTATGAAACATTTCAAAGATTCCTTTTCAGGCAAACATGTCCACCGTAAGATGAACCTAAGTAGGCTAGAATGGGGTTGCTAGGTGTAAGTATGTAGGACTAGTAGCATGCCAAATGTTGTGCTATTGCCATAGAGAATGCATTGGGCGTTTAAGTTAAATAACTCATAAACTACAAAACATAAAAATAAAAAAAAGTTCCAGCATGTATCTCCACAGTAAGCTGAATAATAAAAAGTGTGAATGGAGTTTCTAGGTGAAAGTGACTTTTGACGTGCCTATAGAGCTGCCATTGAGCCCCATGTTAAATGTCTCAAATTTGAAAGCACTATATTTCTAAAACTATGAAACATTTCAAAGATTCCTTTTCAGGCAAACATGTCCACCGTAAGATGAACCTAAGTAGGCTAGAATGGGGTTGCTAGGTGTAAGTATGTAGGACTAGTAGCATGCCAAAGTTTGTGCTATTGCCATAGAGAATGCATTGTGTTGCGGAGGATGAGAGGAACGCTCTCATCCTCCGCAACACCCATTCTCATACACCGCTATACACCGCGAGGATATGGGCTATAGCCCATATCGTACGGCATACTATACTGTAGCACGCCGTTTTTCATCATTTTTGAGGTTTTGGAAAAAAATAAAAAAATAAAAAAACGATGGGTTATATAGCCCATTGTTTTTCTTTTTTTTTGAAAAAAATAATATCCTCGTTTTTCATCATTTTGGACCATGGGCTATAGCCCATATCGTACGGCATACTATAGCACGCCGTTTTTCATCATTTTTGAGGATTTGAAAAAAAAAAAAAAAAAAAAAAAACGATGGGTTATAGCCCATCGTTTTTTGAATTTTTGATTATTTTTTTAATCCTCGTTTTTCATCATATTGGACCATGGGCTATAGCCCATATCGTACGGCATACTATAGCACGCCGTTTTTCATCATTTTTGAGGATTTGAAAAAAATGAAAAAATGAAAAAGACGATGGGTTATAGCCCATCGTTTTTTGATTTTGATTTTTTTTTTTTTATCCTCGTTTTTCTATATTTCTAAAACTATGAAACATTTCAAAGATTCCTTTTCAGGCAAACATGTCCACCGTAAGATGAACCTAAGTAGGCTAGAATGGGGTTGCTAGGTGTAAGTATGTAGGACTAGTAGCATGCCAAATTCTGTGCTATTGCCATAGAGAATGCATTGGGCGTTTAAGTTAAATAACTCATAAACTACAAAACATAAAAATAAAAAAAAGTTCCAACATGTGTCTCCACAGTAAGCTGAATAATAAAAAGTGTGAATGGAGTTTCTAGGTGAAAGTGACTTTTGACGTGCCTATAGAGCTGCCATTGAGCCCCATGTTAAATGTCTCAAATTTGAAAGCACTATATTTCTAAAACTATGAAACATTTCAAAGATTCCTTTTCAGGCAAACATGTCCACAGTAAGATGAACCTAAGTAGGCTAGAATGGGGTTGCTAGGTGTAAGTATGTAGGACTAGTAGCATGCCAAATTCTGTGCTATTGCCATAGAGAATGCATTGGGCGTTTAAGTTAAATAACTCATAAACTACAAAACATAAAAATAAAAAAAAGTTCCAGCATGTGTCTCCACAGTAAGCTGAATAATAAAAAGTGTGAATGGAGTTTCTAGGTGAAAGTGACTTTTGACGTGCCTATAGAGCTGCCATTGAGCCCCATGTTAAATGTCTCAAATTTGAAAGCACTATATTTCTAAAACTATGAAACATTTCAAAGATTCCTTTTCAGGCAAACATGTCCACCGTAAGATGAACCTAAGTAGGCTAGAATGGGGTTGCTAGGTGTAAGTATGTAGGACTAGTAGCATGCCAAATGTTGTGCTATTGCCATAGAGAATGCATTGGGCGTTTAAGTTAAATAACTCATAAACTACAAAACATAAAAATAAAAAAAAGTTCCAGCATGTATCTCCACAGTAAGCTGAATAATAAAAAGTGTGAATGGAGTTTCTAGGTGAAAGTGACTTTTGACGTGCCTATAGAGCTGCCATTGAGCCCCATGTTAAATGTCTCAAATTTGAAAGCACTATATTTCTAAAACTATGAAACATTTCAAAGATTCCTTTTCAGGCAAACATGTCCACAGTAAGATGAACCTAAGTAGGCTAGAATGGGGTTGCTAGGTGTAAGTATGTAGGACTAGTAGCATGCCAAATTCTGTGCTATTGCCATAGAGAATGCATTGGGCGTTTAAGTTAAATAACTCATAAACTACAAAACATAAAAATAAAAAAAAGTTCCAGCATGTGTCTCCACAGTAAGCTGAATAATAAAAAGTGTGAATGGAGTTTCTAGGTGAAAGTGACTTTTGACGTGCCTATAGAGCTGCCATTGAGCCCCATGTTAAATGTCTCAAATTTGAAAGCACTATATTTCTAAAACTATGAAACATTTCAAAGATTCCTTTTCAGGCAAACATGTCCACCGTAAGATGAACCTAAGTAGGCTAGAATGGGGTTGCTAGGTGTAAGTATGTAGGACTAGTAGCATGCCAAATGTTGTGCTATTGCCATAGAGAATGCATTGGGCGTTTAAGTTAAATAACTCATAAACTACAAAACATAAAAATAAAAAAAAGTTCCAGCATGTATCTCCACAGTAAGCTGAATAATAAAAAGTGTGAATGGAGTTTCTAGGTGAAAGTGACTTTTGACGTGCCTATAGAGCTGCCATTGAGCCCCATGTTAAATGTCTCAAATTTGAAAGCACTATATTTCTAAAACTATGAAACATTTCAAAGATTCCTTTTCAGGCAAACATGTCCACCGTAAGATGAACCTAAGTAGGCTAGAATGGGGTTGCTAGGTGTAAGTATGTAGGACTAGTAGCATGCCAAAGTTTGTGCTATTGCCATAGAGAATGCATTGTGTTGCGGAGGATGAGAGGAACGCTCTCATCCTCCGCAACACCCATTCTCATACACCGCTATACACCGCGAGGATATGGGCTATAGCCCATATCGTACGGCATACTATACTGTAGCACGCCGTTTTTCATCATTTTTGAGGTTTTGGAAAAAATAAAAAAATAAAAAAACGATGGGTTATAGCCCATTGTTTTTTTAATTTTTGAAAAAAATAATATCCTCGTTTTTCATCATATTGGACCATGGGCTATAGCCCATATCGTACGGCATACTATAGCACGCCGTTTTTCATCATTTTTGAGGATTTGAAAAAAATGAAAAAATGAAAAGGACGATGGGTTATAGCCCATCGTTTTTTTTTTTTTTTTTTTTTTTTTTTTATCATCGTTTTTATCCTCGTTTTTCTATATTTCTAAAACTATGAAACATTTCAAAGATTCCTTTTCAGGCAAACATGTCCACCGTAAGATGAACCTAAGTAGGCTAGAATGGGGTTGCTAGGTGTAAGTATGTAGGACTAGTAGCATGCCAAATTCTGTGCTATTGCCATAGAGAATGCATTGGGCGTTTAAGTTAAATAACTCATAAACTACAAAACATAAAAATAAAAAAAAGTTCCAGCATGTGTCTCCACAGTAAGCTGAATAATAAAAATCGTGAATGGAGTTTCTAGGTGAAAGTGACTTTTGACGTGCCTATAGAGCTGCCATTGAGCCCCATGTTAAATGTCTCAAATTTGAAAGCACTATATTTCTAAAACTATGAAACATTTCAAAGATTCCTTTTCAGGCAAACATGTCCACCGTAAGATGAACCTAAGTAGGCTAGAATGGGGTTGCTAGGTGTAAGTATGTAGGACTAGTAGCATGCCAAATTCTGTGCTATTGCCATAGAGAATGCATTGGGCGTTTAAGTTAAATAACTCATAAACTACAAAACATAAAAATAAAAAAAAGTTCCAGCATGTGTCTCCACAGTAAGCTGAATAATAAAAAGTGTGAATGGAGTTTCTAGGTGAAAGTGACTTTTGACGTGCCTATAGAGCTGCCATTGAGCCCCATGTTAAATGTCTCAAATTTGAAAGCACTATATTTCTAAAACTATGAAACATTTCAAAGATTCCTTTTCAGGCAAACATGTCCACCGTAAGATGAACCTAAGTAGGCTAGAATGGGGTTGCTAGGTGTAAGTATGTAGGACTAGTAGCATGCCAAAGTTTGTGCTATTGCCATAGAGAATGCATTGTGTTGCGGTGGATGAGAGGAACGCTCTCATCCTCCGCAACACCCATTCTCATACACCGCTATACACCGCGAGGATATGGGCTATAGCCCATATCGTACGGCATACTATACTGTAGCACGCCGTTTTTCATCATTTTTGAGGTTTTGGAAAAAATAAAAAAATAAAAAAACGATGGGTTATAGCCCATTGTTTTTTTTAATTTTTGAAAAAAATAATATCCTCGTTTTTCATCATTTTTGACCATGGGCTATAGCCCATATCGTACGGCATACTATAGCACGCCGTTTTTCATCATTTTTGAGGATTTAAAAAAAAAAAAAAAAAACGATGGGTTATAGCCCATCGTTTTTTGAATTTCTGAGTATTTTTTTAATCCTCGTTTTTCATCATATTGGACCATGGGCTATAGCCCATATCGTACGGCATACTATAGCACGCCGGTTTTCATCATTTTTGAGGATTTGAAAAAAATGAAAAAATGAAAAAGACGATGGGTTATAGCCCATCGTTTTTTGATTTTTTTTTTTCTTTTTTTTATCCTCGTTTTTATCCTCGTTTTTCTATATTTCTAAAACTATGAAACATTTCAAAGATTCCTTTTCAGGCAAACATGTCCACCGTAAGATGAACCTAAGTAGGCTAGAATGGGGTTGCTAGGTGTAAGTATGTAGGACTAGTAGCATGCCAAATTCTGTGCTATTGCCATAGAGAATGCATTGGGCGTTTAAGTTAAATAACTCATAAACTACAAAACATAAAAATAAAAAAAGTTCCAGCATGTGTCTCCACAGTAAGCTGAATAATAAAAAGTGTGAATGGAGTTTCTAGGTGAAAGTGACTTTTGACGTGCCTATAGAGCTGCCATTGAGCCCCATGTTAAATGTCTCAAATTTGAAAGCACTATATTTCTAAAACTATGAAACATTTCAAAGATTCCTTTTCAGGCAAACATGTCCACCGTAAGATGAACCTAAGTAGGCTAGAATGGGGTTGCTAGGTGTAAGTATGTAGGACTAGTAGCATGCCAAATTCTGTGCTATTGCCATAGAGAATGCATTGGGCGTTTAAGTTAAATAACTCATAAACTACAAAACATAAAAATAAAAAAAAGTTCCAGCATGTGTCTCCACAGTAAGCTGAATAATAAAAAGTGTGAATGGAGTTTCTAGGTGAAAGTGACTTTTGACGTGCCTATAGAGCTGCCATTGAGCCCCATGTTAAATGTCTCAAATTTGAAAGCACTATATTTCTAAAACTATGAAACATTTCAAAGATTCCTTTTCAGGCAAACATGTCCACCGTAAGATGAACCTAAGTAGGCTAGAATGGGGTTGCTAGGTGTAAGTATGTAGGACTAGTAGCATGCCAAATTCTGTGCTATTGCCATAGAGAATGCATTGGGCGTTTAAGTTAAATAACTCATAAACTACAAAACATAAAAATAAAAAAAAGTTCCAGCATGTGTCTCCACAGTAAGCTGAATAATAAAAAGTGTGAATGGAGTTTCTAGGTGAAAGTGACTTTTGACGTGCCTATAGAGCTGCCATTGAGCCCCATGTTAAATGTCTCAAATTTGAAAGCACTATATTTCTAAAACTATGAAACATTTCAAAGATTCCTTTTCAGGCAAACATGTCCACCGTAAGATGAACCTAAGTAGGCTAGAATGGGGTTGCTAGGTGTAAGTATGTAGGACTAGTAGCATGCCAAATTTTGTGCTATTGCCATAGAGAATGCATTGGGCGTTTAAGTTAAATAACTCATAAACTACAAAACATAAAAATAAAAAAAAGTTCCGGCATGTGTCTCCACAGTAAGCTGAATAATAAAAAGTGTGAATGGAGGTTCCAGGTGAAAGTGACTTTTGACGTGCCTATAGAGCTGCCATTGAGCCCCATGTTAAATGTCTCAAATTTGAAAGCACTATATTTCTAAAACTATGAAACATTTCAAAGATTCCTTTTCAGGCAAATATGTCCACCGTAAGATGAACCTAAGTAGGCTAGAATGGGGTTGCTAAGTGTAAGTATGTAGGACTAGTAGCATGCCAAAGTTTGTGCTATTGCCATTGAGAATGCATTGGGCGTTTAAGTTAAATAACTCATAAACTACAAAACATAAAAATAAAAAAAAGTTCCAGCATGTGTCTCCACAGTAAGCTGATTAATAAAAAGTGTGAATGGAGTTTCTAGGTGAAAGTGACTTTTGACGTGCCTATAGAGCTGCCATTGAGCCCCATGTTAAATGTCTCAAATTTGAAAGCACTATATTTCTAAAACTATGAAACATTTCAAAGATTCCTTTTCAGGCAAACATGTCCACCGTAAGATGAACCTAAGTAGGCTAGAATGGGGTTGCTAGGTGTAAGTATGTAGGACTAGTAGCATGCTAAAGTTTGTGCTATTGCCATAGAGAATGCATTGTGTTGCGGAGGATGAGAGGAATGCTCTCATCCTCCGCAACACCCATTCTCATACACCGCTATACACCGCGAGGATATGGGCTATAGCCCATATCGTACCGCATACTATACTGTAGCACGCAGTTTTTCATCATTTTTGAGGATTTGGAAAAAATTAAAAAAATTAAAAAAAACGATGGGTTATAGCCCATTGTTTTTTTTAATTTTTGAAAAAAATAATATCCTCTTTTTTCATCATTTTGGACCATGGGCTCTAGCCCATATCGTACGGCATACTATACTGTAGCACGCCGTTTTTCATCATTTTTGAGGATTTGAAAAAAAAAAAAAAATGAAAAAAAACGATGGGTTATAGCCCATCGTTTTTTGAATTTTGATTTTTTTTTGTTATCCTCGTTTTTATCCTCGTTTTTCTATATTTCTAAAACTATGAAACATTTCAAAGATTCCTTTTCAGGCAAACATGTCCACCGTAAGATGAACCTAAGTAGGCTAGAATGGGGTTGCTAGGTGTAAGTATGTAGGACTAGTAGCATGCCAAATTTTGTGCTATTGCCATAGAGAATGCATTGGGCGTTTAAGTTAAATAACTCATAAACTACAAAACATAAAAATAAAAAAAAGTTCCGGCATGTGTCTCCACAGTAAGCTGAATAATAAAAAGTGTGAATGGAGGTTCTAGGTGAAAGTGACTTTTGACGTGCCTATAGAGCTGCCATTGAGCCCCATGTTAAATGTCTCAAATTTGAAAGCACTATATTTCTAAAACTATGAAACATTTCAAAGATTCCTTTTCAGGCAAACATGTCCACCGTAAGATGAACCTAAGTAGGCTAGAATGGGGTTGCTAGGTGTAAGTATGTAGGACTAGTAACATGCTAAAGTTTGTGCTATTGCCATAGAGAATGCATTGTGTTGCGGAGGATGAGAGGAATGCTCTCATCCTCCGCAACACCCATTCTCATACACCGCTATACACCGCGAGGATATGGGCTATAGCCCATATCGTACGGCATACTATACTGTAGCACGCCGTTTTTCATCATTTTTGAGGATTTGGAAAAAATTAAAAAATAAAAAAAAACGATGGGTTATAGCCCATTGTTTTTTTTAATTTTTGAAAAAAATAATATCCTCGTTTTTCATCATATTGGACCATGGGCTATAGCCCATATCGTACGGCTTACTATAGCACGCCGTTTTTCATCATTTTTGAGGATTTGAAAAAAATGAAAAAATGAAAAAGACGATGGGTTATAGCCCATCGTTTTCTTTTTTTTTTTTTTTTTTTTTTTATCCTCGTTTTTATCCTCGTTTTTCTATATTTCTAAAACTATGAAACATTTCAAAGATTCCTTTTCAGGCAAACATGTCCACCGTAAGATGAACCTAAGTAGGCTAGAATGGGGTTGCTAGGTGTAAGTATGTAGGACTAGTAGCATGCCAAATTCTGTGCTATTGCCATAGAGAATGCATTGGGCGTTTAAGTTAAATAACTCATAAACTACAAAACATAAAAATTAAAAAAAGTTCCAGCATGTGTCCCCACAGTAAGCTGAATAATAAAAAGTGTGAATGGAGTTTCTAGGTGAAAGTGACTTCTGACGTGCCTATAGAGCTGCCATTGTGCCCCATGTTAAATGTCTCAAATTTGAAAGCACTATATTTCTAAAACTATGAAACATTTCAAAGATTCCTTTTCAGGCAAACATGTCCACCGTAAGATGAACCTAAGTAGGCTAGAATGGGGTTGCTAGGTGTAAGTATGTAGGACTAGTAGCATGCCAAATTTTGTGCTATTGCCATAGAGAATGCATTGGGCGTTTAAGTTAAATAACTCATAAACTACAAAACATAAAAATAAAAAAAAGTTCCAGCATGTGTCTCCACAGTAAGCTGAATAATAAAAAGTGTGAATGGAGTTTCTAGGTGAAAGTGACTTTTGACGTGCCTATAGAGCTGCCATTGAGCCCCATGTTAAATGTCTCAAATTTGAAAGCACTATATTTCTAAAACTATGAAACATTTCAAAGATTCCTTTTCAGGCAAACATGTCCACCGTAAGATGAACCTAAGTAGGCTAGAATGGGGTTGCTAGGTGTAAGTATGTAAGACTAGTAGCATGCCAATTTTTTTGCTATTGCCATAGAGAATGCATTGGGCGTTTAAGTTAAATAACTCATAAACTACAAAACATAAAAATAAAAAAAAGTTCCAGCATGTGTCTCCACAGTAAGCTGAATAATAAAAAGTGTGAATGGAGTTTCTAGGTGAAAGTGACTTCTGACGTGCCTATAGAGCTGCCATTGAGCCCCATGTTAAATGTCTCAAATTTGAAAGCACTATATTTCTAAAACTATGAAACATTTCAAAGATTCCTTTTCAGGCAAACATGTCCACCGTAAGATGAACCTAAGTAGGCTAGAATGGGGTTGCTAGGTGTAAGTATGTAGGACTAGTAGCATGCCAAATTTTGTGCTATTGCCATAGAGAATGCATTGGGCGTTTAAGTTAAATAACTCATAAACTACAAAACATAAAAATAAAAAAAAGTTCCGGCATGTGTCTCCACAGTAAGCTGAATAATAAAAAGTGTGAATGGAGGTTCTAGGTGAAAGTGACTTTTGACGTGCCTATAGAGCTGCCATTGAGCCCCATGTTAAATGTCTCAAATTTGAAAGCACTATATTTCTAAAACTATGAAACATTTCAAAGATTCCTTTTCAGGCAAATATGTCCACCGTAAGATGAACCTAAGTAGGCTAGAATGGGGTTGCTAGGTGTAAGTATGTAGGACTAGTAGCATGCCAAATTCTGTGCTATTGCCATAGAGAATGCATTGGGCGTTTAAGTTAAATAACTCATAAACTACAAAACATAAAAATAAAAAAAAGTTCCAGCATGTGTCTCCACAGTAAGCTGAATAATAAAAAGTGTGAATGGAGTTTCTAGGTGAAAGTGACTTCTGACGTGCCTATAGAGCTGCCATTGAGCCCCATGTTAAATGTCTCAAATTTGAAAGCACTATATTTCTAAAACTATGAAACATTTCAAAGATTCCTTTTCAGGCAAACATGTCCACCGTAAGATGAACCTAAGTAGGCTAGAATGGGATTGCTAGGTGTAAGTATGTAGGACTAGTAGCATGCCAAAGTTTGTGCTATTGCCATAGAGAATGCATTGGGCGTTTAAGTTAAATAACTCATAAACTACAAAACATAAAAATAAAAAAAAGTTCCAGCATGTGTCTCCACAGTAAGCTGAATAATAAAAAGTGTGAATGGAGTTTCTAGGTGAAAGTGACTTTTGACGTGCCTATAGAGCTGCCATTGAGCCCCATGTTAAATGTCTCAAATTTGAAAGCACTATATTTCTAAAACTATGAAACATTTCAAAGATTCCTTTTCAGGCAAACATGTCCACCGTAAGATGAACCTAAGTAGGCTAGAATGGGGTTGCTAGGTGTAAGTATGTAGGACTAGTAGCATGCTAAAGTTTGTGCTATTGCCATAGAGAATGCATTGTGTTGCGGAGGATGAGAGGAATGCTCTCATCCTCCGCAACACCCATTCTCATACACCGCTATACACCGCGAGGATATGGGCTATAGCCCATATCGTACGGCATACTATACTGTAGCACGCCGTTTTTCATCATTTTTGAGGTTTTGGAAAAAATGAAAAAATGAAAAAAACGATGGGTTATAGCCCATTGTTTTTTTTTTTTTTGAAAAAAATAATATCCTCGTTTTTCATCATTTTGGACCATGGGCTATAGCCCATATCGTACGGCATACTATAGCACGCCATTTTTCATCATTTTTGAGGATTTGAAAAAAATGAAAAAATTAAGAAAAAAAACGATGGGTTATAGCCCATCGTTTTTTGAATTTTGATTATTTTTTTTTATCCTCGTTTTTCATCATTTTGGACCATGCGCTATAGCCCATATCGTACGGCATACTATAGCACGCCGTTTTTCATCATTTTTGAGGTTTTGAAAAAAATGAAAAAAAAACAAAACATGGGTTATAGCCCATCGTTTTTTTGAAATTTTTAAGAAAAAAATTTTTACCTCCTTTTTCATCATTTTTGAACATGGGCTATAGCCCATACCGTACGGTATACTATAGCATGCTGTTTTTCATCATTTTTGAGGTTTTGAAAAAAATGAAAAAGAAAAAAAAAAACATGGGTTATAGCCCATCGTTTTTTTTAAATTTGAAAAAAGAATTAACCTCGTTTTTCATCATTTTTGAACATGGGCTATAGCCCATACCGTACGGCATACTATAGCACGCCGTTTTTCATCATTTTTGAGGATTTGAAGAAAATGAAAAAAAAAAAAACATGGGTTATAGCCCATCGTTTTTAAAAATATTGAAAAAAAGCAATTACCTCGTTTTTCATCATTTTTGAACATGGGCTATAGCCCATATCGTACGGCATACTATAGCACGCAGTTTTTCATCATTTTTAAGGATTTGAAGAAAATGAAAAAAAAAAAACATAGGTTATAGCCCATCGTTTTTTTTTTTTTGAAAAAAATATTTTTACCTCGTTTATCATCATTTTTGAACATGGGCTATAGCCCATACCATACGGCATACTATAGCACGCCGTTTTTCATCATTTTTAAGGATTTGAAGAAAATGAAAAAAAACAAAAACATGGGTTATAGCCCATCGTTTTTTTTTTTTTGAAAAAAATAAATTACAACGTTTATCATCATTTTTGAACATGGGCTATAGCCCATACCATACGGCATACTATAGCACGCCGTTTTTCATCATTTTTGAGGATTTGAAAAAAAAAAGAAAAAAAAGAAAAACATGGGTTATAGCCCATAGTTTTTTGAAAATTTGAAAAAAAAAAGTTAACCTCGTTTTTCATCATTTTTGAACATGGGCTATAGCCCATACCATACGGCATACTATAGCACGCCGTTTTTCATCATTTTTAAGGATTTGAAGAAAATGAAAAAAAACAAAAACATGGGTTATAGCCCATCGTTTTTTTTTTTTTTGAATTTTATTTTTTACCTCGTTTATCATAATTTTTTAACATGGGCTATAGCCCATACCGTACGGCATACTATAGCATGCCGTTTTTCATCATTTTTAAGGATTTGAAGAAAATGAAAAAAAAAAAAACATGGGTTATAGCCCATCGTTTTTTTTATTTTGAAAAAAATAAATTACAACGTTTATCATCATTTTTGAACATGGGCTATAGCCCATACCATACGGCATACTATAGCACGCCGTTTTTCATCATTTTTGAGGATTTGAAAAAAAAAGAAAAAAAAGAAAAACATGGGTTATAGCCCATAGTTTTTTGAAAATTTGAAAAAAAAAAGTTAACCTCGTTTTTCATCATTTTTGAACATGGGCTATAGCCCATACCGTACGGCATACTATAGCACGCTGTTTTTCGTCATTTTTAAGGATTAAAAAAAAAAAAAAAAAAAAATCATGGGTTATAGCCCATCGTTTTTTTAAATTTTGAAAAAAACATTTTACCTCGTTTATCATCATTTTTGAACATGGGCTATAGCCCATACCATACGGCATACTATAGCACGCCGTTTTTCATCATTTTTGAGGATTTGAAAAAACAAACAAAAGAAAACATGGGTTGTAGCCCATCGTTTTTTTAAATTTTGAAAAAATAATAATTACCTCGTTTATCATCATTTTTGAACATGGGCTATAGCCCATATCGTACGGCATACTATAGCACGCAGTTTTTCATCATTTTTGAGGATTTGAAAAAAATGAAAAAAAACAAAACATGGGTTATAGCCCATCGTTTTTTAAATTTTGAAAAAAAAAGTTAACCTCGTTTTTCATCATTTTTGAACATGGGCTATAGCCCATACCGTACGGCATACTATAGCACGCCGTTTTTCATCATTTTTAAGGATTTGAAGAAAATGGAAAAAAAAAAAGACATGGGTTATAGCCCATCGTTTTTTTTTATTTTGAAAAAAGAACTTACCTCCTTTTTCATCATTTTTGAACATGGGCTATAGCCCATATCGTACGGCATACTATAGCACGCCGTTTTTCATCATTTTTGAGGATTTGAAGAAAATGAAAAAAAATAAAAACATGGGTTATATATAGCCCATCGTTTTTTGAAATTTTGAAAAAAAAAATTTACCTTGTTTTTCATCATTTTTGAACATGGGCTATAGCCCATACCATACGGCATACTATAGCACGCCGTTTTTCATCATTTTTGAGGATTTGAAAAAAATGAAAAAAATGAAAAACATGGCCATCATGACCATCGATAGCCCATCGTTTTTTGAAATTTTGAAAAAAAGAATTAACCTCGTTTTTCATCATTTTTGAACATGGGCTATAGCCCATACCGTACGCCGCGTACGGCATACTATAGCACGACATAAAAAGTGTATTACTACACAGGTGACGATACAATACTATCTGTACCTTGACTACACAGGTTGTGCTTATAACCACGCCCCTGGGCAAGTTACGTTTACTGAGGTTAAGGTTAGGTTTAGGTATAGTTTTACTGGGGTTAGGGTTAGATATAGTTTTACTATATTCGCTCCTACTATAAGGCACTTAACTTTTATGTGCCTTTTTGATTATGGACACGCCCTTATTATGGATTATGAGCTCTAGGTGATGGATAATAGTATTATTGATACCCTTGATATATATCCATTGTTACCTTGAATGTTCAAACTCATCATCATTTGCCAGTACAATGCCTTTAAAACATAAAAAGGCTATAGTCCATCGTTCTTTACGATTTCGGAGGATTTGAAAAAAGGTGAAAATCGCGGGAAAGCGAGAGGCTATAGTCCATGCATGGTCTCGGAGGGCATACTATAGTATGTAGTTTTTCACGATTTCGGAGGATTTGAAAAAAGGTGAAAATCGCGGAAAAGCGACCAGTGCCTTATTACAGTGTGCCATTTTTCATGATTTTGGCGGATTTGAAACAAAGGTGAAAATCAAGGAAAAGCGACAGGTCTATAGTCCATGGTCTTGGACCGCATACTATAGTGTGCCATTTTTCATGATTTCGAAGCACATTTATGGTATGCTCTTTTTTGTGATTTTCATCTTTTACTCATGTAAATACAACAAATTGAGCAGGGCACTGCAGGGAGTTGAACCCTGTTCCGGTAAACCAGGAGTACCACACCAGTGCCTTAGTTTTTGCTTTGTTGTTAAAACTGAGAGTAGACTGAAGCTGATTATGACTCATCAAACTACTGTGGAGAGCCGATCAGAGCTCTGTGGTTCAAAGATGAGGCTGGTGTTTCACATGAGTTGTTTTATTCCCTTAATATTACAGGTGTGGTTCTGAAACAAATACAACAAATGCACAAAACAAATATGTATATCAATTTAACTTATGCAAAAACATAACATAAACATGACTCACTTGTTTTTCCATGGACGCACACATGAACAGAAAATAGCAATCAGTGAGTTCTGGGGCCAATAAACAACTACAGTTGTAGTTTACAGGTCCAAAAACAATCACATTCATTTGTTATCGTCAGTTCACAATTTACATTCCAATTCCACATTCCAAATGTGTTTGTTTTATGTATTACTGTATGTAACGCCAGCAACACTAGCCTTTGGAAGGAAAACCTTGTAATGTAGTCTCAGCACTATAACAGCTTTGCGAGATAGATTACAAAATAGTGTCCCCCCCCCAGTGCCTCCCAGTGCCTCCCCAGTGTCTCCCCAGTGTCCCCCGAGTGCCTCCCCAGTGCCTCCCAAGGTACTCCCTACAATTAGGTTATCAAGTCTAAAAGATGGAAATCACAAAAAAACGACATACTGTAGTCCATGGTTTCGGACAGCATACTATAGTATGTATTTTTTTTTTTTTTATATATATATATATATTTTTTAAGGGTCACTGTGTTTACAATGTTTACACCATCTGTAAACCAGTAATGCCGATTACTCATTCAGGTTTCAGAGTTTGTATTGTAAAACACAATTTCATTTGGTGTTTGTTTGTTTGGTTATTGAATTCACATGTGATTGTTTGATTCATTGGAAACTTTATTAACAGTAGACTGTAGACTGTACTTTAATGTAGACCTATTCAATACCCTACTTCGAACTCAATCCATTGAAACAAGGAATTAATTCATTATATAAAAGTTTTGAAAGAGAGCTTCGTCATAAAAAAGTGTGAATCGGCAGGGATATGATGGTTCTCATTCTAAATGTTTCTATTTACCTTCATGCAACTACAAAACCAAGAAAGCCTATTGGCTTGTTTACATTGTGGTCCTTCATACTCAATCCATCAAAACTTTTAATGAATTAGAAATATACAATACTATGCTAAAACATTAGAGATCAAAAAGATAAATATGTACAGCAAACAGTTTGGGGGGAGGGGCAGTTTTGAATTAAAGACACCTGTTCTTTTAGAGCGGTTTTGAAGGAGTGTATTAGCAGGATTATAATGATGATTATCACTCTAAATGCTTCTATTTACCTGCAACTACAACATTGTTTCTGTGATCATATTTTCAGTATATAGGCCTATTTATCTAAATGCTAGATATCGTGTGTTCCTCTTGATGGCAGTTCTCCACACCAGGCCGGGTGGCCTAGCCAGGGCTGTGTCAGTCATTCTATAATAGCAACTCACCTCCACTGTCTATACAATAAATACAAGGTTCAAATGAAACCATTCTAAAAAAAGGAGAAAAACCAAGGGAGGGGGGGGGGGGGGGGGGGGCATTATGAACATCCTAGACCTGTGGTTCTCAACCAGTGGGTCTTGGGGGGGTTCGTCCGTGTGCAGCTCATGGGAAAGTGGAGATATTTGACCAAACACATGTTTTCTGCCAGAACTTTCAAATGGATATGGAACGGGATGACTCTAGTGTAAGATAGAATGTCACTTTATTCACAAGATTCTTATTTAATGTCACAGGCATTGAGTTCAAAAGCATGTTCTCACTGGTGCTTTAAACATAAACCACCACCAGGGGGAGACATAACTCCTATAGATTTAGAATGTATCTTGAATCCACTGGCAGTAGAAAACACAAAAGTGTGATCTACTTGAGATCACAGAACTCAGCAGAGTCATGCTCTTCAGGTGTTTGAGATGAATAAAATGGAAATCTAAATCCAGCACGGAGGTTGTGTGTGAACGTGGTGTGGACTGTGTGAAGGAGAGTCATGGTGTCAGACACGCTGTAGAAGGACAGAGTACCTGCACTGTGGTCCAGGTACACTCCTACTCTGGAGGACGCACAGCCTGGGATGTCAGTTTCAATACCTCTGTGTAGGAGAGCACAACTGTCGTTGGAACAAACTAAAGACCACGATTTATCATTGAATCCAAACCCACATTGACCATCAGGCCCTGCTCTGCCGATATCTTCATATGAGACTGCTATAAACACAACGAGTCCACCCCACGCTACCTCATAGTAACAGCGTCCATTCAGGGCCTCTCTACTCAGAACCTGTTCCCATACAATGAATCTCTCTGGGTGATCAGGATATGATTGATTGTTCATCCCTGTTACTTTTCTGTTCCCTTTAGACAGAGACAGGTATTGATGAGCTGTGTTTGGATCCAGTGTGATCGGACATGAATATTGCAAGAACTCAGCTCTGGTCTTGGGTTCTGCTGGTGTTGACAGTACTGCCTGGACTCTGTGAACCTTTTTGTTCTTCCTTTTTGATTTCTTCCCTCTGGTCAACTCAGCTCTGGTGTTGGGTTCTGGTGCTGTTGACAGTGAAACATCGACTATGTTCACTGTCTCTGAGACGTTGGTCCTTTCCTCTGTAAGAATGTCCTCTAATTTTTCCCTCATCTTGGACACGGCCACAGTCACATCTTCAAAGTGTCTCAGAGGACGGACATCGCTGCTGCTGACTGGGTGTGTAGATTCAACGATCGTTGAGAGGGAGGAGGTGTAACGCTGTAGAAAACGGATGTGATCCTCTGTGAGTGAGAGCTGCTCCAGCTCAGCATGTCTCCTCCTCAGCTCAGTGACATCCTGCTCCACACGCCTCCTCAGTTCTTCAGCACGACTCACTTCACCTTTCTGCTGGTCTCTGATCAGCTGCCTCACCTCAGATCGTCTTCTCTCCATGGACGAGATGAGCTCAGTAAAGATGGCATCGCTGTCCTCCACTGCTATGTCAGCATAGTGCTTGATGGACTCTACCTCCTGGTGAAGCACTTTCACATCTTTCTCTCTCTCCTGGATTCTCTGCTGGATGTTCTGCAGAGTCGTATCAATCTCTTTCTGTCTCACAGTCCGTTCTGCTGCAGCTGAGGTCGTATCGTGACCTTTGTGTTCTTCCACGGAGCACAGAGAGCAGATACACAGCTGATCGGTGCGGCAGAAAAGGTCATTCACCTTGTTGTGACGAGTGCAGATGTTCTCCTGAAGCTCTCCGGAGGCTTTGACCAGCTTGTGTTTCTTAAAGGCAGGAGACTGATAGTGAGGCTGGAGGTGATTGTCACAGTAAGAGACGAGACACTGAAGACAAGTCTTCACAGCTTTCAGTCTCCTTCCAGTGCAGACATCACAGGCAACATCTCCAGGGCCAGCGTAGCAGTTATCAGGAGTAGCAGCTTGGAGTCCTGTTGATAGATTCATACATAATGTATTTATCAATCTGATATATATATATATATATATATATTTTTTTTAAGTATCTGCCTGTATACTCATATTTGGTATAGCCTATAGGAGCCATAGGCCCAGATTTTGAAGATGCGTTTTACAATGGGGTAATACATAAATTGCCCTCGCTCTGCGCACATTCGTATTATTAAAGGGCCTTTCATAATACGAATTTTCAGAAAGGCATATCGGCCCGTGTTGAACGCACACACAAATGGCATACGGCGTTCCTGAATATTTTAGCATTGTGGGAGTGTCCATATGTTAATTATTTTCGCTTTGCGCAATTTGCTATTAAGCCCCTTGACCTAAAAACACTCAGCGCATAACGATTAGACGTGGGTCTGACCACCTCATAAACGCAAAAAGCACTGTTTGATTGTACACTTGAGCGGCTCTGGGAGGCTGCTAGAGTGTTGCCATGTCTGTTTATTATAAGCGGCTTCTTTTTCTGTAAAGTTGCTTGTAAATATTGGTAGTTGTACTATTTGTGGTTGCTTTTCTTGTTTCTAAAGTGGTTATTTGGGCTTTTCTCCTAATGTTGTTTAAACCAGTGATCCTCACACAGCACATTCCCATGTCAAGGATCCCCAGATGAATGCATTTGCCCAACTAAGGACGGCTAATCCAAAAATTAAATTATTTTTTTCCAAGATTACTTTTGAAAATAGCAGATCTATACCAGCTCACAATGCATCACATTCATTCATTAAAACTATGAACTCTGACTGCAGGGGGATATATATAATGATCATTATAACAATGTGCAAGAACATATTTAAAAAGAAGGAAGAACTTTATATTTGTGGACAATCAAAATATGTTTTTTTATTTTAATGTGGTGTCATTAAAATTAATCTGGATATGGCAGACTCACTATCTAGAAAATAAAAACATGGCACTTCATTTAAAATAGGTTACAGACCCCTGTTATATGCGCTTATTTTTATAGACCCATTTACTTGTTTCTATGAGACATGGCAACAGCCTCTTATTGCGTCTTCTTTTTGTAAAATGTTGAGATTAGAAACGGCCATAATTCTTTCATTTCTCAACCAAATAAAACCATCTCCATAATCCTTGGGAAGTTTGCTTTCATATGCTGTATCACACCCGATTCAAGTCTTCTTCAATAAAATGCTACGAGCGAAGACAATATACCATCGGGGCCACAGGCACAGCATTAAGCAGCAGCATTCATTCCTTCATCATGACTTGAATGAAATAAAATATAATAAACGTTATTTTACTGGTGTTTTTCAATAGAAACAAATTATTTTGAGGAATAAAGGTGACAGCATGCAGTGCAATAGGAATAATTAACCCAAATGTGACAAAGTCATGTCATGTCTTCTATGGTGCCAGCCTGAAGAAATGTAATACCACGATCCCCAAAGTGCGCATTCGGTATGTGACATCAGCTGACTGGTAAAGAGAATAGTACGGACATGTTGATTGGGTACGTCTCAAACACGCCTTAAACACACCCATGACTAATTCAAGGCCGTTTTGCGCAATCCACGGGGTGTCGAAAGCGCTTCTTAACATGCCCAAAATTGCAATATGACATACAACACGCCCCCAGCTCATAAAACTGTATGTATTACCCCATTGTAAAACGCATCTTCAAAATCTGGGCCATAATGTCTTACCATATGTTTGTCTGACATATTTTCCCTCTGAAGATATCCTGCAACACGACCTTGTTGTAATTACTAGAGATGTCCCGATACTGTTTCGATATCGGAAAAGCATCGGTATCGTCCCTTTTTTGGTCATATCGGGTCAAATCGGTATCGCCGAATATGCCAGTTTAACCACCTCTCTGACACAGGTGTAAGAGGTTTACACTATGGCAGGTAGGCCTAAATAAAATGTTGGGGCACGTGGAGTTTGCTTTCGAGTAGCCTAAACTGCAAGTACACATTTGAGTGTGGAGTCTGCTATTGCAACACTAGATAAAATAAGTTATTTTCAGCCTTTTATTATTATAAATGTTATTTTCTTTTATCTGTATTCGGTATCATCAGGATCGGATTGGGAATGGAACCGGGGCCCGAGTTGTTACCCTTTAATATAAAATGTACTAATTCGTTTTATTGGTTCAGTAAATGTATAGGCCTGTGTGACAGACGGTGAGCTTTATTCATAAGATAACTTAAAGAACTTAAAGGTCTCACCTGTCTTCTTCAGGCTCTCCACCACTTCAGCCAACATGGTGTTTCTCTTCAGAACAGGTCTTGGGATGAAGGTTTGTCTGCATTGAGGACAGCTGAACCTTCCTCTCTGATCGTCCTGGTTCCAGTATCCCTCGATACACCTCCTGCAGTAGCTGTGTCCACAGGCAACAGTCACTGGATCCTTCATAGTGGGGTTCCGTCTCCATGTTAAATTTAGTTGTCATTTACAACTCATGTAAAAGTTTCACTTTCAGTACTAATTTGAAGGTGAGGGTCTATAGAACCATTTTGGTTCGAGTGGCAATCACCAAAATAAAATAATTGGCCTATAGGGGGCGTAGTCAGGTGCCAACCTCATCAGCCCTACCAAAATATGTAAACTGTTGTAACTTTTGATTAAATTATCCAATCTGAACATATGATACTGTATATGTATGGATTCACAATCAGGAGTAGCATTTGGTACTTAAACCTTATTACACATATATTTCTTTCCACCCAGTATTGGTGTATATCCACAAAAATAGCAGGAAGAACGAGCTAAAAACTAGTAGTGGGGTCCCTAGACAGACCGTCATTTACAACTCAACAAAAGCTTAACTTTCACTTCTAATTTGTAGAGAATGACCTATAGAACAATTTTAGTTCGAGTGGCAAGTCTACAAATTAAAGAAATATATATTTTTGCCAAATTTCCAAAATGGCCAAAATCGGAATTATGTTTATTTGAAAGATGTCTTAATTTTCTTATATTGCTGTTTTTTCTTTGTTTTTCTTGCTATATCAAGTTAATCCTGTGTGAGGAATCAACTGGATTTCAAATATTAATGTTTTGAATAATCTGATATAGAAACAAAATAAAGATGGCTGCCTACATTACGCCTAACTTCTATCCTGTTGAACCTAGAATGGTGATGTTGGTGCCTATACCTATGTTATCATGAATGACTAATTGTATAAAAACAAAATACATATATAATAGGACAATATATAATATTTCACAAAAATGAGACAATGCAGTACATATGTGGGGAACTAAAGTTAGATATTGGAATATAATACACCACTCCTGTGTTATATTTGTTTATTTAATTTAATTACTTATACTATGTACTGCCACTATAGGGGGCAGAGTAGCAGGTGTGTCTTAATTGTTCAGACTTGGTAGCTTTTTAGTAATAAAACTAAGCATACTGCAGAAGAGCACGAGCTGCACTGATTGCTCTCTTGTGGTATTGATATTTTGAAGGTAAGCAAAAAAGTTAAACATGTCATGAAGGATCCTAAAGTGTTTTTTATGAATATGGATAGTCATGGAGTGCCACGATACGGTCTTCTCCCAGCACAACTGACTTGTCGTTTATCTCTTGGGTGAGTTCTACCTTCTGGAATGAATGGTCTGCTGCATATGTTTCTTCACCACAAAAGAGACATTTATTACGATTAACAGGTGCACCAGTCCGGCATGATCTTCTTGCCAATGCCACAGCACCTCCGGAGGCGGCGGCGTGAGAGGGCACGCAAACGTGCTGCTTTCATCGCTAACCTCTTCAAGTTCACCAAGGATTTGCTGGGGCAGAAGCGCAGTGGCAAACTGGCCTCCTCGCAGGAAGACATAGACCAACAACCTCATAGAACCCCCTGAACGTGCAGTTCGACATGTCGGAGAGGAGGGTCAGCAACCACCTCCGGAGATGGCTCGGACTACCAAGGAGCCTGAGCAGCATTGCACTCTACGGAAACACCAACAAACTGCAACTGCCTTTCAAATCCCTGGAGGAGGAATTCAAGGTAACCAGAGCCAGAGAAGTGGTTCAGTACAGGGACTCAAGTGATCCGAAGGTGGCTAAAGCAGGGATCCAAGTGAGGACTGGCAGGAAATGGAGGGCAGAGGAAGCAGTTCAAGAGGTAGAGGCAAGGCTGCGCCACAGGTGCATGGTGGGCGTGGTCACACGAGGCCGAGCAGGGCTAGGTTCCTTTCCGAGTGCCCAAATGAACACCAGGGGGAAGGAAAGGCGACGCCTTGTTCAGGATGAGGTGAGAGCAGCAGTGGATGAGACCAGAACCTGCAAGGCTGTGGGAATGAAGCAACAGGGAGCTTGGACGAGATGGGAGAATGCGGTTGAGAGGAAAGTGACCTGGGCAGAGCTTTGGAAAGCTGAGCCTCACCGCATCAAATTTCTCATCATGGCAGTGTATGACGTGCTTTCAAGCCCGTCAAACCTGCACATATGGGGCATAGCAGAGACACCAGCATGCCCACTGTGTTCCAAGCGAGGGACCCTGGAACACATCCTCAGTTGCTGTACAAGGGCACTTGGAGATGGACGGTACAGGTGGAGGCATGACCAAGTCCTTAAGACCATTGCTGAAGCCATCAGCACAGGACTGGAGTGGTCAAAGCAGGTCCGACCATCTAAGAAAACCATTGCCTTTGTCAGAGCTGGGGACAAGCTGGGGTCAGAAGAACAACATCTGCAGGCATCCTGATGTCTGCAAGAGACTGGCAGTTGTTGGTGGAACTTGAACATCAGCTGAAGTTCCCCAGCCATATTGTAGTCACCACCCTGCGACCAGACATTGTCCTTGTGTCTGAGTCTACCAAGCAAGCAGTGCTGATGGAGCCGACAGTCCCGTGGGAAGATCGCCTGGAAGAAGCCTTTGAAAGGAAGCTCTCCAAGTATGCAGGTCTGGTCAGCGAGTGCCAGCAGGCTGGTTGGAGAGCAAGGTGTTTCCCTGTGGAGGTTGGATGCAGAGGTTTTGCAGCCCAGTCCTTGGCCAGAGCCTTCTTAGCTTAGGCATCGAGGGAGAGAGAAAGAGGAGAGCCATCCGCAGTACCACCGATGCGGCAGAGAGAGCCTCAAGATGGCTGTGGCTCAAAAGAGGGGAGCCTTGGAGTCATGGTAGCTAGCTAGCCGTCTGGACACAAGCTCTAGGTCTGATCAACCCTGGCTGGGTCACCTGGAGGAGGGCGTATGATGTTGAAAGACCCGAAACGCCCTAAGATTCCAGGAACATCACTGAGGATGTGTCCAGACTAGGCATCAGATGTATGTACACAGTCTTATAACTAACAAGCTACCAAGTCTGAACAATTAAGACACACCTGCTACTATGCCCCCTATAGTGGCAGTACTGTACATAGTAACTAATAAAATAAACAAATATAACACAGGAGTGGTGTATTATATTCCAATATCTAACTTTAGTTCCCCACATATGTACTGCATTGTCTCATTTGTGTGAAATATTATATATTGTCCTATTATATGTATTTTGTTTTTATACAAATTAGTCATTCATGATAACATAGGTATAGGCACCAACATCACCATTCTAGGTTCAACAGGTTACAGGATAGAAGTTAGGCGTAATGTAGTAATTCAATGTACATTGGCAGCCGTCTTTATTTTGTTTCTATATCAGATTATTCAAAACATTAATATTTGAAATCCAGTTGATTCCTCACACAGGATTAACTTGATATAGCAAGAAAAACAAAGAAAAAACAGCAATATAAGAAAATTAAGACATCTTTCAAATAAACATATTTCTGATTTTGGCCATTTTGGAAGTTTGGCAAAAATATATATTTTTTTAATTTGTAGACTTGCCACTCAAACTAAAATGCTCTATAGGTCATTATCTACAAATTAGAAGTGAAAGTTAAACTTTTGTTGAGTTGTAAATGACGGTCTGTCTAGGGACCCCACTACTAGTTTTTAGCTCGTTTTTCCTGCTATTTTTGTGTATTTACACCAATACTGGGTGGAAACAAATATTATATGTGTAATAAGGTTTAAGTACCAAATGCTACTCCTGATTGTGAATCCATACATATCTCATATGTTCAGATTGGATAATTTAATCAAAAAGTACAACAGTTTACATATTTTGGTAGGGCTGATGGGGGTTGGCACCTGACTACGCCCCCTATAGGCCAATTATTTTATTTTGGTGATTGCCACTCGAACCAAAATGGTTCTATAGACCCTCACCTTCAAATTAGTACTGAAAGTGAAACTTTTACATGAGTTGTAAATGACAAATAAATTTAACATGGAGACGGAACCCCACTATCAGTAGATCCAGACAGATAGAACAGCACAACTGTTCCTGATCCAGTTGAACTCCCTGCTGCGCCATTTTAGTAACACTTACTCTATCTTAGACTCTGACTGACTGACTATCAGAGGAGTTTAGTTTGGGCTGTGGTTGCATTTCCTCAGAAATCACATGACATGGGCGGTTCGTCCCGTGTGTGTGTGTGTGTGTGTATGTGCGCGCGTGCGTGTGTGCTGTGATTCACAATGATTCACTGGTACAGTATAAAATGTTTCCACCCTGTTGAAACATGAGTCAGTATTATTCCTCTGCCACACACACACACCCGTCCCTTAAACCTAAACGGGCCAATGGCAGAGCGCACTAAGCCCCGCCCCTCGATAGAGCCACACTGTGATGGGACCGAGGCTACACTGTGATCCACAGTCAGTTTGAGAGACACGCTGTCCCCGTGGGCACACTGGCGCTCCTGACGCGTCCAGTGTGCCCACGGGGTGCGAGAGAGCAGAACAGCAGGAAGGAAAGAAAGAAAATAGACGTTACAATTAAAAGCTCAGAGAGAACAAAGAGCCAGATCTTATTGCAATAATGTGAACCATAGTCGTCAAAATGCATTTGATATAATAATCTCCACTTTAAAGGAGAATTCCATACTAAAAGGCTTTCTTACCTTTCTTTGTAGCGGTTACGTCCCCATCAAAGAGGTCCAGGTGTTATTTTGTGCAAAAGCTCCTTATTGGCTATTTCCCCTACCATAAGCCCTAAATGAATTGCATTTAATTGAATGGGATGTATGGGGTGTTGTGCTAATTCGCTTATTTCCATCGAAATAAGTAGTAAAGTGTGCCGCTTGGGTTATTATTTACATTATGAAGAGAGGATATATACAAAAAATATATAATTTTGAGCGATGGAAATAAGCAAAAAAAAATTTCAGTGGTTTTCTAACACAGAAGTAGTCTACAAATTTAGGAAACGCACAGAAAACTGCCTGACTTTTCTGGTAGGATGTATGGGCTGTCAAGCCCAGAAAGTAGTTTTTTGGCACTCAGTAGGCGTTCCCGCATAACTTCTGGGTATGATGATGATGTCATGTGCATACTAGGGCTGGGTGCAATAACCGCAATACCGCCATACCACCGGTATGTAACGCATACCGCGGTATCGGGTCCATTACCGCGTTAAAAAAAAAAACTTTTTTTTCTTTTTTTATGAAATGAAAAGTGTATCATAATAAACAGTGACGCTCAGTCAGTCT
Organism: Protomyctophum parallelum; assembly: GCF_964188405.1. Classification (NCBI taxonomy): domain Eukaryota; kingdom Metazoa; phylum Chordata; class Actinopteri; order Myctophiformes; family Myctophidae; genus Protomyctophum; species Protomyctophum parallelum. Next base: position 41,481,182 of record NC_139708.1, read on the forward strand.
AATCATGCCAGCAACACAACAACACCAGAGGGAGTTCAAAAAACCATGTGCAACCCAGATTCGGCACAAACAAGGATTGATTGATTGATTTAAATATTTAACAGTTTGCAGAATTACACCTTTCAAGCACAACTCAATACAAAGACTGTTAACTGCGAGTGGACACTTGTTTACAAGAGGGTCCACCTAAATTAATTTCACTCCTATGCCACAAAAATGTGGAACGCCCTACCAACTGTCATTAAGACATGTAAATCCCTTGACTCCACCCACCCCCACCCACCCCTTTCCCCCCTCACTGTATACATTTCCCCCCATTTTTACCTCCTTTATGATGATTTCCTGTTTTTGGCTTTATAGAAGTGCATAGTGTACAAAATGATATGATGAATTGAAAATGGTGGAACCTCTTGTAAACAAGTGTAATGCTTTATGGCAGGGGTATTCAATTAGATTAGGCCGGGGGCCACAACTGTAGAATGATTGTGTGTGGGGGGGGGGGGGGGGGGGCGCACAGTGTGCGAGTGAAGCGCGGAAATGTGTGGGTTCTCAAAATGCTTTTTGTGCTCAAACACGAAGATTTATGTACATTTCCACACAGTAATGAGCAGGATCTAAACAGGTATTATGCTACCTTAGAATAGATGTAGGCCTAGACCTATTTGACAGTGCATAAACAGCATTGCTTTGACATTAACGACCATCAGCTGGACGGACACGGACACACACACACTCACTCTGCTGTGGGCAGTTCAGAAACCCGTCCACGACCACCAATCATCGTTAGGCTTGTTTTTTAAACAAGATTTATTTACGTGAGAATAGTTTATCAGACTATAAAGATCAGATTACATAGAGCAGTGATTCCCAAAGTGGGGTTCGGGGTCCGGGGACCCCCAGGGTCCTTGAGGCAGTTCCAGGGGGTCCCCAGGGAAATGATGGTTTGGAACCAAATGGACCCTTATGGGTCTGTAACTCTGAGAGTGTACAAATGGAACCAAATGGACCCTAACAGGGTTTATTATCGTGAGAATGATGGCTTCCATTTTCACATTGCAACTTTTCAGGACTAGAAAGCCTGCAGTTTCTATTAGCTTGCATTCTCCATTGGTGTCACTGTTGGGTGGGTTTCTGAACTGCCCACAGCCCTCCTATGTGACACAGACTGAGTAGAAAAAAACGTGCCATTTTAGCATGATTATTAGTGAGGACCTATTATATGAAGATAGGTTGAAAAGTGGTCCTTTAATGATTACCGTCATTATGGTAATCTCACAATTAATATCGCGCACACACCATACCTGTAACTTTTATTAGCCCTCTTATTATTCCCGGGGGGCGGTTATTACCGCCATACCGGCGGTATGGGGGCCGGCAATAACCGCAGTAATAAAAATCCCATACCGCCCCAGCCCTAGTGCATACCCTCTATTGAACAAAAATGTTGTCATGACAAGGATGAATGATTAATAATGAAATTAAGTTACAAAATTAGGCTTTTATTCACAAAATGTGAAGAGAACATGAACAGATTAAGAGAGAGAGAGAGAGAGAGAGAGAGAGAGAGAGAGAGAGAGAAAGGATTAAGGGAGAGAGCGAGAGAGAGAGAGATAGAGAGAGAGAAAGTATTAAGGGAGAGAGCGAGAGAGGGAGGGGAGAGAAAGTAAGAGCGAGAGAGGGAGGGATGGAGAGAGAGACAGTAGCAGGGATTTCTTACTTAATGTGACACTTGAGTCTGCATTTTCGTCACTCGGGTGGTCTGGCTCGTATATGGAGGTTCTGCTGTGTGTAGACAGTCGCGCGCATGCATGGTGCTCATCACTGAGAGCGTTGTGATGTTTTGACTTGATAATTCCCATTGTTCAGAAGGGACTTTCACACACAGGCCTACCGGTAGTTTGATCCGAAACAAGTCAGGAGGATCTTTTTTTGCACACAGCACAAAACATGCTTGTTTTCTGTCCGCGCCCGTAACTTATTGTTTTGCATAGGACGGTGTTGTTTACCGAACGCGAGCCCATCTGTTCTGCTCAACGCGTCGTGGATGCATGCTGCAGCTGTGCTTATATGGACTTGTAAATCGACAACACGCCCACTTTTTGTCAGCAGGTAGAACGCACAGCGCCCTCACTCAGTAGCGCATGATCGCATATCGTGTGGTTAGAAATGCTAGAAATGACTTTTCCACACTGAAAGCACATGGCCGCACAGACATGGGCCGCGGGTTGAGTAGTGCTGTGTTAAAAACTGTTTTTGAGGGGCTTTTATCCCAACAAAATGTCCGCAACACAAACATTAAATGCAATTGACAATGAAGGGGGAATCTACGTCATATTGTCCCCGGCCCACAAGTCTCAAATTTGCCATCGACAATGAAAGGATAAATTAGGTCAAATGTCCGCCAAATATGACGTTCATTTATGGCAACAGGCATTCTGATTGGCCAGTATATGAGATGATTCATGATGATGTACGATTATAAGAGCACCACTCAATTCACACAGGTGTGATTTTTTTACTTACAAAACTGTGTGTGGCTTCACAGAATGAAGGAATCAAACGTTACTTTAATTAATGCTAAATGATAATATACAGTCAAAGAAGAAGAATTGTCCCTCACGGTAAAACTTCCTCGCCGACATATTTAACCCATTTAAGCCCAATATGTTGAGGCAGGGACCGTCCAGATGAACATATGTTGAGTCAGGGACCCCCCAGCTGAACATATGTTAAGGCAGGGACCCCCCATCTGAACATATGTTGAGGCAGGGACCCCCATCTGAACATATGTTAAGGCAGGGGCAACCAGAATCTCGGGGGTTTTCAAAATAAAAGGCGATGATTTGAAATCGATACAGTAACTATTTAAAATACATTGACAGTATTTTAAACTAAGTAATTAACCCCCTATTTTTCTTTTATCTTCTAAAAATGGCTATAAATACCACAGAGAAAAATTTAGTATTGATTGATACATACGTGATACATTTGCATAGCAAAACGAATCAATACAGTTCATTTGCATTGCAAAATGAATCAACGATAAAATAGATAATCAATGTTGCCGTTTTCATTTCGATTTACTTCGATTCATGACATTAATTTTTTTTTCTCCGATGCAGTTACTATATCGTTACAGCCCTATAGCACCACTTCGTTGTTTACGGCCCGACTTTAACCCATTTAGACCCGACATCGAAATTTAAAAAATGTCTTCTTAATCATGACAGTTTTCTGAAATACCCTATGTTTCTATATCAGCGGTGCTCAATATTTCATGTCAAGAACGCCCAGAAAGGCCCAGGCCGTAGCGTAACGGTCTGGGCACCGGACTGGTGATCCAGTCGCGGTGTGCCGCGGGTTCGACTCCCGAACCCGACACGGCCTTTACCGCATGTAATCCCCCCATCTCTCTCCCGTTTCCTGTCAGCCTACTATCTGTCCCTTAAAAAATCAATAAAAGGCGTAAGCCGCAAAAAAAATATCTTAAAAAAAAAAAAAAAAAAGGAACGCCCAGAATGATCTGTATTTGGCCGCCGACCCCCATCTATATGTTGTTCCAGGGACTTCCCCAGAAGCAAAGATTTGAGTTAAAAACGTTTGCTCTGAAAGAATATATATTCAAAGGTTTGCGCCACATTTTCACAATAAATAAAAAAAGCCAGACCTACAAGCTCATAGCGCGCAGATCTGCTATTTTTCAATAGCTAAATTATATGTTTAAAACACCAAAAGGTGTTCCCGCCCAAAATGGGTTAAACCCTATTCTCTCTGAATCTACGCTGCGTCCGCACAGCGGATCATAGCCAGGATGTTCCGGGCTAATTTCTGACTTCATCATGCATCTCGGTTACAATATTAGGCCTGACGTCGAAATAAATAAAAGTCTTCTGAAAGAATATATATTCAAAGATTTGTGCCACATTTTCATGATTTAAAAAAAAATAGCAGACCTAAAAGCTCGTAGTGCGCCACTCGGTGGCGTGCTATGAGCTTGTAGATCTGCTATTTTTCAATAGCTGAAGTATAACATAATGCTTAGTTAAAACACCAAAACGGGTTCCCGTCCAGAATGGGTTAACGCTTCTAAAGAGAAATCAGACTCACGCTAGTAATATAGAAATTGGCGATTTAGTTTTAGTCATATTTTAGTCACCTGGAATGTTTTAGTGTTAGTCTAGTTTTAGTCGACTAAGTGTCATGCGATTTTAGTCGACTAAATCCACAGTTGATTAAGTCGACTAAAATGTATTTTGGCGGGCCTTGATGCCGTTGTAATGACAGATTTTACACTTGCTGAAAACAGTAGATCTACAAGCTCACAATGCGTCGCGCTGTGAGCTTGTAGAACTGCTATTTTCAGCATGCAACCAAGTGTAAAATTACTTATACTGGAGCTCTTGTCCACTAGTCCTTTCCTGACATTTTAGTACAGTTTTTATTTGTTGATGAAATTGCCAATACATTAAGACTTAGTTTTAGTCATCATAGCTTAGTTTTCATTTAGTTTTCGTCGGTGGAAAAAGGTAGTCAACGATCATTTTTCGTCTTGGTTTTTTTTAAGTGGTGCAAACCACTTCTACATCCAGCTTACAATGCCCTGTACGTGTTTGTGTGTGTGTCTGTGTGAGCATGGAACGAGAGAAGTATGTGACATGGCTGCCACCTGCTGGACGCACGGGAGTTGCACCACTTGGTTCACACTGGTGTGATTTTTAGTCTACGAAATCAACACTGGTCAGGCGTTAACGAGGTGGTGCAGCTGGTAGGTCAGGCGTCGGGCTAGTAGATCTTACCCCATTTAGGCCTGACCAAATTAAAAAAAATGTCTTCTAAATCCTGACAGTTTTCTGAAAAACCTTATATCAGTGGTTCTCAATATTTCATGTCAAGGACCCCCAAAAACTATATGTAATATGCCTCCGCCCCCATATTTGAAAATATGTTGTTCCAGGGACCTCCCCAGAATAATATATATTCAAAGATTTGAGGCACATTTTCACGATTTAAAAAAAAATAGCAGACCTACAAGTTCATAGCGCGGCACTCGGTGCCGCGCTATGAGCTTGTAGATCTGCTATTTTTCAATAGCTAAAGTATAACATAATGCTTTAAATCACCAAAAGGGGTTCCCGTCCAAAAATGGATTAACGAGGTGGTTTCAGCCGGTAGGGTCAGGCGTCCGCCTCGTAGAGCTTAACGAGGTGGTGCAGCTGATAGGTCAGGCGTCGGGCTCGTAGAGCTTAACGAGGTGGTGCAGCTGATAGGTCAGCCGTCGGGCTCGTAGAGCTTAACGAGGTGGTGCAGTTGATAGGTCAGGCGTCAGGCTCGTAGAGCTTAACGAGGTGGTGCAGCTGATAGGTCAGGCGTCGGGCTCGTAGAGCTAAACGAGGTGGTGCAGCTGATAGGTCAGGCGTCGGGCTCGTAGAGCTTAATGAGGTGGTGCAGCTGATAGGTCAGGCGTCGGGCTCGTAGAGCTTAACGAGGTGGTTTCAGCCGGTAGGGTCAGGCGTCGGGTTCCTAGAGCTTAACGAGGTGGTGCAGCTGATAGGTCAGGCGTCGGGCTCGTAGAGCTTAACGAGGTGGTGCAGCTGCGTGGGGTAGGCCGTGAGCGGGCAGCGCTGGTGGCTCTTGACGTAGAGGAACACGCAGCTGTAGCAGAAGACCCAGCCCGACGTGGACACAGCCGTGGGGTTGGTCCTCGCGCGCCCGCACAGAGGACACAGCGACGACGACGACGACGAGGTCGTCACATGACCACCCGCGGCGGGGGAGAGGGAGGAGGGGGGAGGAGGAGGAGGGGGCGTGGCCAGGGAGGTCAGGGCGGCGCTCGCGGAGCTCCGGGCGTCCAGGGAGGAGGAGGACCACCAGTCGAGGAACTGGAGGAAGAACAGTCCCAGAGACACGGAGGAGGACAGGAACACGGACGTGTGACCCAGCAGCTTCTGGAACGCACTGGGGAGAGAGAGACAGAGACAGAGACACACACACACACACACACACACACACACACACACACACAGACAGACAGACAGACAGACAGACAGACAGACAGACAGACAGACAGACAGACAGACAGACAGACAGACAGACAGACAGACAGACAGACAGACAGACAGACAGACAGACAGACAGACAGACAGACAGACAGACAGACAGACAGACAGACAGACAGACAGACAGACAGACAGACAGACAGACAGACAGACAGACAGACAGACAGACAGACAGACAGACAGACAGACAGACAGACAGACAGACAGACAGACAGACAGACAGACAGACAGACAGACAGACAGACAGACAGACAGACAGACAGACAGACAGACAGACAGACAGACAGACAGACAGACAGACAGACAGACAGACAGACAGACAGACAGACAGACAGACAGACAGACAGACAGACAGACAGACAGACAGACAGACAGACAGACAGACAGACAGACAGACAGACAGACAGACAGACAGACAGACAGACAGACAGACAGACAGACAGACAGACAGACAGACAGACAGACAGACAGACAGACAGACAGACAGACAGACAGACAGACAGACAGACAGACAGACAGACAGACAGACAGACAGACAGACAGACAGACAGACAGACAGACAGACAGACAGACAGACAGACAGACAGACAGACAGACAGACAGACAGACAGACAGACAGACAGACAGACAGACAGACAGACAGACAGACAGACAGACAGACAGACAGACAGACAGACAGACAGACAGACAGACAGACAGACAGACAGACAGACAGACAGACAGACAGACAGACAGACAGACAGACAGACAGACAGACAGACAGACAGACAGACAGACAGACAGACAGACAGACAGACAGACAGACAGACAGACAGACAGACAGACAGACAGACAGACAGACAGACAGACAGACAGACAGACAGACAGACAGACAGACAGACAGACAGACAGACAGACAGACAGACAGACAGACAGACAGACAGACAGACAGACAGACAGACAGACAGACAGACAGACAGACAGACAGACAGACAGACAGACAGACAGACAGACAGACAGACAGACAGACAGACAGACAGACAGACAGACAGACAGACAGACAGACAGACAGACAGACAGACAGACAGACAGACAGACAGACAGACAGACAGACAGACAGACAGACAGACAGACAGACAGACAGACAGACAGACAGACAGACAGACAGACAGACAGACAGACAGACAGACAGACAGACAGACAGACAGACAGACAGACAGACAGACAGACAGACAGACAGACAGACAGACAGACAGACAGACAGACAGACAGACAGACAGACAGACAGACAGACAGACAGACAGACAGACAGACAGACAGACAGACAGACAGACAGACAGACAGACAGACAGACAGACAGACAGACAGACAGACAGACAGACAGACAGACAGACAGACAGACAGACAGACAGACAGACAGACAGACAGACAGACAGACAGACAGACAGACAGACAGACAGACAGACAGACAGACAGACAGACAGACAGACAGACAGACAGACAGACAGACAGACAGACAGACAGACAGACAGACAGACAGACAGACAGACAGACAGACAGACAGACAGACAGACAGACAGACAGACAGACAGACAGACAGACAGACAGACAGACAGACAGACAGACAGACAGACAGACAGACAGACAGACAGACAGACAGACAGACAGACAGACAGACAGACAGACAGACAGACAGACAGACAGACAGACAGACAGACAGACAGACAGACAGACAGACAGACAGACAGACAGACAGACAGACAGACAGACAGACAGACAGACAGACAGACAGACAGACAGACAGACAGACAGACAGACAGACAGACAGACAGACAGACAGACAGACAGACAGACAGACAGACAGACAGACAGACAGACAGACAGACAGACAGACAGACAGACAGACAGACAGACAGACAGACAGACAGACAGACAGACAGACAGACAGACAGACAGACAGACAGACAGACAGACAGACAGACAGACAGACAGACAGACAGACAGACAGACAGACAGACAGACAGACAGACAGACAGACAGACAGACAGACAGACAGACAGACAGACAGACAGACAGACAGACAGACAGACAGACAGACAGACAGACAGACAGACAGACAGACAGACAGACAGACAGACAGACAGACAGACAGACAGACAGACAGACAGACAGACAGACAGACAGACAGACAGACAGACAGACAGACAGACAGACAGACAGACAGACAGACAGACAGACAGACAGACAGACAGACAGACAGACAGACAGACAGACAGACAGACAGACAGACAGACAGACAGACAGACAGACAGACAGACAGACAGACAGACAGACAGACAGACAGACAGACAGACAGACAGACAGACAGACAGACAGACAGACAGACAGACAGACAGACAGACAGACAGACAGACAGACAGACAGACAGACAGACAGACAGACAGACAGACAGACAGACAGACAGACAGACAGACAGACAGACAGACAGACAGACAGACAGACAGACAGACAGACAGACAGACAGACAGACAGACAGACAGACAGACAGACAGACAGACAGACAGACAGACAGACAGACAGACAGACAGACAGACAGACAGACAGACAGACAGACAGACAGACAGACAGACAGACAGACAGACAGACAGACAGACAGACAGACAGACAGACAGACAGACAGACAGACAGACAGACAGACAGACAGACAGACAGACAGACAGACAGACAGACAGACAGACAGACAGACAGACAGACAGACAGACAGACAGACAGACAGACAGACAGACAGACAGACAGACAGACAGACAGACAGACAGACAGACAGACAGACAGACAGACAGACAGACAGACAGACAGACAGACAGACAGACAGACAGACAGACAGACAGACAGACAGACAGACAGAGAGACAGACAGACAGACAGAGAGACAGACAGACAGACAGACAGAGAGACAGAGAGAGAGAGAAGCAGTTAATACCTGGAACTGCAGGACGTTCCGGGACGTTTCGTGGAGGTGGACGGGCGTTCAGTGAACGTCATGACGCAAAAGAGCGTAAACCCTGACCTCTAAAGTTGAGACCGCTCTTAACCTCCACTTGCTCGAGCCAAACAGAGTTAGAATGGTTTTATAATGTCTTTATAGAGGTAGAGGCCTCCTATAACCCCCCAGGGCTTCTTGCCTCCTCCTGCCACTTTCCCTTTTTTATTTTCATGCTTTAATCCATTTTGGGCGGGAACCCCTTTTGGTGTTTTAAACTTTATGTTATAATTTAGCTATTGATCTGCCAGATCTGCCACCAAGTGGCACGCTATGAGCTTGTAGGTCTGCTATTTTTGAAAAATCGGAACTACATATTTTGAGATGGGGGTCCGTGGCCCAATAGAGATAATTCTGGGGGTCCTTGACATGAAAAGGGTTGAGCACCACTGACACCACTCTGACCAAGGCCTCCTGAATATGACAAAACTGAAAACCAGCCTTTGCAGTGGTTGCTCCCACATTGTGGAACGCCCTACCCTTATCTATTACAAATGCAGAGTCTGTTGAAGGTTTCAAGTCCAAGTTAAAAACTCACTTATTTAGGTTACATTTTATCTTGTAAACTTTTACTTTTAGTTTGACCATCATTGTTGTCAATTTATGTTTCTGCTCTTACTCTGTGTTGTGTTTGCTCCTTTGTGCCTTGTTTTAACTTGATTGTTTATATTGTTGTTTTTACTGTACAGCACTTTGTAACTTTGTTTTGAAAAGTGCTCTATGAATACAATTTACTTACTTACTTACATAGTACCATGGGTTTTTCAGAAAAAAAATTGGATTTAGAAGCCTTTTTTTTTCACCGACCTCAGTCCAAAATGGGTTAATGCAGGGGTTGGAAACTTTGAAGATTGTGTGGGCCACTATACTTCAGCACTGCCTCCGGAGGGCGACGCGTTTTGAGCTTGTGGATCTGCCGATCAGCTATATTTGAATTGAAATCCTGAATATGTTTTTGCTATTTTTTAACTGGAATCCTGAAAAGGAACCTTTTTATTTAATTTCAAATGCATTTAGTTATAGTTATGTTAACTTTATGAACCCAATACAAATACATTGGACATAAAAATACAGTAACATTTTAATACTAGTCATTAAGCTACTAATATAGACTGAAATAATTAAAGCAGGTCATGATTGCATGTTTGGAATTGTAACAGCTGAAATCCATAATATTTCAGTATTCCAAAATAATCTAAGGGCCACATTAAGTGAAGGTGAGGGCTGCATGTGGCCCCTGGGCCGCCAGTTGCCCACATACAGTATGCTGTAATGTATTGCTCTATAATACTGTGCTAAAATCAAATCAAATCAAATCAAATCAAAGGTACTTCTGGCAGTCTTCCGGGTGCTTCAAAATGCCACTGAGCAACTGCCATTTCATACTTCCATTGAAATGAATAGCGACATTCCAAAAAGTATTTATTTAAAGACAAACACAATATTTTGGACCAAACAAATAATTACAAAGAAGAAAAACCACAAAAAAAAAGTGTTGTAACCTGCCGTTTTCTTCTCCTTTCAAATTATTTGTTTGGCCCGAAAAATTGTGTTTGTTGTCATGATTTTTCATAACTCGAGTTGGCTTTGTACGAGGCTTAAAAGGTCTTTAAATAAATACGTTTTTGAAATGTCTATGAGGAAAATGAACAGGGAATCATTTCCTGGGCCCTGGCAGGGGGCGGGACTGCGACACTAAAAAGAAAAACAACCAGACCGTGCTCTCGAGTCTCGATGGAGATGCACAAAATAATAATGTAAAGTAGGATCAGGTGCTTCAAGGATAAGTGGGACTGGAGTACTAAAGACAGGGCGGTGATCCGAGCACTCAAAAGGTTAAAAAAAAGAAGGAGAGGGTGGATAAAAATAGATGTACTTTAATCCATTCAGGGCGGGAACCCCTGTTGGTGTTTTAAAGCATTATGTTATACTTTAGCTTTTGAAAAATAGCAGACCTACAAGCTCATACTACGCTACGAGCTTGTAGGTCTGCTATTTTTGATAAATTTGATAAATTTTGATAAATTCCTTGGAACAACATATTTTGAGATGGGGGTCGGAGGCCAAATTCTGGGGGTCCTTTGACATGAAATAGGTTTTTCAGAAAACTGTCAGGATTTAGAAGACATTTGATCCATTTGTAGAATCGACCTCAGATCTATGGGTTATTTCTAAAAGTTAAAAGAGGCCGACATGTTTTGACTCTAAACGAGTCACTTGCCCTGATGAAGACTCGTTTAGAGTCGAAACATGTCGGCCTCTTTTAACTTTTATAAATAAAGTACATCTATTTTTTCATCCACCCTCTCCTCATTTTTAACCTTTTGAGTGCTGGGATCGCCGCCTTGTCTTTAGTATTTCAGTCATTTATATATTGTTATATCACTACATAATGTACAGTGGTGTCATGGTGATTTTTTTTTTCTGGTACCACGGAACGTGCACGCGCGTGCATGTGCGCGTCGCGGCATGCACACAGAACAGCTGCATAGCCTAAGCCTATTGTTAAATAGTGTATGAGAGTTTTGGACACAGACATAAAAGTGTTGTAAACTCTAATTGGACCCTCGTCTGGTTCTGGCAGACCGGTAGTGTGTGCAGGCTGGGTGGTGTGTGACAATCCAGTTGAATTATTCCTTTGGTACGACGACTGCGGCGGCGGGCCGGGGAGAACAAATAACGGGACACGAGACAGTATCACGCTAAAGGTTCACTACGTGTATTACACAAACAGGAACATATACAGTATAGTGCTGGATCCCAATGACGTGACAACAAGATATGAGACATAATAACCGCTAACTGCAGCAAGGCTGACCTTGCTGTCTCTCGTAGCCTAACCCTAACTATAAAGTATGCTACAGATCAGTCAGTACACAATATATATCAAGTACACTGTGTCTCACGTTCAAGTACACAGACATATATGCGATAATGATTATAACAAAAAGTAAAATAGTCAGACAGACATCTTTACTGCACACTAGCGAAACAAAAGTTTGCGTTGGACGAATGAATCTGTTCTTTGATGGAGGAGGCTTGTGTGCAGAACAACACACAGCAGCAGTAGCCTACGCTGTAAGTGTGCATGCTTACCGCTACGTGTGCTCAGGTATAAATAGTTAAAGCTGTTGTTATGCAAAGTAGTAGCCATTTGAATTCGGCACGGTAATTGACACTGTGTGAAAATAGAGGGAGGCAGGAATACGCAGCAGAATTTCCGACCAGTTGTAGACGTGTCATGGAGGCCTGGTTTAAGCCAACATACCAAGCGTTGCAGTAGTCCAAACGAGTGGAGATAAAAGCATGAATGATGACGTTAAAAATCATTAAAAGAAAGCACAGATTTGATTTTGGCGAGCAGCCTCAGGCATGTCTGATGAAGACATGCCATGATTTTGTGACGGTAACCTTAACTGAATATTTTAATATTTGTGTCCTTGTACACTCTACTTTGTGTAGACATGAATAAATGGGTATGTGTGTGTGTGTGTGTATGCATACATCAGGTTGTGGGTGTGTCCTTGTGTGCGCATGTACCTCAGTTTGCGTGTGTCCAGGTGTGTGCTGGCGTGCAGGTGTCGCAGGTCTCCCAGTGTGAGGTGCTGCAGCGTAGTTCCAGACAGCCACAGCAGGGGGCAGTGTGTGGCGGTGCGACCCAGCACGTACAGCATCATGTGGGCGAAGCGCCACCCCCCCCACACGCCGCTCAGGTAGCTCTGGATCCCCAGCAGCCGCCGCGCCAGCCGCTGCACCCTGGAGCCACGCACGCGGATGGAGAACTCCTCCTCCTCCCTGTTGGCGGACACACAGTCTCGCGTTACCAGACTGTTGACTCTCGCAATTTCCAAATGCTTCCATCATACAGTCTGGACCAACGGAAGAGCTGTCATGCGTAAGAGATTAACCCATTCTGACCTGAGATCAGATTCTAAAAACGTCTTCTACATCCTGACAGTTTTCTGAAAAAGCTATGTTTCTATGTCAGTCGTTCTTCGATTTTTCAAAAATAGCAGACCTACAAGCTCGAAGCGCGCCACTCGGTGGCGCGCTATGAGCTTGTAGATCTGCTATTTTTCAATAGCTAAAGCACAACGTAATGCTAACACCAACAGGGGTTCCCGCCCAAAATGGATTAAGCGGAAGTGGAGCCTCCTCCCCACTTCCGTTTCGTCTTTACAGTCGCGCACATTTATTCTAAAATAAATGTAAATCATCTAAGCATATATAGCGTGTGGCTTAGCAGAAAAGGAAAAATATATTTTCCTGAACGGAAATGGCAGCTTCCTTACTCAGCTCATGGGGGCTGTAGTCGCAGACTCTATATCCCAGCAACCCAGTACCTGGATGAATTAGTGACGTCTCTATTGGGGCCAGATCAGATCAAGTCAAACCAAGACACCCGTGTGAAGTGAGGGGCACTAATATATTAAAGTCCAACTCATGTTGATGAGGTGATGAGATGTAAAACAAACGGTGCATTTTGTATTTGTACTGTATGTCATTTTGCACCTACAGTATGTGTTTATTGTACTGTGTACTTGCACTGTATGTCATGTTGACGTTGTAGTTATGTGTATAGCAGGACATGTACGTACCCTCTAAAACGAGATGCCCAATACAATTCTGACGAACATGAAAAGGGTTGAAAACCACTGCATTAAAACCCATTCTGGACGGGAACCCCTTTTGGTGTTTTAAGCATTATGTTATACTTTAGCTATTGAAAAATAGCAGATCTACAAGCTCGTAGCTCTGCTATTTCTTGAAAAAGTGTGAAAATGTGATGCAAATCTTTGAATATTTATTCCTTCAGAGAGAACGTTTTTAACTCACAAGGAGGTCAGGAGGTGGTCCAGTTTGTATGTATATTTACTTGATGCTGGTCAGGACGATATTAATCCCGGCGATATGAATCGATTCATTGAAATAAAGAAATCGATTTTTTTTGATTTTTTATATATATATATATATTATTATTATTTTTTTTGGGGGGGGGGGTAGTGTGATGTGAAATGTGAGCTTTAGTCATATTCCATCATATTCAAGTGCTTTTGGAGAGAAATGATAGTCACTTTCAGTAGTAGAGCACTGTAGAGGGGAGCTGTGTGTGTCTGTGACTGTGCCCAGGTGATGATGGTCGTTGATGCTCATCAAGGAAGGCAATTATGTTCCTGCACTGTCAAAAGTAATGCTACTTCTTTTGCAATGTAGTTAAATAAAAAATCTCAGGGAGGGGAAGATAAATTATATAAAATTAAAAAAACTGTAATTTTTCTTTAAAATATATTAAAAAAATTATATCGTGATAAATCGTATCGTGAACCTCATATCGTGATACGAATCGTATCGTGAGTAGAGTGAATCGTTACATGCCTATCCAGTCTGTATGTATATTTACTTGATGAGGGTCAGGATGTGGTCCAGTCTGTATGTATATTTACTTGATGAGGGTCAGGATGTGGTCCAGTCTGTATGTATATTTACTTGATGAGGGTCAGGATGTGGTCCAGTCTGTATGTATATTTACTTGATGCGGGTCAGGATGTGGTCCAGTCTGTATGTATATTTACTTGATGCGGGTCAGGATGTGGTCCAGTCTGTATGTATATTATTTACTTGATGCGGGTCAGGATGTGGTCCAGTCTGTATGTATATTTACTTGATGCGGGTCAGGATGTGGTCCAGTCTGTATGTATATTTACTTGATGCGGGTCAGGATGTGGTCCAGTCTGTACGTATATTTACTTGATGCGGGTCAGGATGTGGTCCAGTCTGTATGTATATTTACTTGATGCGGGTCAGGATGTGGTCCAGTCTGTATGTATATTTACTTGATGCGGGTCAGGATGTGGTCCAGTCTGTATGTATATTTACTTGATGCGGGTCAGGATGTGGTCCAGTCTGTATGTATATTTACTTGATGCGGGTCAGGATGTGGTCCAGTCTGTATGTATATTTACTTGATGCGGGTCAGGATGTGGTCCAGTCTGTATGTATATTATTTACTTGATGCGGGTCAGGATGTGGTCCAGTCTGTATGTATATTTACTTGATGCGGGTCAGGATGTGGTCCAGTCTGTATGTATATTTACTTGATGCGGGTCAGGATGTGGTCCAGTCTGTTTGTATATTTACTTGATGCGGGTCAGGATGTGGTCCAGTCTGTATGTATATTTACTTGATGCGGGTCAGGATGTGGTCCAGTCTGTATGTATATTTACTTGATGCGGGTCAGGATGTGGTCCAGTCTGTATGTATATTTACTTGATGCGGGTCAGGATGTGGTCCAGTCTGTATGTATATTATTTACTTGATGCGGGTCAGGATGTGGTCCAGTCTGTATGTATATTTACTTGATGCGGGTCAGGATGTGGTCCAGTCTGTATGTATATTTACTTGATGCGGGTCAGGATGTGGTCCAGTCTGTTTGTATATTTACTTGATGAGGGTCAGGATGTGGTCCAGTCTGTTTGTATATTTACTTGATGCGGGTCAGGATGTGGTCCAGTCTGTTTGTATATTTACTTGATGCGGGTCAGGATGTGGTCCAGTTTGTATGTATATTTACTTGATGCGGGTCAGGATGTGGTCCAGTCTGTATGTATATTTACTTGATGCGGGTCAGGATGTGGTCCAGTCTGTTTGTATATTTACTTGATGCGGGTCAGGATGTGGTCCAGTCTGTATGTATATTTACTTGATGCGGGTCAGGATGTGGTCCAGTTTGATCTTCAGGTAGGGAACCAAACACAGCAGCAGAACGGAGGCCCACCGGCACCTCCGGCTCAGCCTCAGCGGAGCACCAGGAAGTGTGCCGTGATTGGAGGAGGAGGAGGAGGAGGAGGAGGAGGAGACTCTCTTCAGGGCGTAGAAGTTCTCCGAGAAGGAGGCGGCCGTGCGCGACAGGAAGTGGTTCTGCACCAGCAGGTCGGCGCACAGGAAGAGCTCGTCGAACGTCCCCCACAGGAAGCCCAGACGAGCCGGGTTCCACTCCACCAGGACCTGGAGGAGATTCAGGACGGGAACATGGATGTTACTTTAGAAGTTTAGATATTGAAATGTTTGAATATTTTCTTTCAGAGCGAACGTTTTTAACTCAAATCTTTGCTTCTGGGCGGTCCCTGGCTGGAACATATTTGCAGATGGGGGTCAGCAGCCAAATACGTATATTGTTGGGGGGCCTTGACATGAAATTGTTTGAGAACGACTGACATAGAAACAAAGAGCTTTTCAGAAAACTGTCAGGATTTAGAAGGCATTTGTAGAATCTGGTCTCAGTCTTATATGCGTCAACACTATCGGTATCGGCCTTAATTTGTCATATCGGGTCAAATCGGTAACGGCGAATATGCCAGTCTAACAACCACAGATCCGACACAGGGGTAAGGGGTTGACACTATGGCAGGTAAATAAAATGTTGGTGCATGTGGAGTTTGCTTTGGAGTTGCCCAAACTGCAAGTGCAGACATGAGTGAGGAGTCTGCTATAAGCACAACACAAGATATAGCTAGATAGCTACTGTATACAATACACACACAACACAAGATCAAAACACTGGTATCGGAATTCTGTATCTCGGTATCGGCCAACACAGAAAGTGTATCGGTAGAGATGCTCCGATAATCGGCCAGCGATCGGTGATCGGGCATAACGGCCGGGATTAACCTATCTGTGATTGGCATTTACCCTATCTGGAGAAACTGATCTTTTACACCATTTATGGTATAAATGTCACATATAGAGCATAATATAATTTTGCATTTTTGTGACAGGCCTAAACATTCCCCCCTTCCTCCCCACACACAGGAACAGTTTTGACATTATGACATAATCATTTTGGAAATATTAAAATGTGCAACCTTTCACAAGATCAGTATCGCTATCGGCCCGATCATGAGAAAAAAACAATCAGTGATCTGCATCGGTCCCAAAAAACCTGACCGGAGCATCCCTAGTATCTGGACATCCCTAATTATTATTATTATAATAATACTAATCACCTTGACAGCGTGCTGCAGAGCGGGTCGCACAGCGTCCATCAGCGTCTCCTGGGCCAGAACTTCAAAGACAGAGGGCGTGTCCTCTATGGACACACCCCCACTGACGTGAGCGCCCGCCTCCGCCATCGCTGCAGCCGGGGAGCTCAACTAGTGATGACCTGGAGAGTAGAGAAACATCAGATACCATTCAGACATGACACATATCACATATACCTCAGCTAGTGATGACCTGGAGAGTAGAGAAACATCAGATACCATTCAGACATGACACATATCACATATACCTCAGCTAGTGATGACCTGGAGAGTAGAGAAACATCAGATACCATTCAGACATGACATATATAACATATACCTCAACTAGTGATGACCTTGTAGAGTAGAGAAACATCAGATAGCATTCAGACATGACATAATTATATAACATATACCGACGGAGTCGGTAGCGCTGTCGCCTCACAGCTAGAAGGTCCCGGGTTTGATTCCCGCTGGGGACGCTGTGGGCGTGTTCTCTCCTCCGCGTCATCATCAGTGCCCATACCCGTGGCGGGGTTGGCGAAAGGGCCTTTCTTTGTTGGAGTTTGCATGTTCTCCCCCTAGGGCATTGGTTCCCAACCTTTTAATACTGAAGTACCACTTCAGAGAATATCTGGCTCTCCAAGTACCACCATAATAACTGATTTTAAAATACTGGAGCGTAGACCTGCCCTTTTTGTTCCATTCCTAAGCCAATAATGCTGCTCTGACAAAACTGTCTAGCCTGGTCTCTGTACTGTCTCCCCCTGGCGAGCCGGCGGGAGGGTGATTTAAAGTAGGAAAGGTAAATCAAATGCATAGACATAGTCATGTAGGCTATGACAAAAATCTATAAGTTAAAAACTAGACAAAAATGGCAGGGGACTAGTGAAGAAGAGATCCAGTAGAAAAGACAAGTCATTTTGTGCTTGCCCAGCAAATATCTGGATATCTACAAGTTCAGTGTGATCTTGTAGATTGGCTATTTTCGGCACGCAGCTAACCCTAAATCAGTCACATTATGATGCCTGATTATGATCACAGCCTGAGAGAGAGAGAGAGAGAGAGAGAGAGCAGAGCTAAAACTAGCCCCTCTCGGAACCCTACATAAAGCTTTTCTGAAAATTTGATGAGTTTTATGTAGGGTCCCTGTTCATGACTATATTTTCGTATGGGAATTCTGGAACGCGGATGATAAAAATGCTCTCTAAGATCGAATCTGCGGGGTTTGACGGCCTTTTTTTGTTTGCGTTATTCTGAATTCGGGAACTTTAAGTACCTATACATTCCGCTGCGAATATCTCCTGTGGCGCGGAAGCCGTTAAGTATTTTTAATCTTTGTTTGACCGATTTGGTCGCTTTATTTCTTCTTGTTTGTTTACCGTTTATTGTACCGCCTCCCGGGTGTGCGGTTGGCTTGTGCGGCTACGTCCCTGCCTCTGATCTGCTCTGTCATAGCTATAGCACCACTAGCTAGCCAGATAGGCGGTACAATGAGGTGTCAATAAACAAGGAAGGAAGAGAAGATTCAAAGCGACCAAATCGGTCAAACAAAGATTAAAAATACTTAACGGCTTCCGCGCCACAGGATGTATGGGTACTTATACTTCACATATTCAGAAACCCTCACACGAAAAAAATTCGTCAAAGAGCGCAGACAGGCGTTATCCACGTTGTTTATGTTTTATGAATGTCCGCGTACCAGGTGGCAGGATACTGATGCAACAGGACCCAATGGACTGTGTCGTCAAAAAGTCAGAAACTTCAGTACCATTGGGTTCTTCTTGGAGGGCTAAGCTAAAACTAGAATAACACTAAAACATGTCACATGACTATATGACTAAAACAATTATTCAAAAGACTATGACTGAAACTAAATCGAAATGGCTGTCAAAAAATAATAATTTGGGGACGGGAACCAAAAATGTAATCCTGCTACGGCGCCATGCGCGCGCGCGCACGCACGCACACACACACACGTCTCACACACAATGTTTGTCTTCAAAATATATTTTTTATGACATCTGGGTATAAATATAATTAAACAAAAAACCCAGTTTATATTTATAAAACACTTACTACACCACTACTAAAAATGTTATTCAACCAACACAGGATGTAAGTGCTTGCTTTCTAGTATAACAACGTCATTTTACTTAAAACATAATGCCAATATTAATGCACACCTCAGCTTAGTACACACAGTATACACTTAAGCGATAATTACCTTAAAGTCCATTCATTAAAACATCTCTTTATTATTATTTTGTTCTTTTGTTTTGTTTACATCTTTCTTCAGCAAGAGATCACCGTGTGTCCACTTCCGTGTTGAGACATTTACGTCATGACGCACACGTAAGGACGTCAACCAGCGGTCCGGGGACCACCAGTGGTCCTCGAGGGTGTTCCAGGTGGTCCTGGAGAGTTGGTAACCATATGGACCCTTATTAGACCTTTTAACTCCTGACAGTTTAATTTTATGCTCTCAAGAGTAGCCTACTCAAGAGTGTAATTGTTGTTCTACTTCATTTGCAAGAAGTCTACACAATTAGAGCATGTAAAAGAATTGTTGTTTTAACTTTGTATCAGTCTGCCTGTTATCTCTCCTAATGGTACCAACATAAATACAGCATGGAATAAAACTAAATGTAAAGTGTTGGTGTTGGGTCTGAGAGGCTAAATGTCATCAATGGTGGCCCGTGTGGCTCCAATGCCTCCAAAACACTGTGCAGGTTTGGTTTTGGTTTTCAGTTTAATATATTATTGAATATTTCCCCTTTTGCATTCATTCCAATTCTATTTGATGTAATAACTAGAAAAAGTGCCCTTCCGGGCACAGGTATCCACCAGGTTATCCACAGATCCGTGCAGTTAGAGGTAAAAACACTTTTCGGCCAGTTATAGCGCCACCTTGAGGCTGAGTTGAAATTGTTCATGTGGCATTTCGTCCTCGGCCTAGTGGGAATGTGGGTGCACAATTTCACGGAAATCACGCGATGTGTTCATGATTTGCAGCATTTTGTTTGAAACTGAGCACTCCTGTGAACTTTGGAAGCCAATCTTAACCAATCAGGATGGAGTCTGATAAATCTGAAAGACCCGTTTCGTTGAATGGCTCTAGAGAGACTGTGTACCAATTTGCGTGATGTTTGGACAAAATCTGTAGGTGTACTGTGCAAAAACTTGTTTTGCACAAAGCGGCCTCCTGGTGGCGCTATAACAGGCCGTTCTGGAAAGTTTGGGGCAGAGGTTCATGGTTGGCATCCAGGGAGTGTGTGTGCAAAATATGGCATCGACCGGGTTAACGGTGGCCGAGATTAGCTGTTCACGGACACACGGACGGACGGACGGACGGACGGACGGACGGACACGCGGACGGACGGAGTGCAAAACATACTCTCCCCACATGCCTTCGGCCTGGTGGAGACAAATATCATTAATCAATTTATGTAATTAATTAACTAATTATTCTATTCCTTGCAAGTTGCATGAATTAAAAGGAGCGAAAATAACAGAGATTTGGTTTCATAGTTGGAAGTTGGCATCCATAGGCGTTACAATAGCCTACCGCCATCTATTGGACGCTCATATATTCATTTGAAAATAGCCAATCTACATGCTCACATTGATTGATTGATTGATTGATTGATTGATTGATTGATTGAAGTATGTATTAACAGCAGAATTACAGTACGTTTCAAGTAGGGGAGAGCCGCCAAGGATGTAACACTTTGCACGTTTCATTTTTTTACTCAGAGATCTACACATGTAATATTTTCAGGCAACGGACCTACACATGTCTGCTACCATAAACCACTTCAAGTTATTTTTTTCTCATCCCATATTCCGGGGGGGGGGGGGGGGGGGGGGGAGACAGGGGCGGAACCCCCATAGAGTATAAAGAAGGATAGAGACTGGACCCCCCCCCCCCCCCCCCCCCTGCTATTCATGTCAGTGGAAGTTGCTCAGTGGCGTTTTGAAGCACCGGGAAGAACCGTCTCAGAACATCTACTTCCGCATTTGACCATCACATGACATGGTCAAATGCATAAGTGCAACCGAGCGCTCAATTTTAAAGCCCAGCTGCACGGGGTTTCCCGGTCATGAATCCACGGGTCCGCCTGTAGTCCCTCCTCTTACCACTAGGGCCCAGCGCTTCAACATTGGAGCGCCTCACTGTCCCCTTGGGAACCCCTGCATGAGGTGACGTAGGGTCGCTGTATCAGAACTAGGCGACCCTATACGTGTCTATTTGTGTCTATTTCAAACAGAAAGTGTTTATTGACTGGGGGTCATATCATAATTCCACCCCCCTCCCTATCTAAGTATTGGACAGTATTAGGATGTTGATAAACATTTTGTATCCATCAAATCACACCGTAGAAAGCATGAGTGTCTATTTAAAACACAAAGTGTTTTTTGACTGGGGGGGTCATATTTTGACAGCAGAAACTGCCTGTCATAATTTGTCTAAACAATTTTCAGCATTTTTCCGGTGGGTAGATCTTGTTGAGCTGGTCATTTTGAAAGTAGCTCTCACGTCAAAAATGTGTGAGCACCCCTAATCTATAGCAATGATTACTGTCACAATATAGAGCTATTTAACACTGTTACTGAACGCACACTCTATAGCAATGATTACTGTCACAATATTTAACACTGTTACTGAACACACTCTATAGCAATGATTATAATATAGAGCTATTTAACACTGTTACTGAACGCACACTCTATAGCAATGATTACTGTCACAATATTTAACACTGTTACTGAACACACTCTATAGCAATGATTACTGTCACAATATAGAGCTATTTAACACTTATTTTAACCAAAGAAAATCACTTGAACACTATACCTTTTAAGGGTCCATTTTGTTCTATGTGCACAGAGTTACCTGTAAGGGTCTATCAATATCCCCTGACCCCCGTAGAGAGTAGGAACTCTCCCCTCCCCTCCCCTGAGGCTAGTGAGAGACACCAGGGAGAGCTGTGAGCCAGGATCTCAATGTAGGGGGCATGTGGCCTGGAAACACAGACTACATCAGGGAGAGCTGTGAGCCAGGATCTCAATGTATAGGGGCATGTATCCTGGAAACACAGACTACATCAGGGAGAGCTGCAGCCAGGATCTCAATGTATAGGGGCATGTATCCTGGAAACGAGCTGCACGCACACAATAAAAAGGTACAATGTTGGAGTCTAAATGTGCACTTATATATACTCAGTCAATGATCTAAGGTTAGGGCAGTGATTATCAACCTTTTTAATGTCATGGACCCACACTTTGATATGCATTATTACAGTGCATAAGAAACTAGATAAAGTGCCCCTCGGGGCACAGGTCTCCACCAGGGCAGGTCAGGTTGTGGCCTCCTGGTGGCGCTATAACAGGCTTTTTGTTCAAACGGGCCAATCCTGCGAACTTTGAAAAAAAAATGTTTAGCCAAAGCCAATTATTATGGAATATGAAATATCGGACAGATCCGTCTTGAACACATGACTATAGAGATGGATGGTGTGTAGTGATTTGCGGGATTTTTGGACAGAATCTGGAGAAGTAATATAAAACAATGTGTGTTTAACACATTGTTTTTTTGTGTTTTTCAAAAGTCGGCTATAACAGGCCGTTCTGGAACTTTTGGGGCAGAGGTTCATCGTTGGCATCCAGGGAGTGTGTGTGCAAAGTCTGGAGATTAGCTGTTAATCAGACGGACGGACAGACGGACGGACACACGGACGGAGTGTAAAACATACTCTCTCCCCATGCCTTCGGCCTGACGCACGCACGCACGCGCACACACACACACACACACACACACACACACAGACACACACACACACACACACACACACACACACACACACACACACACACACACACACACACACACACACACACACACACACACACCAAACATGCAGACATACTGGTAGAACCAGTAGGTAGCGCACAGTGCTACTGGTCTAAATGAAGACAGAGAGAAATCTATCGACTCTAAATCTAATCTTTTCTCTGAACGTCTTTGTGTTTAGATCTCAGATGTTCTGCTCATGTCCTTGAACCTCGCCTGAGTGTATAATATAATAGTATTTTTATAATAATTACCTGAACACAAGCTCAATATAAAGTTGAACTATTTGTTTGTATCTCATGTTTGCGCTGTACACAAGGAGATTAAGTGGAACCTGAAACCTCAGCAGAGTGCCTGCAGCAGATTCCTGCCATGCCCTTTGTTATCAGCCCCATCAACCAGCACCAACACACACACACACACACACACACACACACACACACACACACACACACACACACACACACACACACACACACACACACACACACACACACACACACACAACCGGGATGAACCTCCCAAGTCATGTGATTTCTGAGAAAATGCAACCAAACTAAACTCGTCTGTCAGTCAGTCAGTCAGTCGTACTAAAATGGCGCAGCAGGGAGTTCAACTGGATCATGAACAGTTGTGCTGTTCTATCTGTCTGGATCTACTGAATGATCCAGTGACTGTTCCCTGTGGACACAGCTACTGCAGGACGTGTATCGAGGGATTCTGGAACCAGGACGATCAGAGAGGGAGGTTCAGCTGTCCACAATGCAGACAACCCTTCATCCCAAGACCTGTTCTGAAGAAAAACACCATGTTGGCTGAGGTGGTGGAGAGCCTGAAGAAGACAGGTGAGACCTTTAAGTTCTCTTGTAAAAACAGCTCCCTGTCTGTAAGATTTTCTGAACCGATAAATACAATACATACAATACATAATAAATGTAAGTACAAAAACAGCGGTGGAAAGTAACTAAGTACATTTACTGAAGTAAATCTGCAGCTTGTCTCGAGCGCTGCATGGTATAGACCGATTCACAGAGGGGTGCCCTGGGTGCGGCCATTACTGAGGTGTATACCACCGGTGCTCCGTAGGCCAGGTGCAGCTAATCAGTGCTGTTGCACCTAATGGTACACCTCAGTAATGGCCGCACCCAGGAAACCCTCTGTGAATCAGTCTATATGACCAGTGCTGTTTTCTGCTCCCTCATTGGCTGCTCTCTCTCTCTCTCTCTCTCTCTCTCTCTCTCTCTCTCTTTACCCAGAACTAAACAATAAACACACCAAGTGTACGGCTGTCACCATTACTAATTTAAGTTGATGGTTAATTGTCACACAAATAATTGCAGTAATAATTAAGGATTTAATTATTGTTGTTTTTTGCATTACTTGCTCCGTGCTTTATGATGGCTACAAAGTAATAATGTAGTTGTTTGTATTAATTTGAGGGTACAGGCACACACATTAAATATATATAGCCTATATTATTTTCATATTGATAAATACATGCTGTATCAATCTATCAACAGGACTCCAAGCTGCTCCTCCTGCTCACTGCTACGCTGGACCTGGAGATGTGGCCTGTGATGTCTGCACTGGGAGGAGACTGAAAGCTGTGAAGACTTGTCTTCAGTGTCTGGTCTCTTACTGTGACACTCACCTCCAGCCTCACTATCAGTCTCCTGCCTTCAACAGACACAAGCTGGTCCAAGCCTCTGGCGAGCTTCAGGAGAACATCTGCTCTCGTCACAACGAGGTGAGGAAGCTTTTCTGCCGCACCGATCAGCAGAGTATCTGTTATCTGTGCTTCATGGAAGAACACAAAGGTCACGATACGACCTCGGCCGCAGCAGAACGGGCAGAGAGACAGAAAGTGGTCAATACGAGTCAGCAGAACATCCAGCAGAGAATCCAGGAGAGAGAGAAAGATGTGAAAGTGCTTCACCAGGAGGTGGAGTCCATCAAGCGCCGTGCTGACAGAGCAGTGGAGGACAGCGACACCATCTTTACTGAGCTCATCTCTTCCATGGAGAGAAGACGATCTGAGGTGAGGGAGCTGATCCGAGACCAGCAGGAACGTCAAGTGAGTCGTGCTGAAGAACTGAGGAGGCGTGTGGAGCAGGAGGTCACTGAACTGAGGAGGAGACATGCTGAGCTGGAGCAGCTCTCACTCACAGAGGATCACATCCGTTTTCTACAGCGTTACACCTCCTCCCTCTCAACAATCGTTGAATCTACACACCCAGTCAGCAGCAATGTCTGTCCTCTGAGATACTTTGAAGATGTGACTGTGGCCGTGTCCAAGATGAGGGACAGACTGGAGGACATTCTCACAGAGGAAGGGACAAATGTCTCAGAGACAGTGAACAGAGTGGATGTTTCACTCACGGACAGTTTATTGCACCACGCAGACCACGCAGACCACGCAGTTGCGCAGAGCTCTGAGGCGGGGGGCCCCCGCCGCCCGCCCGCCGTCCGCCCGCGCACCGTCCGCCCGCGGCCCATCCTCTGCCCCCCCGCCTCAGCTTTGCTGGGAGCCCCCAGATTGGTAAATCCGCCACTGGTTTCACTGTCAACACCAGCAGAACCCAAGACCAGAGCTGAGTTCTTACAGTATTCACGTCCGATCACACTGGATCCAAACACAGCTCAACAACTCCTGTCTCTGTCTGAAGGGAACAGAAAAGTAACAGGGATGGACACACATCAATCACATCCTGATCACCCAGAGAGATTCACTAGATGTCATCAGGTTCTGAGTAGAGAGGCTCTGAGTGGACGCTGGTACTCTGAGGTAGAGAGGAGTGGACGCTGTGGTATAGCAGTCTCACATAAAGATATCAGCAGAACAGGTGGTGGTGAATGTAGATTTGGATACAATGATAAATCGTGGTCTTTAGAGTGTACAGAACAAGGTTATACTTTCAGACACAGAAACATTGTAACTCCCATCCCAGGCCGTGTGTCCTCCAGAGTAGGAGTGTACCTGGACCACAGTGGAGGTACTCTGTCCTTCTACAGTGTTTCTGACGACACCATGACTGTCCTTCACACAGTCCACACCAAGTTCACACACAACCTCCATGTTGGATTTGATCTTTATTCACATGGATCCACTGCTGAGTTGTGTGAGCTCAACTAGATCACACTGTTGTTTTGTCTCTCGTGTCATCAGATCAGAATCGTTGCTTCATTATTGTATAGTTTTTCTCTCAGCCTGCTCTGTGAGCTTGTATAAATCAGCTATTTTTGCTATGTGTCGTATGGTGAAGTATATAGGGGCTTAAAGGGGTTAATAATCTATCTAATTTAAAAGCTACAAGGTGACACAGATGTGTAAATAATGTTTAAAGGGTTAAAAGCTATAAGGTAACACAGATGTGTAAATAATGGTTAAAGGGTTAAAAGCTACAAGGTGACACAGATGTGTAAATAATGTTTAAAGGGTTAAAAGCTACAAGGTGACACAGATGTGTAAATAATGGTTAAAGGGTCAAAAGCTACAAGGTGACACAGATGTGTAAATAATGGTTAAATGGTTCAAAGCTACAAGGTGACACAGATGTGTAAATAATGGTTAAATAATGTTAAAAGCTATAAAGTGACACAGATGTGTAAATATATAATGGTTAATATTGTGTCCTCTTGTATTCATACACCTTCCTAGCACCATTTGTCTTGTTATGATGTAATCATTATTTTTGTGAAATAGACCTATTGGTTTTTATTTTTTCCATATTTCCAACATTACAGATGAAATGGAATTAATAATCATATTGTAATTAATTTATAATTCATGAAAATTAACCAACATGATGATGATACTAGAATAAATGGTAGTGTTGTTTATTCATTATTGTATAGTTTTTCTCTCAGCCTGCTCTGTCAGCTTGTAGATCAGCTATTTTTCAGCTATATGTGTCGTATGATGAAGTATATAGGGGCTTAAAGGGGTTAATAATCAACCCATTAAGACCTGAGACTAGATTCTACAAATTATCTTCTAAATCCTAACAGTTTACTGAAAAAAATAAAGAATATTATTCAAAGATTTGCAACACATTTTCACGATTCAATTAAAAAGAATGCAGATCTACAAGCTCATAACGCAGCACTCGGTGACGCACTATGAGCTTGTCGATCTGCTATTTTCAGTATCCAACCAAGCATAACTTATATATTTCCGTTCTACTGGATCTCTTCTCAATCTCCACTAGTCTCTTCCTAACATTTTTGTCTAGTTTTTATCTTTTGAGAAGATATAGTCGACAAACTTTTTCGTCATAGTTTTAGTCAACAAAATCAACTCGTGTGTATAATAGTGTGTGTATATTATTATATTAGATCTGGAGAACGTGAGGACGGAGTTGTGCTTGTAGATCTGCTATTTTCACAATCTGCTCCTGTTTTAACCCATTTTGGTGTTTTAAGCATCATCATGTTATAATTTAGCTATTGAAAAATAGTGGTGGTCCAGGGGGGCGGGGGTGTCCCTGGAACTTAATGAGGATTTTAACACGAGTGTTGAATAAAAAAACAAATGACTAAATATTATATCTGTTCTGCTTTATGATGGCTGTGTGCCTGATGTTTGCATTAGATTGCACTTTTGTTTTGTTTTTTGTTTGTAAATAAAATGTAATAATGTTTTCGTGATGTTTTTCTCAGTCTCAGTGGACACTAGTGTCCTTTTTTTTGGGTGACTTTAGTTCACTGATAGGAACTACAATCGTTTCCCACAGAAAGTACACACAGATTTAATACCAGTCTGCAAGAAACCAGCTGCCCTACAGAATACCGGAAGACTCGACCCGGGGCGAGTTCTCTGAGAACTCGCCCCGGAAAGTGAAGAAGACTCACCAAAAGGGGAAGGAATCTCGCCCCGAAAGTGAAGTCGACTCGATTCCGAGCGATTCGATGCCGATGGAGAAATCCCACATAGTTAAATTACCTCATATTCATGCTGCATGCGCTGTTGGTCGATGAAGAATTATAATCCAAGGTTTGTCAATCATATTATGGTTTATGGTTGAAAGTAAACCATAATAAGTAAACTTTAAGAAGAGATCTGCAGTCATTGTGCTGCAGACAGTGAAGAGTGCATGAGAGCAGCTCCGCTTGCTAATTGAGTTGACATTTGCGCAACTTCACTGCATGGCATTACAGTAATTAGTTATTTGCCAGCACCTGCTCCAATATAGGCCTAAATCAAACTTTATTTATATAGCACATTTAAAACAATAGAAGCTGACCAAAGTGCTGTAGGCCTACAAGTGGATCGAGCATCACCATCGGCGCAGAAAAAGAAGAAGTTGGGATTTCACTAGTGGCATTATTCAGGCAATACTCAACAGATTGTTATAATTCCAAGTGATCTATAATCTGTGAATTTTATATTTTCATTTGGGTTTAAGTAATGTTTTTATATGACTTATCAAACATGGTAGCCTATATTTAATGTCCACTGAGCTGTGGTGCGCTTGCCTATACACTCTCTCAATGAAGTGAAGATAACTCGCCAGAATGTGAAGTAGCGTCGCCCCGGGTAAAAGTGGCGAGTCTTCTTGTTACCGCCCTATACAGTAGGCCTACTGTATGTATGTAACCGCCCGTCCATCCATCAAGTTATTCAATAAATAAATAACATGATTGTGTGGACTGCTCCTATTCACATTTCACAGTTCTTCTGACTCCCGTCTGGAGTTCCAGATTCCTGCCAGTTTTTAAACATGCTTGGCTTCACACAGCATGATGGAGGACCTGGAAATGGAAGCCATGTCTTTTGATATCAAACCCAGACGGGTTTCTGAACCGCCTCCTGGGGGATCCCAAAAAGCTAGTTGACGAACATTTTTTGTCATAGTTTGCCAAAATCAACACAGTTTAAAACCATGACAGTGAAAGAACACAAATCCTCTCTTAAATGCATGCATTGTAAACACTTTCACCAGTAGATGGCGAGATCTCCTTTATAATACATGATGTGTTCAGTCCAGGGGTCATCATCGCCAGCCGTGGCTTGTGATGGAAATGTTTGTCAAAATGTAACTTTTAAATGAACGGAAAATAATACTAGCAGAAACACATAAAGAGTTGCATGGCCTTATAGGACTATAACCTGGAGACATTCAGTTATTGGAACATTATAATGGTGCATGTGTAATGAATGAATTGCATTTTTATAATGAATTGCATTTTTATAGTGCTTTTCCAAGTGCTCAAAGCGTTTTACAATGGTTCATTCATTCATACATACATTGGGAAGTGAAGCGGCGAACAGTCGCCAGCGTAATACGAAAATACGTATTAAATAGCCCCATGTTCGAATGCCCCCGCATCTATACAAACGCTAAAACGAAAGAAAGCAGCAAATGAGAGAGGTTTAAGCCTCAGCCTCATCTTTCACTTTCTCTAAATATAACAACCTAAAACATGAACCTTGGTTGAATAATAACTAAAGGTGTCCTTTAATTGAATAGATTGAATGATTTAATACTTTATTAACACAGTAGGCTATGGTATACATTTATAAATGTGGCACTTATACAATTATAGCCTGAATGGAATGTGGATATGCAGTGATGTCATAGCCGGGCGGGGCCAGACTCATAGCGTGGATTAATTCAAGTTTTATTCATTCTCGAAATTATACTGAGTAAATAAACTGATTTTCAGCGTCGTCGAGTAATACAATATCATATAGAAAACATCACAATACAAAAAGGTATGAATTACATGTGTTACAAATATAAGCTAATTTCAAAACGACCTAAAAACAGTTACATGTTGTGGGGGTCTACATGTATTGCTCACCAAGGTTTAAAATGACTCAGGGGTAGGCTACCAATGTGGTAAATTTTAATGTAGTTTGCAGGTCATTCCATGTAGGGCCACAGAAGCCGAAAGCAGATCTACCAAGTTCAGAGTTAACCTTTGGTACCTTGGATTTGGGGAAATGAATTGATCTGGTGTGGTTGGGTTCAGATCGAGTCCCATTTCAGAAATGATGAGATGTATTTACTTTAGGACAATCTCCAATTCACTGACACTTCCTCCCCGCGGAGGAAGTGTCAGTGATTCCACGCTATGAGTCATTGTGAAATTGTAGATCGGCTCTTTTCATGCAACCGATTGTAAAATGACTTACACTGGACCTCTTGTCCACTAGTCCCTTCCTAACATTTTAGTCTAAAATGTTTTGTTGATGGAATTGTCAATATATTTAGTCTTAGTTTCAGTCATCATGGCTTAGTTTTGTATTTAGTTTTTGTCAGTGGAAAAAAGGTAGTCGACGAACATTTGTGTCTCAGTTTCAGTCGACGAAACCAACACCTATTCAGTCAGAAAACTTCACCACTATAGTGGGCTTGAAGGTGTTGGTCATGGAGGCCTTGACGGTGTACCTGGCGTCTCTGTACGTGATGTACGAGTCAGCGCTGCGCCTGTGGAACCAACCCTGCTCGTTCTGGTAATACATCCTATAATAGAGGTCATAAGTGCACGGGATCGCGTCGTACCAAAGTCCCACCGCGTACCAGCTGCCGTGAAAGGTGAAGTCGTAGGGCACGGCGAACATGAGGGCGAATGTCCTGGCCCTGCGCCCGCTGCTGGCGTCCTGCATGTCGTAGGTGAACACGCCCACGGCGCCCTTGGCGGCGTGCGGGGTCTTGACGAACTGCACGACGGTCTCCTGGTCGGGGCCGATGTCGTGAGGCAACGCCACAGAGCTGGAGCCGCTCTGGATGTACATGCTTGATACAGGAGGAGGAGAAGGAAAAGGTTAGAGTTGATTCCCAAAGCGGGAATTTGTACACTCTCAAGAGTTAAACTAATATTGATTTTACAATATGAATTGGGGTATAGAAAACCCATTAAATGGGAGTCTGTAGACTAATATGAATGTCAAACTGAGGGTCATTGGTTGAGAATCACTGCTAGAGCCGTACAAATCTTCTCTTATGGGGGTCCCTGGGATATCTTTTCTAATGGGGGTCCGCGGGCTAATTAGTGTCAATGTGGGGGTCCTTGACATGAAAAAGGTTTGGGAACCACTGGGTTAGAGCCTAGTCGTTAATCACAACACCAGAGGGAGTTCAGTTCAACTTTATCACTGCAACCCAGATTAATTCGGCTCAAACAAGACATTCAATTAATTTCGCTCCTATGACACTAGAATGTGGAACACCCTACCAACAGCCATTAAGGAATGTGAATCCCTAGACTATCAAAAAGCACCTATAGGGTGGTGGAAATTTGAAACTGTCCCCCGTAAAAAAGGGTCAATGTCAATCAATCAATTAATCAATCAGCCAGTGATTAAAAATCTTATAAAAATAAATAAACAAACTAAATAGAAAAGCGGTCTCTTCTGAGCACAAAGTCGAGCGTAAAGGTATAGAACTCAAGCATGCAGCACACGACTCCACGAGGAGAATAAAATCTGTTGTTGTTGTATCTGTTTTTTTTATAATAGTACTTGGGGTTGGTGAGAGTGTGGGAAGTGCACTTGTTCTGAATCCGAATGGTGCACTGGCGGTCGGTCGGGAGGAAGCCTCCGGCGTTGGTGAGCAGGTTAATAAATGCATTGGCTCCTCCGATTGCCGTGACCACTCCTACTCCGCTTGCATCCCCTACGGCGGCACTTAGAGCTAACATGCACAGGCATGTGTAGATGATAGACATCATGACGAGTGGAAGGAAAAGACCTGGGAGGGAAGAGAGAGAGAGAGAGAGAGAGAGAGAGAGAGAGAGAGAGAGAGAGAGAGAGAGAGAGAGAGAGAGTAAAGTGCATTTACTTAAAGGACGGGAACCCCTTTTGGTGTTTTAAGAACTGTGTTGTGCATAACTATTGCAAGATAGCAGATATAGGCGCTACGAGCTTGTAGATCTGCTATAAAAATAAAAATATATAGCTGCAAGCAGCGATAAGGCGGGACCAAGAAAGAAGACAATACACAATAAGAACAATATGCACAAATAAGAATCACAGGCTGAGTTGATGCTACCTGGATTTGAACCAGTGACCCTGTGGTCCAAAGGTGAGAGATCTACCGACTGAGCTACTGTATGCAGACATAGTCAGTTGACTCATTCTATACAGTAACATCATCCAGTATTTTTGGTAACAACTGTATCCATTACTACAGTGCGTTTTCACGTACAAACTTCTCTTTGTACGCTTTCAGTGATATTTGGCATGCCCCTCTACCATACTGTACAGTTGCAAAAGCATATGACGCTGTATGTATTAGGGACAAAAGAAGAATGTTCACAAACCAGCTATTTTCATTGGCTCATAAAACCTACGATTACGATTATTTGTCCGTATAGGTCCAAAGTTCACGTGTAGACGTTTTTGTGCATTTTCATCAAAGATCCTGGGAGGAGATACATTTTAACTGTTTTTCATATAATTAAGAATGGCGGGTGATCTACAGGTCAAAAGTCAGAACACGAAAGTTGTTTGGCATGAGGAGACACATATGTGTATCAAAGTGTCATTGCTAATAGTCAAATGGTTCATGAGATATTCACATTCAAAGTTTTCATTTTCAATTGAGTGCTATAGCGCCACCATTTGGCCAATCGTCATGGGGAAGAAGAAGAAGAAGAAGAAGAAGAAGAAGAAGGAGGGACTCCCTTAATAATAATAATTGCGATCAGTTACCTAATAATCGTATATACACTACAAGATAGAATGAAAACTCACGCTGGTGGTCTCTCTGGAGTACCGTGAAGCAACAGCTGCATTCACAGAAATACGACTCTGATTCAAAGAGAGATGCTCCCCAAAATGATGGTCCTCAAAGAAGCAGCTCTCTCGCGTGTGTCTTGACTATTAAGTTGACTGTATGACTGAGGGTGGGGGAGAGCGAGGGGGTTGTTTTTGTCTCCTGTTTTTGTGTGTGTGTGTGTGTGTGTGTGTGTGTGTGTGTGTGTGAGAGAGAGAGATAAATCACGTGCTTTACAGCAAATAAGGGCATGGCATTAAGGGCATTTCCTATACCCACAGCACCATGTGGGTAGGACGTTTTACATCTCCATGATAGCGATCAGCTACTTCAGGACAGGGCATTCTTTCTCGTGTAGAGAAACAAAATTTCCACTTTCCCACCTTAGATTAACGATTCACCATTTAGGCATTTAGCAGACGCTCTTAATCCAGAGCGATTCACAGTAAGCAAGAACAAAAAACATAAAATAAACATATATACAACAAACAAAAAAACATCATCATGAATCATACGTAAGCTTAAGAACCTAACAGTGGAATATCTATACCGGTATAAGGAAACTATATGTGTATACATTACACTAGAGTGCTATATGGCTACATAAAGTGCTATTTAAGTTAAATAAAGCCTATACGCCTGTAGGAGGACGAGGCTAGGGCAAGTACAGCAAGATGTAGTCTGAAGGGTAACCTTAGATGAAATAAAGGCATTTTGCCTATATTAGTGCAGAGACCTGCAATTATGTAGCGCTTTCATGCAAAGCACTTTGCACAGATTGTGCATTACATGCGCATGCGCGCGCGCACGCACACACACACACACACACACACACACACACACACACACACACACACACCTTGCTGCTACTTATTTAATACTGATGATAGTCTCCGCCAAGGCCGAAGCCATGGCATACTGTGTTTCACCATGTCCGTCTGTGTGTGTGTGTGTGTGTGGTAAATGGTAAATGGTGCATTTATATAGCGCCTTTATCCAAGGCGCTTTACATATAGATTGTGCATTACATTCACCCATTCACACACACATTCATACACCGATGGCAGCGGAAACCATGCAAGGCACCAACTAGCACATCGGGAGCAATTTGGGGTTCAGTGTCTTGCTCAAGGACACTTCGACACTAACTCTGGGGGAGTCCGGGTTCGAACTGGCAACCTTACGGTTGCCATCCAGGCACTCTACCCCTGAGCCACCGCCGCCGCCGTGTGTGTGTGTGTGAGTGAGTGAGTGAGTGAGTGAGTCTGTGTCTGTGCGTGCGTATGTGCGTATGTGCGTATGTGTGAGTGAGTGAGTGAGTGAGTGAGTGAGTGAGTGAGTGAGTGAGTGAGTGAGTAAGTGAGTGAGTGAGTGAGTGAGTGTGTGTGTGCGCGCGCGCCGGCACTGTTGACCCAATTAATCAAAGAGAAACTGTGCACACTCACACACTTTTAAAGCCAGAGCAGAGCCGAGTATTAAACTCCTACAGGCTACAAATGTTGTCCAAATATCACGCAAATCAGAAGAAAATGCCTCAAACCATGAACATCAGCGTTTGCTTGGCGTGAAGCTTTGCATGCACATTCCCACTGGGTTGAGGAAGAAAAAGAAATGCCACCCTTTTCACGTTGGCCTATATATAGGAGGAGGCCGGTTTTTGCTAAGCAAATTATACTTGTGCAGATTTTGTCCAAACATCACGCAAATCGGTACCAGTGTTGATTTCGTCGACTACAACTAAGACGAAAAATGTTCGTCGACTACCTTTTTTCACTGACGGAAACTAAATGAAAATGACGACTAAAACTAAGACTAAATATACTGACGATTCCGTCAACAAATAAAAACTAGACTAAAATGTTAGGAAGGGACTAGTGGTCAAGAGATCCAGTATAAGTCATTTTACACTTGCATGCTGAAAATAGCTGATATTTAGATATTTCACTTGCCATTTTCAGCAAGTGAAAAAAAAAACAGGCATTACGACTTCATCAAGGGCCGCCAAAATACATTTTGTTCGACTAAATGAACATTTAGTCGAACAAAATTTTAGATTTAGTCGACTAAAAATCTTATGATATTTAGTCGACTAAAACTAGACTAACACTAAAACAATCCGGGGGACTAAAATGTGACTAAAAGTAAATTAAAACTATTCAAGAGACTACGACTAAAACTAAAATCTAAATTTGCTTCCAAAAACATCACTGATCGGTACACATTATCTCTAGAGTCAAGTGATCAAGACGAATCTGTACAAATTTTCATCAACCCTGATTGGCGAATTCCGAACATTGCCGAACATTGCTGTCCCACGTACAATACCAGCACTTTTTCTAGTAAGTATACGTATAAGGTTTATTGGCAGAGCACCTTTCACCGACAATCACAGTCACAAAGTGCATAACACCAATCAAAGTAGAACATGTAACAACTAGTTACTAGCCTACTGCTTGCTTTAGGCGTCTCCTCCCTCTCTCGATCTCCCTCTGACACACCTTTCCACGGTGTGTGTGTGTGCAGCACTGCAGCGCACGGCATTGGGTCCATTGGGCCACGCGGGCCGTGGACCAGTACGTTTAGAGCTGGCCCAGTCTAACTTTAAAGAGAGGGGGCGGAAAAACAAGAAAAACAACAAAAGATAGCCTACTTTGGCAGAATACTAGCCATGATTCATGACTCTCGTATTCATACGAGAGTCTTGACGCAACTTCACCCTGGTTTTTGCGAACGCTACATTTACAAATAATTAAAATATATAAACATTCGCATTTCAAATATAAAGTACTCACAAAGTGTCCCACGGGTGTTAGTTAGTAGCAGCGCCAGCGATTAGAATTTCTGCATCCCGCGTTGTTTAATAAAAAGCATTTTTATCCGAGGTGTTATTTTGCCATTGGCTTTCAACTACGCGCCCCTATCGGTCGGGAGGAGGGTGGCACTCGGTGTGTTCGATATAGGTAGGCTGACCGCCCTGCCAATACAGACTAATAGGCGAGTGCGCTCCCGGTGTGCAACTGTGGATTTCCCAAACGAACCCCGTTTGAAAAAAGTAGCCGGGGAGCTCGGACAAAAATGCTTTTTATTAAAAATTGCTGTACGCAGCAATTCTAATCGCTGGCGCTGCTACTAACTAACACCCGTGGGACACTTTGTGAGTACTTTATATTTGAAAAATATATTTATTTATTTTATATATATATATTTGGTTCATACAGATGTGCGCAGTCACGCGCTAATTATTTTTTTAACAGTAAAATCCGGTGAAACACTGTTGTAAGTAAGGAGTAGAGCGTCTCTCTCTCACTCTCTCTATGCAGCATTGAGGGGGACGTGGGGGGGTCGTTTGGGGATAATGTTTGCGCTTCAAAGGCAAAGTCTCACAGCTGTACAAAGTTGCAAAATTAGACTGCACTCCCAACGAACACAGTTCTAAAAGGCCTACTTATTAACTGAATACATCTGAATAGCAAAGCTATTGACACCCCCCCCCCCCCCCCCCCCCCCCAACGATGATGATGATGATGGCTACTACGTATAAGCATGTGATAAATTACAAGTGACCTTATATAACCATTCAGCCATCCTGAGTAAACAAATTAGGAGGGGTCTAGGAGGGGTCCAGGTAATATTAACATCTATGGCCAAATTGCCAACACAGTTGTACACATTTCTTCAGAAGTTTCACACACACACTTAATTAATTGGGCCAACAGTGCCGGCGCGCGCGCGCGCCACACACACACACACACACACACACACACACACACACACACACACACACACACACACACACACACACACACACACACACACACACACACACACACACACACACACACACACACACACACACACACACACACACACACACACACACACACACACACACACACACACACACACACACACACACACACAC
Source organism: Protomyctophum parallelum (assembly GCF_964188405.1). NCBI lineage: Eukaryota > Metazoa > Chordata > Actinopteri > Myctophiformes > Myctophidae > Protomyctophum > Protomyctophum parallelum. The sequence goes on from NC_139708.1 coordinate 41,517,772, forward strand.
ACACACAGATAAATCAAGAACAGTGGATCTAGGGGCACGGTGGCACAGTTGGTAGTGCTGTCGCCTCACAGCTAGAAGGTCCTGGGTTCGATTCCCGCTCGGGGCGCTGTGGGTGCTGGCGGCGTGTTTCCTCCTCCGCGTCATCAGTGCCCATACCCGAAGGCGGGGTTGGCGAAAGGGCCTTTCTGTGTGGAGTTTGCATGTTCTCCCCGTGTCCCCTAGGGTAGATACCCTCACAAAAACATGCAGTAATCCTGGTCTCTAAACTGCCTCCCCCTGGCCAGCCGGGGCGCCTGATGGAGGGGAAAGGAACTGGTTGGAATAACGTGTTCCTTCCACGCGCTACGTCCAACCAGGGAAACTCCCCCCTGTCAGGTGTAAAGGAGCAACTTGGACACTCAAGCATGAAGGAAGCATGAGTTAAGTCCGTTGCTCTCCCCAGGTTGGCGGAGGATGTGTAGAGCCCAGGATCACATTAGATGATTGACACAGGGGTGAAAAATGGGTTACAAAATCGTGGGATAAAAAATATATTAAAAAAAAAAGAACAGTGGATCTATGCCGTAATTCAGGAAGATAAGGTTGAATTAATCTAGATTATATTAAGGATAAATGGGATACATGGGAAATATTCAGTAAAGTATATAAAAGAGCTCAAAGGGTATACATATTCAGTCAGACAACTCACCCCGAAAGTGAAGACAACTCACCCCGGAAGTGGCTGAAAGTGAAGACATCTCACCCCTGGTGAGGTGTCTTCACTTTCGGGGTGGTGAGTTGTCCAGACAACTCACTCGGAGGGGCAAAAAGGGTGAGTTGTCTTGTTACCCTTTGGCAGCCCTTGTGCATGCAAATGTAGTCTGTTTAGTAGCAAATTACAGTATGCAAGCAGCCTTTGTTTTACATGGTCCCCCATTCACGTGGGTAAAATCGTTCACACCTATCGGCTGGAGATGCGGAGGTGCAGCGTGTTCTCACTGTGAACAAAACTGAACAAAACGCATCAGCAGAAGTGGGGCTGGACTGGGACAAAGATTCATACATTGTCAAGTTCACGACCAAGGCTGGAACTGGGATAAAGATCCAGCCCTGTTATAAAGGCCTTTATATATGTTGTTCCAAGGTGTCCCTGGAACAACATATTTTCAACATATTTACATATATTTCTTTGGGGTTCCATGACATGAAAATGTTAGTTTTTTAGAAACCTGTCAGGATTTAGAAGGCATTTGTACAATCGTCCTCAGACTCTAAATGGGTTAACAGACTCCTCCTCTCTGTTATCTCGCACGCAGCCTCCCTCATGGACACTCCATCTGCATCTGGGTGAGAGAGACAGTTTAGACTATTATCTTAGCAAGGGATCAGTTCATTGTCCCACTCTGCTTTCCTTGCCACAAATGACTCGTCCCAACATGTGTGTTTGTGTTCTTATCTTATGCAGTGGCATGCACAGCCATTTAGAGGGGCAGGTACTCAAGTGAAAAAGGGCACCTTGTGCAGCGAGTGGAACCGGCCGGTTGCCTTAATAGTGTGAGATTTATAGATTTTGGGGCCTAAATAATATATTAGAAGCTTTTTTAGCAAGAATTGATCAATGTCACCATGGTCCACCACATATAGTGTACACTGTACACAAAAGGGCACATTTGTCCAGAGGGAAAAGGGCAGGAGGTGCTCTGTGGCCTTGCATGGACCTCTTTGTGCGTGTTATTGTTGTTATTGTCTGACTGCACGGCTATAGGTATCAAGATCCTATCAAATCGGGAGGTTAAAGGGATATTTCTCTTTAAAAGAAACGTTAATTTGATCGTCTATACTCAGGCTCATGTGAACACCCCAGACAGTTTTTAAGTTGCTCGATTCAGAATTTAGATATTTGATATAAATTTTTAGCTGCCCCGTCCCCTCCTTAAACAAACGCATTGTAACTTCAGAAATAAAATTATTATTAAATTGTATTATTAAAAATAAATGAGAACAGCAAATGAAAAAGCACGGCCCCCCTAGTGTATTGGAAGGACACTATCAGTCACCAGAAGAAAGGTTGGGTGCTTTTGACTAATCTATCATGGTTCAAATAGATTAACAGGCGATCGAAAGAAAACGGCCCACTCTAGCCCTGACCCACAAATATGCCAAAGCATATAAGAGTACAATATCACCATCTGCTGTATTCCACCAGCATTGCATCTCCAGTGACACTGCATTGTAATAAATAGGGTATTTGTCTTCTCTCCCAGAAACAAACCCAAAACACGTTGCTTCAGGTCAAGAACCCTACATACATTAATGTAATTTAATAGACCTGAGGACGATTCTACAACGGTCTTCTAAATCCTGACAGTTTTCTGAAAAAAAAGTTTTTGTGTCAGTAACGTTCTCAAACTATTTCATGTCAAGGAGCCCCAGGATTATCTGCATTTGGCCGCAGACCCCATCTGAAAATGTGTAGTTCCAGGGTCCCCCTCACTGCCCTCAGAAGCAAAGATTTGAGTTAAAAACGTTCGCCCTGAAAGAATATTTATTCAAAGATTTGCGCCACATTGTCAAAAATAGCAGACCTACAAGTTCATAGCGCCCGCACTATGAGCTTGTAGATCTGCTATTTTTCAACAGCTAAAGCATAACGTAATGCTTAAAACACCAAGGGATCCCCCCCCCCCACCAACCAAATGCAAGATTTGTTTTGTAAAAATGTTTCAAATCTATTCCACATTATGTCAAGATTTTGAAAAGTAGCAAAAATACATGCTCACATTATACCCATTTTGGGCGGGAACCCCTTTTGGTGTTAGCATTATATTATGCTTTAGCTATTGAAAAATAGTAGATCTACAAGCTCATAGCGCTACGAGCTTGTAGGTCTGCTATTTTTTTTTAATCGAAGAACGACTGACAGAAACATAGCTTTTTCAGAAAACTGTCAGGATTTAGAAGACATTTTTAGAATCTGATCTCAGGTCAAAATGGGTTAAACTGCAAAGCGTTGAAAGCTGCTAGATCATTGTGCCCCAACCTTTTTCATTTCAGGGAACCCCGAATGGACACTCATTAGCCCCGCGGACCCCCATTTGAAGAGATATGCCAGGGACCCCCATGAGAGAAGATTTCTACGGCTCTGGCAGTGATTTTCAACCCGTTTAAGGACCCCCAGTTTGGCCTGGCATTTAATGGCATTTCTATCTCTGCGACCCCGATGTATATTGTATAATCAATGTCAATTTAATCCATTTGTATACAGTGTCAGTTACAGACCCTGAGGGTCCATTTGGTTCCAAACTGTCATTCAGTTGCATGGGGCCCCCCTGGAACTCCCTCAAGGACCCCACTTACTTTAGGAACCACTGAAGATAAGCCATTTTCAAATGGCAATATTATTCCAGTATACTAATTATTATCGAATTATCGAATCGAACACTGTAAATTTTAGAATAGATTTTAAGATTTTATTACTTGTTTTTAAAGCTCTAAATCAGGGGTACTCAACTGGCGGACCGCAGTCCACGACCGGACCGCGGATCACCTCTCTGCGGACCCTAGGCAAAAAAAAAAAAAAAAAAAAATATATATATATATATATATTTTTTTTTTTTTTGAGTGGTGCAACCACTCCTACAACCAGCTTGCAATGTCCTCGTACCTGTTTGTTTGTGTGTGTGTCTGTGTGAGCATGAGTATGTGACTTAATAATAGCAGTAGGGGGCGCCAGAAACAGTGAGAGGGGTAGTGCCTCTAATGAGAGAGAGAGAGAGGGGGGGGGGGGGGAATTGCACCACTCAGTTCACACGTGTGTGATTTTTTTTTTGCATCAGGTCAGGCCAGCAAAAAAAAATCTCTCCTAAGCTCAGGCCAGGCCAGCCACAGTCAATTTCAATTCAATTCAGGCAGTGTTGCTGCAGCACAACTACATTGTGTGTCTTATGTTAATGGAGGGAAGAAGTTAATAATATAAATAACATCCGATGGTACATTTCTCATGTGAAATTGCTGCAAAGGCACCCAAAATATCCCCCAAAATTCTGGCGCGCGCAGTGTGATTTGGATTCGGAGTTCCACTCCGGGCCTGCACTCTGCACCCCATTATTGGTTGGTTGGAAGGGGATCTGATTTGTATAAGCTTGGCTTGACCATACTAAACAGGCATAGAGCCCCGCTCTCCGATGGACGCCGCACATGGGACCGGACCTCGGTCTTATTCAAAAAAATATTTGTGGACCTTCATCATTTTTAGTTGAGGACCCCTGCTCTAAATGGTCAGGCACCTGCTTACATCTGTAATCCTTTAACCCCCTACAAGCCTGGCCGCTGCTTGAGATCATCCAGCAAAATCCTATTGAAGGTTGAAGCTGAACGCGGAAATGTTGGCTGAATATAGCCCATTACACATCTTCCAGGGAGCAACATGAAGTCCAGCGTACGGTCTTGTTTCCTTCTAGGGCGCAACATGGAGTCCAGCGTACGGTCTTGTTTCCTTCTAGGGAGCAACATGGAGTCCAGCGTACGGTCTTGTTTCCTTCTAGGGAGCAACATGGAGTCCAGTGTACGGTCTTGTTTCCTTCTAGGGAGCAACATGGAGTCCAGCGTACGGTCTTGTTTCCTTCTAGGGAGCAACATGGAGTCCAGCGTACGGTCTTGTTTCCTTCCAGGGAGCAACATGGAGTCCAGCGTACGGTCTTGTTTCCTTCCAGGGAGCAACATGGAGTCCAGCGTAGCCTACGGTCTTGTTTCCTTCTAGGGAGCAACATGAAGTCCAGCGTACGGTCTTCTTTCCTTCTAGGGAGCAACATGGAGTCCACCGTACAGTCTTCTTTCCTTCCAGGTATGAGTCCACCGTATGTACGGTCTTCGCTCCCTAACCTTATTTAATTAACCTTGGCATCCCGTTGGTCACCCCTCTCCTCACAGCGCTGGCTCTCTACCTCATTACCACCTATAGCCACAAACTGAACCATTTAAACCAAGACCAGCATCGATGTATCCATTTAAACCAATACCAGCATTGAAGTATCCATTTAAACAAGTATCATCGTACACAAAACGTCACAGCAGTCAGGCAAGAAACCTTGTCATGTCCAAAACCAACTTTTACTTGCACTTAAAAAATATATATATGAAAAGAAAACGAATGACGTTCAAGAAATGTAGGCGATCTACAAGCTCAAAGTAGGCCCGTCACAATTATTACATAATTGCAATTATTTCAGATAATCGTCAATTGTTCCCACATTGATAAATGTCTAGAGTTCCAGACATTTTTCAAAACCAGTGGCGTATATAAGCATGTATAGGTCTAGATCAGACATTTCCCCTATTTTGATTTATTTTTTGTGTAAATGATTATTAAAAAAACAATTAGATGTGTTAGTGATTTCTTTGTATTTGTTATTTGCCGTATCATGTGTTATTTGCCGTATCAGCATGTGTTATTTGTGATTACGAAGCCTAAAAGGCAAACCGAAAGACAGATTGTAATGTTCAAAATGTTCAATGCAAAAAGAAAAAGAAATAACACAATTAAAACGCAATTATTTGTGCAACACTTAATCGCCAACTTAAATCTGTAATGGTGACACAGCCCTAAAGCTCAAAGCGCGCGTCGTGAGCTTGCAGATCGGCCATTTCTTTGCTACTTCTCCTTCGCGACCGTGCTTACAGAAAAAAAACACCAAAACGGTGAAATATGGAGATACAGGTTTCTAATGGCGAGTCCCGACAACAATGAACATAAAAATAAAACAGTGACCGCCATACAGATCGTTGAGTCAAAAATCAAAAAGAAGAACATTCTCAGAAGAATTATGCACATTTCTCAAAATTAAATTATATTCGGCAGTAAAATGTATTTCTTTTCTTTTGGGTTACACAATGACTGACGGCCAAGCTACACCGGGACTGTTTGACGTCGTAGGCGCATGCACTTCGCGCACAAAGTACGCGTGCAAAATGCCCCCGGCTACACCTGATCTGTGGCACGCGGCAGATTTGTGTGGGACAATCCGGGAAGATATATAGATACGTGCGCATGGGGGAATACGCGCAGATTTTGTTTTTTGAACAGATCCTATTTTTAGAGCACGCGTATCCGTGGCCCGCGAGATCCGTGCGTCTGGTGTAGCTGGTATCATTGACATATATTGGTCCTATCCAAACGCACTGTACGCGTGCAGTAAACACATACGCACTGCACGCACAAACGTGCACGCAAAATCGCCCGGTGTAGCCCGGACGTCAAATGAAACCTCCAGATAAATGCACGTGTACCTCTGACAGCAGACAACGAGAACAGCAACATCCAACAACAAAAGGCAGAAAAGTAAATTATTATTATTTTCCTCTTTCTTTTCCACTCCATATATGTTTTAAACAATGTCCCTTTTCAGCCAATCACAGTTGAAGCCCACGCTTCTGAAAACGTCCAAAGAAAACGCTAGGGGGGGGGGTGTATTCCGAGGGCAGTGATTGGAGGAGAAAGGGGGAATAAGGGAATAACGACGTCCAATGAGCACAGTCTTATCTATGGGGCTGCCTGTAAATGGGTTCGTCCAATCCGCTGCTTTCTTTGAAATCTGACTAAATTTCTATGACTGAAAAAAATAAAAAAATAACCCATTTTCGGCGGGTACCCCTTTTGGTGTTTTAACATTATGTCACACTTTAGCTATTGAAAAATAGCAGATCTACGAGCTTGTAGGTCTGCTACAATTTCTGAAAATCTTGAAAATGTGGCGCAAACCTTTGAATATATATTCTTTCAGAACGAAACGTAGGCGGTCAACTACACATTTATTTATTTGGGGGTACTTGACATATTTGAGAACCACTGACACAGAAACACAGGGTTTTCTCAGAAAACTGTCAGGATAGAAGACATTCATAGGATTGTCCTCAGGTCTAAAAGGGATAATAAACAAGCCAGATTTGCGGTGCCACAAAACAAACCGGTCTTCAAGCGTTGCGTCAACGTGTAGATCAGTGGTTCTCAACCAGTGGTCCGTGGACCACCAGTGGACCTCGAGGAGGTTCCAGGTGATCCCCCTGCTAGACGATGGAGACGCCACACAAATATATATATAGAATGTAGAAGAATTGTTATTTTGATCAACGTTTGCCTGTTATCGATACCCATACTGGTAGAGCCATCAATACAGCATGGACCCATGGACAACCTTTTGGTGTTTTAAGCATGTTATGCTTTAGCCATTCTGAAAAACGTGAATATGTGGTGCAAATCTTTGAATATTATATTCTTTCGGGGGGGGGGGGGGTATTGAAAAATAGCAGATCTACAAGCTCGTAGTGCGGTACAGAGTGCAGCACTACGAGCTTGTAGATCTGCTATTTTTTGAAAAATCTTGAAAATATGGTGCAAATCATTGAATTCTTTCAGAGGGAACATTTGAACTAAAATCTTTGCTTCTGGGGGGTACCTGGAAAAACATATTTTCTGATGGGGGTCGGCGGCCAAATACAGATAATTCTGGGGGTACTAAAAAGTTTGAGCACCACTGACACATAGAAAAAGAGTTTTTTTCAGAAAACTGTCAAGATTTAGAAGACATTGTTTTTTAGAATCTGACCTCAGGTCTAAATGTGTTAAAAGGACTTCTAAAACGTTCAGGGTTCAAAGGAAAAACTTTAATAAATGCTTTCAGATCTTTGATCTTCACTGCATTGAAACAAAAACGTTACGGGTTACTGGAAACAAAAAAAGCCAGATTTTTATTATTACTATTCACCGAAACTTCCCCAAAAAGATGCTGGGTTTAAACCAGAGCCATAGAGTACGACAGAGTTGCGACATTGAGGGGGCAGAAAACAGCCTGGTCACCTGGTTCATTTTAAACCCATTTTGGGCGGGAAACCCTTTTGGTGTTTTTAGCATTAAGTTATACTTTAGCTATTGAAAAATAGCTAAAGTACACCGAGTGCCACGCTACAAGCTTGTAGGTCTGCCATTCTTTTTGAAAAAACGTGAAAATGTGGCACAAATCTTTGAATATATATTATTATTCTTTCAGAGCCAACGTTTTAACTCAAATCTTTGCTTCTGGGGAGGTCCCTGGAACTACATATTTTCAGATGGGGGTCAGCGGCCAATTACATTTTTTTTGGGGTCCTCGACATTCTTTTTTAGAAGACATTTATTCAACGTCAGGCCTAAATGGGTTAACGTGTTTGTCACTGTAAAGCCCATTAGACTCCAATGCATTCCGTAAACCTCCGGTTCAGGCCACATTGTCACTATATTCGCCAATAGAAGTCTATGTAGGAGAGGCCGCCATTAGACTGAAGCCAATAGAAGTCTATGTAGGAGAGCCGCCATTAGACTGAAGCCCCATGAAGTGAACAGAGTTGTCGTAACTTTGTCTTACTCTATGGCTCTGGTTTAAACTGGTTTAACACCAGTTCTGTGAGAGGACCAAAGTACAGCTTATCAGCCAATGGGGATATTTAGAATTGGGAGACCACGCCCTCCTAAAATGATGAAAAATAAAGAAAAAAACACAAAAAGGCTTTCTTCCCCGTTCTGGGTTCTTAACAAGCAGACTATGTTTTTGCCTCGACAACAAAACAAAAAAAAAACTAACAAAAAGTACAAACGGTCTCTTCAAACATGCCGTCGTTCTTTTAATCTCCCTCTGTCACGCGCAAGGCGTCCCTTTGCCCCCACCCCCCCCCCCCTCCACTACCTCCCTCCCTCCCAAAAGAAAAATAAACAAATAAAGTTCCACACGTCGGAGTCCCAGCCAGGACTCCATTAGTTATCGGACATGAACAAGTTCCTCGATTAAACAAAGCACCTCAGGAGTTCAGAGTGCATCCTCCCCTCCCAAAATGTTCTTCAGTATTTCGTCCTTTCCTCCAGTCTCTTGTTGTCACACACAAAAGTGTCCCTTTATGTAAAAAAAAAGAAGAAAAGAAGTCTCGGTCCGGCTGGATCGGACCACCCAAGATTAAATCTTTTCATAACGACATCGGCCCGGCTTTAGTTCCGAGTCCGTTTCTCCACCCTCTAAATAACCCCACCCTCCCCCCTCGTCCAGTCTCTTACCCGATGGGGTGTGGGGGCGAACAGGCCTTTCCTCCCCGATCTCACACACGCGTCAGCCTTCTCCAATCCTTCTCGTCGCAGTGTTTATTTTAAGGTCAGGTGTTTAGGCATAATAGTTTCATGTCTTTTTTTATATGCCACTCGGTAAGAAAAGACTACAGCAGTAGTTAGTTAGGCAAACAGAACAAAACAAACATCTAGAGATGCACCATATAATCGGTAGCGTATCGCAATCGACCATACAAACGCCATAGCGGCATCAAATCGGTCTCAAAATAATGCCCGTTATTTTCACCGATAATATATGGCTTTCTACTGTCAGAGCAGCCGGTCTGCCTGTCTCTTTAAGCTGTCAGCAATGAGTTCAAAATTATAAATATAATATAATGTAATACAGCGGAACTTGGAATCGGCCGATATGACCCTGCAAATAATCCGACATCGGTCATAATTGCAATATCGTGCATCCACCACGGAGGATTACGGGCATTGTGTGAGAGATCGGGGAGGAAAATCCCGGTCGGTCGCGGTGTGGTTAGGTGAGGCGGAGGGGTTTAGGGTGAGGGGAGGTTCAGGGCTGGGTCTGCCCTGGCTGTCAGGGGTCCGTGTTGGGGCTTTTGGAGTGGGAGGTCAGAGGTGGGTGATGCCCTGGCTGTCAGGGGTCCGTTTTCGGGCTTTTTTGGGTAGGTATTGGGAGGGGGTTTGAGGAGGTTTTTGGGGGTTTGGGGGGAGGGGGTCAGGGCTAGGTGCTACCCTGGCTGTCGGTGTAAATTTGTTTTGGGGGTGGGGGAGGATTTGGTGTCCATTTTGTGGTGGTTTTTGGGGTGTTGTCAGGGCTGCGTGCTTCCCTGGCTGTTCTGGGGGGTTTTGGGCGGGTTTGGGGAGGTCAGGGCTGGGTGCTGCCCTGGCTATCGGGGTCAGTTTTCGGGGGGTTTTGGGGGGAGACGTCAGAGGTCAGAGCTGGGTGGCTGTTCAGGGATCAGTTTTCAGGGGGTTTTGGGGGCGGGACGACGTCAGAGGTGAGAGGTCAGGGCTGGGTGCTACCCTGGCTGTTCAGGGGTCAGTTTTCAGGGGGGGTTTGGGGGTGGGGGGGTGAGAGGTCAGGGCTGGGTGCTGCCCTGGCTGTTCAGGGGTCAGTTTTCGGGGGGGTTTTGGGGGCGGGTGGGTCAGAGGTCAGGGCTGGGTGCTGCCCTGGCTGTCCGGGTCCGTTCCCGACGTGCTGGAGTCCGAGTCGGAGTGTTCGTCGTCGTCGTCCCCGTTGTCGTTGGCCCCGCCCCCCGCCCCCCCCGCCGCGGTGGGGCACTTCTCTCGTATCCGCCGGTGGGTGGCGGCCAGCCGCGCCAGCACGCCCTGGTAGTCGAACCGCCCGCGCTTCTCCCCGAACGGGTCCTGGAGGAGGGGGAGGAGGGAGGGGGTTGGAGACATAACGTTAGTTAACATCATTTCTCCAGCTTGATCGCCACTCTGACAGAACTATAGTCCTACGACGTATACTTTTACTTCATTTTTGAAGGGCGCTAGGCCCTCCTATATACAGCTTTTGTCCCCACACATGTCATATTTGCCATTGACGATGAAAGGAGAAATTAGGTCACACTGCGCAAAAAGCATGGAATACGGATGTGTATATTACAGGAAACTCCCGTTAAACTTTCCAACAAACTCCCGAATTGTACCATCACACTAGGGGCGGATATCACCAGGTACCTGGCGATGTGATTACATATCGATTCCGAGGGTCATGATTCGATTAAACCCCGAATAATTGGGCTACGTTACGATTCGATTTAATCCCGATTAATGATGATTATTCACTCAGTCACTGTGTGACTAATAAACAAAGTGCTTTCTAATGATTATGAATATATATATTCTTTCACAGTGCACGTTTTTAACTCAAATCTTTGCTTCTGGGGGGTCCATAGAACAAAATATTTTCAGATGGGGGTCCGTGGCCAAATACAGAACAGCAATAAACAGATTAATCGAACACTCAGGCCAGCTTCTCCCTATCAAACTCTTAGAAACATTAAGCAGCTTTCTTAAAAAAAAAAAAAAAAAAAAATTGTACAAGCATACAATAAATATATATTAATAATGGCATAAGATGTCATGTCATAGAAATACATGGGCAGGATTTCAGTTGAGGTCAGCAGCACTCAACTGTCAAATTGTCTTTATTCTTTGTTAGGACAAAAAAGGTGCTTTTCTTTGTTTCCTTATTCGGGGATTTAATTTTCAGTTACTGAAGTGTCATTAAGGAAGCTTGGGGTCAGTTCTTGAGACTAAATGTTGCACTTTTCTGTTTGTTTGCACACATTAAGGAGCATTTGGTTTAAAGTATTTTACAAGTGTATGGCAACATTTTGGATTCTATGATGTTGAGGGGACACAGGAACTCGATACAACTCACATGTACAAGACCATATTGCCCACTGACATCCAGAGATGTAGTCAAGACAACCATCCCGATCCCGAACACAGCTGCCCATGCACTCAGAAAAGGCGACTAGAATTACAAAGTCCATTGCAAAGGATTTACGTTCATATTCGGTCGTGGAGAGCGACTGATTCCGGGCCATGCTACGCACTTTGGAGCCACACTACATCGGCCACATTTCACAGACTGTCGATGGTGTGAGTTTTATCGAGTTCTCGTGTCCCCTCAACCTCATACAATCCAAAATGTTCCCTTTCTGTCATCTTTTTTCTCTTCCCCTCCGCGTTGGTAACTCGTTCTGTTTTGATTGTTGAAAGCGTGTGCGAGCACTGTGTGCGTCACTCTAAACAGTCTGGTACGATGCCGCAGCGCAGTCGCAGATTAGTTCCGCCCTTTTGCTCCGGTAATTTTTTTAAATTATATAATCAATTTTTGACATTTGTGTAAAATTTCCCCCACCACTACTGTATATATACAGTATATTACTGTATATGCCTGCTAAACTTGAGGTTTACGGGCAAATCTAGTGCCCATAATTGCCCGTTAACTCAGCTTTTCACGCATTTGACCCTCAAATATGGAAAAAAGAAACTTTGTGGCAACACAAACATTAAATGCCGTTGCCAATGAAGGGAACATTTACATCATATGTAGACGAGGAAATCGGCTAACCAATCACATAAATAGATAAGAGCGCCCCTCAATTCACCCGGGTGTGATTGTTTTCTTTACAGTTTCTGCAAAAAGATAAATAATCTGCCCGTTTGCCATTGAATAAAGCTGAAAAGGTGAATTAAGTCTTTTCCAAAGAGAAGCGACTCTGAAATGACTATCCCCAGTTAGCCAGCAGCGTAGGACTTCTAAGCAGGCAGGCAGGTACCTGCATGCTCTGTCCTTGCAGGTAGACTCTCTCCTTGCAGACCGTCTCGTAGAAGTCATAATACTCCAGGAAGGACTTCTCCATCACGCTCCTGAAAACAACATGAAATCACAGTTTGTGTCGGCGAATGGAGGGATGTGATTGGGCAGTGTCAGTCAGGGCAGATCGTTCATTGGTCCAGGTGGTAAGTACAAGGCAGATGCGTAGAAGAAGAGAGTTGCAATACGCGTTGAACTCGCCACAAAGTGGGGCGCTATATGGGCTATAGTTCCAAACATTGGAACTATCCCATTGAGACGAAGTGGGGCGCTATATGGGCTATAGTTCCAAATATTGGAACTATCCCATTGAGACGAAGTGGGGCGCTATTAAGGCTGCAACAACGAATCGATTAAATCGATAAAAATCGATAATTAAATTCGTTGCCAACGAATTATCTTATCGATTTTTATCGCGGGTGTTTTCCAACATTAAAATGAAACGTTCAGTAACGGCACTAGGCTGAACGAACAATATGCAACGGGTCGGTATAAACACAACACAAGATTGTCTTGAACGTGACCAGAACGTGACCAGAGCGCTCCGCATCTACCCCTCTCTCTCCCAACTTCAGTCTCCCCCCCACACACACACACACACACACAGAGGGAGAGCGTCAGCCAACTGAGCCAAGTGGCTTTGTGGCTGCGATGATCTGCTGATCTGCAAACTCATCAACCGGTTGCAAAATGCCCCAAACAGGTCCCAAAACATGGCATTTGTGAGCACGGCCACTGTCCATATTTGTTTGTCTTATGACAAAAAATGCACCACAATGTCTGAATCTGTGAGCTTAGTTGCAGGCTGGCTACGACGAGCACTAGCAGTGTAGCTTGCTAACGATCGTTAGCTCCTCATTTGTTCCACCTGTGTAATCACAGCAGCGCATTGAAGTGGGCACAGGGTGTTTTTGCTTAACAATGGTTTATTCAGTGCTGTTTAACTTTGGCAATATGTGATACTAGAGCCTAGACCCTAGAGAACATGCCAATATGGCTGCTAAATAAGAACGGTTTCCCCTATCAGCTAGCATGCTACTTGTAACTTGTGTGCATACTGCACACTGTGTGTGTGTGTGTGTGTGTGTGTGTGTGTGTGTGTGTGTGTGTGTGTGTGTGTGTGTGTGTGTGTGTGTGTGTGACTGTGTGTGCGTGTCCACACAGACTGTAGGACAGTGGTTCTCATAGTGGGAGTTCCAGCTACATTATAGATAGTTAGGAAGTAAACCAAGTGGAGTAGTGGACCCCAAAGGGTCTGTAACAGAGAGTGCAAAAATGGAACCAAATGGACTCTCAAAATTGATTTTACCATAGAAATTAAAAAATAAAAATTGGGGTCCCAGAGATAGAAATGGAAAGAGACAGTCAGCTATACACGGTCAACATTACAGATTACAGTATCATTACAAGTAGGAATGGCAATGAAATCAAATTGGATAAAAAAGGTGGTAAAATATTAATTTTGAATGAGTATTCATTTTTATTGTTAGTTACAACATGCCTAAAATAATTTGAAGCTAATTTGTTTAAGTAATTGCAAAAAGGTGCCATAATCCGATTCATCGATTCATCGTTTAAATAATCGGCCGATGAATCGATTATGAAATTAATCGTTAGTTGCAGCCTTAGGCGCTATATGGGCTATAGTTCCAAACATTGGAACTATCCCATTGAGACGAAGTGGGGCGCTATATGGGCTATAGTTCCAAACATTGGAACTGTCCCATTGAGACGAAGTGGGGTGCTATATGGGCTATAGTTCCAAACATTGGAACTGTCCCATTGAGACGAAGTGGGGTGCTATATGGGCTATAGTTCCAAACATTGGAAAGCATTTCCGGGGGCCCAAAACGTTGAGAACCCCTGGTTTACCACAGAGCATCAGGACACTTTTATTCACAGTATAAAGAACAGGTACATTTCAAACAAAAGCCAATACAAAAACCACTACAAAGACAGTGTATTGAGGTAGAGAGACATAGAGAGAGGGTTTAACCGTTTGTTTACCCCAGAGCGTCAGGACAGGCCACCTTCCCCTCCAGCATGTCACACACCGCCACCCTCATGGTCTCATGGCGGATACACTCGTTGTAGTTCTTACTGTCCCCTGGGTGGCGCTCCTGAGTCACACGGAGACAGAGAAAGAGAATATAAGGGCTTTCTATATAATTAGAAAACCTGTCAAAATTAATATTCCAATTCGAATTTGTCTGAAGATTTTCAAATCAATTATTGAGCCAATTGCCTTGTATGTTAGTGAAGTGTGTGGTAGTGAAATCAGGAATTTTCTAATTGGGCCAAAGATCCAATTGAGACTATTCACGCAGAATTTTGTAAATATATATTAAAAACTCAAAGAAAAACTCAAAATAATGCATGCAGAGCGGAACTTGGCCAATTCACTCTCCTAATCAAATTCCATAAGCACCTTCAAAATAGTGACCCCACCTCCTACCATCACCAGGCCTAGAGGAGAACATGAGCAGGAGTCCCCTCAGTCAGATGGTCCTGAGTCTTACCTCACCACCCCTCCCCTGACTAAAACAACCTCCACTAACCAAATTATCAAAATGCAACAAGAACATTACCGGTATATCACATATTGGAAAAACACAAATTACCTGACCACTGTCACTGATCCAAAACTGAGGAAGATGTTGACTATGTACAGACTCAGTGACCACCGCCTGGCAATAGAAACAGGCAGACACAGACAGAAGTGGCTGCCTAGAGAAGACAGACTGTGTTCACTCTGCTCTCAAGGGGAGGTGGAGACGGAACTACACTTTCTGTTACAATGCGACAAATATAAAGAAATCAGATAATCATTCTGCCCTAAATGTAAAGAAAAATATAAAGAATCTGAATCCACCATTAATAACTCATCACTTCAATTTGTTCTGGGAGAACAGTCCAAATGCACAGTTTTGGCAGCAAAATACGTGTGGAGTTGTCATCAACTGAGGGACAGCCAGTGGACAGAAGAGACAGGTATATCTGTCTGAACAGGGTCATTAAGTTGCCGTTATGTTTCAGTTTGTTAATTTATTTTCATTGCTTGTTGTTCATTATTGTTGGGATGTTTGTTGTTGTCTCTGTGTGTGCAAATGTGAAAAATTGAGAGAATATACTGGTTAGCGAGTGGAAAGCTAATGATTGACATTTGATGCCACAGACCCAGACGGAAGCATGAGGGGTGCAAACACTGCCTGGCTTCGAGGTGATTCTTGTCGTTTACATATCGTTGAGTCATTGGTTGAATACTTTAGAGTAGACTTTTAGACGTGAGGCCCATTCTAAAAACGCTGTCGAAACCCTGACCTACGATTTCCGACAAACTGTGTGTGTGCACATGTGTGTGTGCACACGCACCTGTTCGAAGGTTTGTTGTGGTGAAGGTTCTCAGTGGGTTCATGTGTTTGCTCCGACGGAGCACCTACCTCGAACCCTCACCTCCCCCGGGGCAGCACACCTAAACCTAACCCCAACCCTCTCCCGACCCCCAACGCACCTCGGACAATTCTCCGTCAAACCATAGTATGCCTCCCGTTCTCAGTGTGTGTGTGTGTGTGTGTGTGTGCGCACCTGTTCGAACCCAGGCTCGTTGTGGTAAGGGTTCTCTGTCATCAGAGACTGAATGGAGATGAGAACTGAAGAGATGCTCTGAGCTGGACTCCATGCTGGACCTGTCCACGTCCTACACACACACACACACACACACACACACACACACACACACACACACACACACACACACACAATAATAGGCTTTACATTATGAGCCAGTGGATTTTAGCCAGTGGTCCTTGAGGGGGTTCCAGGTGGTTCCCAGCTAAATGATGGAGAGTTGGTTGGTAACCAAATTGACCCTTATTAGAACTTTAACTCGAGAGCATAAAATTTAACGAAATGGTCACGGGTCCTTTTGGTTTCACTTTTACGCTCTAAGGAGTTGCATTATTGTTAAACATTTGCATTACTTAATTTACAAGAAGTGTACATTTTGAAAAGAACGTTTGCCTGTTATCTCTCCTAATGATACGAACATCCTTTAGTTTTGGGTCTGAGAGGCTAAATGTCATCAAATGGTGGTCCGTGGCTCAAATGCCAAAAGAATAATGGGCCTCTGTGTGAAACAGGTTGAAAACCACTGTACCAGACGATCACTATGCAACCTCACTCTCAATACAAAGGAGCTTTATTGGCATGAGAAAACATACGTTTACAATGGCCGCGTTTATATGAAGGGTGATCATTCTGAATAAATACTTCTGAATAAAATACTTCGGAATCGGAAGTAATGCTTTTTTTCTGCGAGTTTCCATGGGAATTGGTCATTCTGAATTAGTGTTTAGAAGACATGATACATGTTAATTCACGTGAAACTACGCCATCTGTTGGACACATACAATATAGGCAGTTCATTCATTGTGACCGTCTCCACAATACAAACATAACGAAAGACGATACTTTGAAATCCCATCATTTCATTCCGCAGTAGCTTTGAGGCTGCTGGTTGGATAGGGGCGGGCATATATGTTTACCGTCTTTTTTTCCCCACCCGCTGCGGCTCCGCTTCTCCGCTGGGAAGGTGATCATCTCGTTTTTATTTGTACTTTATTATCTACAGCACGGCCAGGGCACGCAACACTGATTATTATTGTAACAGGTCGCTAGTTATTTTTGAGAGAGAGAGAGAGGGAGAGAGAGAGAGAGAGAGAGAGAGAGAGAGACAGCGTTGAACACACACAAACACACACACACATTTTTTTGTGGATTTCGGATCTGCAAAATGCACAAAATAACGCGCTCTATGTGCAAACTCCTCGGCGCGCCTTGGAGCATGATCAGAAAGACCAGAATGAAAGAAATTTTGACTCATATATACGCTGCTTCGGATGTAAGTTAATCCGGCCAGTGACATCGGAATGGTTTTTAGATCGCATCGAGCATTTTCATTCGGATTTAAGTTTTTGTAGGTGTTTACAATGACAACACAATCAAGATCTCTTCTCTCTCACTCACCCCAGACCTCTCTCTATCTCTCTCACTCACCCCAAACCTATCTCTCTCTCACCCAGACCCCTCTCTCTCTCTCTCTCACTCACCCCAAACCTCTCTCACTCACTCACCCCAAACCTCTCTCACTCACTCACCCCAAACCTCTCTCACTCACTCACCCCAAACCTCTCTCTCTCTCTCTCTCTCTCTCTCTCTCTCTCTCTCTCTCTCTACCTCTCTACCTCTCTCGACCTCTCTCGACCTCTCTCGACCTCTCTCTCTCTCGACCTCTCTCTCTCTCGACCTCTCTCTCTCTCGACCTCTCTCTCTCTCTCTCTCTCTCTCTCTCGACCTCTCTCTCTCTCTCTCTCTCTCTCGACCTCTCTCTCTCTCTCTCTCTCTCTCGACCTCTCTCTCTCTCTCTCAACCTCTCTCTCTCTCTCTCAACCTCTCTCTCTCTCTCTCTCTCACTCACTCCAGACCTCTCTCTCTCACCCCAGCCCTCTCTCTCTCCTCTCACCCCAGACCTCTCTCTCTCTCTCTCACCCCAGACCTCTCTCTCTCACTCACCCCAGACCTCTCTCTCTCTCTCTCTCTCTCTCACCCCAGACCTCTCTCTCTCTCTCTCCGACTCACCCCAGGATGCTGAGGCAGACCTCTCTCTCTCTATAGTAACGTAGTGTCTCTCTCTCTGACTCACCCCAGGATGCTGAGGCAGACCTCTCTCTCTCTCTCTGACTCATCCCAGGATGCTGAGGCAGACCTCTCTCTCTCTCTCTCTCTGACTCACCCCAGGATGCTGAGGCAGACCTCTCTCTCTCTCTCTGACTCATCCCAGGATGCTGAGGCAGACCTCTCTCTCTCTCTCTCTCTGACTCACCCCAGGATGCTGAGGCAGACCTCTCTCTCTCTCTATAGTAACGTAGTGTCTCTCTCTCTGACTCACCCCAGGATGCTGAGGCAGACCTCTCTCTCTCTATAGTAACGTAATGTCTCTCTCTCTGACTCACCCCAGGATGCTGAGGCAGACCTCTCTCTCTCTATAGTAACGTAGTGTCTCTCTCTCTGACTCACCCCAGGATGCTGAGGCAGACCTCTCTCTCTCTCTCTCTGACTCACCCCAGGATGCTGAGGCAGACCTCTCTCTCTCTATAGTAACGTAGTGTCTCTCTCTCTGACTCACCCCAGGATGCTGAGGCAGACCTCTCTCTCTCTCTCTCTCTCTCTCTGACTCACCCCAGGATGCTGAGGCAGACCTCTCTCTCTCTATAGTAACGTAGTGTCTCTCTCTCTGACTCACCCCAGGATGCTGAGGCAGACCTTTCCGTTGCGGTAGAAGTTGGGGTTGAAGCGGACCGTGTTGTGTCCGGTGGTGATCAGCTTGACGCGGGGCGGGTGGATGGGGTAGTCGGGGGGGCAGCGGAACAGGAACAGGAAGAAGCCCCCCTCATAGGGCGTGTCGAACGGCCCCGTGATCAGAGCGTGGATCTGGGGAGAAGGAACCACGGGGTCGGGGGTCAGCACGGGGTCAAGGGTCATCGTCAAGCATGCAGGTGTTAGGGCATTAAGCAACTAGTCGACTATTCAACAATTCAACTATACTCGACTAGTAAATCCACTAATCGACCTTGTTGGTACTAAAATAAAAATCCCCCCGTTGTGTAGGCCTCAAGATCAGGTAGATTATAGTTATAGTCACCAATGTACAGTTTTTAAACATACGAATATATATATATATACATATACTATGTTTACAGGTTAGTTGTTGACAGGTTGTCAAATACTAAACTTTACATACTTTATTTATTTTGGCAAATGTTAGATAGTCTTGCTGTCCTAATAGAGCACCGAAGTCTGACATCAATATCGGTAGAGGGCGCAAATCCGCAGGTACGTGTACTTTTTATTTGCATTATAATCCTTTAAAGGGGGAATTTAGATCGCCTCATATACGAATTGTGTTTGAAAAATAAACATGTCACCCTGGGCGAGTTACGTCAGGACTTTGGTGCTCTATGCCAAGTAATACTTGTTTGTCACTTTGTTTCCATTTATTTATGGACCAAGACCACAACAAAGCACAAAGACCTTTTGGATTTAGTCCAGTCATTTTTTCAGGGAAACGCATGCCATTGTGAATTGTGATTGAGATTGATTGATTGACTCAATTATTTATTTGGAAAAATAAATAGTCACTTTATTTGAAGAGTCAAAACTGTTCTTGGCTTTGTTTGTTCATAGTAGTAATGTTCACGTCAAAACTACAGGTGAATATGCATTTAAAAAAACATTCATAATTTATAAAAATACATATATTATCGGTTATTGGTATCCGTCTTGAGGAGCCGTAAGTTATCGACCAAAAATGAATATCGTGCACCCCTACTACTTGGACTCCTGATATGCCTTAGTGTCGTAGACTCGTAGTAAATAAGTGTCATACATATTCTGACGAAAACCTGGAGACTGACATTCAGACATTCACGGACGGCCACGGCCACACTATTTTGTCCACGTACGGACATATTGATGGCACCTGGAGCCAGGATTAATTAAGGGTGCAACAGTCGATCGGACTCATCGATTAAAAAGGGATATAGTTCACCCCAAAAGAATGGGACTTCGGCCGAGTCTCAAAGAGCTTCCATTGACTCTGGCGGTCATAGAGTTCAGAACGCGGTCGTGTCCTCCTTATCCCATTTTGGGCGGGAACCCCTTTTGGTGTTATACTGTAGCACCAAATGTGTTATACTTTAACTATTGAAAAATAGCAGATCTACAAGCTCTTTTAAAAAATAGCACACCTACAAGCTCGCAGCGCGGCACTCGCGAGCTTGTAGGTCTGCTATTTTTTTTTAATCGTGGCCCACATGTTTGAATATATTCTGTCACAGCGAACGTTTTTAACTCAAATCTTTGCTTCTTCTGAAACAACATATGTTCAGATGGGGGTCGGCGGCCAATTACATATATTTTTGGTGGCCGTTGACATGAAAATGTTTGTGAATGACTGACGTAAAAACAAAAGTGTTTTTCTGAAAACTCTCAGGATTTAGAAGAAGGCATTTCTCGAATCGTCCTCGGGTCTAAATGGGTCATAGGAGAGGTCAGGGGTCAACGCTTACCTTGGTCATGTCCTGAGGGTCAGGAACCACGAACATCCCTGGAGGAGGTTCTTTATAGATGGACATGATGTCTCTACACAGAGAGAGAGAGAGAGAGAGAGAGAGAGAGAGAGAGAGAGAGAGCGAGAGAGAGCGAGAGAGAATGTGTGATAATATGCATGTCAATTGAATACACAACCACACAGGCCACACACACGACAGTTGGGGTCAAGTGTCTTGCCCAAGGAACGCATTTTGTAACACTAGATTATTTTTATGTTGAATCTAGAGTTGTTGCAAAACCAAACTATTTTTCCCCCCCCTTGATAGAAAGTAGGCCTATAGCTCATAACGTGTCTACGGTGGTAATTCAAGCTTTTCATACAGCTGCAATGTTGGTGAGTTTGACGTTGTTGTTGTTAAATACAATCAGATAGGACTTTTCTGTTTGGATGTATCGGGCTGTCAATGGCTGGTGTTCAGTGACCTCGGCCCCCATGAGGAATTGGACCTGAATATATTATATATATATTCGCCTCGGTTCGTCCCCATGACAATTATAAAAAACATTTTGTCTCTGCTGGTGTTGCAACTCTAAATTCAAAATAATAATCTAGCGTTGCACATTGCGGCTACACACCCAGACACTAAATCAAGTAGACTCCAGTGGCTTTAGTTTCTATCGTAGCCAAGGGTCATGTACTTTGATTAGATTAGAACTACATTCATGGGAGGAAGAGTTCAAACGTTTATACATGACAACTCCTTAATAAAATGTAATTAATTAATGTACAAGATAGTTTAAGTGATGCTGGTGACAGCCTGTGTAAAATGCACTGCTGCTAATGGACTAAACTGTCCCTTATGGTGTAACTTCCCTAATTAGCCTCTAACCAAGAAGGATGATGTTAAAAAATAAGTAGAAAAGGTTATATGCGTGGACATCAAAATGTGTTTTGTTGATGTGGTTAAGAGTTGTCTCGATTCCATTTCTTTCAGACCGAGTACAAGTACAAGTACTTCATTTTTAGTACTCGCCGATAGTACCGATACGATTACTTTATTTTTGTTGCGTAAAGACTTATTATACCCCCTTTTCCTCATCGATGCAGATGGATCTCTGATCTACACTTGTCAGTTGTCATTCATGCTTGTAGATCGGCTGTTTTGGGCGATCTGCTGCAGTGTTGGGTCAGACTTGCTCCCGTTGCATTGATTGTTCAGCCTAGTGTTAATTGGATGTTTTGGTACTCGGGTCAAAGTATCGGGCCGGTTCAGAGTACTTGAGGGTGGTATCGGCATGAGTAACCGATACTATCGGTATCTGCCCTAATCTAAATGTGGTGTCATTAAAATGACTGTCGACATGGCACACTGAGTAATTATAGAAAACAGAAACATGGCACTTCATTTAAAAAACGTTGCAGATCATAGCCGCAATTTGCAACACTAGATTTCCTTCTTTAAAAAATATATATATATATATAATGTGTTGAATATAGAGTAGCAACACCAGCCATTGACAGCACATAGGCCTACATCCAAACAGAAAGTCCAATCTGATTGTATTAAACTACATTAAACGCACAATTATCCTCTGAAAAGTGTTTGTTTCATAAAAATCCACCGTAGACATGTTTATGAGCTACATACTTTCTGTCAAGAAATTGGTGACATTATTGGTGTTGCAATTCTAGATTCAACCCATTAAAAAAATATGTGATGCAAATTTTGGCTAACACACACACACACACACACACACACACACACACACACACACTTGAAAGAACATGTCAATAATCATGTTGTTGTCTTTTTTTACCTCTTGATCCTGAGGATGCACTGCTGGGACGCCCTCTCGTTGTCCCAGTCGGTGCTGAGCGTGGGGTCCCAGGACGTGGCGTGGATCTGGGACAGCAGACCCCCGGCCCCTGCGACCCCCGCCACCCCTCCGCCGACCCCGGCGGGGAGAGGCGAGGCTGCTGCGGCGGCGGCCGCGGCGGCGTGGTGGTGGTGGTGATGGAGGAGAGTCGGCGCCACGGCCGCGACGGGCGGCTGCTGGGGAGGAGGTGGAGGTGGTGGCTGTGAGCCAGAGCCGATGACTAGTGGCGTGAAGCCCGTGGATGAGGACACCATGGTCGGAGGAGGGGTGAGGCCGAGGAGGAGGCCACCGCCACCGGCCGGGGGAAGGGAGGAGGCCTGGGGGAGAGGCTGTCCGTGTCCCGGTGGTGCCCCGGTCAGAGGCATCGGGGCCCCGTTGCCCAGTAGGCTGGACACGCCGTTGCTGGTGGTGCTGGACTCTTCTCCTCCGAAGCTGTCCGCCATTTGTAAACGATTTTTTTTGTTTTAATAATAAGATTAAACTGATGTGTTGATAGCAGCAGCAGGTTGTCTGGTTGGTCGGTTGTTGTTTTTTTTTGCGGCTCAGAGCAGCTGGTGGCAGCCGGGGAGGACGCGGCACAGAGCGGATAAGAAGGCCACTACTAGTCCCCCTGCCTCCTCCACCTCCTCCTCCACCCACAGCAACATGACGGTGCTGCTGCTACCAAAAAAAACTACCAAACTACTGGCAACGGCCCTCCTAAAAACACAGCGTTGAAATTAACACGGTTAGCGGCTGCTGTGTAGAACCAAATGGACGCTGCAAGGGTGACGGTGTTCGTTGGAGAGTCGTGTGGAATATTTAGAGAGGTTTTTTTAGAGAGAATAAATGCTGTTGTTGTTGTTGTTGTTCTGTGAGGACAGAGAGAGGGAGAGAGAGAGAGAGAGGTGTTCGTTTTTTTGGACGTTCCTCTTCCTAGGTCTGTCTGAGGAAGGATGAGTAACGCGACGTCACGGCTGTACCCATTTGTCAGCCTTCTGATTGGTCGCTGACTGACCAACCAGTAGGCTCTTTTTATGCCTTGTTAATAAATAAACTGTTACTGTGGACGAACGACACCATGATAAAGCGTTACACTTGTTACGTACATTACACATGGTCCATATATATATATATATATATATATATATATATATATATATATATATATATATATATATATATATATATATATATATATATATACACACACACACCATAACCATAGTATGAAAGAACAATACTCTAAGGAAAATCCCACGGTTCTTCCGGGTCTTCTTTGACGTCACCTATGCAACCTTGGTGCATTCGTTCTAGTAGTTCCAGGAAACAAGTTGAGCCTCTCCAAACATGATTTGTTCCGCATGGGGAACTTTTTGCCCCGAACGCCGCACAATCCACCATGTGACCGACACATCCAAAGAAATCCCCCAAGCGAAACATAAAATGCAGATTAACTTTTTTACTTTTACTTTTTTTAGCAGATCTTAATTATATCTACAGACATTAATTGAGGTAAAAATTAGGCAACTTTAAGCACCAATCAATGGGCAACACTTGTTTTTATTGATTGATTGAATACTTTATGAAGTGTGTTCAGATATTACAGAGGCACAATGATTGTTAAAATTATAACAAACACGGGGGCTCAAATGTTTCAATTGTGATCCTGTGTATTCAATTAATTAAGACATTTAAAGACAGATTGATGGATTGATTGAGTGATTGAATATAGGCCTACTAAACAGTCATCAGTTCTAAGTATTCAATTATTATGAAATACAATAGGCCTACATATAGCCTACAATAATAAACATAAAAAATCATAGATATTTATAATGTGTAGCAAAGTAGTGTGGTATAATGTTCATAAGTGTTTTATATAGGCCTACTGTTTTAAAACGGACGGAAAAGTTTAAAAGTTATCCTGGTCTGACTTTTTCAAAAAGGAGGGCAGAAAAGTACACAGACATTTTGGGCGAGCCATTAGGTATCAGCAGTCATCCACCGCCACCATGTGGCCAGTTTGTACACAGCAACTGATGGGAAAAAATAATAGTTAATAGAACCTAAATTGGTGTTTGGTTGTCTAGTACAGTCAGTGGTTCCCAAAGTGGGGTCCGGGGGGCCCCCAGAGGTCCTTGAGGGAGTTCCAGGGGGTCCAGCTAAATTATTTGGAACCAAATGGACCCTTATGGTTATGGGTCTGTAACTCTGAGAGTTTACAAATGTTGTAATGAGTTAAATAAATTACCATTACCATACAATATAAATTGGGGGTCCCAGAAATATAAATAGCTAGCTTTTCACATGGGGGTCCGCAGGCTAATTGGGGGTCCTTGACGTGAACAAGTTTGGGAATCTCTGCACTAGTAAATCCATTCTATATATGTTTTGTTTCTGTTATTTTCCTTTTTTATATTAAGTGCGGGAACCCGTTTTGGTGTTTTAAGCATTATGTTGTGCTTTAGCTGTTGAAAAATAGCAGATCTACAAGCTCATAGTGCGGCACAGAGTGCCGCGCTACGAGCGTTTTGAGTTAACTCAAAACTTTGCTTCTGGGAGAGTCCCTCCCTGGAACGACATATTTTCAGATGGGGGTCGGCGGCCAAATACATATATTTTTGAGAATGTTTGAGAACCACTGACATAGAAACATAGGGTTTTTCAGAAAACTTGTCAGGATTTACAATTTACAATTTAGGCATTTAGCAGACGCTCTTAATCCAGAGCGACTTACATTAAGCAAGACCAAAAAAGCATGGGAATACATCACATAAAGACATCATGAAACATGCGTAAGCTAAGAAAGTAACAGTGGTGTAGTGGCTATTTGTCAACAACAATAAAACTCAAAAGGCCACTGAGGCACCGGGTATAGTGGATGATGTGGATCTTACGCAGGGATAAATGAGTTGATGTCGAAACAGCTCTTGCAGGTTGGTGATATTTTATTGTTTTTCCTTCATAGACGAGTATGGCAAACATGATGGAAATAACTGCTTTGACCCTGTCACCCTGGTAAAAACTTGTGCACCTTCCCAGTGCCAAACTGACTGAGTGCCTGTCTGATGACAGTTAAATAAATTCACCTGTGTACACCCAATTGCCCAATACCTTCAAAATAAAAGTCTTTAACTGGAACACAAATAAACTGAAATAATAATGCATACAATAATGCTACCAAACAAATCCAACAAATAAATGTACATACAAGATAGTGAATAGCTCCAACATTCCGGCCCCTAATTGGGAAAAGTGTAGGCTACACGTCACAATTACACTAATTTCATAAAGGAGCTATTCAATCTCTCCATCTTGTACTCTGTGGCCACTGAAAGAGAAACAGACAAAGACAGCATAGAAAGAACAAAGAATAATTGTCCATGGCTCTACAGTCTACACTGTGGCCTCCAACATCAGAGGGATCTTTGCTGCAGGTCTATTTAGGATGTGTGCACACAGTGGAGTGCCTTTTAGAGTTGTATTCCTTAAACTTCACTTTCCTCTTCTGGCCTTGGGGATGCTGTACAGGTTCTATGAAGGGCGCAATGCACTTGTCTTCCAGATGTTCCGCAGAAACCCTATTATTTGTGACAACAGAGCAGCCAGTCTTCACTGCGTTGTCTCCACTACGAAGAGGTCCATTAATTACCCAGCCGACTCTTGTTCGGACTGCATAGGGTCCTTGACCTTGACTGTTGATCAGCTCCACAGGTTCAATCACTTTTGCTGCATTTGATCCAATGAGCAAATCAACATCTGCATCCACGTTTTTCCAAGTTTTATTTTCCTCAAGTAGGACCATTTTTCAACATCCTCTTGCCGTGGAATGTTCACCCTCGACACTGGTATAGTCTGTTGAGTTAAAACGTTAGGCAGTTCAATGAAATAATTTGTGTCCATGCCAGACACTTTCAAGTCAGACAATAAGGTGGTGCTCACAATCTTCTTTTGACCCATTGTCTGTAATAAAATGCTGGCCGGCCTGCCACTTAGGCCGAGTTTCTCTGCCAGGTGAACAGTGCAAAAGGTACTGGAACTCCCAGGATCTAAAAGTGCATGTGTGTGCACAACTTTGTTATTCGTCTGACTTTTCACCTGAACTGCTACAATGGAGAAAACTGAACTGTCCTCATCACCGGCCCCAATGTGACCACATGTCTCAGGCTGTTCAGGTGTTACACTCAGTGGAGGGCTCACAGTTTCATTGAAGGATGTACCTATACCCTTCTGCTCAATGTGCAGGACAGAGGGATGCTTCTGGTGACACACGCTGCAATCCAAACGACTCCAACATGTGGAGCTTGTGTGCCCAACTTTTAAGCAACCAAAACAAATTCCATTTTCCTTTATGAAACTTATCTTGTCCCGATGCATCTTTGACTTAAACTGTGAGCATGTATTCAATGAATGAGTGTTTTGCTGGCAAAATAAACAACATTTGAGGTTGCTTTCAACAGAAGGGAACTTTTTATCCATGTAAATATTTGCTTCCTTCACTGTTGTGACACTAGTGGCAAAAGTGCTTTCCCGTTTCCTTTGTCTTGAGTCACTTACAGTGGAGGTTTTACTACATCTGGTAGGTTGCAAATCTTGGATATTTCCAAAAATTGGATCAGAGGCTATTTTGACTTCTCTCTCAGCAAAGTTCACAAGGTCACTGAACACTGCTCCGCAACCTCTTTTCTCCTGCCAATCACATGCAACCTCTCTCCATTTTTCTCTTAACTTGTAAGGAAGTTTCATCACAATGTTTCTGAGATTGAATGGTGTGTCTAACTCCATGCGCATGATTTGATATGTTAAATGACAACATTCTCGGAGGAAAAGAGAATATGATTGCAGAGCTTTGACATCCTCTGCTTTAATGAGAGGCCAGTTGTGAATTTTGTCCATGTATGCACAAGTAATTTTGTACTCATTGCCAAAATGTTCATCAAGAAGCGTTTTGGCCATTTGGTATCCTTGTGCAGGTGGTAGCTGCTGACAACTCTTTACCAATTCCTTTGGCTCACCCATGGTGTACTGCTCCAAATAACGCAGTCGATCACTGGAGTTGTCAGTTTTTGCCTCGACACAACTTTCAAAGGCTCTAATAAAGGAATGAAATTCAAGAGGGTCACCCTCAAACACAGTTATCTCTCTCCTTGGCAGAGAGGATGCTAAAGTTTGCTGAACCAATAATGCAGTGATTTCATTCTGCCTTTGCATGATCTTCACAATATTATTCTCTGTGCTATTGTTGCATGACATATTCAGAGAGGAATCACCTCCAGTCTGTAGAACCACTTGTGTTTGTGCTCCAGCTGTTGCTGGTCTGAGGTCAGTCTGTGTTACAGTCACCTGTTTAGGTCTGACGTTCTGTGACGTTTCTTTAGGCCTGGCAGACACAGACAGGGCCTCACGTGTAGATTCACTCAACTTGTTGTTTTTGTCATTTCCCTGTAGGACAAATTGACCAGCTTGAGGATTAAGTTGGTTTATCCTCTGAGCCTGGCCCTGGTTCCTTTCCAGATATGAGTTCATTACATCCGCTTTTTTGGATCCACATCTTGCATTGAGTTCCAGAACATTGATTTTAGCATTGGTTGCAGCTAGCTCAGTCTCTAGAGCAAACTGTTCCTTTTCCTTTCTTAATTCCTCCTCCTTTGCTTCCAACTGATGTTTCCTTTTTAACGCATGAATGCGCTCTAAGAGTGCTGCTTTATCAGCCTCTGCCTTTATCCTTGCATATGAGGTGGATGATGCTTTGGATACACAAGAGTGTGTTCTGGTTTGATTCTCCTCCTTTAGACATGAAATGTTTGAAACACTGTCCTCTGGCCTGATATCATCAGAAACCACACTTCAAGCCTCATTCTCAGTCTCAACATTGTCTTTTAAATGTATCTGTGACATTGTGTCTTTTTCTCAACACACTATATTGTCTGGTTTACTGTAGTCTGAACTTCACACAACCTTTAAGATCGGAGATTTATGAATTAATGTCTCTAATTGCACAATCAAACATGCTTCAAAATCCAACTCACGATCTGCTCTGCGGTAGTGAAACAACAAACTCAGCCACTCCAATAGTTAAGCCTTTTTCCAATAAAGCCGACTGAGCGTATATTATTTTCACATACCAATGTTTCTGGGTAGTTTTGTGCGACAATGTCCATTAAGTCGCTGCTCCTCCATTCTCTGACGTGTCTTTAAAATCCAGTGCAAAATCCAAACAATAAAATGTCCACTTCAATAAGGGCAAGTTTTTACTTTATGTAGTGGCTATTTGTCAACAATAATAAAACTCAAAAGGCCACTGAGGCACCGGGTATAGTGGATCTTACGCAGGGATAAATGAGTTGATGTCGAAACAGCTCTTGCAGGTTGGTGATATTTTATTGTTTTTCCTTCATAGACGAGTATGGCAAACATGATGGAAATAACTGCTTTGACCCTGTCACCCTGGTAAAAACTTGTGCACCTTCCCAGTGCCAAACTGAAATCTGACTGAGTGCCTGTCTGATGACAGTTAAATAAATTCACCTGTGTACACCCAATTGCCCAATACCTTCAAAATAAAAGCCTTTAACTGGAACACAAATAAACTGAAATAATAATGCATACAATAATGCTACCAAACAAATCCAACAAATAAATGTACATACAAGATAGTGAATAGCTCCAACAAGTGGAATATCTATATAATGAAACTATACATATAAACTATATACATCTATACTACTATGCTATACATATGTACTATGACGTGCTATGACTACATACAATGCAATTATAGTGCTGTCTACATAACATGCTATAAGTCTGTATCAAATGCTATCTAAGTCTACAGAAATGCTATCTAAGGGGGTGGGATAAGTGCTATGGGCCATGATGGAGTCTGAAAAGGTGGGTTTTCAGACTACGGCGGAAGATTGGGAGTGATGCTGCAGTTCTGACTGCAATGGGAAGTGCATTCCACAGTTTTGGAGCCAGAAGGGAGAAGAGTTTGGGACGTGTGGAGCATTGTCCCGGCATTTTTAGTGAGGGTACTTCCAGCTTCCCTGCGTTGGCTGATCTGAGTGCGCGGGAGGGTTTGTAGGGTTCGATCATACTTGCAAGATATGGGGGAGCCATACCTTTGGTTGATTTAGAAGGCATTTGTAGAATCGACCTCAGGTTTAAATGGGTTAAAGAGTGCGTTTCCAAGGCTATCGTGGTGGTTGTTACATCTTACATACAAAATGTAAATTAATTTGACCAATGGTGGGAAAAGTAGCCTACTCACATTTATGTGTTTACTTAATTATAAGTAAAATGTAGCAATGTTAAATGCACACTCTTGCTCTCTCACATGCACACATGTTTGCACACACACGTTCGAATAAACAGTGGTTAAACACCAAGCATGAGTACAAGTCAATTAATCAGCTCGTCCGACAGAAAGGCAATCAGTCGTCCGCCTTCTCCGCTCAGACAATCTGATTGGGCGTAGGCTATCTCTGGCTCACGGGGCTCGTATGTTGATTCTGTCATGATGGTCCTGAGGGAACATGAAGAGAGTCAATAATCGCACTGACGCGATGCGACAGAAAGACTTCATGATGTCCTGAGGTAACATGAAGAGTCAATAATATACTGATGCTACAGAGAAGTGTATACACTATACAACATGCTTGACAGCACAAGGTGGAGCTCCTTGACATATAAACAGACACACACCTGAAACTGAAAAGTCAGTTTAATTAAACTAACAACGAAACTAGGAATTTTCAAGAAGCCCATGCATTTAGAAGGCCACTGGCCTCACCATAGTGGTGTTTTGGATGACCCACATTGTGTATGTTTTGTGTCAGGTTTAGCAGAACAGGAGCCTAGTTTTAGTTTTTATGCGCCACATGTCTGGAACAAACTCCCAGGAAACTGCAGGTGTGCTGCCACTCTTATTTCTTTCAAAACACAACTGAAGAGCTTTCTGTTTTCCTTCACTTGAGTTTGCAAGCAAAGTTTGCAAGTTTGGGTTACAAAATGGTGGGATAAAAATTGTAAAATTAAAAAATATATATATATATTTCTGAAGCGATAAGCAATGCATTACATTTCACATTTCATGACATGCAGTACAGCTCCATGACAAGACCCATAGAAGTTTTTATTCATAGGCCTACTATTTTTTGTTTTAATAATGTGGTGACATGGAGAAGATTGTGTATTCAAGTCTTGTGGACAAAGAAATAAATAAAGATTATTTAATGATTTAAGAAACAATGAATAGCAGTTCCACTGCAGAGTTTGAATAAAATGTCATCCGGAAAATGCAGATATACCCTACGGTGGTCGTCGTCACACACAAAAAAAGAAACCTACTTAAATATTGAGTTAGGCTCTGACAGTTTGAGCTCAAACAGTGTTGTATAGGTGGATGTAAAGTGTGTTTGTCACAAGATAACAGACTTGTATAAGTGAACGTAAAGTATATTCATCATAAGCAGGACTACAGTCTATATAAAGAGCATGGTTTGAAGCAGGACGAACACATCAGTGGATCAGCTTTGATCTGACAAGATGACCAACCTGCGACTCCTGTGCGTTCTCATCGGTGAGTAGAGACTCTTCAAACACTATTTAAGATAACACACACATAGGACCGGACTATACGCTATACATTTCATTGTAATTAAAATAACATTAGTTATAGAATATAGACATGCTGGACCATATCTTTCAGTCCTTAACCCATTCTGACCTGAGATCAGATTCATACGAGGTTTCCACTGGACACACACTGGTCTGATTAACCCATTCTGACCTGAGATCAGATTCTAAAAATGTCAGTCGTTCTTCGATTATTCAAAAATAGCAGACCTACAAGCTCGTAGCGCGCCACCGAGTGGCCACCGAGATATGAGCTTGTAGATCTGCTATTTTTCAATAGCTAAAGCATAACATGATGCTAACACCAAAATAGGTGCCCGTTCAGAATGGGTTAATAACAACTTGAAGTTGTAGTTTGGCTATTTTCAAATGGCCAAAATGTATGTAGGTAAATGTATGGTTTGTAATAACAAATCTACAAAGTAAGTAGGAACTAACGTTTCCAAATAAGTAAAAGTACAATATTTGCCTTTGAGATGAAGTGGAGTAGAAGTAAACTAATCTAATCTATCCTATACTAAAATAATCTAAAAATTATAGCACAATATATTTAAAGTTTTGTTAACTCCCTTTTTTGCTATCAGACAATTCCTTTTTTGGATTAAATTCAACTACTAGTAGTGCTACTAGTGCTAGCATACTACTACTACTACTACTGCAGTATAATTAGATTTTCATTTATTAAGTGTAATTTTCCTGAAGCTCATGATCTGCCTGCGGATCAATTACAAAATCTGCATTTAAGGTTTTGTGTTGTTATTATATGCATCAATAGTACACATCAATGTGTTGTTAATATGCATCATTAGTACACATCATTGTGAAGATGCGGTTACTTGTAAGTTGTATCCTCTGAAGGGTGTGTGGGTATTTGTCCGGGTTATGCTGACGGCATTCTGTACAGCACCTTGTAAATATGTGTGTACTTGTATTATATCTCTTATCTGGACATATATAAATTATTAAAATGTGTGTGTGTGTGTCAGTGTTGTCTACTGTGTGCTGGGAGGCTAACTGCGTCTGGCAGGGTGAGTACACACATTCATTAATTAGAAATTATTGTCGCCTATGCATTTAATAAGTAGTTTAATTTATGGATTTAAATTATATTATCATTATCACCTTTATTAGAAAGCCTACATAATTTAAATATTGAATTTCACTGACTTTGTGGAATTTGGATAAGCATCTGCGAGTGTGTGCATTTTTGTGTGCGTGTGTGTGTGCGTGCTCTTCCAGGGTATAGGGAGGTATGCCGTGACCATCCAGAGACCTTAAGATGTCGTAAGTTGGAACTCCACATTTATCATGTTGAATCTAAGTGACTATAATAATATATTTCTTTAAACTAAACAAGATTGAGCTCAATTAGAAAAATGGATCCTGTCCACATGACGTTATAGTCTAAAACCTGATCTCTACTCACGTAGATATTGTGTGCTTGGCCAAGCGTTAAATTTGATGTGACAGAATAAGACTTGACAGTCTTGACAGTCAGTTGTTGAGCTGGTCATTGTAAAGGTAGGCCTATACTCCGAGTCTAAAAAGTGTGTTAACCCATTTCGGCCTTACGTCAAAGTTTAAAAAATGTCTTCTAAATCCTGACAGTTTTCTGAAATACCTCATGTTTCAGTGGTGCTCAATATTTCATGTCAAGGACCCCAACAATTATATGTAATTGGCCGAGTTAAAAACGTTTGCTCTGAAAGAATATATTCAAAGATTTGTGCCGCATTTTCAGTATTTTTCAAAAATAGCATACCTACAAGCTCGTGTGCCATGCTATGAGCTTGTAGATCTGCTATTTTTCAATAGCTAAAGTATAACATAATGCTTGAAACAACAAAAGGGGTTCCCGCCCAAAAGTGTGTTAAGGCGTTTGATGTTTGATGTTGATGTGTTCAACTGGCTGGTTGTTCTCCTCTGCAGCGAGACATCAAGTCTTCAAGGTTCTCGGACTTGAATATGAAAGAAAAAGAGGTCCCCACAACTACAGCAACTGGAGTCCATGTGTCCGCATACTGAAGTTCAAAGTACACAAGAAGTAAGAACGCACGCGCGCACGCACGCACACACGCAGGCACGAACACACGATATATGGCTATGAGTCAATTCTTGTTTCAAAAACTTTGCTCTGCTTCCCATCAGGTGTGGGGGGAAACGTGTCTGTCGGATCAATGCCAGGAGCCTGGCTCGTTCCAGCAGATGCAAGGATAACAAAGCGTTCTGTCTGAAGATCCATCTGCGATGCCAGGGCAGATGTAGGTGTTTGCACCGCACGCACGCACTCACGCTCGCACGCACACACGCACATGCACACACACACACACACACACACACACACACACACACGCAAGGTTAGTTCAGGCAGGTACACTCGAGAGGTTACACAATGCGCATATTATGTGGGTACAAACGGATGCTTATGTGTGTGCATATGGATGCTGATGTGGGTGCATAAGGATGCTTTGCTATTGTTGTAGTTCGGTGGTCACCTCACCACCGAAAATCAAGACTATGTATGAGCCTTAAGTCTTCGTTGCTCTCTGTGTTCCTTCCGTGCATGGGTTCATGGTTTGTTGTTATGCGCTGTTTGCTCCCATGCACCGCCAACCCCAGCACCACCGGTGGGCTCTGCTATTAGTTCTGTTTGCTCCCATGCACCACCAACCCCAGCACCACCGGTGGGTTCTGCTATTACCGGTAGTTCTGTTTGCTCCCATGCACCGCCACCCCAGCGCCACCGGTGGGCTCTGCTATTTCTGTTCCCCATGTGTTGTTGTTGTATACAGTAGGGGAGAGCCGCCACGGTTGTAACGCGTCATGGTTGTAACATGCACGTTATCTCTTGATTGGTCAACGCCATCATGACGCCATCGTGTCAATATGTGTAGAGCAACGTACTCTACATGCCCAGGAATTTTTAAGTGTTTACCTTCATCCTACGGGGAGTTATTGGCGGAAAACTGACTTTTCTCAAAATGCGTAAAATTGAGTATATGTGGGCTACAATTTTTTTATTTGATGTTGGTAAATACAAATCCACATGGATGTCTTCATGCTTATGTTCTTCATTAGTTTGCATCGTGTTTAGACAGAATGCACGTTCATTCTTGTCTGTAAGCAATGCCAAAGAACAACTTGCAAAAGTGGGTCAATTGTAACACACGCCATACCATTCAATACCATTATACTGTATGTCATATTTACATATTTGACATATTGGCCAATATTATATGTTCAGTCAGCCGTCTTTCATTACAGAGTGCATTCTAAATTAGTTTAGCGTTCCATAACATTGTACAACTCATACTCAATCAATCAAACGTTTGTTTAATCAATGTATTTCCCCATTGAACTGACTCAAACGCCCAAACTGGTACACCCGGTAATATTTAATATTTCCCTTATGTTTGATACATTTTCTTATCACATCCATGGTATGAAACCAATGTTAAGGAGTTGCTTCAATTAAATATAATTGCTTTAAGCTGAAAACGATGTTTAATGGTGTTTCTTTAGCGTTGTTACATTTATCACGCATGCCATTACAATTAATCCGATATGCACAGCAAATGTGACACTGGAACAGCGTACACGTTCGGTTTAATAACTCCCTACCTGTTTTATCAATTTAAAAACGGATCTCTGAGTAAAAAAAAGAAACGTGCAAAGTGTTACAACCATGGCGGCTCTCCCCTATCTATCTCCTTGCTGTATATTGTGCCGAGTGCAGGGACAAAAATGTACTGAACGTCAACATAAAATTGGTTGTAAAATCCACTTCTACATTTCAGGGAAGTGATCGGCTGATGACTGTAGGCCTAAGTGAGTAAGTGAGCACTTATTTTATTTAGTATTTGTAAGTATCACTTCTATTAAAGGCTATTTCATGCTGTATACAGTCCAGTAGAGAGATATCTGTGAATCCCTACTATGAATGTGTCCAATGGTATTCGTAGCCCCCGTAAAATCTGAATGCCACCACACCGCCCACCCCTTTTCCCCCTAAATGTTTCCCTTTTTACCTCCTTTATGATGCATTCCTGTTCTGTTCTTTGATCAGGGCCGGATCTACCATATGGGCACGTGCCCCAAAGTTTTTTTTTTTAGTTCCACAGATAATTTCCCTGCTAATCCATATTAAATAAATGGTGTCTAAAAAGATTAGTGTTTTATTGTTGGTGAGAAGGGCATCTGTAAAGTGCAATTGTGTCTAAAGCAGCAACAATGCGCTAGATTGGCTGCCAATATAAAGGCATAAAACTGCCCCAAAACGGCTACAAAACAGAAAAGAATTTGCATGCGCGTGAAGGGGGGCCCTTCTAGCTTCAGTGCCCAGGGGCCCTCAGAGGTGTTAATCCGGCCCTGTCTTTGATTCTATAGAAGTGTCTATTTGAAGCCTACGTCTCTAAATGTTTTGATTAATTGAACAAGGGTGGACCCTCTTGTAAACAAGTTTAATGCTTAATTGGGTCTTCCACTTACTCACTCAGTTAAAGGTATATTCAGTGATTTCACTCAAAAAACCGTAGGTTTTGTTTTTGGCTGTGGGACCCAGCCTTTCGTCCAATCAGGATAGAGAGTCAAAAACGAAACCTAAGGTTTTTTGACCCCCAGGGGTTAACTGGGGACAGGGAGGAACTCCTTATATGGCCAGCACACTCTATAGTAGAGAGGATTATCACAACAAAACAAAAAAATAAGTGATATTTGAATTAAGTGAAATCACTGAATATACCTTTAACAGTCTTTGTATTGAGTTGTGCTTGACATGTACTGTAATTCTGCAAACTGTTAATAAATATTTCAATCAATCAATCAATTCATCCACAGCTTGGTGATGAAGACCTGGTGATGAAGACTCTGGAGGAGGAGTCTGAGGATCATTATCATCATTAATAACAGGGCATAGCGGTGGCGGCCATTTAAAAAAAAAGCCCTATAGAGATTAAAGCTTAAAAATAATCGAAAATCTCCGTTGGGGGGAAAATGCATTGTCTTTTTTATTAGTTATTATCACTATATGATATTTAATAAAAGTCATGCCATGCTACGTGTAGCTTGTCTTGTTTTTTTCACGAAAGAAAATACTAATTTCAAAAGTGACACGGCTTAAAGGGGAATACAACTTATTTTCAACATTTTACAATGTCATTAATATACTTTAGAGGTAATAATAAAAGAAGGTTCCCCCAATCTGTGTTTCCTAGAACATGGTGAATCACACCTTGATGACATCATCAAGAACAGCTCTAAGGTATATTAATTACATAGTAGAATGTTGAAAATGAGTGGAATGCCCCTTTAAGGACATTATCACATAACGCAGTGACACTTTACTTGTGTGTGGAAAAAGGTTTAACTGACGTAATTCACACATTCTATATCTGCTTCGCATTTATTCATTTTTTATATTCTGAATTCTCATAGACTTTCTTTATATCGCATCACAAAAAGTGTCAAGTGAAGGCGACAAAATGCAATCACTTACATTTCCGCTAGAAACAGACTGAATCAAATATGAGTGACATAAAGCCAAGCACACACCGTCTGGCATCAAAACAGCCGCCTCCGTTAATAGCTATTGAAAAATAGCAGATCTACAAGCTCATAGCGCGAAAAGTCGAGGAAATGTGGCGCACATCTTTGAATATATATTTTTAACTAAAATATTGGCTTCTGGGGGATCCCTGGAACTACATATTTTTGAGTCGGGGGTCCATGGCCCAATAGAGATAATTCTGGGGGTCCTTGACATGAAAAAGGTTGAGCACAACTGACATAGAAACATAGGTTTGTCAGAAAACTATTATTATTATATATTATTACTATGAAATTATATACTGTGCACTCTGTGCACATCGTAAAGTAAGTGATTAGAAAACAACCTGTGATATGTCTTCTGTTATTTTCTAGAAGTGATTACTTTCTATTCACTGCCATGTATTCATTGCACTTCCGGTGTGAGTTTGTTTTTCCCATGAAAGTGTCATGGCGCAGCCCAGTCACATGACCACTTCCCTTCCTACTGAAATATCTAAAAACACATACAAACCCCAGGGAACTGAGGGAAGTGTTTGTCTCCCAAGCTTAAAATAAGATGGTTGCAAAAGTGAATTGAACATAAAATTGAGCCTGTATGAAGGCTAAATGAAATGTAATTTAATTACGTCACTATTAATTATTCAATCTGATGTGTATTGTGTATGCTACTTACTTTTGGGTTTGGCATTAGCATCACAGCACACAGCTGCCAGAACTGTCGCACACAACCAGACGCGCGCGCGCACGCACGCACGCACGCACACACGCACACACGCACACACACACACACACACACGCACACACACACACACACACACACACACACACACACACACACACACACACACACACACACACACACACACACACACACACACACACACACACACACACACACACACACACACACACACACATTCAACGCTATACAGTAAGTACATTTATAGATGGGAACCAAAAAACAATATATGGGCATATGCAAAGGCTAGTACACATCCGTGACCATTGTGTGAGGATAAGTCATCAATTTCTTTCTTTTTTTTCCCCCTCGTTTTTTCAAGTCATATGAAAGCAGGGAATCATAGCTTCAAATTGGCATATTGGTTGTTCAGTTTGACCCACCAGTTTTGGAGATATGGCTTATAGAGTAAAGTCAACTAAAGAAAACAGGCTTGAAAGGTTCACTTCTGTGGTCTCCAACATTATACACCTAGCTGGCCTACATGTTTAAGCATTTATTTCTCGTGTAATATTGCTTAATTACGACACAGCAGAGAAAACACAGAATTCTTATTCACCTTGAAACGTTCGACGCCGTGGCTCTGGAGAACTGCGTTGGAGACGAAGAATGCCCTGGAAGGAAGGAGGAAGTTACTAATGCATCTCTGGAGAGGGAGGTCTACTCTGGAGCTCTCTGCTGGAACTGTTTCCCCCGCGACCCGACTACGGATAAGCGGTTGAAGATGGACGGATGGATGGATGGATGTAAACATGCAACCACATTCTGGACATAATATGACGCTGGTGGCTGCTGGTGGACAGCATA
Source organism: Protomyctophum parallelum (assembly GCF_964188405.1). Lineage (NCBI taxonomy): Eukaryota > Metazoa > Chordata > Actinopteri > Myctophiformes > Myctophidae > Protomyctophum > Protomyctophum parallelum. The sequence goes on from NC_139708.1 coordinate 41,555,884, forward strand.
GACATCAGTGTTGATTTCGTCGACTAAAACTAAGACTACATTTTTTCACTGAGGAAAACTAAATGGAAACTAAATAAAAACTGAGATATGATGACTAAAACTAAGACTAAATATATTGACAACAAATAAAAACTAGACAAAAATGTTAGGAAGGGACTAGCCTCGGTACCAGGCTTTCACTTTGTTGGTGCAAAAATTGAAAGCCTGGAGGAACGCATTGGCCGCTCTGGTCTAAAAGTGGGAGTCAACCCTTCCGGGTGGGGGTCGCTCCAAATTATGTGACGTAGCGCTGCACTAGGGGGGAGAGGAGGGGCCGGGGGTGACGGACAGATCGATGAGATCCAATCAGGGTGCGCGTTTTTCTGAGCCGCAACCCTCCCATCTAAGCCAGAAATGTCTAGCGTTAGCTCAGGCTAGGAAGGGACTAGTGTACAAGAGATCCAGTACAAGTCATTTTACACTTGGTTGCATGCTGAAAATTGCCGATCTACAAGCTTGCGGCGCGTTGTGAGCTTGTAGATCGGCTACTTCCCCCAAAATATCTCGGAGGGAAATAAAGTGCACAATGTGGATTATTTTTTAAACATTTAATAGCACATAATATATTTGGCACAAATTATAATTTCGGATGGGGTTCCGTGGAACATTCATTTGGGGGTCCTTGACATGAAAGTGGTTGAGAACCACTTGTTTAAACAACAACTAAAACAGCTGGAACTTGGATGCAAGCCCAAATATCAACTAGCCTACATCTTTGAAACACGCCCAAGGTCGCACCGTGCTGGTATGTTTGTGAGAATGTAGATCACACCCTCACGCAGCCTCCCCCCGGCTCACAAGGTGGGGCAGTGCACCAAAGCATTGTGGTCATTGTAGTATAATTCAGCAGGCCAGTCAATCCCTAGTCAAACACACATACGCCACCGTTATCTACTAAAACTATCAACATTGAGCGAACCCTGCATTTTCTTCCAGCGTTGAACTGCCGCTTTGATCTTGTCCGCGTCGTCCCGCGACGCGTCAACGGCGGGTTTGCCGCTCTCTTGGCTTCGTTTGGAGAGGGACGCTTTCATCGCGCAGGCCTTCGCGACCGCTTCCGGGTCGCAGACTCGCGTGGGAGCGGCTTCGGAAAGATCCTCCCCAACCCTAACATCGTACCAGTCTTTACCCTTTCGCTCTCTGACCTCACCATCTCTGCTGGAACCGTTGCCCCCGCGACTCGACTCCGGATAAGCGGTTGAAGACGAATGGATGGACTGACGCTCTTTAACAATACTATGTCCAACCCAAATCCCCCCCCGGTCTTTCTCCCACCGACGGCGGCGTGTGCTTTCGGCGTGTGTTTTCCCCTTCAGGTGTTGGTCTCTAGCGTTGGGGTCGTTCATGTAGCACTCGCAGAGGTGACAGTAGTAGCGTCTGTGGTTAACGCCTTTATTAACCTCTTCAACATATTTTGAGTCTTCCTCTTGCTGGCTAACGGCCGCCTTACTGACCAATACCGACTGGTTGTCCAGCAGTAAAACATGTTCCCTCGACTTCAGGTGTTTGTCTCTGCCATTGTTGCCGTTGGTCTTGGTGTAGCACTTACAGAGGTGACAGTAGAAACGCCTGTGGCTCACGCCGATGCTGAGCTCTTCGACGTATTGCACTTGTTCTTCTTCTTGCCGGCTGGCGGCGACGTTATTGACCGCCGCCTCGCACCCGCCGTCGCCATCATGTGGCCAGAGTGCCAGCATCTTGTGCCTCATCCCATTCAGGTGGGTCTCCACAAACGTGGACAGAACGCCTCCGCGCTGCGCGATGGGGATGTCGCAGAGTTTACATCGGAAGCCGAAGACCTTGCCCTGGCGGAGTTCGCGGAGCGCCTCCAGATAGACCGACTTCCCGAGGATGAAGTCCACTTGGCGGGCGGTGAGCGACGCGCCGTCACCGTCCGTGGCGTTGTCGCCGGGTGACTCCTCCTTCTGGGGAACAGGAAAAAAACAAGGACACGTCACATTTGTTTTCGACTGCCCCCGTGTGGCCACATACTGTATGGTAGTTAGCTTGAGCGTAGTAGCAAACAAGCTCAGCACGCAACAGTAGATCTGCTATTTTTGCTACTTTCGTATTTGAATCCTAAAACGTAGCCATTCTGGACACATCCAGCCGATGCTATGAAACAACGATAACGCACCATTTAAGGAACATATCGAAGAATATATGAGTTAAAAAGAATAAGAATACAAGTTAAAGCCTTGCAATTAGGAGCACATTTAACTTTAAACAGTGTCCAGTTTTGCCTTTTTCCACTTTCTGTCATGTGCCCCAATGTAGTACCTCTGCGTAACAACCTAGGGGTACACGACACGTACCCACATTTGAGAAGAAGAACCACTGGCCTAGATGCATACCAGAACCGGGGTTTGACCTCACCTTGAATGTGTTCCGGGAGACGGCCGGCCAGAGAGGCCCGTACACCTGGCTCTTGAGCGCGGGGTCTTCGTTTGACGTGAAGTGCAGCGGATTTCCCTGAAGGACACACCGGAAGCTGTAGAATTGATGCTCGAGTCGTATCGCCATCTCACAGATGATCTGACAGCACACGGAACGAGGGAGGGATTACTTTACTTGACTCGAAAATGTACGTATTTTTGATTAACCTTGATAAAATCACGGCGATCTACGTGAATTGGTCTTTTATTGAGCTTTTGATCGGCCGAGTCTAGATTCTACACTCATTATTTAGCACTGGGTTGCTAGCTGGAGTTGTCGACATGACTGGAGCACGCCATCTTGAATTTCTCGTTCACCAGCACCCACTCTATCCGCTTCTTCTAAGAAAACGACTGACAGATTACAACTTGTCCAAAATGCAGCAGCTAGAGTTTTTTAACTAGAACTAAGATGAGAGAACATATTACTCCAGTTTTGGCATCACTGCACTGGCTTCCAGTTGTTTTTAGGATTGATTTTAAAATTATTTTACTTGTCTATAAAGCTCTCAATGGTCTCGCACCTCCGTACCTCCGTGACTGCCTACCTAGATATGTCCCTAACCGCCCCCTCAGGTCCTCCAATGCTGGCCTACTTGAAGTGCCTAAAAGAATGTGCACAAAAAAATATGGTGAGGCAGCTTTTTGCTTCTACGGCCCAACAGCCTGGAATAAACTTCCATTCAAGCTCAGACACGCACCCTCTGTAGACATTTTTTAATCTCAACTCAAGACTCACCTTTTCACTCTTGCTTTTAGTTGAGTTTTACTATGCACGTTCCTACCCTGCCCTGACTGATTGCTGCATGTGGTGTTTTTATTTGTTTTTATTTATTGTATTTTAGTGTCCTGCCCTGTGAAGCACTTTGAGCTGCATTTATGTATGAAAGGTGCTATACAAATAAAGTTTATTATTATTCTTTAAATGGCTTTTATCTCTAATTCCTTGTCCCAGATGGCATTTCTGGTCAAAACAAAGGTTTATTCCACGGCCAATAGCTGGCGCTGATCCTCCTGATCATGTTTTCTCTGCACTGATCGGTAGGCCAGAAACACACACACACACACACACACACACACACACACACACACACACACACACACACACACACACACACACACACACACACACACACACACACACACACACACACACACACACACACACACACACACACACACACACACACACACACACACACACACACACACACACACACACACACTGGGACGTATCCTCAGTGATGTATCCTGATTACTAGTATTCAGTTTCGGCTGGTGTTTGAGTTGGATGTTTGAGTTGAGTTTGATATTATGGTTGAGTTGAGGACCAGGGTGAAACACTAGCTCTAAACGTGTACAACCGCAAGGTGTTTCTTCTCACCGTGTTGTGGTTGAGGTGAGGACCAGGGTGAAACACTAGCTCTAAACGTGTACAACCGCAAGGTTTTTCTTCTCACCATGATGTGGTGGTTGAGGTGAGGACCAGGGTGAAACACTAGCTCTAACGTGTGCAACTGCGAGGTGTTCCTCCTTCTCACCGTGTTGTGGTTGAGGACCAGGGTGTCGAGGACCTTCCCGAATCTCTCCACCAGCTGGCGGACGTCCGAGGCCGCGGTGGGCGTGTCGGGAACGTTGTGGACAACCAGCAGGCGGTTCCAGTGCGCCTGCTGTATGCGAGAACAAACATCCACCTCGTCAGTTAACCACAAGGACCCCGGGGTCACTATAAACACACATCCACCTCGTCAGTTAACACCCTGAACGCACAGGACGAAGTTCACCATCAACGAAGTTCACCACCATGCGCCCAGGACGAAGATTGATCAAAAGGACAGAGATTATTGATATAAAAAAATCACTCCACAGCCTGGAAGCGTCTGTTGGGCAACATTCAATGTTGCGCAACAGTGGGACGTCATCGAAAATGTTGCCCCCGTTTAGCCGACGAGACAGAAAATCTTAAAACGTTAATAACTCTTGATCTAAATCATAACGTCTAATTCTAAGCAACAGCGGTCCTCCCGTTGTTGTCGATCACCTCTAGAGTGTTTTGGCTGTACATCGGTCCGTCGGTAAAAGTGCTCCGCTGCTATAAATCGCTGGGCGCTCTGATTTAATGGATTAAATAACCCTGGGCATTCGGGGTGTTAACCACATGGACCCCAGCGTCACTATTCTGGCATAATAGGGTTAGGAGAGTGTTGTGGACTTGTGGTCGATGACCTTACAGGCGTATGCAAAGGTTCGTGAGGTTGTGAGCTTGTAGATCGGTTATTTTCAGCATGCAACCAAGTGCACAATAAGCCATTACGACTCCATCAAGGCACCGCCAAAATACATTTCAGTCGACTAAACCAACTAAAACTAGACCAACACTCAAGCATTAAAAAGATGACTACAACTAAATGGAATGGAATTCAAAAGACTACGACTGAAACCAAATCAAACATTGCTGTCAAAATCAACACTGAAGACAAAAAAAGACTTACGTTTTCATTCAGAAGTCTGTACAGCGCCACCTGCGGGGCAGATAGATTATTAATATTTAGTTAATTTGTTAATATTTCAACATTGAAGGAAACCAGGACTGTTATAATCAGCGTTGGGCATATATTACTGAGGAGATGCTAATGCTTTCTGGTCTAAAGGGGCGGGTAGCCTGGCCCAGCCAGCGTGCTTTCTGGTCTAGAGGGGCGGGTACAGGCCAGGGTACTCTTATTCTGAAGAGATATTCATCATAGTCCAGCTTTAGGTGATAAGGTGACCACCAAAATGGTGGTCAGCCTATGAGGTTACCACCCTTTCACCTTATGACTTGAACTTGGACCATGAATAGGCAGAACACAGCTCTTATCTGCTATAGCTAGCAGAACACAGCTCTTATCTGCTAGCTAGCAGAACACAGCTCTTATCTGCTAGCTAGCGGAACACAGCTCTTATCTGCTAGCTAGCAGAACACAGCTCTTATCTGCTAGCTAGCAGAACACAGCTCTTATCTGCTAGCTAGCGGAACACAGCTCTTATCTGCTAGCTAGCGGAACACAGCTCTTATCTGCTAGCTAGCGGAACACAGCTGTTATCTGCTAGCTAGCGGAACACAGCTGTTCTCAAATTTAACTTCATCACTAGGGATGGACCTCGTTCATTTGTATTGATAACGAGCACCTTATCGATCAGGCTTATCGAGGGCCTGAAATCGAGTACTTTTCTAACAGACAGGCAGGCAATTGAACTTTTTACTTTTGGACAATAATATTGAAGAAACTGATAACTGGTTAATATGTGTACTGTCATTTTAAAAGCGTAATCTAATTGTGTTTACCCAGACAGTGCTGGTTGGCAGGTATCAATACACTTCTAGACCAACATGTTTGTGCCAGCATGGATGATTACATTTATTTCTTGATCACCTCTTGTCTTGATTTTTCTTTAAACATAACGTCATGGGCTCGATAGATAGCAGGCTTGATAAACACAAAGTGTATTGATAACGGGTACTCAATACGCTTGTTATGGGGTTTTTTCGGGTATCGAGCTATATATATAGCCAGGGTTGCAGCCTATAGGGTTCTAGAATTGTACGTACTGGTGTGTTGAGACTGACGGCCCTCTCTATGACCCTGATCTTCACTTCAGAGTCGTTGATCTTTGTCTTCACTCCAGAGCGACTGATCTTCATCGCCATCTCCACGTCTGGCATCACCACCAGCGCCTGACGGACAAACAACCACCGGTCATATGGATTTACACTGCTAAGACCTGTGGACGCGATGCTACACATGTCTTCTAAATCCTGACAGTTTTGTGGGGGAAAAACGGGTCTATCATGTCAGTGGTTCTCAAACTTCTTCATGTCAAGGACCCCCCAGATATGTGGCGGCGGTGGTTCAGGGCCCAGGGTAGAGTGGCCGGATGGTAACCGCAAGGTTGCCAGTTCGATCCCTGTGGGCTCCCCCAGAGTTGGTGTCGAAGTGTCCTGGACTCTGAACCCCTAATTGCTCCTGATGTGTTTAAACATAATGGTTAAAGTGGTTTAAAGATAAGGTGACACAGATGTGTTCCAGGTCTTACATGCCTTCCCTGCAATGCATGTGTGACACCTTCACACAGATTCCTAACGATTTGTGTGTGTGTGTGTGAGTGTGCGTGTGCGTGACCTTCACCTTTCCTAGCTTCCTAGCCAGGATGATGTCAGTGGGAGGAGCTCCAAACAGTTTGATGACATCACTCTCAGTGCAGCCGCACTGCGGCAGCCCGCTGATCAGAACAGTGGCGGCCGCTTCCTGTGTCGACGACGACGTCCTGTACACGCGCACACACACACACACACACACACACACACACACACAGACACAGACACAGACACACACACACACACACACACACACACACACACACACACACACACACACACACACACACACACACACACACACACACACACACACACACACACACACACACACACACACACACACACACACACACACACACACACACACACGATGCGGGCGGCAGTGGATCAGCGGTAGTGGACCGTGGACGTTCCCAGTTCGATCCCGGGCTCCCCCCCAGAGATCAGGTCCTTCCACATGGGGTGTGTGTGTGTGTGTGTGTCTGTGTGTGTGTGCACGTGCACGCATATGTGTGCTTGTGTGTGTGTGAATGTAATGCACAATGTGGAAGCAATTTGGATAAAAGCGCTATATAAATTAGGGATGCACCGAAAGGGAAATTATTGGCCGAAACCGAATACCGAATATAGGAAACAGTTGGCCGAAACCGAATATGATTATTATTATATCTTTTTTCCTACCATTGCTGTCATGGCCGTACCTTAAAGCTACCTGATTTATGGCAAAATAAACGGTTATGGCAAAACTTAACTTAAATATTAATCACTATTATGGGTCCATAAAACATTTATTCAGCTCTTTTGAATGCATTAATTGCCTATTCGGGCCGAAACCGAATAGGCCGAAAATGACTTTTTTGCCATTTTCCGAATATTCGGTGCATCACTAGCATAAATGCACCATTTAGCATTTAGTTAGAGAAGGGTGTAGTGAGAGAGTACAGCATGTACAGCTGGCTCGTAAAAGAAGGTCTAACTCACCCGTTACCGTTACTGACTGTTGTTGAATGGTCGGCTTCTGGTGTCTAGAAGAAAGGAAACGAGGCTATACATAAAAAGAAGACCATTTTGCACACGTACAAATATGACAAATAAGGGCCGATCCGATACTTTTCCCGATACAGTATCGGTACATCACTACTTTCAAAACATTACTGTAAGCAGGGAAATACCTTGTTTTGTTATGTCTGGGTCAATTTATAAATGTATGCCATGTAATAAGCGGGATAGTGTATGACGCGGCGGTAGTTGTTTAAGTCATGCATCCGTACACGTCATACATTATCCCTCATACAGAACATCCGTACACGTCATACATTATCCCTCATACAGAACATCTGTACACGTCATACATTATCCCTCATACAGAACTAATCTGTACTCGTCATACATTATCCCTAATACAGAACATCCGTACACGTCATACATTATTATTATATTATATTATTATATTATATATTATTATCCCTCATACATAACTAAATTAAAATTAATAATTTATAATGCATAAAAACCTTTGCTACAGTGGCAGTGACGGGCCGGCCTCCGATGGAGAGGCTGCTACACCGGGCCAGAACCAGAGCATCCTCTTCCCTCTCCATACACACCGACGCCTGGGGGGGAAGACAATCACTGTTACACACTGATGCCTATGGGGGGAAGACAGTCACTGTTGCACACTGACGCCTATGGGGGGAAGACAGTCACTGTTACACACTGACACCTATGGGGGGAAGACAGTCACTGTTACACACCGACGCCTATGGGGGTAGGACAATCACTGTTACACACTGACACCTAGGGGGGGAAGACAATCACTGTTACACACTGACACCTAGGTGGGGGAGACAATCACTGTTACACACCGACACTTAGGGGGGAAGACAATCACTGTTACACAATGACACCTAGGGGGGAAAGACAATCACTGTTACACACCGACACCTGGGGGGGGGGGACAATCACTGTTACACATACACACTGACACCTAGGGGGGGAAGACAATCACTGTTACACACTGACACCTAAGGGGGAAGACAATCACTGTTACACACTGACACATAGGGGGGGAAGACAGTCACTGTTGCACACTGACACCTAGGGGGGGTAATAACCAGCGGCCAGTGCCTCCGGCCATTCTGGAGTGATGACACAGCTTCCAGCACCGAGGAGAGCGAGTAGCGCTATACCTTCTGCCGCGGGTCCGCCTTGCTGCCGGACAACAGAACCACGCTGTCGTACTTCCCGAAGTCCCTGACCCGCGCTTTCACGTCCTGCTCCGTGGCCGCTGCGGGGATGCCTGTCAGGTACAGCAGACAAGCCGCCGAGCCAGTCCGGGGCGGGTGGCTCTGGGTGGTGGAGCCAGTCCGGGGCGGGTGGCTCTGGGTGGTGGTGGATGCTTTCTTCATTTTCTTGGCCGGCGGACCTTTGCCAGACTGAAAAATAAGAGACGTTTAATGGCTCTTTTCGACCGTATAAGAGCAAATACAGTGGATAAAAGGTAGGTGGCTAGCGCACATCCAGTTCCTATCTGGTGCTGGACTAAGGTAAGTACAGTGAAGAGAGGAGAGTCCGCACACAGGTTTGCTCCAAGGTGTTTGCTTTTTATTCAATACACCATAAATAAGACACAACGTCTCGGCCGTGAACGGCCTTCATCAGGTGATAATCGGCAGTATATGTGACAACTCCCTTTTAACCCAGTCGTCACATCATGTGACTGATGACGACTGCATGGGCAGGTGATTCACCAACACCAATAAGTGACATGACAATAAATACAGTGGATCCCTCAACCTCGAGAGACGAGTGAGGTTATTGCCAAGTGGCAACACAATTCAAAATAATTGGCAAAACACTACAATTGTAACTGTATTTGCACCACATATTTTTTGCTGCCAATTTTTTGTTGCCTAATCTTTTTAATTTATATATGGATGATCTGATATGACACCACAGTTGAATGCTTGTAGCACTGGTTGTATGCTGGGTAACTATTGACCTTGTCAATCATTTGATGTATGCAGATGATCTAGTCATACTGCTGAGCCCAAGTAGCGCTGGACTACAGCAGCAGCTGCTCCACATATGAGTATATGACACTGAAAATGATATAATGCCAGTAAGAGTGTTGTTCTTATCTGTAGAACAAAAGAGGACAAAAGTAAAAAATGTCCTGATTTTAAACTATCTTTTAACACTCTTGGTGTCTGTGGCGAAGTCAAATATCTTGGACATTGATGATGTCAGATGGTAGACAGTACCGTGGGATGTATGCACAGGCGAACACCCTCGCACGTAAGTTCACTTTGTGTTCAGAAGCATTTAACCATTCTGGGCGGGAACCCCTTTTGGTGTTTTAAGCATTGTGTTATACTTTAGCTATTGAAAAATAGCAGATCTACAAGCTCATGGCGCGGCACTTGTAGGTCTGCTATTTTTGGGGGGGAAAATGAAAATCTTTGAATATTCTTTCAGAGCAAACGTTTTTTAACTCAAATCTTTGCTTCTGGTGAGGTCCCTGGAACAACATATTTTCAGATGGGGGTCGGCGGCCAAATACATATACATGAAAATGTTTGAGAATTGACAAACATGGGGTTTTTCTGAAAACTGTCAAGATTTAGAAGACATTTGTAGAATCGTCCTCAGGTCCAAATGGGTTAGATCACTCCATTTAGAGCTTATTGTACACCACTCTACACTGCCCACTTGTGGTCAAGCTACAGAAAAGCAAGTATTCAGAAACTAAGGCAGCCTCTGTAGACATTTTTAAAGCACAGCTCAAGACCCACTTCTACAACATTGCTTTTAATTGATCTTTTATTTTTTGTTATTCGTGTCCTCACTGAATTGCATTACTGCTTGTTTTTTAATGTCGTTGACTTGCTTTTCTTTTTTTCTCTCCATTGCTCTGTAAAGCACTTTGAGCTGCATTTCATGTCATGAAAGGTGCTATACAAATAAAGTTTTATTATTATTATTATTATTATTAAGTAGCGTATAATGATGCCATGATCATTTTACTCAAAAGGCCTAGATGGTGCAGTGCAAGTTTATTGTTTATTTAATGTTTGTGTTAGGACACAAATACCAATTTGCTCAGACACATATGGCGCCAATGGCATTTAACCCACTCAGGTCGGGAACCCCTTTGATATTTGAGTTAAAAACGTTCGCTCTGAAAGAATATATATATTCAAAGATTTTAGCCTCATTTTCACGATAAAAAAAAGGCATTTTCAACAGCTAAAGTATAACATAATGCTTAAAACACCAAAAAGGGGTACCCGACCCAGAATGGGTTAAAATAAACGATATTTTGTAACTTCAAATAACAGCCTAATCAGACCCACTGTTTCATCAGCGTCGGAGCTCCCTGGTTCAGTCGTTCTCCTGAGGTCGGTCCTCACAGGAGACGTGGCTGACGGCGGTGGTCTGCGTCGGGCAGACTCGTCACGTCCGGCAGAGTCGTCGCGGCGACGTTTGGAACCATCATGAGAAGAACTCCCTGCAGCTGCAGATTGCAGGGGGGGGGGGGGGGGGGGGGGGATAATTAAAGAAAGGCGACATCAAAGGCCTCGACACAACCAAACAACGTTGCCTACATTGCTTATAGAGCACCGAAGTCTGACGTCAATATCGGTAGAGGGCGCAAATGCACGGGCTCATGCAATTTTTATTTGCATTGTAATCTCCATAAGGGGATTTTAGATCGACTCATATAAGAGCTGATGAAATAAACATGTCATCCCGGCCGCTTCACTCATATGGATATGAAGAATCAACTGACTGAGAGATAACGCTATTGTCACTGCTACTGAATTAGTTACATTTTCACAAGAAACAGACTGTATCATATATGAGTGACTGACTGTCACAAACGATACAGAGAAACCTCTCTGAAAATAACGCAGAGAGCTAGTTTATTTTTGGACCACAATGCTTATATGAAACAAAATTACTTCCGTGAACCAGGCAGAACCAGGGGATGAGCGAGTGATGTCAGGGCTTTGGCGCTCTATAAAACATGTATTTGGGACTTAAATTAATCTCATTCGGGACTAGGAGTTTTTTTGCACTGAGAATGTGCATATCGTGTGCAGTGTGCCCCGACGGGCAATGTGAGACTAGCAGCGCTGACAGATGAATTGCATTTTTATAGTGCTTTTCCAAGTGCTCAAAGCACTCATGGATTCGTCTATATATACTGTACAGTTGGTGCCATAAGTCTCTGCCCAAAGGCTGGCTACTGTATGTATACTGACTGGATGATTTACAGTGCACCCCTAGGTAAAACATACAGGATGTATTTACATAGAGAGGAACACCCCGGGGCGATGTGGTTTACCAGGAATCCAGGATCACATGTTTGAATATGATGATCCACTCCAATCCACTTGATTTATATGGCACATTTAAAATGGAACCCTGGCGGTGTGATAATAAGTGACCAGATATGACTGAGAGCCTGCCATCGCACAAATTATACTTGCCCTCTATAACAGAAATCTGAAAGACCCGTTTCGTTGAATAGCTCTAGAGAGACTGTGTACACATTTGCGTGTTGTTTGGACAAAATCTGTAGGTGTACTGTCCAAAAAACTTGTTTTGCACAAAGTGGCCTCCTGGTGGCGCTATAACAGGCCGTTATTGGAATTGTTTTGGAGATTAGCTGTTCACAGACGGACATGTGGACGGACGGACGGACGGACTGCAAAACATACTCTCTCCCCATGCCTTCGGCCTGGTGGAGACAATAATTTATATGCCAATGAAATAATAATTATTTAATGACAATCACACCCACCACCTGGCTGTATTTAATCCATTCTGGGCGGGAACCCCTTTGTGTTTTAAGCAGTATGCTTAGCTATTGAAAAATAGCATATCTACAAGCTCATAGCGCGGCACCAAGTGACGTGCTATGAGCTTGTAGATTTTTTTAAAGATTATGAAAATAATCTTTAATCTTTGAATATATTCTTTCAGTGCAAACGTTTTTAACTCAAATCTTTGCTTCCCCTGGAACAACATATTTTCAGATGGGGATCCACGGCCTAATAATTCAGGGGGTCCGACCATCCTTGACATGAAAAAGGTTGAGCACCACTGACAGAAACATAGGGTTTTTCCAGAAAACTGTTTTTCTTTTAGAAAAAAAGGGTGACTAATTAGCCAAGATGGTAGATCTATAGACCCTGACGAAGACCTTTTGGTCAAAACGCGGAGGTCCCCTTCCTCATCAAACAATACATTATATGAACCTTTTTCACCAAAGACGGAGTGCCTTGGATTCCTTTTTTCTTTTCAAGTCTGCAATTTACACCTTTGGAATCGAGCAGTACAACTTTAAGAGTGCCGTGCTACGAGATTGTAGATCTTTTTTTTTGTGAAAATGTGGTGCAAATCTTTGTGTATATATTCTTTCAGTGCAAACATTTTTAACTCAAATCCTTTCTTCTGGGAAGGGGGGGGGGGGGGCTCTGGAACAACATATTTTCAGATGGGGGTCCGCAGCCAAATACATATAATTCTGGGGGTCCTTTACATGAAAAAGGTTGAGCACCACTGACATGGAAACATAACTTTTTCAGAAAACTTTTACGATTTAGAAGACACCTATGCTTTCTATGGCATAGGCAGGATCCGCCAAAACTAGACACAGCTGCACTACATAAGACTAATTAATTAGAGCGACAGAGAGAGGAGTGTGTGTGTGTGTGTGTGTGTGTGTGTGTGCATCAATCATTAACAAAGGTGCAGACGATCATAAATCAGCAGAGACAGTGACGTTTGCGTTACTGTATGCCAAATTTAAGTGAACTCGGCCCCAGACTCTTTTTTTCCTCCCTGGATCTTTTTTTTTTAATTTCCGTTTTTTTCATGTCATATGAAAGCAGGGAATCATAGCTTCAAATTGATATATAATATTGGTTGTTCCGTTTTTCTCCTCTGGTGAAAAGATGGAATTTGCGCGATGGCAGGCTCTCAGTCACATCTGGTCACTTATTACCACACCGCTGGGACGAACACTAAAACCGTTGTTGCGTCTCGACCCATGGGTGTGGTTCGGCCTTTATGCGTTGTGCCCTCCCTTGTCACGTGTGTTTTTTATTGGTCTCAGTCATCATGCTTCAGTTTCTTGATCTTCCCCTCGTGGCGCTCGATCTCGCGCTGCAGACGTTCGATCTCCGCCTTGTGTTGGGCGATCTCCTCATGGTGGTGCGTCCGCAGCGCGGCCAGCTTCTCCTGCTCCTTGCGCTTGAAGTACATCTCCTCCTGGGCCGCCTGTCTCTTCCCGAAGGCCCCGCCCGCGTCTCTGATGGAGCCGCCGCCTCCTCCGCCCTTCCCCGCGCCCGAGCCCAGATCGCCCATCTCCCTTCTCTGCAGCTGTGTGCTGACGAAGTTCCTGATGCCGGGACTCAAGAATCTCACCATGGTTACTCTCTTATAAACGATCGACGTCGAGTGATTTGCGGTACTGGCTGTCAGAGTACTTGTAGTGCGGTTAAACGTTGCCATGGAACACGGAGGCCGGCCTGTGACATCAGTCTTATATCAGTGACATCAGGGATCTCCATATACGGGCATGAAAGGGTTACCAGTATAAGAGGGCGATAAGTGACCTCGGACTAAAAAGCGAGAAGCACTCACTGAAACACCATGTCTGGGAATGCCCATAAATGGACTTTTTTTTGTACACACTGCGGTGTGTAATCTTCTATTTTGCAATAGCTAAAGCATTAGTTAGTAGTTAGTTGCTGCGAGAGTGAGGTCTAGCCAACACCAACTCGGTATTCCTGGATCACTGCCCTCCACAGATTCCTATCTATCCAGGTTCTTGAGCTCTGCAGTGTTGTCAGCCAAGCTGTCGCACCGCAGCATAACATAATGCTTAAATCACCAAAAGGGGTTCCCGCCCAAAATGGGTTAAACACGGAATTCATGGAATTACTGAATACAATTCCTTTCTTTTATTATATTTTAATCAATAAACTTTTTTGTACGCCCTCATAACACTCCAGTTGCGGTGTAATGGAAAAAAAAAGGAAAAAAAGCTAGATTTGTGTCTCACTTCTAGTCTAAATGATCCTCAGGTAATTTACCTTGGTGGTGACAGGAGTGATGGGGGGGTCATTTACCTTGGTGGTGACAGGAGTGATGGGGGGGTCATTTACCTTGGTGGTGACAGGAGTGATGGGGGGGTCATTTACCTTGGTGGTGACAGGAGTGATGGGGGGGTCATTTACCTTGGTGGTGACAGGAGTGATGGGGGGGTCATTTACCTTGGTGGTGACAGGAGTGACGGGGGGTCATTTACCTTGGTGGTGGTAGGAGTGACGGGGGGTCATTTACCTTGGTGGTGGTAGGAGTGACGGGGGGTCATTTACCTTGGTGGTGGTAGGAGTGACGGGGGGGTCATTTACCTTGGTGGTGACAGGAGTGACGGGGGGTCATTTACCTTGGTGGTGGTAGGAGTGACAGGGGGTCATTTACCTTGGTGGTGGTAGGAGTGACGGGGGGTCATTTACCTTGGTGATGGTAGGAGTGACGGGGGGTCATTTACCTTGGTGGTGACAGGAGTGACGGGGGGTCATTTACCTTGGTGGTGACAGGAGTGACGGGGGGGTCATTTACCTTGGTGGTGGTAGGAGTGACAGGGGGTCATTTACCTTGGTGGTGGTAGGAGTGACGGGGGGTCATTTACCTTGGTGGTGGTAGGAGTGACGGGGGGTCATTTACCTTGGTGGTGGTAGGAGTGACGGGGGGTCATTTACCTTGGTGGTGGTAGGAGTGACGGGGGGTCATTTACCTTGGTGGTGGTAGGAGTGACGGGGGGTCATTTACCTTGGTGGTGGTAGGAGTGACGGGGGGTCATTTACCTTGGTGGTGGTAGGAGTGACGGGGGGTCATTTACCTTGGTGGTGACAGGAGTGACGGGGGGTCATTTACCTTGGTGGTGGTAGGAGTGACGGGGGGTCATTTACCTTGGTGGTGGTAGGAGTGACGGGGGGTCATTTACCTTGGTGGTGGTAGGAGTGACGGGGGGTCATTTACCTTGGTGGTGGTAGGAGTGACGGGGGGTCATTTACCTTGGTGGTGGTAGGAGTGACGGGGGGTCATTTACCTTGGTGGTGGTAGGAGTGACGGGGGGTCCGGTCGGAGCGCTCCTTCTTGGCGGCGGTGTGGCGGCGGCGGTCATCGAGACCCCGGACCGGGGAGCGTTCTCTGCTCCGCTCTGGGTGGCCGTCAGACGGAGACGAGAAGGCAACCGCCTTCCTGCGTTTGCCAGGCGGAGGACTAGGGGGCGCTGGAGACCAGGAACGTTTGCCAGACGGGGGACTAGGGGGCGCTGGAGACCAGGAATGTTTGCCAGACGGGGGACTAGGGGGCACTGGAGACCAGGAACGGGAGTGGGACGTGGAGCCAGGACGCTCCTGGGCGTAACGGGCATTTTTTTGGCCGCAATCTTGGACCGGGGACGTTTCCCTCTTGGTGGTGGCCACTCCAGGAGAGCTGTCATGATTAGAACATGACAGAAAATGATTAGTTGTCACACAGACCAGACCAGACCAGACCAGACCAGACCAGACCAGACCAGACCAGACCAGACCAGACCAGACCAGACCAGACCAGACCAGACCAGACCAGACCAGACCAGACCAGACCAGACCAGACCAGACCAGACCAGACCAGACCAGACCAGACCAGACCAGACCAGACCAGACCAGACCAGACCAGACCAGACCAGACCAGACCAGACCAGACCAGACCAGACCAGACCAGACCAGACCAGACCAGACCAGACCAGACCAGACCAGACCAGACCAGACCAGACCAGACCAGACCAGACCAGACCAGACCAGACCAGACCAGACCAGACCAGACCAGACCAGACCAGACCAGACCAGACCAGACCAGACCAGACCAGACCAGACCAGACCAGACCAGACCAGACCAGACCAGACCAGACCAGACCAGACCAGACCAGACCAGACCAGACCAGACCAGACCAGACCAGACCAGACCAGACCAGACCAGACCAGACCAGACCAGACCAGACCAGACCAGACCAGACCAGACCAGACCAGACCAGACCAGACCAGACCAGACCAGACCAGACCAGACCAGACCAGACCAGACCAGACCAGACCAGACCAGACCAGACCAGACCAGACCAGACCAGACCAGACCAGACCAGACCAGACCAGACCAGACCAGACCAGACCAGACCAGACCAGACCAGACCAGACCAGACCAGACCAGACCAGACCAGACCAGACCAGACCAGACCAGACCAGACCAGACCAGACCAGACCAGACCAGACCAGACCAGACCAGACCAGACCAGACCAGACCAGACCAGACCAGACCAGACCAGACCAGACCAGACCAGACCAGACCAGACCAGACCAGACCAGACCAGACCAGACCAGACCAGACCAGACCAGACCAGACCAGACCAGACCAGACCAGACCAGACCAGACCAGACAGACAGACAGACAGACAGACAGACAGATCGATCAGAGGGCAATGTATGGCTTCTGCAAGACGTGGTGTTCTGAACGGGAAACCATTTTGGTGTTAGCATCGTGTTATGCTTTAGCTATTGAAAAATAGCAGATCTACAAGCTCATAGCGCGCCACCGAGTGGCGCGCTACGAGCTTGTAGGTCTGCTATTTTTGAAAAATCGAAGATCAACTGACATTTTTAGAATCTGATCTCAGGTCAGAATGGGTTAATCAGACCAGTGTGTGTCCAGTGGAAACCTCGTATGAATCTGATCTCAGGTCAGAATGGGTTAAATGGCTCACTTGTTGCGTGGGTCATGCCAGGAGTCAGTGTATCTCACGCTTTGGCCATGATGCTCACTGATTGGCTCATGATGCTCAATCCAATCCTGGAGACAAAGAAAGAAAGCATATTAAACTAAAGTAGTGTTTCTGTGACTCTTTGACCTGCAGAGAACACCTTTGTGATGCCATTGATCACATGACCCCAAGTTCTAGGCTTAACAGAAGAGGGGAGTTTATTAGTCATTATAATATCTTAGTTTCCATTTAGTTTCCATTTAGTTTGTCAGTGAAAAAAGGTAAAGTCGACGAACATTTTTCGTCATAGTTTTAGTCGACGAAATTAACACTGGAGCAGGTGTGAGGGTGTCACACGTTGGCACTGACCTGGGCTGACGGATCACACGCCGTGGAGGGAGGGCAGGGCGACCTCTCAGCAGTCCCGCGTGATTCCAAGACGGGACGCCGCCTGTGTGTCGACGGCGAGGAGTCGCCCCACGTCCCGGACGAAGGGCTGGGTTCGGGGCCGTCCCCACCGTGCTCTCGGCCTGGAGGTAGGGTCGTCGACCATTGTACAAGATAAATAATTATTATTTGAGACAATCGCAATTACTTTTGTCATAATTGTCGTTATCGTGTCCATGTTGAGAAATGTTCAGACAAAAAAAAAAAAAAGCAGACGCGTTGTAAGCTTGTAGATCAGCTATGTTATATTTAAAAAATAAACATTTATAAAAATTGCAGTAATGTCTTGGTATTTTTTAGTTATTTATCATATCTGCCCTGTGCACTTTTTTTATTACGAAGCCTAACATAAATGTAATTTCTATTCATATTAATGCATCCAATGCATGTTCCAAAACACATTCCAACACATTCCAATGCAAAACACATTCCAACACATTCCAATGCATCCAATGCATGTTCCAAAACACATTCCAACACATTCCAAAACACATTGAATCGTTAATCGCAATTATTTTATTCGTGTGACAATGAATTGTCAGCTTAAACGTGTAATTGTGACAGACCTACCTGGATGACGAGATCCGTAGATCCGTGGGGGAGGTTCTCTTGCAGAATGCGACGACTCGTGAACCTCGAAGCCTGACCTGCAGCGATCCGGGTCTTCTGCGGCGCGCTCGTTCGGTCCGAAGTGTTGCAGACGAGCATGTCGCCTTTCAGGCATGCTCTCCCTATCGCCATATTTATCGGTGGCTCGACTAGCGTGGCCGTAGTCGATGCATTTCGCTGCAGGCTCATCGGTGGCTCGACTAGCGTGGCCGTAGTCGATGCATTTCGCTGCAGGCTCATCGGTGGCTCGACTAGCGTGGCCGTAGTCGATGCATTTCCCTGCAGTCTGCGGAAAGCCGTGGAAGCCAGCGGGCACTTCTGGGGTTCGTGAACGTCCCGTACTTGGCAAGGAGCGGCCAGGAGACAGCGGTATGTTGTGGACGGCGCCTGAAGACGAAGAAGCACTCGGATAATATGAAGAGGAGGAGGCCGCTCCGTTCCGGCCTTTATTTGATTTATTTGCCTGCAAAAGCCGAATGATGAAGGGTAAACTTTCAGCGTTCAACCGATCTTCGGGAAACTGGCTCAGAAACTGGAGATCTTCGTTGGATAACCCCAGGCCGGCCAAGATGTTCTCTGCACTTTCCGGGGTGTATAAACCTTGCTTATCATCCGCACCCCTACCACCACAACCATGGGAGCCCCTGGTCTGAGGGGAGGCTGGGCCACAGACCCAGGCCTGGTCACCCATGGAGCCCCTGGTCTGAGGGGAGGCTGGGCCACAGACGAGGCCTTGCACCCAGGCCTGGTCACCCATCGCAGAGTGGCTGCTCTGTGGCCGCTGGGTGACCGCAGAGGAAGGGCTTGGGTGTGGAGCGTTGTTTGACCATTCCATCATCCCTTGTTGCTGCTGGTGGCCTAGTTGGCTGGAGCTGTAGTAGCGTGGCTGTGGCGGACCCTGTTGCTGGCTGTGGTGGTGATACATCACGTCGTCGCGACACTTACACTTCTCAGCGCGCGCCGTCGGTTGTACCGAGATGTCTCCGTCTGGATAGCGAGGAGGAGACCGTGATCACGCTGACTGCTGTTGCTGCATGTCGTTGCTGGGCCTTATAGCTTCAACCTGGACCAGCTGCAGGTCCAAAGAGGCAACGTGAGGCCTCTCTGGTACTGTCGGTGGTGCCAAATCTTCTGCTGCTCTGCTCCAAATCCTGTGAGATTTGAAAAGATGTGTTTTTTGTTTTTTTTTATTTTAGACGGGTGTTTGTCTCCCCACAAATGTTCATGATAAAATACCACATTATTTTCCTACTCTGTCCGTGTCTCCTAGGAGGGCTGTGGGTATTTCAGAAACCCGTCCACCAGTCATCAACAAAAGGGGAATCCAAGCCAATAGAAATTGCAGGCTTTCCATTGCTGAAAAGTTTCAATGTGATAATGGAAGCCATCGTTCTCGCGATAATACAATATATTTTTAAAAAATCTTCAATTCATCAGAACATTTAGAAACGTACAAATATACACTTCTATATAAAAACATCAAACCTGTGTGAAGTGAGGGGTGCTAATATATTCAATTCTAATTCATGTTGATTAGGTGATGGTGATGTAAAACAAACGGTGCAAACAGAAACATTAAACGCCATTAACAATAAAGAGACAATATGACTTAATGTGCCACATTATGACGTACATTTTCCCTGCATTGTCAATGGCGTTTACAAAACAAACATTGAACTAAAGACAAAAATTAAACCTGTTTATAGGAGGGGCTGGCGCCCCTCAAAAACAGGAAATCATGTAAGGAGGTCAAAAACAATGAGATATAGATCGAGTACAAACATTGTGGTATTTTATCATGAACATTAGTGAGGACCAATTATAAGATGGTTTGAAAAGTGGTGAAGTCAAGAGAGGCTGCATTACCCCACCCCGGGGGCATGCCACGGTGTATTAGCTAGTATAGAGTCAATTCTAAAATGTATGGTATCACCAGTTGGTTTGGAAACCTAACTGTAAAATACAAATCTGAGATCCTTAGATTAGCCAAAATGTCAGGGAAGATCATGGGTAAGTCTACACCTCCGATCACCCCCCAGGTCATCTTTGAGCAGGCCACCATTGGACAGGTTAAGAAAATTGTGTTTGACCCCTCCCATGTTCTATACCCTGAGTATCGGCTAATGCCATCAGGTAGGAGATACGAGGTCCATGCGTGCAAATACAATAGGTACAAGCATTCCTTTGTCCCTCTGTCAATCACACTCCTAAACAGTGTCCTTGCAGAGGGCAGACAGGGTAGGGGTCGAAGGTGATGAGGTGATGTTCTTCTTTGTTTTTTTGCACTAGGTATGTTGGTGTGTGTTTTTTTAATGTTGTACGGGTAACTATGTGCCTTTGTTGTCTTTGTTGCTGCAGAGCGGGTCCTTGGGGTCCAAGACAAATTTCTTCCTTATATATATATATATATATATATATATATATATATATATATATATAATATTTTAATTTGCAAGCAGTCTACATAATATAAAAGGTAGAATAATTGTTACAACTTTTGATCAACGTTTGCCGGTTATCACTCCTAATATAATGGTACCATCATTCAATACAGAATCATGGAATTGTGGACAAAATCTTATTCAACGACAACTAAATATTCTAGTTTTGGGTCTGCGAGCCTAAATGTCATATGGTGGTCCGTGCAGAATAAATAATGGTTCTAGATATGGAAAAAGATATGTTGAAAACCACACTAATATTAACTGATAGCAACTGCTAATAACCGATAATGTAACTGTACCTTTCTATCACGCGTTGTTGTGGAACTTCTTGGATTTGTGTGTGTTTATTTATTCTATTCTCCTCCTCAGAGCGTCGCGCAGGCGCAGTTTCAGCTCAGCTCAGGCTGACTCATCGAAAGCAGATGAATGAGCTGCTGGGTCAGTGTTGCCAGGTTTGGGTTTATGCGACAGAAGTAAGCGACCAGGTCCACGAAAGAAAACAAGCACAAAATAAGCCACTCCACAACATGAGCACAGTCTATGCATGAGCAGCGTCCCGCTGTGAAGTTTGTACTTGGTTAGTGTTCAGTTAGTGTTCAGTGTTCAGAAATCAGCAAAATATTATAAAAATAAGTTCGCTTATAATAAGCAGACTTGGCAACACTGATTTCAAGCTCAGGCTGACTAATCAAAATCAGGACTGGCTCGCGTCAGGCCAGACTGTTGCCATAGAGACGCACAGGCGCTCACAAACGAGACAGCGTTGAAGCCATAGAGTTATAAGCCCATTGAAATGTTATCTATAGGCCTAATTCATTGATACAATCCAGCTTGGTTGCTAAAAGTTGCATGTTGAGCAATTTGCATAATTAGCTATTACATTACCAATGATAGGTACAAAATAAAATCCCAAATATTAAATCACTGTCTTCCGAGATTAAGTTTAGGCCTAATGTTAATGTGCTGTATATAGTCGTAGTGCACATGCTACAATTAAATAAAATTCGGTAAAATTGGTGAAAAACGTTCATATTTATATATTAAAATATTCCTTAGAAAATAAATGGAGCTGGGAACTTCTCCTTATAGGTCCACCCATGCATTCCTGGGACATGTGAGAATGGCTAAGAAAGGAATAAAGAGGAGATCTGCAAGACCACGCCTGTAGAAAAACCAAGGATGTGGGCAGAGAAACAAACCTATAGGCCTACCTATGATGGCACTGAGCATCATGAAGGGACTGAAAGACTTACCTACCTCAGTGTTCTATATAGGGACGTCAAACATAAACGCTACAGAATGTAGAATTATTATTCTGTTCAGCATTCGCCTGTTGTCTTGGTAAAGAAAAAGAGGAAAACAAAGAAAATATATATATCAATAGACCTACAACATATATAATTGTGGACAGAATATCATCTTATCCACGACAACAGAATCTAAATGTCATCAAATGGTGGTCTGCGTGGCTCAAATGCCAAATAAATGATGGACCTTTATTGATGTGAAAATTATTGAAAACCACTGCATTACATTAACAATGTTACACTATTTTTAATTGTGGGGGGGTATTTACGTGACAATTCACTCATGTGACATGAGTGAATTGTATCTGAAATGCATAGCAACAGCGCTCAGATCGGTGAACCGACAGGATCCACCGCCGGGGTCCATTCCCAGCGGCACCCGCCCTAGAGATTAGCATGGCTGCTGTGCCAGGCTGGGACTATACCTTTTACGCAGAGCCTCGGTTTCGATGGGCGCTGATGGGATACTTGTTTTACACCGTTGGTTACTACTAGTAGGGTAGGGCGGTGTTATATGGCTTCATGCTTTCCAACATACCATTGGTCCGAACGACAACCGCGTCAAACCCTAACCTAACCATAACCTAACGAAGCGCACCCCTCACCAACCTTAATCCGGTAGTTTTAATGGAACCCTCATCAACCTTAATCCGGTTGTTTTAACAGAACCCTCATCAACCTTAATCCGGTCATTTTAACAGACACCTCACCAATCTCAATCTGGTCGTTTTAACGGATTCCTCACCAACCTTAATCCGGTCACCTGAAAACCAAGCACCCCCTCAGTGACCATCGACTACCAGGCTCTGAGTAAAAGGTCATCCCGTGCCAGGCTACCCTAGGGTAGTTACACTGACAAAAAAACATGCAGTAGTGCTGTTATGCCTCCCCGTGACCAGCCGGGGCACCTGATGGAGGGGAAAGGAACTGGTTGGTATCCACAAGCTACGTCCAACTGGGGAAACTCTTCCGTCAAGTGAAAATAAGCGGCTTGAACACTCATGCACTGGAGGAAGCATGAGGTCAGTCCTTTGCTCTCCCCAGGTTGGCAGAGGGACTATTGCACCCAGGATAACAGTATTGACACTGGGTGAAACAATGGGCTACACAATTTGTGTGATAAAAATGTAAGCAAACAGACAAGAAACAGAACAGTATGAGATGCATATCTGTATTGATCTTTCATTGCTGAAGGTTATTAGTTATGCTTGTTCAAAGTTTGCATTTTCAATTGAGTGCTATAGCACCACCCTTTGGTCAATGGTTGTGGGCTTCACATATTCACCGTTTGGCATAGCCCTCTAGTCTACCGTACTGCCACATTTCACGAAAACCAACTGCACATAGTTAAGCCAGATAGCAATATTTGGTGGAAGAAGAAGAAGGAAAAAAACATACAAATACAATGAGGGACCATCAGGCTTGAACGTTCCATGACACAGACGATCAACAGACACATTCTGTACAAAGAAAACACATAGGTTTATGTCAATTCCCAGACTTGATAGCAAGGTTATTCATTTTTCATTGCATCAATCTATGCGCAAGCTTGCCATGTGCATCTTCAAATGATGTTTCCCTCATAGCTTTTGTTACAAACTGTACAAGAAAGGGACTTTTGGCCTGTATGAATCCTCATGTGTGTTTTCAGATCATAATCACGGTTAAAGCTTTTGTTACAAACTCTACAAGCAAATCACTGTTCATCTTTATATGAATCCTCATGCGTGTTTTCTATTTCTAGGTATTGCCTGGACTTTTAATCAAAGGTGGGAGTATTTGTTAAAATCATAGCTCCTTTATCTTATTTTAATTGTATATATTATAATCTGTATTCGTATTAAAGTGCAGTTGGGCGAGGTGATTTAAATCTTGTGCATGTATGTTGATCACACCGTCGGCTAATTTTAATTTCAGTTACATGCATTATTATTGTTACATGTTACATGGAAATTGGAATAAACTAATCCTATACAAAAATAAAATCCCAGGAATTGAATGTTCAGCTTCAAATTGTGTCTGCTGAACTAAGATACAAGGGCGCAAACTGCTCTCTGAGGCACTGTCTCTGGTCAGGAACCTCCTTCTTTGGGAGGAGCCGTTCAGCCACTAGGTCTGATTGGAGGGGAGCTCATACACACTCAGCCCGCGCTCTTCATCCGTTTGTTTGATTGGTGGGGCGCACAGCCGCACATAGACAGCAAGGTTTGTTGAAGGTATAAAAAGTCTAGCGCGCCTCTCTTCCAGCACATTCTTTTGAGATTTAACTAAACCTACATTAAAATGAGCGGCAGAGGAAAGACCGGAGGAAAGGCCAGGGCGAAGGCTAAGACCCGCTCATCCCGTGCCGGGCTCCAGTTCCCCGTGGGTCGTGTCCACAGGCTCCTGCGTAAAGGCAACTATGGCCAGAGAGTTGGCGCCGGAGCTCCAGTGTATCTCGCTGCGGTGCTCGAGTATCTGACCGCTGAGATCCTGGAGTTGGCTGGAAACGCTGCCCGTGACAACAAGAAGACTCGTATCATTCCCCGTCACCTCCAGCTGGCCGTCCGCAACGACGAGGAGCTCAACAAACTGCTGGGTGGAGTGACCATCGCTCAGGGCGGTGTGCTGCCCAACATCCAGGCTGTTCTGCTGCCCAAGAAGACCGAGAAAGCCTCCAAGAAATAGATCCGCTTCATTTCGACTGAACAAACTCCACAAAGGCTCTTTTAAGAGCCACCCACTGTTTCCACATAAGAGTCACTTCCAATGAAGCATCCCTTAAATTAAGATGTTTGTTTTGTGGCCTAAAGAACCACGATTTAATTACACTGATATTTACAAGACTCCTCTAGTTCTCAAGCCTTGCAGTTATCTCCAGTCCACTGTAACTGACCAGCAACAGCAGGTCCATTACAGTTGACGTTAAGCTGCAATACTTAATTGCATAGGCACTACTGAACTAAACCGGCCCTACACTGCTCTGTATTGAAGTGTTATGAGATTATAGAATAGGACACCTTACATTTCAACAGGTTTACAATATTTTGTGTTAAACTAACTGGATTTAGCATGACATTAGGTTTTGATACAATAAAGAATTTAGTAATCTACTTGTGTAATGGCACATTCTATCCATTTTACCACATATCACATACATGTCTGAATAAGTTCATCTGGACAAACTGGTTTAGGTGGCAGGCTCTGTAATTTCCATTTAGGGTGGGAACCCCATTTGGGGTTCTCTTCTTGTTGCCATTTACAACAGTATATACCGGTATAGCAACATGACATTTCAGTCCTAAATGGGCTAATATTTGCCTCTTTTTTTTCAAGTTGTGGTCATATGACCGTTGTGTTTTAATAGCAAGCATATGCACTAATGACTACATTTTGTAGTACGTAGGACAGGCCTATTGTCTGAATACCAGCACCCATACATAAATAGAAATGTGCAATAGGACTATAGAATAAAAGAGATCCCCGGGACTGCTGTTGACATGATTACATTATATGTGGTTGAAAGTACCTATGATTAAAGGACAACTTTAGTTTTTTTCAACCAAGGTTCATGTTTTAGGTTATTAGAAGATGAGTTAATTATTTTTCATTTGCTGCTTCCTTTCGTTTTAGGGATTTTAGCAGTTTTTGTCAGGGGGGGGGGGCGGGAAGACATTTTATAGCGATTTATTTTTTATTATTTACTATAGTTCTACTAGACCCCAAGAAATTGCATCTGGCCACAAAAGATCACAGGATCTACTCAATGTGTCAAACTGACATATTGAGCCTATGACATGTGGCTTCCCCCCAGTAGGCTACCTTCATATTCAGTAGATCCTGTGATCTTCTGTGGCCAGATGCAATTTCCCGAGGTCTATATGACTATAGTAAATAATATTAGCCATAATATTTTGTAAAAAATTACATATTTAGCCCCATGCTCGAATGCCCCCGCCCCCTGTCAAAAACAGCTAAAATCCCTAAAACGAAAGGAAGCAGCACATACAAAAAAAAAAGAACACTCATCTTTTACTTTCTCTAATAACAACCTAAAACTTGAACCTTGGTTAAAAAAAATAAAGTTGTCCTTTAAAGTAAAGGCTCAATGTGCTAATTAATCCATGCAGATTTCAGACCGTTGGTGAGAACAAAGACAGCAGAACATGTCTGCTATTGTGTGAATGGGGGTCTGCAGCTTTGGCACCGCCCAGTGCACTGCAGAGCAGTCTGCCTGTCCCCCCTTACGTCCTCAGAACACACATAAAAAGGCAAAGCTCTGAGCTCTCAGTTCACTCAGTTTTCTAACTGCAACTACAGCTGAACTCAAAATGTCAGGCCGAGGAAAAGGAGGAAAGGGACTTGGAAAAGGAGGCGCTAAGCGTCATCGCAAGGTGCTTCGTGATAACATCCAGGGAATCACCAAGCCCGCTATCCGCCGTCTGGCTCGCCGTGGCGGAGTGAAGCGTATCTCCGGTCTGATCTACGAGGAGACCCGCGGTGTCCTCAAGGTATTCCTGGAGAACGTGATCCGTGACGCCGTCACCTACACCGAGCACGCCAAGAGAAAGACCGTGACCGCCATGGATGTTGTCTATGCTCTGAAGAGACAGGGACGCACTCTGTACGGATTCGGAGGTTAATAACGCTGACTTGATCTACAAACAACCCAAAGGCTCTTTTAAGAGCCAACCACATGCACTTTACAGAGTTTATTCCATTCAAGTAGTCAATATTTGCATATGAACCATGATTCATGGACTGACAGTGGTTACCCACTGAGCATTTTTGTATTCTAATAATTTTTTGTCTATAAACGTCGTTTCAATGTCTATAGACTACATTTGCACCTTAACGTTGGTTGTTTCAACATCTAATCTAAATCATTTTAGAATATTTTCACCCCAGTTTTAGAAGGTAATTTAGACGTCTGAATGCAATCTCTTTACATGTAACTACAATGTAGTTACATGTAAACAGCATTGGGCTGTTCACGTTTTCCGCGTTCAATGGGTCACGGACCCAGTCTTAGGTGGGAAATACATTGCAAATTTGTCCTTGAGAGTTTCCAGATGCTCAGAAATGACCCCACACAATTCACGATTGTTTTTGTATCCAGCGTTGCCGCAAGGAAACATTTCTAGCTTGCCCTTGCCCACAGTTCCGAAATGTGTTCAGTTTTGCCGTGCTTGTAAGAATGTTCTCATTTCGCCCTTGCATTTTCCTGTTCAGTTCATTCAGATGGATAAAAATATCCGCCATGGGCCCAGGCCGTAGCGTAACGGTCTGGGCACCGGACTGGTAATCCAGTCGCAGTGTGCCGCGGGTTCGACTCCCGGACCCGACACGGCCTTTACTGCATGTCATCCCCCCATCTCTCTCCCGTTTCCTGTCAGCCTACTGTCTGTCCCTTCAAAAATCAATAAAAGGCGTAAGCCGCAAAAAAAAAATCTTAAAAATATCCGCCATGTATGCTAGTCTTGCACACCAGTACTCATTTGCAAACAGTTCGGCATATTTGGATTGCTCAGCGGACAGAAAGCACTTTAATTCCTCCCTCAGTTCATATACACGCAACAAAACTTTTCCTCTGGAAAGCCATCGAACCTCGGTGTGCAACAGCAGAGTTTGATGTTCCGCCTCCATTTCCTCGCACAGTGTGGCGAACAGCCTGCTTTTCAGGTCTTTTGGTAAAGTCTTTGCAACCAGCGCCTCGCTGCGTAAAAAACAGTGTGTAGCCATGATGTCAGGATTCATCTCTTTCACTCGGCTAACAAATCCCTTGTATCGCCCGGTCATAGCTGCTGCTCCATCAGTGCACACACTGACACAGTCTTCCCAGCTTAAATTCCATTTCTCCAAATATTCACCCGGAAAACTTCCTCTCCTGTTATTTCCAGGTAGTTGTTTGCAAAACAGGTAATTATCTCTGATGAAGTCACCATCCGCGTCACAATCAATGAATCTCACGTTTGCCAACAGCTGTGCATGTCCACTTATATCTGTTGATTCATCCACTTGCAGTGCAAATTTACCATAATTTTGTGTATGACAACACTCTCGATGTCTGCAGACATTTCTTCAATGCGTCGGCCAATTGTGCTATCTGAGAGCGGCACCTTTGCTAATTCCTTTGCTAGATCTGGTGGCACCAAGCCCACACCCCCCGCGAGTTTGAATGATCTGGCTATTACTGTTTCTGCCAATGAATGTGGCATTTTTAACTGTGCCAACATCTCTGCGATTTGGTAGCTTAATTCCAGACCTTTTTCAGAAGTCTTAGTGGTACTGCGTATCAAGAGACTTGCCTGCTTCGTTGTGTCTTTCTCCTTTTTTTCTTTCAAACTCACGAAAAAGTGTTTGTCCTTTGTAGCGAGTTCATCATGATTGGTATCAAGGTGACGCTTCAGTTTACTCGGAACCATGCCGCTGTTTGCAAGCTTGAATCCACAAACTATACACAGCGGAATCGGGTACGTTGTATCCCCAGTAAACGTGAAGCCAAACTTCATGTCATCGTCACGGTACAGTCTGGCAGGGGCTTTTTTTGTAGGCATTGCGTTGGTAGTAGTCGCCGTTGTTGTTTCCCCCGGCGGCGAGGGACCGCTTGCTGTGCCGTCATCAGATGCAGGTGACACGGCGGCGCTGTCTGTGCTGTCGGGTTCTGGTGGTGTCTTTCTGGAGGGAACGAAATGTAGCGTCTTCTGGATGCATCTCTTTTTTGCTGCTGGTTCCATCTTGTAGTAGCTGTACAATGTGAATGCCATGTCTGTGCCCCATTTATACAGTAAAGTTGCCAGGCGATTAACATTTCTATGGCCAATGGTCGTTAGAGTCTATTGTTCCGTCGTCATGTTGTTATCGCACGTCTAATAAGACGTGTGACAACAACAACGACGCAACAATAGGACGCCTAGCTATCGCTTTCGGGGGAGGGCTAGTGTTACTTTCGTGGCACACCTGGACAGATCAAACGGTACAGTAAAGTGCCGCGGTACATAGGTTGAGAAACAATGAACTGTATCATAGTCCTCCATTGAAAGTCTGTATAGCGTGTCCTAAACGGCCAAGACATGTCTGAAATCCAGTCCCCGGTGGATGGCAGATTTGGAGTAGGCCATGCTGCCAAAAGCCAGCTCAGTGGCCTTGTGGTTAGAGTGTCCGCCCTGAGACTGGGAGGTCGGGGTTCAATCCCCGGGCCGGGTCATACCAAAGACCCAGTGCCTCCCTGCTTGACACTCAGCATCAAGGTTTGGATTGGGGGTAAGTCCCTGCGACATACTATCGTCAAGTCCAGGGGGTGTACATGTACATCAAGCTGCCTCACGCTACAGAAACAGGAGATAGGCTCCTGCCCTTGTTATAACACGCTTTGTCACTTTATAATTAAGATTAAGATAGAGAAACCAGTGTCCATTGGCACAACATTTAATATATCGTCTAGTCGAATTAGAGAACTACGATGCTTATAAATGGTTGTGTTTTGGACTGTAAAAGCTTAATGCAAATTAAATTCACACCCACTTGCCATCAAATCAATTGATTCAATTTGGGGCTATGGTTTGGGATAAATTGAGTTCTCATACCGGGACTCGGAGTCGAACCCGGGCCGCCTGGGTGAAAACCAGGAATCCATATATGACTGTATAAAATGACTTAGAGTTTGTGCTTAACTTGAAATCAGCGACCCACTCACCCCATCTTGAATCACGAACATGATGACATTTGATTGATTTGAGGTGTACAGACTGGTCAGGGACATGGGTCATAGAAATATCATCTTGGGTTAGTATAGCAAATACACTATGACTGCAGTAAGTAGACTATATAAAGTGTCTTCCAACTGGTTTTAAATAGCGGCGAGCGCTATTAATTAAAATGCTTATTATCATAATAATATCCCTAAACTAGTCTATAGCGGGGCAATAAATCAGGCAGGCGGGAGAACATTATGCAGAAACAAAGACAGTGTGAGACACCTCCCTCTGTGGGTCACATGAGCAGTGGCAGCAGATGCCAATCATATGCTGGGAGTCGCATACTTCATTTGCTTTGCCTTGCTATAAATACTGGTGCAACGCCATGAACAGAACACTTATTTTCTTCATCACACTGAGAAAGAATAATGCCTGAAGTAGCGAAACCAGCGCCCAAGAAGGGCTCCAAGAAAGCCGTCACCAAGACCGCAGCAAAGGGCGGCAAGAAGCGCAGAAAGTCCAGGAAGGAGAGCTACGCCATCTACATTTACAAGGTCCTGAAGCAGGTTCACCCTGACACCGGTGTCTCTTCCAAGGCCATGGGCATCATGAACTCCTTCGTCAACGACATCTTTGAGCGCATCGCCGGTGAAGCCTCCAAACTGGCTCACTACAACAAGCGCTCCACCATCTCATCCAGGGAGATTCAGACCGCCGTCCGCCTGCTGCTCCCCGGTGAGCTGGCCAAGCACGCCGTGTCTGAAGGCACCAAGGCTGTGACCAAGTACACCAGCTCCAAGTAAACTGTTCTGTCTGCTCTAAACACAACGGTCCTTTTAAGGACCACCCATCTTTTCAAGAAAGCGTTTATCCACAAATGAATGATTACAAATGTGTTAAACAGCCATGCATTTGAACATTATGGAAAAGTTGCTTTTTAATTCTGTAGCCTAATGTCTAAGATTATAAGTGATGCAATTTGTGCTCTTAATCCAGAGCAAAGCAATCATAACCTAATCGTGTGTATACCGGTATATAAAATGTTATGAGATTTCCTCTTGGCTTCTGTTTCGTCTGTTTACTTGCGAGTGTAATGTATAGGCTAGTACATGGTTTCAATGTGCTCTATCGTACCAGTATTTAGGTGTCAGCGTTTCCAGTTAATGTACATTAAGCGCTACATATAGCTAGAACTCATGCCTCATCAGTCAGTTTAAACTTCTGTGTGTGTGTGCATGGGCTAATATATTCAGGGCTTAAAGTTTTCAGTCCTGAGCACTGATTTCAGTCCTGAGGATGTCATAGGGGTCATTCAATGGCATCAGTGCAGATTTGTAAAAAACATTTTTCAGTCTTGGGATTTTTTTGGGCTTTAAGCCCTGTATAGTTTATGGAAATGTGATCTATTTGGGTTTCAGTGTTAATGTGACTTGATTTACTTGAGTTGTAGTGTTATTTGGCACACACTTGTATTTATTACATATTTGTAGAGATGCAGAACATTCAAGCTTTGTTACTCAAACATGCATGATCTATTGTCCTGCCTATAATAGTGTCTCACTGTCTGCATAATGTTCTCCGGTCTGCCTGGTCTATTGTCTCACTAGGGACTAGGGATATATGATAAGCATTTAGGGTAAATCTATATTTCAATTCGAATTAATAGATCTATTCCACACTAAATTTTACATGATTGTATACACATACATATACTGGCACAATGTTTCTTGAGGGGAAATAAATCACACCTGTGTGAAGTGAGTGGTGCAACTCCATGTGGGGGTCCCCGGAAGTTCCAGACACACCGGACCACGGCTAGGGTTCCGGTAACCGGCCCGGTTCTGGTGAGCCGCCCCACTTCTGAAACAGTAGAGAAATTAGAGAGTAAAGGCTCATACATAGTCTGGTTTTACGGTGGTGGGGTGACCACCGAACTACAACATGACGAGCCGCGGTGAAGAGCAAACCACCGCCACCGCTCCAGCCCTTCTCTCTGTTTTTACTCACCACCGCTCAACGTTATTTCAGCTCCGGTGGTCAGCTCACCACCGGAGCGGTGGTCACCTTACCACCGAAAATCCAGACTATGAATAGGCCTTTAGCCTGTGGGGGTTCCCGGGGGTCCCAGAACATCCAGACCCACAGGAACAGGTGGCCGGGTACAAAATGGTTGAGAAATGACAGTTACCGTGTGTCCCCGTTCTGTACTGTACTGGCACATCATATACAGTTACTATGTGTGTGTGTTAGGTTGCTCACAGGTGGTGAATAACAACCATGTTATTTCCGTGCTCAGACCCAGGCAGCCAGCCAGGCAGCCAGCCACAGACACTCAAAAAATAGAACATATTGTGTATGTAATAATAATAAATTATATATATATATATATATATATATATATATATATATATATATATATATATATATACATATACATACACACACACACACACACACACACACACACACACACACACACACACACACACACACACACACACACACACACACACACACACACACACACACACATGTATATGTATATGATGTGGGTTGATGAGAATAAATTAGTATTGAACATTGCTAACACCAAGTGCATGGTGTTTGGATCTAGACATAAGCTAGAGGGTGATCCTCAACTGAGCCTGTCACTTGCCGGGAAGCCAGTAGAACAGGTAACAGAGGCTAAACTACTTGGAGTGGTACTAGATCCTAAACTTAATTGGACTAAACAAATTGACAATATAGTAACTAAAATGGGGAAAAGTATTGCCGTAACCAGGAAATGTTCTAGCTACATAACACTAAACACTAGGAAAGCAGTAATGCAAGCTCTAGATTTGTCACATCTTGAGTATTGCCCAGTCATTTGGTCATCGGCTACAAAAACAGACATACATAAATTACAAATAGCTCAAAACAAAGCTGCCAGATCAGCTCTCCAGTGTTCCAACAGGACACACATTGCAGAAATGCACAGAAATCTATCATGGCTTACTGTTGAGAATAGATTACATTCACGTATTCTTACGTTTTTCAGAAATGTATTAATGGACAAAAAACCACAGTATTTCTTTGAAAAGGTAGCACATGTAAGAGACGAACATAACCATATGACTAGACAAGCCAGTTCAGGTGTTTTGGTGGCACTTAAACCAAGAACAAATATTCTTAAATCTTCTATTATCTATAGAGCAGTAATAGGTTGGAATGCACATCCAAAGTGTATAACCAATACAAATACAAAATTCATCTTTAAAATCAAGTTAAAAGAACACCTATGTAAACCATACTGCAGTAACCCTGGGGAAATAATAATTCAAATGTATAATTTGTTGAAAGTGGTTTTTGCTATGTTTTTTTATTTATTTCTCCTATGTTTTTTATTTCTTATTTAGTATTTTATTGTACTATGTTTTATTTTAAGTTAGTGTTTGCAAACAATTGTAAGTATTGCCTTTGTTAAATGTTAATGTAGGAAGACTAGCTTTTGTCAAGGCAAAAGCTAATGGGGATCCCTATAAACAATAAACACATACAGGGTATAACTGTGCTATACGCTATAAAAGTTGCAAATGTGTGGTGTTTCATCTATTTTCCATTTAATTGAGGTATGTCATGTTTATTAAAATGATACATTTGAGTCATGTGAAATTAACTGAAACATGTCAGATTTCTCATCACAAAGCAAGAGCTTAGCAGAGTGAGATAAAGTGCCCTCTGATAAGTCTCCATGCCAGGGCCAAGAGCTGTGTTTGCAGACACTGGAAAGTTGTAAATTAAAAACAAAAATCTTCACCACAAACGACTAGTTTTACTTTCATTCCAAACCCAGACATCTCTGCTTGCTCTGCAGCAAATATGGAACAGGGTATCTTATGTTAAAACTATTTTAAAAGACAAATGACAGAGGAAAGTTGACAAACAACTGTACATGTAAGGGTGTACAAGTGAGGTTTTAAACGTCCCTAAACAAAACACGGCACTCCTCAACGCTCCACATGGTTTGATTATGACGCTGAACTCGTCTGCCATCTGCTCGAGTTTTTTGTATGACTTTAATCAATGTAGTTGTATGTATTTTATTTAGTTTTAGTTGTAGAGAAAACACAACTGTGCCAGTATTCTGCAGCACAGAGTACTAACCTAGTGGGTTGAGTCTACATCGTTCTCACATATCCTTTAAGTTACACCCCCTCCTCCTCTTACAACATTCTCTACTCAGAGTTTAGTTCGGTGCATCTGAAACTCGAACCTCTACAGAATGGCAGAAGTAGCTCCAGCTCCCGCAGCCGCCCCGGCTAAAGCCGCCAAGAAGAAGGCAGCACCCCGACCCAAGAAGACCGGTCCCAGCGTCGCCGAGTTGGTCGTCAAGGCCGTGTCCGCCTCCAAGGAACGGAAAGGTGTCTCCCTGGCTGCGGTCAAGAAAGCTCTGGCTGCCGGCGGCTACGATGTCGAGAAGAACAAGGCCCGCGTCAAGGTCGCCGTCAAGAGCCTGGTCGCTAAAGGCACTCTGGTTCAGACCAAAGGTGCCGGCGCGTCTGGCTCTTTCAAGATGAACAAGGAAGCACCGAAGGCAAAGAAACCCGTCAAGAAAGCAGTCAAAGCCAAGAAGCCGGCAGCCAAAAAACCCGCCGCGGCAAAGAAGTCCCCGAAGAAGGCAGTAGCCAAGAAGCCTACAGCCGCTAAGAAATCTCCCAAGAAGGCAAAGAAGCCTGTCGCTGCAAAGAAACCAGCAGCCAAGAAGAGCCCGAAAAAGGTGACCAAGAGTCCCAAGAAGGTGAAGAAGCCCGCTGCCGTTAAGAAAGCCCCAGCTAAGAAGGTAGCGAAGCCCAAGGCGGCGAAACCCAAGAAGGCTGCCGCTAAGAAGAAGTAAACAACACAGTCTGTTAACCCCACAAAGGCTCTTTTAAGAGCCCCCCACAACTTCATTTAAAGAATGTTCCTTTATTTAATCTAGTTGTCATGTCAATTAATGATATGTTAAGGAAAAAACAATAATTACTTACTTGGAAACATTATTCAACACCATCCAGCCGAAATCAATGATTCTGCAGTACTCTGCATACGTCAAATGAATATAGTTGAATATAGAAGAATACCGGTAATCTTACCATTTTACGACGAAGAAAGCCGCTCAGGGCTGTCTGGGTTTATTAAATCACTTTATACAGAAATCAGCCGTTGCTTAAACAACATATTATATAGCCTACCTACCATAATAGCATGAATCCCAACAGCATAATCAAACCGTATCCAGAGCGCATAAAACCAACCACGATAATGGGGATTCGTGCAACATAAAACATAACGAGCAATTTGTGAACATAAGACAAATGCCTCGAGTCCTCATTACTTGGAAGTAAGGCAGCATTAAATGTATAATGTAATATAAATTTACATATAATGTAAAATAAATCAACGCAATGACTGACTGAGCAACTAGACTGTGTGAGAGCATGTCTACTTTGTAATCCCAAAGCCTGTGATTAGATTAGGCTAAAGATTTGAAAACTAGGCCTAGAGGAAAATTGCTTTAGATCACGAAAGTATTGCTTATATACATATAAGTGACTCTTTATATAGAAATTGTGGGTGGCTCTTAAAAGAGCCTTTTGGGGGTTTGTAACTTGGAAACAGATTTATTTCTTGGCGGCTTTCTCAGTCTTCTTGGGCAGCAGAACAGCCTGGATGTTGGGCAGCACACCGCCCTGAGCGATGGTCACTCCACCCAGGAGTTTATTGAGCTCCTCGTCGTTGCGGACGGCCAGCTGGAGGTGACGGGGGATGATACGAGTCTTCTTGTTGTCACGGGCAGCGTTTCCTAACCTGACGCTGCCAGATCCAAGAAGCTTGCTACACAATTTTTTTTCACAGCTTATTTGGATCTGGGATCGCGGAAGCAAATTCGATGACGGGGCTGTTCCTTTTTTCAAGATACTTGGTAGATGATTGGATGGGACCGTCTGTCTATCACTGTGTGGGCGTGCAAACACAACCAATCATATTGACGTGTCTATATAGCTTCACATCCGGTTTCGCACATATCCCGCCCTTAGCTCACGCTGATTGGTTCGGTACGGATTTGTGTCAGCTCAACTCCCTGAGAGATCCCAGATGAGTGCTGTGTTGGGGAACATGGTTACCCAATACCGCCCCCATCTGGCAGCGTCAGGTTAAGCGTTTCCAGCCAACTCCAGGATCTCAGCGGTCAGATACTCGAGCACCGCGGCGAGGTACACTGGAGCTACGGCGCCAACTCTCTGGGCATAGTTGCCTTTACGCAGCAACCTGTGGACACGACCCACGGGGAACTGGAGCCCGGCACGGGATGAGCGGGTCTTAGCCTTCGCCCTGGCCTTTCCTCCGCTTGTATTTTATTAAATTTCCACAAAATGACAAGTCATCACATTTCATATATCAACGTTTAGAGATCCATACAGAAAATAATTATGCTGCTTGTCATCATATAAATACATCACATCAAATACATACATCATAATACATAATACATACATCAAAAAGCACAGACACCTAGGCTGCTAGGCGCCAGAGAGCGCGAGCGAACAGCACCATGCTTTGGTGCCATGTGTACTATCCGCAGCACCCCCTAACGCCCAAATGCCTGCACCTGCATGTGCTGTTCTGAGGGTCTCGCCACCCGCCAACAAATAGCACCATGCTTTGGTGCCATGTGTGTCTATCCGCTGGCATGCAACAAGACCCCCAGAGCCACACACTCAGCATGAACATTTAAAAGTATAAAACATGTAGACGCAACCGGGAGTCACATCAGGATATTACTATTTGTCTGGGCTGTTCTAGAATTACTACAGTGCCAAGGTGGGCCAGTTTAGGTGCGTGTGCAGTCTCTTCAGGTCCATTGTTTTTTCCTTTTAAGTTCGGTTTTAATATGTTTAAAAACAGTGTTTGCGTCAATTACCACGTTGTCCATTGACATTTTGCACCGAGTCTTCCAAATCTTAAAAATTGTCACGCTATGGTCTTGCCTCTGCCGCTCATTTTGATGTACGTTTAGTTCTGGAGTTGAATCACGAAGAAATGTGTTTGAGGAGAGGCGCGCGAGACCTTTCATATCAACAACACAGAGAATAGTAGGCCTACTTTCTGTATGTGCGGGTGTGCGCCCCACCAATCATAGAAACGGATGAGAGCGCGGGCTGAGTGTGTAAGGGATTCCAACCAATCAGTAGTAGTACTGTACTAGCCAAAGAAGGAGGTTCTCCTGACCAGAGACCGCTCAGAGCCAATGAGCTTAAAAGCAGCAGTTTGCGCCCTTTTTACTACAACTCCTATCTTAGGTCAGATTCTCACCTAATACTTCGGTAGACTCAAATCCGTATGGGCGGGGATTTGGGATTCTTGCATATTTAAATGGCTGCGGTTTGCCTTCAAACTGTCATTCGCAGCAATTGGAAACGCAGCAGGGGGGACCTTTATCAATGTGTTCCATTCATAAACTATAGCCTACACAGTGAAATCTATGGTGATAAAATTACACTCATAACGTGCATGTGTCGTGCCGTCTGGGACCCTCCCCCCCCCCCCCCCCCCCCCCCTCTCTCTCTCTAGCAGCCGCCACACACTGTTCTTTTGGGCATGGAGGCACAGCGCTGCATGAGCGCACTGATATAACTCCCCAGTCCCACACAGTGACAGCACTCCATGTTTACGGCACGCACAGACAGACAGACAGAATATTATGTAGGCTATAATACACTGCAGTGTTTTTATGTGTTTTCTTAAGCAATTGATTAATGTACACGTCCTCATTTCGATCCCCCCCCCCCATTTTCCCTCACTGTATATTGTATCTTTTCCCTTTTTTGCTTCCCATATGATGAATTCCTGTTCTGTTCTTTAGCTACATAGAAATGTCTCTAAATGTTTGTATGTCTTTAAATGTTTTGATGAATTGAACAATGTGGACCCTGTTGTAAACAAGTGTAATGCTTAATTGGGTCGTCCACTCACAGTTGACAGTCTTTGTATTGAGTTTGTGCTTAAAATGTACTGTAAATTCTACAAACTGTTAATAAATATTTCAATCAATCAATCAATCAATCAGGGCTTCAGTCTCCTTATTCGACCACGTCTATCCACAGTAACGGGACATCTTTGCGCTGCGTAAAATATGCCTTCTCCGTCTCCAACTGTGTTCAGCTCCTCACCCGCCACATTATGTTTGCTTCATTTCCTTTATTTACTGCGGATTGCATTCACACCTGCACCGAATCGTAGTCAAGTGCGATTCGAAGCGAAGCGAAACCCACGTTTTTGGGCGGAGTAAAATGCGGTTATTTGCTGCGCATTAGGATTCGAATGAGCCTTCACACCTGCCAAACGAAGAGCACTTTCTGACAATGCGCAGCAGGATTCGTTTTAATCGCAGCAAAGCTCTCTGGTATGAACGTGACCTTAACTTCGGAGAGAGAAAATTGGCAGGAGGTACGGACCGGTCGCCCCTTTTTAACTCGCCCCCGCGAAAAGTGAAGGACAGTCGCCCCGGAATTTCGAAAAGTGAAGTACGGTCGCCCCAAAGCCATGGAGGGCTCGCCCTCAAAGTGTGGATATCTCGCCCCAAAGCGTGGATATCTCGCTCAGAAGTGTGGTAAATAGTAAATGGTGCATTTATATAGGCAGGGGTGTCAAACTCAACTTGGTCAAAAGGTCACTTGATGGGGGCCACAACCAGTTGCGGACACATGCTCGATGTCTCAGTCAGTCACTGCTATAATATCTATCTATCTATCTATGCATGCAGACCCAGCCAGCCAGCAAGCCACACACATAGTGCTCAGACCCAGCCAGCCAGCCACACACATAGTGCTCAGACCCAGCCAGCCAGCCACACACTTAGTGCTCAGACCCAGCAAGCCACACACACAGTGCTCAGACCCAGCCAGCCAGCCACACACATAGTGCTCAGACCCAGCCAGCCAGCCAGCCACACACACAGTGCTCAGACCCAGCCAGCCAGCCACACACATAGTGCTCAGACCCAGCCAGCCAGCAAGCCACACACACAGTGCTCAGACCCAGCCAGCCAGCAAGCCACACACACAGTGCTCAGACCCAGCCAGCCAGCCAGCCACACACATAGTGCTCAGACCCAGCCAGCAAGCCACACACACAGTGCTCAGACCCAGCCAGCCACACACATAGCTCCGTAACTCAAAAAATCTTCAAAAAACTGAAGAGGCTACTGGAGATTGGAGAACCTGATTTGGACATGATCTGATGCAGGACAATGTCACTATGACAGAAAGAGAAGATGGGTCTGGCCACATCCATTCATGGTGACAATAGTCGACAGCTCTGCCGATTAATAATTGATTAATTGAACCCACCCACCATATTAATCAATATCAGATAAAACATATAAGATTTTATATTATGCACATGCCATGGTCACATAACCATTATATGTTGAGTGCATGCTTTGATGGTTAGAGTTTTATAATCAGTTTTGATGAGTAAACCTTTGTGGAGATCTTCTCAGTTCTCATTGTATGCTAGTTACTGCCATTCAGGATGGAAAATTAAATCCATCTGGATTTGGGGAGAAGTAGTTTCATAAGGGGCTGGTATGAAGTACTTGATATAAAGAGAACATGTTCAGTTCACTAGTCTACTCTACACTCTACACCTGCCTTCATTTCATCTGATTGTCTGTCTGGCAGGCACTTAACAAGCGATCGTTAACTGTGTCTGTTAGAGAGATTGGCAGAGAAGAGTGGCTTTGCTCAACTTGATTTATACTTATATTCTCCACTCTGATGAAGGTACATGTTCGATATATCATGCAGCCTTACTTATTAGTCTAAATTTTAGCTAATTAAAAAAAAAAAACCCTGAGTAGCGCCTTTATCCAAGGTGCTATACATAGATTGTGCATTACATTCACACATTCATACACCGATTGCGGCGGAGGCCATGCAAGGTACCAACCAGCACATCAGGAGCAATTTGGGGTTCAGTGTCTTGCCCAAGGACACTTCTATGTGTAGACAGGAGGAGCCGGGATTCGAGTTGGCTAGACCTCACTCTCGCAACTAACTAACCAACTAACTAGTGTCACATTGCATTCCAGTGCCTATATATCAATGCACATTTTAGTTGCACAATGCACCACAATCAACACTTCTGTGCAGCCAGCAATGCACCGACAAATATTGGACGTTTAACCACATGAATATGCTGTGACAATAAAATGTGAATTTGATGTTAATTATTTCATTAAGATCCCAAATTTTACCACTATAAATACAGTTTGATTTAATTTGAACTGTACATACATGCCTGTGTCATGTGCTATTTTGTCACAAGTAGAAATGCTTATTTATTTGTGCCATTATCATACACATACAGCAAAGTATTTTCTTTGTTCAGTCCATAGTATTTATTACTTAGCTATTATAGCAGCCCAAGTGCAGTACGCTATGACTTTAGCAAGAGTCCAATCGGACTCCAATCGTTGCCAAATTTCTGATTCCACTCATTTCCTTGTATAATCTGAATTATTTATCTCATTTATCCTTAATATAATCTAGGCATAGATCCACTTTTTATTTATTTATTGCACAATGAGATAATTCTGATGATGTAAAGGTTGACGGGTTACTAGGTTACCGTGTTTTACATTTAGAACAAAACATTGAACAGAACCACTGGCCAAAGGCAATAGCAAAAAGCCAGGGGATCTTTTTTGATGAGAACATCAGCATAGATAGGGCAGCAGCAGAATTGTTTTAGCAACAAATCACTATGCAATAATTATATTTTAGCAAGGGTGTGCTCTTATGCCTGTAATATAAAGGCAAACTGATTATCATTCCAGTGACAATTACGTAATTTCTAAATAAAGTAAAGATAGGATACTCTTATAAAATAATGTGGTTGGCTCTTAAAAGAGCCTTTTGTGGGTTTAAATATGATGCTATTTACTTCTTTTTGGGAGCGGCCTTCTTTGCTGCCTTGGGTTTGGCAACCTTCTTGGCTGGAGCTTTCTTGGCTGCTGCAGGCTTCTTAACCACTTTTTTGGGGCTCTTGGTAGCCTTCTTGGGGCTTTTGGCCACTACTTTCTTGGCGGCAGGCTTCTTGGCTTCCTTGGGCGATTTCTTTGCGGCTGCGGGCTTCTTTGCTACCACCTTCTTGGGCTTCTTAGCCGCTGCAGGTTTCTTGGCTGCAGCAGGCTTCTTTGCTTTGACTGCTTTCTTAGCAGCGGGTTTCTTTCCTTCACCGCTTCTGCCTTGTTCATCTTGAAAGAGCCAGACGCACCGTTACCTTTGAGCTGGACCAGGGTGCCTTTAGCGACCAGGCTCTTGACAGCGATCTTAACGCGGGCCTTGTTCTTCTCCACATCGTAGCCGCCGGCAGCCAGAGCCTTCTTGACCGCAGCGAGAGATACACCGCTCCGCTCCTTGGAGGCGGACACGGCCTTGACGACCAGGTCAGCGACGCTGGGGCCGGTCTTCTTGGGTCGGGCTGCTGCCTTCTTCTTGGCGGCCTTGGCCGGTGACGGTGCTGGTGCGGGTGCGACTGCCATTATTGTCTCGGATAGTAGGTTGCTCTTCCTTCTCTCAAGTAAACTCTCACAGACTGATGCTGAAAGCTCTGAAGGGGCTGGACTTAAAGGAGAATTCCATGCTAGAAGGCTTTCTTACATTTCTTACCTTTCTTTGTAGTCGTTACGTCCCCACCAAAGAGGTCCAGGTGTTTTTTTTGTGCAAAAACTCCTTATTGGCTATTTCCCCTACCATAAGCCCTCAATTAATTGCATTGAATTGAATGGGAATTGAATGGGGCTATGGGGTGTTGTGCTAATTCGCCTATTTCCATCGAAATAAGTAGTAAAGTGTGCCCCTTGGGTTATTATTTACATTATGAAGAGAGGATATCCATCCATCCATCCATCCATCTTCAACCGCTTATCCGTAGTCGGGTCGCGGGGGCAACAGCTCCACCAGAGAGCTCCAGACTTCCCTCTCCCGAGCAACATTAGTGACTTCCTCCTGGGGGATTCCGAGACGTTCCAAGGCCAGAGAGTCGATGTATTTCCTCCAACTGCGCCTTGGTCTGCCCCGGGGTCTCCTCCCAGTGGGACATGCGTCGAGGACCTCCCTAGGGAGGCGCCCGAGTGGCATCCTAACCAGATGCCCAAACCACCTCAGCTGGCTCCTTTCCAGGCGAAGGAGCAGCGGTTCTACTCCGAGTCTCTCTCGTGTGACTGAACTTCTCACCCTATCTCTAAGGGAGATGCCAGCCACCCGTCGAAGAAAACTCATTTCAGCCGCTTGTATTCGTGACCTTATTCTTTCGGTCATGACCCACACTTCATGACCATAGATGAGAGTAGGAACGAAGATTGCTCGGTAGACAGAGAGCTTTGCCTTCTGGCTCAACTCTCTTTTCGTCACAACAGTGCGGTACAGCGACTGCAATACCGCCCCTGCCGCTCCGATTCTCCGGCTGATCTCCTTCTCCGTTCTCCCCTCACTCGTGAACAAGACCCCGAGATACTTGAACTCCTTCACCTGGGGTAGTGCCTCATTCCCTACCCGGACTGCACAATCCACCGGTTTCCTGCTGAGAGAGGATATATACAAAACAATTATAATTTTGAGCGATGGAAATAAGCGAATTAGCACAACACCCCATAGCCCCATTCAATTCCCATTCAATTCAATGCAATTCATTTAGGGCTTATGGTAGGGGAAATAGCCAATAAGGAGCATTTGCACAAAATAACACCTGGACCTCTTTGATGGGGACGTAACAACTACAAAGAAAGGTAAGAAAGCCTTCTAGCATGGAATTCTCCTTTAAACACCACATGAGAACCCTTTAGAGTCAACACACACAGGCCCTCTTCTCTCTTGTGCCACTTGTGTTTTCTCCTCGATTAAAACAAGTTATAACAAACTACTGTGTATATTATTTAATGAGACAAAGAGCTGACCAGTTAACACACATGTGCCTTTCTGTCACGAATATATCTAAGATGAAAGCAGTTCACTCCTTTTTAGTAATAACCGTCCTCAAAACATCACCTGTCTATAGTCAAAGCACAGTGTTGCCTCTGTCATTTTTATTCTAAAATATTGTAAACTATGTTGCATTAACAACAATACTCACAATCAATTTAGTAGACATTCTTGGCGACACGATATCATAAACTATACTTTTGTTTTGCCTTCAGTTTTGCTATAAATATAATGTTTTCTGACAACAGTAAACACACTCCAGTTCAAGGAAGCATGGTGGTGGAGTTGATCTCAACCTCCAATGATAGAAAGCCAGCTGTTGGAAAACGTGGCAAATTTTGGACAAAAAAATAATTTTTAATTGTTTAAATCTTAATCAACTGTATCTGTATATTTAGTGGAGCTTATAGTAGAGTTTATTTATTTTGGTCATTATAACAAATCAATACAGTGCCTGCTTTTTTTTTTGCAACAGAAACAGACCAAAAAGGTGTAGGCTGAAGCCTTAGCTTATATATAGTGCCTAGCCTTCTATCAAATAAATGGCTTTCATAGGTGAAATAATACAACAAAGCAAACAGAAGGGGAAAAAACCCCCCCAAAAAAACAAACATAACATACAGACAGACAGTTAACAGGAACAAGACAAAAAAGAACAAAAACAAAACACAAAACGAGAAA
Source organism: Protomyctophum parallelum (assembly GCF_964188405.1). Classification (NCBI taxonomy): domain Eukaryota; kingdom Metazoa; phylum Chordata; class Actinopteri; order Myctophiformes; family Myctophidae; genus Protomyctophum; species Protomyctophum parallelum. Next base: position 41,599,483 of record NC_139708.1, read on the forward strand.
ACAAAACATCACATCAATGTTCTATATGTATCTACTATTTTTGATCTATACCATTGTTTTTATTGTACTACAGTTTTTTAGTTTGTCATCCAATCCATTCCACAGCTTGACCCCTCTGACCGATATGCACCTCTCTTTGATGTTTATTCTAGCATTTGTTTGTTTGAATATGGAAGTGCCTCTTAGGTTGTAGCGGCTCTCTCTAGGCCAGAACAGCTCTTGGATACAGCTCGGGAGCAGGTGATTGTGTGCCTTATACATTGTTATTGCAGTATTTAGATCTACTTATTTGATTATGGAGACACAATGTACCCAACACACTTCTCATGTAGGCCTGCCAGGCCTATACATGGTGCAATGTGTCATGCTGCAAAACATCATGTTATGATTAACTCATCTTTGCACTCTGTATGAAATACAAATATATAGGCATATTTTCTTCATTCTTCCCTACTGTCATTTCCCAAAGAAGCACATGGAATCGTCTTGTTGAAATAAAATGGCTTTGCCTTTCATAATAGCATGCCCTCCTCATTGTGTTATTTAGATAAAAAAAGAGAGTAATGAAAAATGAAAAACACTGGGACAAAAACATAGACGTATAGTATAGAGGATATGCGCGTACTGAGTGGCAAAAAAACTACTTTCTGGCCGTGACAACCCATGCATCCGAACAGAAAAGTCATATCGGATTGCATTAAACAACATTAAACAATGTTAAACTCACTTTGTATATTGCTTTTCCACAGTAACAGTAACACTGAGGATTTGACTGTGCACATGTGACAATACATTAAACACATACCAATTAAAATAAATTTGGACCCCCAAATACTAGAAATGTGCTCAAGCCCCACCTCCACTTTGAGAAGCCAACACTGAACATGTAGATTAGATTTACACCAACACTATACACTTGCTTTGTACAGAAGAGTCTCATTCCAGGACTATGAATAGCTGCTGGTTTTGGTATCGTGTTGAGTTCAATACAATGAAACAATTATGCCTCCCCTCCCCCACAGGGTGGAGCTGAATGTCTGCATGTTGATCACATTTAGTCCTGGGTTTATTTTAGTTAGAGAAGATGCATATTAGGGTTTTTTTCTGATTAAAGACCAGACTACGTCCATAAATTAAATACTCTTCTGAGAAGAAAAGTGGGGGGGAAAAGTTAAGCAAATAACATATTATGCAAGCACTGTCCCTACATGGCTGGGAAACAGCATTAGCTATTGTAGCCGATAAAATAGTCTTACGAAATACATTTCAGTAGTTTTTGGCTTATTGTCACGTTAGTTGAAAGTGCATGACGCCAGTCTAGGTTATAATATATCAAAGGAACAATTTATCTTCAAAGTAAACATTTGGTGGCTCTTAAAAGAGCCGTTTTGGGGTTGTGACAGTAAGAGATTAGTCTAAGCACGTTCACCGCGGATACGACGGGCCAGCTGGATGTCTTTGGGCATGATGGTCACCCTCTTGGCGTGAATGGCGCACAGGTTGGTGTCTTCAAACAGACCGACCAGATAAGCTTCAGCAGACTCCTGGAGTGCCATGACGGCGGAGCTCTGGAAGCGCAGGTCGGTCTTGAAGTCCTGTGCGATCTCCCTCACCAGGCGCTGGAACGGCAGCTTGCGGATCAGCAGCTCGGTAGATTTCTGGTAACGACGGATCTCCCTCAGAGCCACTGTACCGGGACGGTAACGGTGAGGCTTCTTCACTCCACCGGTTGCCGGCGCGCTCTTACGAGCTGCCTTGGTGGCGAGCTGTTTCCTGGGCGCTTTGCCGCCAGTGGACTTACGAGCTGTCTGCTTAGTTCTTGCCATAGCTTCTTCTATCAAAGCTCTGAGTAGTAGAATATTTTTCTCAGAGCAAACGGCTGCCTTTTATTAGCGCCTCGGAGACGCCGTCGTCCTCTGATTAGTCAGTGGTCAGGAACCTCCTTGTTTGGGGAGGTACCATGCATCACTGGCACCGATTGGAGGGGAACTTTTACAAAACGTTGCTGCTTTAATAGCTAATAAATACTATGAAATGGTAGTTTCCACTGCATATCGGGGAAAAAAATGCATTGCTCTATCTTGTATGACACGGCACAAATAATTAAAAAATTCTACTTGTGACAAAATAAAAAGACATATCTTGTCTTAATACATAATTAACACTCACAACATATTAATGTGGTCAAACTTTGGACACTTGTGTGCTTTTGACACACAGAAGTGATGATGATGATGATGATGAACTAAAATGTGCCTTGCACTTGAATGCAGCAGTTTGCTCCCTTTTTGCAACAATACAAATTGTTTAAAGAGAGAAAAAATGGCAAGAACCAAGCAGACCCCACCCCACCTAAAGCTGACTGACTGCCGGCTGCCGCCCTAAACTGACTATCTTATTAGCATAATTAAACGCCAATTGTATGTACATACTTTATGTAAATTTAGCCTACACTACATTCAGTGTCATATTGCATGGATAATATTTTATCCCACTTGCTCTGAGAGACGTGTGGTCAAGAACCTCCGTCTTTGGGAAGAGTCAGAGTTTAGACTGGGAGGAACCGTTCACACGATTCACACCACTAGCAGTGATTGGTGGGAAAATCATACACACTCAGCCCGCGCTCTCATCCGTCTCTATGATTGGTGGGGCGCACAGCCGCACACACAGAATGTACTACGTTGAATATATAAAAGGTCTCGTACGCCACTACTCCAGCATATTTCTTCGAGTGCTTATTATTCTAGAAATAAAACTACTACAAAATGAGTGGACGAGGAAAAACTGGAGGAAAGGTCAGGCAGAAGGCCAAGACCCGCTCATCCCGTGCCGGGCTCCAGTTCCCCGTGGGTCGTGTTCACAGGCTGCTGCGTAAAGGCAACTATGCCCAGAGAGTCGGTGCCGGCGCCCCGGTCTATCTGGCGGCTGTCCTCGAGTATCTGACCGCTGAGATCCTGGAGTTGGCTGGAAATGCTGCCCGCGACAACAAGAAGAGTCGTATCATCCCCCGTCACCTCCAGCTGGCCGTCCGCAACGACGAGGAGCTCAACAAACTGCTGGGTGGAGTGACCATCGCTCAGGGCGGTGTGCTGCCCAACATCCAGGCTGTTCTGCTCCCCAAGAAGACCGAGAAAGCCGCCAAGAAATAAGTCGACTTAACAAACCCCCACAAAGGCTCTTTTAAGAGCCACCCACTGTTTCTGCATAAGAGCCATTTCCAATATTCTAAATGCCCACTTTTATAGCTTAACTTTCTATTTATCCAGTCTGTCCACATGTCTGCAATCATAACGGCACAGCGGGTTATTGCTTAATTTCTCCAGTTGGCATGGGAAAAAGTGAAATGAATCCACGCTGCTTCGTGGTAGTTTTATTTTCCCGCTCTATCTACATTGGGTCCTAAATGTCTAAAAATGTACATTATGCTCCAAATGTCATTAGTGTAATGCTTCCATATCTATTATTTCAGCATGTAGCCACAATAATTGATGAGATACATCTCATAAATGAAGCACTTATTGGTGAATTGCTTCAGTTAGAATGGAAAAAAAGTGAAATGTAGTTAAATTGTATTTAATGCATTATTTCCCCGTCTATTCTACATAATGTCTAATGTACATTTGTGCTCCTTATGCTCGTGTAATTATTTAATGATATCTAGTAATTTTCTTTCAGCGTGTAACCACAATGTATTCATGCATTGAAACGGCCATGTTCATTATATACATATTTGGTTAAACTCTTCTTGGAAAATATGGGTGGTCCTTAAAAGGACCGTTGTGTTTAGAGCAGACAGAACAGTTTACTTGGAGCTGGTGTACTTGGTCACAGCCTTGGTGCCTTCAGACACGGCGTGCTTGGCCAGCTCACCGGGGAGCAGCAGGCGGACGGCGGTCTGAATCTCCCTGGATGAGATGGTGCGGCGCTTGTTGTAGTTAGCCAGTTTGGAGGCTTCACCGGCGATGCGCTCAAAGATGTCGTTGACGAAGGAGTTCATGATGCCCATGGCCTTGGAAGAGACACCGGTGTCAGGGTGGACCTGCTTCAGGACCTTGTAAATGTAGATGGCGTAGCTCTCCTTCCTGCCCTTTCTGCGCTTCTTGCCGCCCTTCGTGGCGGTCTTGGTGACGGCTCCCTTCTTGGAGCCCTTCTTGGGCGCTGGCTTTGCTACTTCAGGCATCGTATGACGATGATCGTGCTTGTATTCAATAGAATAGTTCAGTTGCAGTGAAGAATGTGTAAGAGGACGCTCTCGTACCACTATTTATACAGAGCCAATGCAAATGAAGCGTGGGACTCCTAGCATATAATTGGCTGATCCTGCCACAAAGAGACTTTGTTTTCTGTATTATGTTTTCCCGCTCGTGTGCTTGTAAGGGGCTAAATATACTAGCCCCTTTATACATTATTAATATGTGTGGTAAATGTATCATTTAAAGCCCCTTTTTATCATAATGTGTTTTGCTGCTATGACACCCACATTTCCCCATTATAAAGGTATATCTATATCTGCACATTAATTTGCCACAACTTAAGCTAACTTTACATTAAACTATAAAGGGAAACACTGTATTCTGAATATTGCAAAGTAAGATAATGATAACACTGAGTGGGTGTCATGTCCAGGCCTCAGGTCCCACCTGACAGAAACCGGCCTGCTGAAACCAGGAACCGGATTAACTACTACATTAATTATGTTCTTTATTGGCACAAAATGTCATTCATCCAGAGAGTACAAGCTTTACCAGAAGTAATAGAAACTTGTTTTGATAGTTGTTTTTATCCCTACCTATAATGTTTGTTTTAAAAACGCCATGCATTGATAATGAAGGGATAATTAATTGTTTTTAGTTCAATGTCTGTTTTAAAAATGCGGCCCTTGTCTGGAATTATAAGAAACATCCAAATTCATAGTTATGCAATGATGTTTACAAATAAACTTGAACATTTGATTGCCAGTTTGTGGCTCCAACTATTACATTCAGGCTACTGTATTCTTAACCTCTATATTTGGAAGGTTGAACTGAGTTGACTCTGTACTACTCCACCCTGTCTGCTCTTAATGCCATGTAAGCCTATATCTGCTTCAATGTGTTGCACTGTCAGCTTGTAGATCTGCTATTATGCTTCCTATTGCACTATTGTATTCGTTACCTCTCCAGGGGCAATTGGGGGGTGGGGTGTGTGTGTGTGTGTGTGTGTGTGTGTGTGTGTGTGTGTGTGTGTGTGTGTGTGTGTGTGTAACAGCACGCAAAACCAGTCATTAAAGGCCAGAGGATGTGTCAGTTTCAACTTTCAATCTTGTTCCAAACACAACAAAGTGTCTCACCACTGGATCCAGCACTACCACATGATTGAACAGTAATAAATACACTACCAAGTTAACGGTAGCTCAATAAAGTATAAAATTAGGTAATACTCTTTAAAGAAGGTGTGGGTGGCTCTTAAAAGAGCCTTTGGGTTGTTGGTAGATCAAGTCAGCATTATTAACCTCCGAATCCGTACAGAGTGCGTCCCTGTCTCTTCAGAGCATAGACAACATCCATGGCGGTCACGGTCTTTCTCTTGGCGTGCTCGGTGTAGGTGACGGCGTCACGGATCACGTTCTCCAGGAACACCTTGAGGACACCGCGGGTCTCCTCGTAGATCAGACCGGAGATACGCTTCACACCGCCACGGCGAGCCAGACGGCGGATAGCGGGCTTGGTGATTCCCTGGATGTTATCACGAAGCACCTTGCGATGACGCTTGGCGCCTCCCTTTCCAAGTCCCTTGCCTCCTTTTCCTCGGCCTGACATTTTTTGAGTTCAGCTGTAGTTGCAGTTAGAAATGTGAGTGAGTAGAAAGCTCAGAGCCTTGCCTTTTTATGTGTGTTCTGAGGACGTAAGGGAGGACAGGCACAGAGAGAGCTGCGTGGGCGTTGCACCCCCCCCCCACACACACACACACACACACATACTCCTCCCCCGTGGTCACATCACCCATTTGTTTTTACAGTAATTGCTATTCAACTCTATAATCATATAATTGCTGTTTTTTTTTGTTTATTGGTTTTATTCATTGGCATTATTTTTCTTCTTTTTAACTCCTTAATAAAGTTTTACATGTTGCTTCTTCTTGCCCCTCATGTGTAAAGTGTATCGAGCTGCGTGGGCGTTACTAACCCCCGCCCTGCTCTCTCTCTCTTTCTCTCTCTCTCTCTCTCTCTCTCTCTCTCTCTCTCTCTCTCTCTCTCTCTCTCTCTCTCTCACACACACACACACACTCCTCCCCCTGTGGTTCATCACCCATTGGGTGACTCTATTTTAACTCTATTTTAATGTAATAAATATGATATTGCGTAGCCTATGTACAGTAGTAGACTATGTAACATGCCCCTCCTGAGTCCTCGTTCTTTGTTGTCACATCACCTTCGGATAGTTTACAGTAATATTGCTAGTATAGTCAACTCCTCTATCATGCTGTTAATAATTACCCCTATTATTATTTTTTGTCAATCCAAGAGACTGATACAATAATGTATATACAATTGCTGTTACCAAATACGTATGTGTACACCCTTAACCCTTAAGAAATGTCCATTATATAACTTCCCCATTTAGTCTAGTTGTAATTATGTAGTAGTTGAGTGGTTACTGTTTATATATTTTTTTCCTTTTTTTTGTTTAATGCTTGGAAATGTATTATGTTTAACTGTATCTCGACGACACTGCAAATGAGGGAATATGGGAAACCTCAATGTCTCTGGAGAATAAAAGGTTTGAATGAATTAATATGATTTTTAACTATATCATATCCACTATTCATTGTCAATTGGTGTCAAGTTTGAACCAAATAAATCACATCAGCAAATCAAACAGTGACTCAAGAAATTGAGAGAAACTTTCGGGGAGAAATGCCCTGGCCTTAGAACATAGGCAAACTGCATGTAACTTACAAAATAACGACACTATTATATTTGAACAAGGGCCTCATTTATATTATTTTACTATTATGTAGTCATAAACTGATTCTCACAGCACATGTGTCCATGGTGTAGATGTAGACAAAGTGAAGATAGTCTTATAAAGAAATGTGGTTGGCTCTTAAAAGAGCCTTTTATTGAGATGAATATTAAGAAAGAGAAAATGAGTCTTAAAACATGAACATCACTGGAAGAGGAAAATACATCTCATAATTAAAAATAAGAATGAATGTGACATTATTCATGAGCACTTGGCACTTTATGAAGAGATCTCATCTTAACATTTTTGTTTTGTTTTGTTTTTTCAAATCCTCAAAAATGATGAAAAACTGCGTGCTATAGTATGCCATACGGTAGGGGCTATAGCCCATGGTCGAAAATGATGAAAAACGAGGGTAACATTTTTTTTCAAAATTTCAAAAAACGATGGGCTATAACCCATGTTTTTGTTTTTTTCTTCATTTTTTTCAAATCCTCAAAAATGATGAAAAACGGCGTGCTATAGTATGCCATACGGTAGGGGCTATAGCCCATGTTCAAAAATGATGAAAAACGAGGTTAAAAAAACAAATCAAAAATTCAAAAAACGATGGGCTATAACCCATGTTTTTTTCTTTTTTTCATTTTTTTCAAATCCTCAAAAATGATGAAAAACGGCGTGCTATAGTATGCCATACGGTAGGGGCTATAGCCCATGGTCGAAAATGATGAAAAACGAGGTTAACATTTATTTTTTGTTTTGTTTTTTCAAATCCTCTAAAATGATGAAAAACTGCGTGCTATAGTATGCCATACGGTAGGGGCTATAGCCCATGGTCGAAAATGATGAAAAACGAGGGTAATTTTTTTTTTCAAAATTTCAAAAAACGATGGGCTATAACCCATGTTTTTTTTTTTTTTTTCATTTTTTTCAAATCCTCAAAAATGATGAAAAACGGCGTGCTATAGTATGCCATACGGTAGGGGCTATCGCCCATGGTCGAAAATGATGAAAAACGAGGTTAACATTTTTTTTTTTTTTTTTTTTCAAATCCTCAAAAATGATGAAAAACTGCGTGCCATAGTATGCCATACGGTAGGGGCTATAGCCCATGGTCGAAAATGATGAAAAACGAGGTTAACATATGTTTTTTGTTTTGTTTTTTCAAATCCTCAAAAATGATGAAAAACTGCGTGCTATAGTATGCCATACGGTAGGGGCTATAGCCCATGGTCGAAAATGATGAAAAACGAGGTTAACATTTTTTTTTTCTTTTTTTTTCCAAATCCTCAAAAATGATGAAAAACTGCGTGCTATAGTATGCCATACGGTAGGGGCTATAGCCCATGGTCGAAAATGATGAAAAACGAGGTTAACATTTGTTTTTTGTTTTGTTTTTTCAAATCCTCAAAAATGATGAAAAACTGTGTGCTATAGTATGCCATACGGTAGGGGCTATAGCCCATGGTCGAAAATGATGAAAAACGAGGGTAACATTTTTTTTCAAAATTTCAAAAAACCATGGGCTATAACCCATGTTTTTTTTTTTTTTTTTCATTTTTTTAAAATCCTCAAAAATGATGAAAAACGGCGTGCTATAGTATTCCATACGGTAGGGGCTATAGCCCATGTTCAAAAATGATGAAAAACGAGGTTAATTCTTTTTTCAAAAATTCAAAAAACGATGGGCTATAACCCATGTTTTTTGAAATTTAGATTTTTTTTCAAATCCTCAAAAATGATGAAAAACGGCGTGCTATAGTATGCCGTACGGTAGGGGCTATAGCCCATGTTCAAAAATGATGAAAAACGAGGTTATTTTTTTTTCTCCAAAAATTCAAAAAACGATGGGCTATAACCCATGTTTTTTGAAATTTTGAAATTTTTTCAAATCCTTAAAAATGATGAAAAACGGCGTGCTATAGTATGCCATATGGTAGGGGCTATAGCCCATGGTCGAAAATGATGAAAAACGAGGTTAACATTTTTTTTCAAAATTTCAAAAAACGATGGGCTATAACCCATGTTTTTCATTTTCATTTTTTCATTTTTTTCAAATCCTCAAAAATGATGAAAAACGGCGTGCTATAGTATGCCATACGGTAGGGGCTATAGCCCATGGTCGAAAATGATGAAAAACGAGGTTAACATTTTTTTTTTGTTTTGTTTTTTCAAATCCTCAAAAATGATGAAAAACTGCGTGCTATAGTATGCCATACGGTAGGGGCTATAGCCCATGGTCGAAAATGATGAAAAACGAGGGTAACATTTTTTTTCAAAATTTCAAAAAACGATGGGCTATAACCCATGTTTTTGTTTTTTTCTTCATTTTTTTCAAATCCTCAAAAATGATGAAAAACGGCGTGCTATAGTATGCCATACGGTAGGGGCTATAGCCCATGGTCGGAAATGATGAAAAACGAGGTTAACATTTATTTTGTGTTTTGTTTTTTCAAATCCTCTAAAATGATGAAAAACTGCGTGCTATAGTATGCCATACGGTAGGGGCTATAGCCCATGGTCGAAAATGATGAAAAACGAGGGTAACATTTTTTTTCAAAATTTCAAAAAACGATGGGCTATAACCCATGTTTTTGTTTTTTTTTCATTTTTTTTAAATCCTCAAAAATGATGAAAAACGGCGTGCTATAGTATGCCGTACGGTAGGGGCTATAGCCCATGTTCAAAAATGATGAAAAACGAGGTTTTTTTTTTTTCTCCAAAAATTAAAAAAACGATGGGCTATAACCCATGTTTTTTGAAATTTTGAATTTTTTTCAAATCCTCAAAAATGATGAAAAACGGCGTGCTATAGTATGCCATATGGTAGGGGCTATAGCCCATGGTCGAAAATGATGAAAAACGAGGTTAACATTTTTTTTCAAAATTTCAAAAAACGATGGGCTATAACCCATGTTTTTGTTTTTTTCTTCATTTTTTTCAAATCCTCAAAAATGATGAAAAACGGCGTGCTATAGTATGCCATACGGTAGGGGCTATAGCCCATGGTCGAAAATGATGAAAAACGAGGTTAACATTTTTTTTCAAAATTTCAAAAAACGATGGGCTATAACCCATGTTTTTTTTTTGTTTTTTTTTTCAAATCCTCAAAAATGATGAAAAGCGGCGTGCTATAGTATGCCATACGGTAGGGGCTATAGCCCATGGTCGAAAATGATGAAAAACAAGGTTAACTTTTTTTTTCCAAAATTTCAAAAAATGATGGGCTATAACCCATGTTTTTTTTTTTTCATTTTTTTTCAAATCCTCAAAAATGATGAAACACTGCGTGCTATAGTATGCCATACGGTAGGGGCTATAGCCCATGGTCGAAAATGATGAAAAACGAGGGTAACATTTTTTTTCAAAATTTCAAAAAACGATGGGCTATAACCCATGTTTTTTGTTTTTTTTTCCATTTTTTTAAAATCCTCAAAAATGATGAAAAACGGCGTGCTATAGTATGCCATACGGTAAGGGCTATAGCCCATGTTCAAAAATGATGAAAAACGAGGTTAATTCTTTTTTTCAAAAATTCAAAAAACGATGGGCTATAACCCATGTTTTTTGAAATTTTGATTTTTTTTCAAATCCTCAAAAATGATGAAAAACGGCCTGCTATAGTATGCCGTACGGTAGGGGCTATAGCCCATGTTCAAAAATGATGAAAAACGAGGTTATTTTTTTTTCTCCAAAAATTCAAAAAACGATGGGCTATAACCCATGTTTTTTGAAATTTTGAATTTTTTTCAAATCCTCAAAAATGATGAAAAACGGCGTGCTATAGTATGCCGTACGGTAGGGGCTATAGCCCATGTTCAAAAATGATGAAAAACGAGGTTTAAAAAAAAATCCAAATTTCAAAAAACGATGGGCTATAACCCATGTTTTTTGAAATTTAGAATTTTTTTCAAATCCTCAAAAATGATGAAAAACGGCGTGCTATAGTATGCCGTACGTTAGGGGCTATAGCCCATGTTCAAAAATGATGAAAAACGAGGATTAAAAAAAAATATCAAAAATTAAAAAAACATGTGCTATAACCCATCATTTTTTCATTTTTTTCAAATCCTCAAAAATGATGAAAAACGGCGTGCTATAGTATGCAGTACGATATGGGCTATAGCCCATGGTCCAAAATTATGAAAAACAAGTTTATTTTTTTTAATCAAAAATTAAAAAAACATGGGATATAACCCATCGTTTTTTTCATTTTTTCATTTTTTTCAAATCCTCAAAAATGATGAAAAACGGCGTGCTATAGTATGCCGTATGATATGGGCTATAGCCCATGGTCCAAAATGATGAAAAACGAGGATAAAAAAAAAGAATCCAGCCAATGTCCCATGTTCTATCGCTACCTGTGGAGTGAGGTGTTGTCTATGGACATGTTCAGTCGTTTCAAAGAGGAAGGAATCATGAACCCTAAGGTGGGTTTTGACTACAGGAACTGCATCCTGAAGCCTGGTGCTTCTAAGGATGCCAAAGAGATGCTGAAGAACTTCTCGGGTCGTGAAACCAATCAGGAAGCGTTCCTCCTGAGCAAAGGAATAAAAGTTTCAACGTGTTCAGGTAGGAAACTCCGTCCCAGATGCTGGAGAAAGGACTAAAATTATCAACAATAGTGGACTAATGGTTTCAACATCAAAGAAAAACAAAAGAAAGAAAAAAAGAAACAAAGAAAGAAACAAAAGACAATGACATTGAAAGAAATGTACAGAATCAAAGTAAGAATTAGGGTCAGGATTGTTGGAACATGCTCTCAGTGACCTACAACTACACCAACCTCTCACCGTCAAGCATTTTGTTTGTGATGTCAGATCAGGCAAGCTCCATATATGGAGATCTAGAGTTGATCAGTTCCCGTTAGGGGATGATCAGGTGTGATCAATATTGGCTAAAAAAGGACAAGATTGTGCATCGTTATGATCAGAACAGGCTAGCTCCATATATGGAGATCTAGGGGTGTTCTGGATTTGAGCCCTATGACATGGCATATGAGTGATGTCACAGAGGCACATATAAAGCCAGTTGTGCAGGGAGATCCTTTCACTTTACAGTCTACTCCAGACCAAAAGTGTTGTGATTGATTTCCACGAACATGGGAGCTACAGGAGAGGTGTATTTCAGCAGCCCTTCTTGGGCTTCCACCGACAACCTCCTGCGCTGGGATCTGAGCCCTGAACAGATCCAGCAGATGTTTGACGAGCTCATTACCAAATCCAATAAGGTGTTTGATGCCGTGGGTTCCCTGGACCTGGACAGTGTCACCGTCAACAACACCCTGAAGGCCCTGGCTGACCTTGAAGCTGAGCACATGGTCCAGTGGAACATAGCCTCCTTCCTCTATCATTATGTGTCTCCCAGTGAGGAGGTAGGGCACGCGCACGCCTTGTTCCATGCAATTGAGAAGCTGCCTGGCCTGGTACCTGGTAAGTTTGTCGAGGTTGTGAGAAGTAGAAATGACGTCTACCAGAGGATTTTAGCTCTGGGGTTGAAGGTGGATGTCAATCCTGCCGTGGAAGATAAGAGATACATGGAGAGACTGCTGGCTGGGAAAAGTATCGAAGTGACACAAGATTCCTTACATGTGCAAATCCAGGACCAGGTCAAGTGCCCTAGTTTGACCTTCAGCAGGGATGAACTGGGAGGTGTTCCTGAGGACGACCTGAGCTACCTGGAAGCAGATGGGGACAAGCTAAAGATCAAATGTGACAAATATCTGTATTTTATGGATAAATGCTTTGTCCCTGAAACACGCAAGAAACTTGGGAAAGCATACAACCAATATAGCATGACGTTGTTGAAGGACGGTTTAAGGGGTTTCATAACCCACATTGACTCTGACCTGAGTAAACACATGGAAAAGTCTGCCAATAAGCTCTCCATCTTCCTGGAGGAGCTGGCCCACAAGCTCAAACCACTTGCAGACAAAGAGAGAATGAACCTCCTCCAACTAAAGGAGGATGAGTGTCAGCAGAGATCTCTGCCATACGATGGGAAGCTGTATGAATGGGACCTGCCATACTACAAGGCACAGGTGATGAAGCAGTATGGAGTGGATCACAGCCAGTTGAAGGAGTATTTTCCATTGGAGGTTGTGGCCCAGGGTCTGCTGGACATCTGCCAGGACCTGCTGGGTCTGTCATTCAGCCCGGTGCACGGCGCCTCCGTGTGGCATCCGGATGTCACTCTGTACTGTGTTACCGACCTCTCCTCTGGGCAGACAATCGGACAGTTCTACCTTGACCTGTTCATGGTAAATTACAGCCGCAATGCACAATTCTTTGTGCTGCAGCCAGGCTGTCTGTGGTCTGATGGGAGCAGACAGATGGCTATTGGTGCTATATTGTTCAATTTCAGCAAACCCACGGCCGACGCCCCCTTGCTCCTAACGCACGACGATGTCGTGACATACTTCCATGAGTTTGGTCACATGGTGCACTACCTCTGTGCTCAGGTTGACTACGCTGCATTCAATGCACACGAGGTGGAAACAGATTTTATTGAGGCTCCGGCCATGATGTTGGAGAACTGGGTTTGGGAGAAGGAAACACTCCAGAGAATATCTAAACACTACAAGACAGGAGCTGCGATTCCTGATGACCTGCTGGACAAACTCCTTAAGTCTCGTCTCGCAAACACTGGAATTTTCTACCTGGAGAAGATAGTCCAACATAGATTATACCAGGCTCTTCACGCTCAGACTATTTTGGACCCGGCTAATGAATGCAGGAGGCTCAGCAAGGACATTCTGGGTTTCCCTGCTTTTCAAGGCCCTATCATATTGTCTATCTATTTCCAACATCTATTCAGCCAATGTAACATGTTCTATCGCGACCTGTGGAGTAAGGTGTTGTCTATGGACATGTTCAGTCGTTTCAAAGAGGAAGGAATCATGAACCCTAAGGTGGGTTTGGACTACAGGAACTGCATCCTGAAGCCTGGTGCTTCTAAGGATGCCAAAGAGATGCTGAAGAACTTCTTGGGTCGTGAAACCAATCAGGAAGCGTTCTTCCTGAGCAAAGGAATAAAAGTTTCAACGTGTTCAGGTAGGAAACTCCGTCCCAGATGCTGGAGAAAGGACTAAAATTATCAACAATAGTGGACTAATGGTTTCAACATCAAAGAAAAACAAAAGAAATAAAAAAAGAAAGAAACAAAAGACAAAGACATTGGAAGAAATGTACAGAATCAAAGTAAGAATTAGGGTCAGGATTGTTGGAACATGCTCTCAGTGACCTACAACTACACCAACCTCTCACCGTCAAGCATTTTGTTTGTGATGTCAGATCAGGCAAGCTCCATATATGGAGATCTAGAGTTGATCAGTTCCCGTTGGGGGATGATCAGGTGTGATCAATATTGGCTATTGGTTGTGCATCATTATGATCAGAACAGGCTAGCTCCATATATGGAGATCTAGGGGTGTTCTGGATTTGAGCCCTGTCCGGAGCCTGGGCAGAGGCTTTAGTGCTGGTTCCGGACAACTGGCGATCCGACAGACTGGACACCAGACACTGCACTCCTTGTGGTGGTGTGGAACGGTTTCCGAGTTACGTGGATTACGTACGTACACGTACAGATACTTGGTGCATTTATAGATATACGATGACGTCATTATCACAGGGAATGTCCTCATTCCACTTGTTATTCTTCAATGCAGATATGTGGAAGTCATGTCTAAGGAGTGCTCAATGTTAAACCCCAGATGCACAGGGTTTACTAAAGCCAAATGCATGGGCCAACATGCAGTTCCAGCTTTGACCAGTAGGGCCGACGGCTTCAATGTTGGCCAGCCATTATGGGGGCTTGCTCACATATAGTAAACTCTCTCACCCCCTCTATCTCCCGTATGACTGTTCCTTCTAATCTATATACACGTATATAGGCTTATGTGGCACAAACATTATGCAAAGCTCAGCCAATCAGACTAGGGGGGGACATGCGTCTCCTTAACAGTCCATTCAATTGAGCACAGCTGACAGCAATAAGACTAGTTTGGGAGGGCAGCTCAGAACTGGGATATTTCTTTAAAAAAATCATAACTTTTGACAGGAATGTGCTAGATACTTACTTTTTTATGCTCTACAGGTGGGGAGATTAAATCATCTCACCGTATGTTTGACATGGCTGCCCTATACTATATACAGCTTTTGTCCCCACACATCTAAATATTTGCCATTGACAATGAAAGGAGTCATTAGATGCCATTAAAGGCCATTGACTACAACACCATAGAGTCCTTATCTCACCATTCACTTTAGTTTATTCTTCTCTCTTTTTTATACTTCTTATGACTTTCTTCTCTTCTCTTATGCTCATGAAATCCTGGGCTATTGCTATTATTTATTTATTGCATGAAAAAAAAAATATATATCAGCATTTATAATGGCGGTCTGATTGGCGATCAGAAACTGCAGTTGTGTGGCATTCTGCTTCACGGTCAGGGGCGCGGGAGCGAACATCTCTGCAGCCAGGTAAAGATCTGAAGATATGGGTGGTTGTGTTTATGAAGCTTAATATGAAGGTGTTCTGAGGACGTAAGGGGGGACACCCATGGAACAGAGGACACCTCGTGGTGGCAGGAATAGCCAATCATATACGGGGAGTCACACACTTAATTTGCATTGGCTATGTATCAATATATGTGCGAGCTATATAATCTAGCTCACAAATAAATATCAACCAATCTCATAACCTTACGTCACCATGCCTTCCAGCCCACCGCTGCCAAAGTGCTCAGGTGTAAATTCAGAAAAAAGGCCATTAACCTTTGCCAGATCCAAAACATTTCAATGTATTTGATAGGATTCTCTATGGGATAATGCCGTGGACATGTTTGCCTGAAAAGGAATCTTTGAAATGTTTCATAGTTTTAGTGCTTTCAAATTTGAGATATTTATAATGGGGCTCAATGGCAGCTCTATGGCACGTCAAAAGGTCACTTCACCTATCCATTCATACATTTTATAATTCAGCTTATTGTGGGCACACACGCTGGAACTTTTTACTTTGAAATGCTTTGTACTTTCAGAGTTATTGTGGGCTATTGTGAGCACACACTAGTTATTGCCAGTTTATATTTATTATTCCGCTTCTTCTTTATTCCAATTTCCGCCCTTCTTTATGCTAGAAATTTGGTTCAAAATTCTAACTGTTCAGCTCTTTGCAGTTATTATTGCTTCAATTAGAATTTTTACAAAGTTTTATACTTTTTATACTTTTTAACTTTTTTTTACATTCTTCATAATGAGAGTCGATGGAAGAAAGGTCCCATTTTTCACAGTTAACTTTTTTGAGCTCTTATTACTCCGTCATACTTTCACTTTGAAACTTAATTCAAACTTTATAATGTTCATCTATCTTTGAACTTTCATTGGTGAAAAAGTTGTTTTGAAAAAGTTTATACTTTTTAAAATATTTAACTTTATTTATAGTTTTTTCCTCCCATCGACAATGTATGGGATTTATCTCTAAATCAACCTCACTACTCATTACTCTGGCATACTTTGTCGTAGAAACGTGATTTAAACTTTAGAAAGCTCACACGACTCTGTACCTTTTCGTGGTTCAAACCGTATTCGAATACGTTAAACGGCTTTTCCGAAATTGCAGTTCAATCGCAGGCCGTTTCGCCTAATTAGTGCCAATTTAGAGTGCGGGGCTTCTTTGACTAGAGTGTAGAAACAGAAAATCTTTCCTTGAAAATTTACCAAACAAATTGTCGTCCTGGCCAAAACATTCATTTTACACACATGTTCTTTGGTCATTTTGTAGCCACAAATGTCCTCTTTCACACAATGTGACCACCAAAGCACAGAGACATACAAAATGTGAACTACAGCCTTTTAAGTGACACAAATACAGTCAAGCTGCTCATTGACCTCCATTGTATAATTCTTACGAGGAAATGATCGCGATGACAATTCTTAACTCGCTCTTATAACCACATTTTCGATCGTACCAACACCACAATCGCACATGGTGTACCTCAATATCTCAGGCCACTCACAGCGAAAAAGATATTTGCATTCGACTTTTACTTTTTGCGATAGAGCAATTTGTTCGGGCATAGTTTCCCCCCATTCAGGATCAATGAAATCTCCCAGTGCTGGCAGTCTTTTACACTTCCACAGCTGAGACATATAAGGGCTTAATCAGGGCTGAAATTAAAGTTACAAGATCTCAATGAGTTGCTCTGCGATACCTTGTGAGCTTGTAGGTCTGCTATTTGTGCAATTGGCTGGCCTTTACACAGCTCTCGCAAGAGCACGCACGCACGCACACACACACACGCACACACACACCCTGTCTTCCTATTGGCTGGCCTTTACACAGCTCTCGCAAGCGCACGCACGTTTATTTTTTATTTATTTTTCAATTAAATTTTTTTTGAAAAAAATTAAAAAATTGAAAGAAATTAAAAAAGTTAAAAATAAATAAAACTTAAAAAAATTAAATTTAAAATTAAATTAAATTTTTAAATTTAAAGGAAAACTTTTAAAAACACTTCTACAACTTCCACATACTTTATTCCACTTTATGCAGTTATTTATGATTAAACTATAGTTTTTACAAATTTTCATACTTTTTTTAACTTTTACTTCAGCTTTAATGCATTTTCTACTTTTGTTTACAATATGCTACGGTCCCGAAATTTTGATTATGGATTTAGACCACCAATGGTAACACTATTACTCCGGTCCCCGAGTTTCAAACTTTATACAATGCATTTTACGCGAGCCCACGCAGTTTCTACAGGAACTGCTTTCTAGTTTAACCAATGCATTCTCTATGGCAATAGCACAAACTTTGGCATGCTACTAGTCCTACATACTTACACCTAGCAACCCCATTCTAGCCTACTTAGGTTCATCTTACGGTGGACATGTTTGTCTGAAAAGGAATCTTTGAAATGTTTCATAGTTTTAGAAATATAGTGCTTTCAAATTTGAGACATTTAACATGGGGCTCAATGGCAGCTCTATAGGCACGTCAAAAGTCACTTTCACCTAGACACTCCATTCACCCTTTTTATTATTCAGCTTACTGTGGAGACACATGCTGGAACTTTTTTGTTTTGTTTTTTATGGTTTGTAGTTTATGAGTTATTTAGCTTAAACGCCCAATGCATTCTCTATGGCAATAGCACAAACTTTGGCATGCTAGTCCTACATACTTACACCTAGCAACCCCATTCTAGCCTACTTAGGTTCATCTTACGGTCGACATGTTTGCCTGAAAAGGAATCTTTGAAATGTTTCATAGTTTTAGAAATATAGTGCTTTCAAATTTGAGACATTTAACATGGGCTCAATGGCAGCTCTATAGGCACGTCAAAAGTCACTTTCACCTAGAAACTCCATTCACACTTTTTAATATTCAGCTTACTGTGGAGACACATGCTGGAACTTTATTTTTATTTTTATGGTTTGTAGTTTATGAGTTATTTAACTTAAACGCCCTTAAATGCGTTCTCTATGGCAATAGCACAAACGTTGGCATGCTACTAGTCCTACATACTTACACCTAGCAACCCCATTCTAGCCTACTTAGGTTCATCTTACGGTGGACATGTTTGCCTGAAAAGGAATCTTTGAAATGTTTCATAGTTTTAGAAATATAGTGCTTTCAAATTTACAATGGGGCTCAATAGCAAAAATGATGAAAAACGGCGTGCTATAGTATGCCGTACGGCGTACGATATGGTCCAAAATGATGAAAAACGAAGATAAAAAAGAAATTCAAAAAACTATGGGCTATAACCCATCGTTTATTTATTTATTTTCAAATCCTCAAAAATGATGAAAAACGGCGTGCTATAGTATGCCGTACGATATGGGCTATGGCCCATGGTCCAAAATGATGAAAAACGAGGATTAAAACAAATAATCAAAAATTCGTTTTTTTTTTTTTTTCATTTTTTTCAAAACCTCAAAAATGATGAAAAACAGCGTGCTACAGTATAGTATGCCGTACGATATGGGCTATAGCTCATATCCTCGTGGTGTATAGCGGTGTATGAGAATGGGTGTTGCGGAGGATGAGAGCATTCTTCTCATCCTCCGCAACACAATGCATTCTCTATGGCAATAGCACAAACTTTGGCATGCTACTAGTCCTACATACTTACACCTAGCAACCCCATTCTAGCCTACTTAGGTTCATCTTACGGTGGACATGTTTGCCTGAAAAGGAATCTTTGAAATGTTTCATAGTTTTAGAAATATAGTGCTTTCAAATTTACAATGGGGCTCAATAGCAAAAATGATGAAAAACGGCGTGCTATAGTATGCCGTACGATATGGTCCAAAATGATGAAAAACGAGGATAAAAAGAAAATTAAAAAAACTATGGGCTATAACCCATCGTTTTTTTATTTTTTTTCAAATCCTCAAAAATGATGAAAAACGGCGTGCTATAGTATGCCGTACGATATGGGCTATGGCCCATGGTCCAAAATGATGAAAAACGAGGATTAAAAAAAAAAAAAAAAAGAAATGAAAAAAACGATGGGCTATAACCCATCGTTTTTTTCATTTTTTCATTTTTTTCAAATCCTCAAAAATGATGAAAAACAGCGTGCTACAGTATAGTATGCCGTACGATATAGGCTATAGCTCATATCCTCGTGGTGTATAGCGGTGTATGAGAATGGGTGTTGCGGAGGATGAGAGCATTCCTCTCATCCTCCGCAACACAATGCATTCTCTAGTCTATGGCAATAGCACAAACTTTGGCATGCTACTAGTCCTACATACTTACACCTAGCAACCCCATTCTAGCCTACTTAGGTTCATCTTACGGTCGACATGTTTGCCTGAAAAGGAATCTTTGAAATGTTTCATAGTTTTAGAAATATAGTGCTTTCAAATTTGAGACATTTAACATGGGGCTCAATGGCAGCTCTATAGGCACGTCAAAAGTCACTTTCACCTAGAAACTCCATTCACACTTTTTATTATTCAGCTTACTGTGGAGACACATGCTGGAACTTTATTTTTATGGTTTGTAGTTTATGAGTTATTTAACTTAAACGCCCAGTGCGTTCTCCATGGCAATAGCACAAACGTTGGCATGCTACTAGTCCTACATACTTACACCTAGCAACCCCATTCTAGCCTACTTAGGTTCATCTTACGGTGGACATGTTTGCCTGAAAAGGAATCTTTGAAATGTTTCATAGTTTTAGAAATATAGTGCTTTCAAATTTACAATGGGGCTCAATAGCAAAAATGATGAAAAACGGCGTGCTATAGTATGCCGTACGATATGGTCCAAAATGATGAAAAACGAGGATTAAAAACAAAATAAAAAAAACTATGGGCTATAACCCATCGTTTTTTTCATTTTTTTTTTTTTTCAAATCCTCAAAAATGATGAAAAACGGCGTGCTATAGTATGCCGTACGATATGGGCTAAAGAGCACCGAAGTCTGACATCACTTTCAGTAGAGGGCGTCAGTCCCCAGGTTCATGTATTTGTTTAGTTGCATTGAAATCCCCATTGAGGCGATTTTAGATCGCCTCATATAACAACTGTGTTTGAAAAATAAACATGTCACCCCGGCCGCTTCACTCATATGGATATGAAGAATCAACTGACTGAGAGAAAACGCTAATGTTACTGCTACTGAATTAGTTAGATTTTCGCTAGAAGCAGACTGTATCATATATGAGTGACTGACTGTTGCAAACGATACAGAGACACCTCCCTGACAATAACGCCGAGACAGCTTGTTTATTTTTTGACCACAACGCTTATAGTAGACGATATTAAGATCACCCCATGTTATTCTCCATAGAGAAATTACTTCCGCGAACCAGGGGAATGGTCGGGATGAGCGAGTTACGTCAGGACTTCGGTGCTCTATAGCCCATGGTCCAAAATGATGAAAAACAAGGATTAAAAAAAATAATAATCAAAAAACGATGGGCTATAACCCATTGTATTTTTTCTTCATTTTTTCATTTTTTTCAAATCCTCAAAAATGATGAAAAACAGCGTGCTACAGTATAGTATGCCATATGATATGGGCTATAACTCATATCCTCGTGGTGTATAGCGGTGCCGGTGTATGAGAATGGGTGTTGCGGAGGATGAGAGCATTCCTCTCATCCTCCGCAACACAATGCATTCTCTATGGCAATAGCACAAACTTTGGCATGCTACTAGTCCTACATACTTACACCTAGCAACCCCATTCTAGCCTACTTAGGTTCATCTTACGGTGGACATGTTTGCCTGAAAAGGAATCTTTGAAATGTTTCATAGTTTTAGATATATAGTGTCAATGGCAGATTATGACACATCAAATAATCACACATCGATGGTTTATTTAATTTTTTATTTAAAACACGTTGTTTGATCCGTCAAGTTATCCTGTGGTGTCCCGTTTGACTAGTACACTGTGGCATTGGTACCACTCAATCCATGCTGCTTTTTTAGTTTTTAAGTTGTTCTTTTAGAAATCAGTCTTGAAAATAAAGACTTGAGTGGGTTTTGAACTCACAACCTCCAGATCATGTAAGCGATGAGTTAACTCAGAGCCGGAGAGTTTGATCAATCCTCAAGGGGGCCCGTGCCCCCCCCCCCCCCCCCCCCCGCCGCAGCGCGGAAAAAAATAAGTTGTTTTCGCTGGTACTGGTTTCGCTGGTATATGGGTCTTTTCTCGAGTCAGTGTGTAGTCTCACTAGTCTGTGGTTAGGTCTCTTTGGTGAATTCTTGATCAGTGTTATTATGTCACGCCTCAAGAACAACTACAAAAGAAACCCGATTAGCACTTTTTAACACCTCTTGGACGGCCGGTGTCTCTCAAGACAGACTGTTGCCTGAGGAACAACAGGGGAGGCGCTGTTTTCCCGAATATTTGACGATGGGATTCTCAGATTGCCGGCGGAGAGGTCCAAAATGTTCGGAATTCCCAGAAAATATGTAATGTAAATGTAAAATGTCCACGAAAATCTTCATGGGGGCCGAAAGGGGCCCTAGGATTCTTCATGGGGGCCATGGCCCCGTGGCCCCCACAGACTCTACGTCGCTGAGTTAACTCACAGAGCTACATGCTACCTTCAACAGCACAGTTTTCCTTTGCCTTTGAGTAACAACATTGGTACAAAAAATGAAACGGTCTCTGAGTCCTTGGTTTGTTTTGTCTGTTGGGTCTGTCAGTAAGTAATTAACATACTCAGTAATGATTCAGTGAATATTTAGCTTACACTGTACATTGAATTGAAGTTCTGGTGTAAATGTGTAGACTCAGTTAAGTTTGATTAGGCTACCAGTAGGCTATACACAGTGGTTCTAAACCTTTAAAGGCTGTGACTCCCCAAAAAATAAAAACATACATTTCGATTCACCAACCATACAATTGCAGAAATTATGTTAAATCGTATGATATAACTTGCATTAATTTCAAGTAAACTTCTGTTTATAGCCTATATGAAAATATTAAATCTGCATGGTAACAAATAAAATCCGAAATACTTGATTTGCATTATTTCCTACACACACACACACACACACACACACACACACACACACACACACACACACACACACACACACACACACACACACACACACACACACACACACACACACACACACCTAGTGTCTGTCTATTAACACTGCACCGCACACATGTCCTTAATTTAGTTATGCAGGATGTTGTCCACAACATCAAAGAGCAACCTTCACTTCACACAGGTGTGATTTTTATTTCTCACATGTTTGTTTAAATGTTCTGCAGTGTGGAATAAGTGTTATCGTATCATATCTATTCTGCCTATGACTGCACGACACGTCACATATTACCAATTACCAGTGTACAACAGTTGTAAGCACTTTGCCTCTGCATGGAATTGTGGACAAAATCCTATCCGTCAACAAAATATTCTGTCTTGAGTCTGAGAGGCTAAATCGCATCAAATGGTGAATAAAGAGTTGGTTATCAAATTTGTTTATTTTTGTGGCTTTCACCTTTATTTTATATTTTTTTATGGAGGGACAGACAGTAGGCTGACAGGAAATGGGGAGAGAGACGGGGGGAAGACATGCAGTAATGGCCATCGGGATCTGGAGTCGAACCCCCGGCACACTGCCAGACTGGATTACCAGCCAAGGTGCCTGGACCGCTGAGCCACGGCCCAGGCCTTAGTTATTTTTATTCTTGTTCCTTGAACAAATTGCAGTCCTAATAAACAAATAAACGGCAGCACAGTTGTGTCAGTGAAGTTGTATGTAATTAAATGTCTAGGCCTGTAAGTGCTAGTTTGTCAGCTTTCAACCTTTTCCATAACAAACCCACTGATGCACCCATTCTTTGGGTTTAGGAAGTTAGGAAGAACTTCATTGTCCACTTGGTACATTCATTTTGCTTTGCGTTTAATTCAAATAAAGTGCATGGTACAAACATCTTCCATGTTACTGGTAAAAACCATGTATCCACAAGGTGCATGAATTCCCCCCACAGGCTGTCCATAATTAACCCCTAGGCCTGGGAGGCGTGCCCGTCTGTGCCCAAACCAATAACCCAATTAGCCAAGTATCTACAGAATATTCTAGGACAATAAGGCTAAATAATAACATAAATAACTAGAAAAAGTGCCCTTCTGGGCACAGGTCTCCACCAGGATGAGCAGATGTGAAGAATTTCCAGGCAAAGGTTTTTCCTTGGCCTCTAGGGAGTTGGCATACAAAGTTATCCACAGATCCGTGCAGTTAGAGGTAAAAGCACTTTTCGGCCAGTTATAGCGCCACCTTGAGGCTGAGTTGAAATTGTTCATGTGGCATTTCGTCCTTGGCCTAGTGGGAATGTGGGTGCACAATTTCACGGAAATCATGCAATGTGTTCATGATTTGCAGCATTTTGTTTGAAACTGAGCACTCCTGTGAACTTTGGAAGCCAATCTTAACCAATGAGGATGGAGTCTGAGAAATCTGAAAGACCGGTTTCGTTGAATGGCTCTGGAGAGACTGTGTACCAATTTGCGTGATGTTTGGACAAAATCTGTAGGTGTACTGTGCAAAAACTTGTTTTGCACAAAGCGGCCTCTTGGTGGCGCTATAACAGGCCCTTCTGGAAAGTTGGGGGCAGAGGTTCATCGTTGGCATCCAGGGAGTGTGTGTGCAAAATGTGGCATCGACCGGGTTAACGGTGGCTGAGATTAGCTGCTCACGGACACACGGACGGACACACGGACGGACGGACGGACACGCGGACGGACGGAGTGCAAAACATACTCTCCCCACATGCCTTCGGCCTGGTGGAGACAACTATGCATATACCATGAAGTGCTATGACTACTAGCTCTGGTCCATAGCTCTAATGCGTTTCATTTAGAGCTATGTTACTCTAAACTTCCCCGCTCGCATGAATGCAGACCAACCTCTACTCTTTGGCGTAAATAAAAAGAAAGAAAGTTTTTGCTACACATAAAAACAAAGGCGAGTTGTGTCATTAGAAAGCCTACTTTGGTAATTGGTTCTAGTTCTAGTGAACAGAAATAATAAATAAATAGACTTGGTAACCTAACTGTAGGGAGTGCAAACACATTAAAGAACCTGGGGGTTATCATCTATGAAAAGGCAACACAATGAGCAGAAAATAAAAATGAACCATGTAAATACAACAAATTGAGCAGAGCACTGCAGGGAGTTGAACCCCATTCCGGTAAACCAGAAGTACCACAACCAGTGCCTTGGTTTTTGTTTTGTTTTACGAGGTCCATTCGTTGAAATGTAAATTTTGCATTGCAACGGTAAAGTAATTTCACAATTGACATTGTAGGCAATAATTAATAACGGTATGGCACCAGGCCAAAGCCATGGGGATAGAGTATGTTTTGCACTCTGAGTGAGTGTATCAAGGTCATTGATATTGATCAATAACCTTGAGCAGTATAAATGACCTTCAATAAGACTAGTAAATGACCTTGACCAGTATAAATGACCTTGACAAGTACAAATGACCTTGACCAGTATAAATGACCGTGACCAGTATATGACTGACCAGTATAAATTACCTTCATGAGACTAGTAAATGACCTTGACCAGTATAAATGACCTTTAGAAGACTAGTAAATGATCTTCACCAGTATAAATGACCTTTAGAAGACTAGTAAATGATCTTCACCAGTATAAATTACCTTGACCAGTATGCGGTCCGTGACCATGGACTATAGCCTTTTGCTTTTCCTTGATTTTCACCTTTAAAAAATCCTCAACAATGATGAAGAATCGCACACTATAGCGCGCCGCTCAATGACCTGAGACCATGGACCAATGAATGAAATACAACACATTGAGCAGGGCACTGCAGGGAGTTGAACCCCGTTCCGGTAAACCAGAAGTCCGACACCAGTGCCTTAGTTTTTGTGTTGTTGTTCATTTAAAGGTCCAGGTGTGCATACGCATGTGCCCCTGTGTGTGTAGGTGCATGTGTGCATGTGTGTGCACGCTTCAATGACCACTGTTGGACCCAATGGCGATCAAGGACCTCAGGGAGCCACCCATAATTCACAACGGTCACAGCGAACTCTGTTGCATCACAACTGGTGGCCAACAGTTGTAACCAACACCGCCACGACCCACAGGAGAATACCATCGCACAGTGGTATCAGACCAACCACAATCAGCCAGCCCTCAAACCAAACCCTTCGACCTAGAAGAACTCAAAACTGCAATGGGAAAGTTGAAACCCGGAAAAGCAGCAGGGATTGATGACATACTGGCAGAACTTATACAGCACCTGGAACCTAACGCAAAGACCTGGCTCGTGGGGATGCTGAACACATGCATGGCACAGAAAACCATCCCTTCTGTCTGGAGAAAAGCCAAAGTGGTTGCAATCCCCAAACCTGGCAAAGACCCATCATCCTCAAAGAGCTACCGACCCATTTCCCTCCTCTGCATCACCTACAAGAGAGGCTGCTACTCCAACGCCTCATACCACTCATAGACACCAAGCTGACTAAAGACCAAGCTGGTTTCCGTCCCGTCCTGTGCTGGACAGAGCTCAACCTCACCCAACACATTGAGGATGGGTTTGAGGGAAAACAAATAACTGGAGCAGCAACTGGAGGGCGAAGCAAGCACGCAGGCAGCTTGTGCCTGCCTGCGTGCCTGCCTGCCTTCCTCATGTGGAAGCTGCATAGTTGAGTTTGTGTGTGTGTTTCTTTTTCTGTCTTTCTTTCTTAGGACGAAGATCAAGGTAGACGCCGTTGGAAGGCTCAACACAAGCCGATGCCCCTAGAGATCCATCCCAAAGCTTCCCTCAGGGAGTCCAGCAAGCCAGCTAGCCAGCAAGCCCGCCCAGTCAGCCAACGCAGCCAGCCAGCTCCGCCAGTCAGCCAGTGTAGAAAGTCAGGCTGCCAAGCCAGCGCACATCAGCCCTTGCAGTCAACCATTGTAGCCATACCAGCCTTGCTCAGTCAGCTCAGCCAGGCCTCTCTCGAGGCCTGGCTCTCTGTCTGCCTGGCCCGGTCTGCCCCGCCCTGCCTTGCAGCAACAGAACCAGCCTTGCTGGCAAGCCAGCCAGCTCAGAATACGAGCTCAGCAAGCCAGCGCAGCTGGCAAGCACGCAGTTAGTCTAAACCAGTTTCAGACTGGCAGGCCAAGGCAGACAGACAGGAAGACCGAGGCGCCTAGGCAGGCAGACAGGCCAGGAAGGCAACAAAGTGCAGGCAGGGGGACTGTCCGGCCTAAGGCTGCGCTGCAAGGGTTGGAGCCTGGCCAGCTCCTGCTGGTCTAGACTGAGTGGCTGTGGCTGCACAGTAAGGCTGCGGTAACCTAGTCTGGGCTTGCTGCTGCACTGGCTTGCTCAGCTCGCATTCTGAGCTGGCTGGCTTTCCAGAAAGGCTGGTTCTGTTGCTGCAAGGCAGGGCAGGGCAGACCGGGCCAGGCAGACAGAGAGCCAGGCCTCAAGAGAGGCCTGGCTGAGCTGACTGAGCAAGGCTGGTATGGCTGCAATGGCTGACTGCAAGGGCTGATATGCTCTGGCTTGGCAGCCTGACTTTCTACACTGGCTGACTGGCGGAGCTGACTGGCTGCGTTGGCTGACTGGGCAGGCTTGCTGGCTAGCTGGCTTGCTGTGCTCCCTGAGGGAAGCTTTGGGATGGATCTCTAGGGGCATCGGCTAGTGTTGAGCCTTCCTATGGCGTCTACCTTGATCTCCGTCCTAAGAAAGAAAGACAGAAAAAGAAAGACACACAAACCCAACTGTGCAGCTTCCACCTGAGGAACCGAGACGCGAGAAAAGAACTGAGCGTCACTTGGGATGGTCACAAACTCTCCAACCATACCCACCCCATGTATCTTGGAGTTACACTGGACAGGACACTCTTCTTCAAAAAAACACCTGGAGAACACAAAAGCCACGGTCAACACCCACAATAACATCCTGTGAAAACTAGTGAACTCCCAAGTGGGGCGCAGACCCACAAACAATCCGTGCAACTGCCATGGCCCTGTCTTTCTCTACAGCAGAGTATGCCTGCTCAAGCTGGAGGCGATCACGTCACACCAAATTGGTCGACACAGCCCTAAATGACACCTGTCGCATCATCACGGGATGGGTCAAGACAACACCTGTCCCGTCCGTGCCTTTATGCGCTAGCCGGCACCTCCCCCCGCACATCAGACGACTGTGTAACGCTCAAGATGAATGGAAAACACAGGAGATAGACAGTGAAGTCTGGAATGAAATGATAGAGAACACCTCACACACACAGTTTCCTTTCGTGGCCGTTTACATTCGAGGGTCGCCGGTCCTCTCGAACGGAACAGTTTAACGTCATGCCCAGGACGAAAAGATATAGAGAACACCATAATGACAAATAACAGCAGGAAGGCATGGGCCACAATCCACCGTCTTGGCAAAGACCACACCACCCATAATTCACAACGGTCACAGCAAACTCTGTTGCATCACAACTGGTGTAGGTATTGGATGGAGCCCGCACACCACAGGTATAAGAAAGACGTGATGCAGAGGAGGGAAATGGGTCGGTAGCTCTTCGGGGATAATGGGTCTTTGCCAGGTTTAGGGATTGCAACTACTCCAGCCTTTTTCCAAACAGAAGGGATGGTTTTCTGTGCTATGCATGTGTTCAGCATCCCCACAAGCCAGGTCCTTGCGATAGGTCCCAGGTGCTGTATCATTTCTGCAAGTATGCCATCAATCCCTGCTGCTTTTCCGGGTTTCAACTTTCCCATTGCAGTTTCACGTTCTTCTAAGTCGAAGGGTTTGGTTTGAGGGCTGGCTGATTGTGGTTGGTCTGATACCACTGTGCGATGGTATTCTATGTGGGTCGGTGGCGGTGTTGGTTACAACTGTTGGCCACCAGTTGTGACCAAGACCGCCACCGACCCACAGGAGAATACCATCGCACAGTGGTATCAGACCAACCACAATCAGCCAGCCCTCAAACCAAACCCTTCGACCTAGAAGAACTTGAAACTGCAATGGGAAAGTTGAAACCCGGAAAAGCAGCAGGGATTGATGACCTACTGGCAGAAATGTTACAGCACCTGGGACCCAACGCAAAGACCTGGCTTGTGGGCATGCTGAACACATGCATAGCACAGAAAACCATCCCTTCTGTCTGGGAAAAGGCCAAAGTGGTTGCAATCCCTAAACCTGGCAAAGACCCATTATCCACAAAGAGCTACCGACCCATTTCCCTCTGCATCACCTACAAGGCTATATGAGAAGCTGCTACTCCAACGCCTTGTTGCCACTCATAGATACTAAGCTGACTAAAGACCAAGCTGGTTTCCGTCCCAGCCGCTCCTGTGCTGGACAGAGCTCAACCTCACCCAACACATTGAGGATGGGTTTGAGGGGAAACAAATAACTGGAGCAGCATTCAGAGATCTCTCTGCTGCCTACGACACTGTCCAACACCGCACAATGGTCAGGAAAAGCCTCCTCAACAACAGGCGCTTCTATGTCCAGTTAAATGACCAGAGGAGTAAATGGAAAGCCCAAAAGAACGGCCTCCAACAAGGTAGCGTGCTCGCCCCCCTCCTTTTCAATATCTACACAAACGACCAGCCACTACCCAATGCCTAATGCCAGCGTTTCATCTACGCCGACAACCTCTGCATTACGACCCAACAAGCAGACTTCCAGAAGATTGAGTCTGTCCTTGAAAGTGCCCTCCAAGAAATGTCAAGCTACTACAATACAACCACCTGAAACCCAACCTATAGAGAACACCTCACACACACATAATTTCCTTTCGTGGCCGTTTACATTCGAGGGTCGCTGGTCCTCTCGAACGGAACAGTTTAACGTCATGCCCAGGACGAAAAGATATAGAGAACACCAACATGTCAAATAACAGCAGGAAGGCATGGGCCA
Organism: Protomyctophum parallelum; assembly: GCF_964188405.1. NCBI lineage: Eukaryota > Metazoa > Chordata > Actinopteri > Myctophiformes > Myctophidae > Protomyctophum > Protomyctophum parallelum. Next base: position 41,628,799 of record NC_139708.1, read on the forward strand.
CAATCCACCGTCTTGGCAAAAACCACACCACCCATAATTCACAACGGTCACAGCAAACTCTGTTGCATCACAACTGGTGTAGGTATTGGATGGAGCCCGCACACCACAGGTATAAGAAAGACGTTCTTTGTTGAAATACTGACAGCGTTTCGATCCATTTGATCTTCATCAGGTCATGTGTACACAAAACATACACTTTTATACTAAGGGAGTGCCCCCATTAAACAATCAAAATACCACATTTTGGTGCCCCTCCCATCACTGCAGGTGTGACACGTCAACCCTGAGTGAGTAGGTGGGGACCCAGACATATTGATGTAAATATAGTCTGTTCAGAAATTGTAGTGCCTCTCATAGAGCTTGTAGGTGATGCAGAGGAGGGAAATGGGTCGGTAGCTCTTCGGGGATAATGGGTCTTTGCCAGGTTTAGGGATTGCAACTACTCCAGCCTTTTTCCAAACAGAAGGGATGGTTTTCTGTGCTATGCATGTGTTCAGCATCCCCACAAGCCAGGTCCTTGCGATAGGTCCCAGGTGCTGTATCATTTCTGCCAGTATGCCATCAATCCCTGCTGCTTTTCCGGGTTTCAACTTTCCCATTGCAGTTTCACGTTCTTCTAAGTCGAAGGGTTTGGTTTGAGGGCTGGCTGATTGTGGTTGGTCTGATACCACTGTGCGATGGTATTCTATGTGGGTCGGTGGCGGTGTTGGTTACAACTGTTGGCCACCAGTTGTGACCAAGACCGCCACCGACCCACAGGAGAATACCATCGCACAGTGGTATCAGACCAACCACAATCAGCCAGCCCTCAAACCAAACCCTTCGACCTAGAAGAACTTGAAACTGCAATGGGAAAGTTGAAACCCGGAAAAGCAGCAGGGATTGATGACCTACTGGCAGAAATGTTACAGCACCTGGGACCCAACGCAAAGACCTGGCTTGTGGGGATGCTGAACACATGCATAGCACAGAAAACCATCCCTTCTGTCTGGGAAAAGGCCAAAGTGGTTGCAATCCCTAAACCTGGCAAAGACCCATTATCCACAAAGAGCTACCGACCCATTTCCCTCTGCATCACCTACAAGGCTATATGAGAAGCTGCTACTCCAACGCCTTGTTGCCACTCATAGATACCAAGCTGACTAAAGACCAAGCTGGTTTCCGTCCCAGCCGCTCCTGTGCTGGACAGAGCTCAACCTCACCCAACACATTGAGGATGGGTTTGAGGGGAAACAAATAACTGGAGCAGCATTCAGAGATCTCTCTGCTGCCTACGACACTGTCCAACACCGCACAATGGTCAGGAAAAGCCTCCTCAACAACAGGCGCTTCTATGTCCAGTTAAATGACCAGAGGAGTAAATGGAAAGCCCAAAAGAACGGCCTCCAACAAGGTAGCGTGCTCGCCCCCCTCCTTTTCAATATCTACACAAACGACCAGCCACTACCCAATGCCTAATGCCAGCGTTTCATCTACGCCGACAACCTCTGCATTACGACCCAACAAGCAGACTTCCAGAAGATTGAGTCTGTCCTTGAAAGTGCCCTCCAAGAAATGTCAAGCTACTACAATACAACCACCTGAAACCCAACCTATAGAGAACACCTCACACACACATAATTTCCTTTCGTGGCCGTTTACATTCGAGGGTCGCTGGTCCTCTCGAACGGAACAGTTTAACGTCATGCCCAGGACGAAAAGATATAGAGAACACCAACATGTCAAATAACAGCAGGAAGGCATGGGCCACAATCCACCGTCTTGGCAAAAACCACACCACCCATAATTCACAACGGTCACAGCAAACTCTGTTGCATCACAACTGGTGTAGGTATTGGATGGAGCCCGCACACCACAGGTATAAGAAAGACGTTCTTTGTTGAAATACTGACAGCGTTTCGATCCATTTGATCTTCATCAGGTCATGTGTACACAAAACATACACTTTTATACTAAGGGAGTGCCCCCATTAAACAATCAAAATACCACATTTTGGTGCCCCTCCCATCACTGCAGGTGTGACACGTCAACCCTGAGTGAGTAGGTGGGGACCCAGACATATTGATGTAAATATAGTCTGTTCAGAAATTGTAGTGCCTCTCATAGAGCTTGTAGGTGATGCAGAGGAGGGAAATGGGTCGGTAGCTCTTCGGGGATAATGGGTCTTTGCCAGGTTTAGGGATTGCAACTACTCCAGCCTTTTTCCAAACAGAAGGGATGGTTTTCTGTGCTATGCATGTGTTCAGCATCCCCACAAGCCAGGTCCTTGCGATAGGTCCCAGGTGCTGTATCATTTCTGCCAGTATGCCATCAATCCCTGCTGCTTTTCCGGGTTTCAACTTTCCCATTGCAGTTTCACGTTCTTCTAAGTCGAAGGGTTTGGTTTGAGGGCTGGCTGATTGTGGTTGGTCTGATACCACTGTGCGATGGTATTCTATGTGGGTCGGTGGCGGTGTTGGTTACAACTGTTGGCCACCAGTTGTGACCAAGACCGCCACCGACCCACAGGAGAATACCATCGCACAGTGGTATCAGACCAACCACAATCAGCCAGCCCTCAAACCAAACCCTTCGACCTAGAAGAACTTGAAACTGCAATGGGAAAGTTGAAACCCGGAAAAGCAGCAGGGATTGATGACCTACTGGCAGAAATGTTACAGCACCTGGGACCCAACGCAAAGACCTGGCTTGTGGGGATGCTGAACACATGCATAGCACAGAAAACCATCCCTTCTGTCTGGGAAAAGGCCAACGTGGTTGCAATCCCTAAACCTGGCATAGACCCATTATCCACAAAGAGCTACCGACCCATTTCCCTCTGCATCACCTACAAGGCTATATGAGAAGCTGCTACTCCAACGCCTTGTTGCCACTCATAGATACCAAGCTGACTAAAGACCAAGCTGGTTTCCGTCCCAGCCGCTCCTGTGCTGGACAGAGCTCAACCTCACCCAACACATTGAGGATGGGTTTGAGGGGAAACAAATAACTGGAGCAGCATTCAGAGATCTCTCTGCTGCCTACGACACTGTCCAACACCGCACAATGGTCAGGAAAAGCCTCCTCAACAACAGGCGCTTCTATGTTCAGTTAAATGACCAGAGGAGTAAATGGAAAGCCGAAAAGAACGGCCTCCCACAAGGTAGCGCGCTCGCCCCCCTCCTTTTCAATATCTAAACAAACGACCAGCCACTTGAAACCCAACCCATCAAAAACCCAACTATGCAGCTTCCACCTGAGGAACCGAGACGCAAAAAAAGAACTGAGCATCACAAACTCTCAAACCATACCCACCCCATGTAACTTGGAGTTACACTGGACAGTTTAACGTCATGCCCAGGACGAAAAGTTATAGAGAACACCAACATGACAAACCCTACACTTAAACCCTCTATATTTAATAAAAAACAATTCTGGACAGGAATCCTGTATTGCAGGGGTGCCCAAAAGGTACATCGTGATCTACCAGTAATCACAAAGGCTGTGCAGGTAGACCATATGGCATGCCCCTGTATATAATCTATCACTTGAATTAAGGTGACTTGACACCAGCTCAAATGTTGCACACAAACATCAGTAGCAAAAGTACAAAGTTATTGTGACAGTAATAATTGCTATAGTGTGTGTTCAGTAACAGGAATATTCCTGTCTCTCCAGCTCTTTAATAAATAGAAAAGGGTTTAATCAGGAGTTGTAGTAGCCACAGGATAATCTAAGCGGTGGATATTGCTCTTTTCTTCATGTCTTTATGTATGTAAATTGTCTTGTTGTTTGTGTTATGTCAAATGCGTGTATATGTGTTCTGCATATACTTGGCTGCTGTGTTGCAAGTTACTGAACACACACTATAGCAATGATTACTGTCACACTATAGAGCTATTTAACACTGTTACTGAACACACACTATAGCAATGATTACTGTCACAATATAGAGCTATTTAACACTGTTACTGAACACACACACTATAGCAATGATTACTGTCACAATATAGAGCTATTTAACACTGTTACTGAACACACACACTATAGCAATGATTACTGTCACAATATAGAGCTATTTAACACTGTTACTGAACACACACTATAGCAATGATTACTGTCACACTATAGAGCTATTTAACACTGTTACTGAACACACACTATAGCAATGATTACTGTCACAATACAGAGCAATTTAATTTAGGTAACCAAATTGACCCCAATAGTAGATCTTTACACTCTCAATAGTTCAATTGTTGTTAAGCATCTGCTTAATTTCCAAAAAAACTACACAATTAGAGAATGTAGAAGATTGCTACTTTTGATCCTTTGATTATATAATGCTGATTGTAGCATAGTGGTTAGTGACTGAGCTTTGTTAACATGAGTGCCCGGGATCGTTTCCCACCAATTTCAAAGAATGTTTGTTGCTTCGTGCCAATTTTCACAGAACGTTTGTCCTTTTACCTACCAAACAATACTATTTTCACCTCTAGTCGATTATTTATTCAGCGTTTGAGCCACGGACCACCATTTGAGGCCATCTAGTCTCTCAGACCCATTTGAGCCACTGACCACCATTGTGAGAGTCTATTAATGTGAAATGGTGGTCCGTGGCTCAAACATGTTATCACTTTTGAAGTTACTTGTTGTGTTTAGATATGTAAATACTACTCTTTAAAGCCGTGTTTCGGTAGTCGAGTGGGTACTGTCGACGGTTAGTAAACATTGAGGCCGGGCATAGTTGTTTATAAACCTTCGACACTAACCATTCGGCTACTGAAACACTGTTTTACAGTTTCGTACAAACATCATATATAAACATCATAACAAGTAACTTCAAGTGATAGACGTTTGAACACACAAACAACAACAGCGTTAAGTATTAAATAACATTTAATCACTTACTTGCTCCGAAGACGGACCCGCGATGGTGACGTGGCACGTTCCAAACAAACACTGACCAAACCTACCTCCACGCGTCTCTTCCGTATTTGAGGGCGGCGGCACTTCCTTCCGGTGTGAGGCCACGCCCGCGAGATTTAACCGCGAATCTATTGTAGTCATAAATTGTAGTCCTCTTACGTTACATCCGGGTCCCTTGGTCCCATCCGCTTCTAATGCAAAATAGCTACATATGAACGCGTGAATCTTCTTTTTTTTTTACAATAACGTTATTTGTCAGAAAGGAAGCCATTGAGGGTTAAAATGGGTCTTAATGCTTCCAACTCATATAACTGTCACCAACAACACTTTTAATGATATTACATGAAGCAGACAGCCCTGTGATGAAACCTTTAGCATTACACTGTGGTTAATAGGTTTTTATTCACAATGGAATGTTATTGTACTCTTAATATATCATGGTGTAGCACAGCACAGTAGATTCATATTTCAATCGATCTGGGATGTTAAAATTGTGCAAAACTCTGTTCAATGAATGGCCTCTTCTGCTACATTAAACATTACTAAACATTAAACGTTACTTATACCTGTTATTGAGACTCCTATAGAGCATGTTGACATGGATAGCTTGGTTAGTAGTATCTCTGTTAGTTAATGCAGTTTGATTGATTAAATTAATAGCCTATTTTATTAGACAAAAATGTAGAACAGTAGTGTCATAGAGTGGAAAATGCCATTTGGTTTAATGTCACAGAATGCAGTGCCACGTAGAGCAGCATGATAAATGGTTAACTTTATAGTGTGTTCAAAAATGGCAGATCTGCAAGTTCAGTGTCTTGAATGAGATGTGCTGTGAGTTTGCATATCTGCTATTGTCCAGCATAGGACCGTTGCACAGTGAAGTATAAACAAGGCTTTAGGATTTATAAGTCGTTTTTAGAATATAATAGAATATTCACTCCAGTGAATAGCATTTATCCATTTAGATAACTTTTTGATGTTATTTAATTACTTATTTGTACACAGAAACATAATGTGTGTCTTTACAATAACTGTAATGTAATAATAATACTAATAATGTAATGTAATAATTATTAATTAAATAACCTTATTTTATTCTGAAGGCAACCGGATGTCTTAAATTAGCTAGCTCTCAGACAGGAAGTTCTAAATTAGCTCAAAAGACTGTCTGACTGAGTGTGAATGAATGGGGCGTGCGTGAAGCGAGCGGTTTTAGGTGTGTGCCGGTGCGGTAACAGGGCACTTCAAAATAAAAGTGAATCGAAATACAGGAGACTTCAAAATAAGAAGAACAAAATAAGAAAAGTAAATGACAAATTAACTTCAACTTAGGAAATGATAGAAGCTCAATTAACTAGTATCCCGGCAGTTACATTTACACTCAAATCTGGATGAAACCCTCATGTTACATAACATTTTTACATAGGCCATACAGTATTCGTAAGCTAAATAGAGGTTCAAACACACCCAGTCATAAAGATAACCATTCCAAAATGTTTATAATTGTCAAAGAACATGATTTAGACACAAAGTTTGCATCCATAGCTCATCTGGTTCAAAAGTTCTAGACAAAACCTTTTTCAGGTGACGGACTTGCGGCCATATTGGATTTGGCCACTATGATGACCCAGAGGGTTGCTGGCTCGGGCACGGATTCTTAATATTTTGAGCACCTCAGATGCGATATTCTCTCCTAAATGAAGTGCATACATATCTTAGCTAGGTCCTAGACTAATATAGAAATGTCTATTATAGATTAAAACAATAAATAAAATACATCTCATGGATGCACATGGGACGTATCCTCAGTGATGTATATGTATATCCCAAGGTCATCGGGGTTTCGAGTCTCCCAACATCATACCCCTCACTCAGGTGACCCAGCCGGGGTGATCAAGTCCCGGCTTAAGTCCCAGTAGCTACCCTCGAAACCAGGGCCACACAATCCGTTCCTCCTGAACTACTCTGCCATAATCTGAGTTCCCGGGGGGGCGTCTGCTGGGACTGGGAGGTACCATTCTGGCACGTGGAAGGACTAGGCTCTGTGGGTTGACTCCTGTCCGGGCCACTCCTACGTCTCGGTGGAAGCCTCTTTATTCCTGATCATTACCGTTGTTCAGGTTGTTGTGGCTCTGCAGAACATATAACTGATTGTACCTACTGTAGAGCATTCACCCGATACTCGCTCTGTGTGCCTCAGCAGCCAGTCCATCTTATTGTAGTAATGCACTTGCGCAATCCAGTTGTTGTTCCTGTATTATACATGAGAGTTGTCACAGCCGAGTTTAATAAACTGCACTTGGTTTTGTAAGTAATTAGTATTAATAATAGCAATTCAATTAAAGTGTTGTTCAAATTGAGTACAGTAATTTGTCGAAAAGGGATGCAGAGCATTGTTCTTGTATTCAACATGAGAGCTGTCACAGTCACAAGTTGAATGAACTGAACTCGGTTTATGAAGTATTCCCTCCGTATGGTCATTCTAAACCTGGTGTATGGGTAAACCCAACTTGGAAGCACATGACGGAAGCAAATCTAATATAAAATGTACAAGAATAGTCTTTAATAATAATAATAATAATAACATGAATTTATGTGAGCTTTAATATCATTCTAACAATAATGACACCCTGGAGAAAGACCTTTGGAATAAAGCCCACATGCTGAGGACATCAGCAACAATAATGTCTGTTTGACAAAAGCTAAGCAGGAGAATCAGTCTATTAGCAGCATCAATGGACAGCAAGCACATTTAGCATGATCATGTTCACACTTTCACAGCACAGTGTCATTGAAAAAGGCACAGTGGCCACATCACAACTGATTATCCACAATACAAATCTGAATCAATCTATACAAAAATATACAGCTCTTAAAAAAAAGTAAATATAACCAAAATGATCATCATCATCATCATCACAGATATCCTCCACAATACAAGCCAGGTATTTTGGAGAACAAGACAATAATTATAAAACAGAGAGATTCTCTCTTTCACTTCCACACTTTTGTCCTAGAAGTCCTGGGTGAAAAAGAAACAGCCTTCTTCAAGGATGGTTCTAGTGGGAGCCATTTTTGACGCAGGTACAGGAGAAAGGCACTTGATTCGGAGATACCTCTGCTTTCCGTGCCCTTAGAGGTGGATCCCAGGCACTGCAGGCCTGGTCCTCACCAGCACAGGACACACAAACAGCAGGGCTCCAATGGGTGTCTGTCCGTCCGTTCGTTAAGGCAACAAGTCGTACCTGTGCTGCATCGACGGTGGTCCAGTTCACACAGGATCACAGCCTAGTGTAGGAGGATCGGGCAGTGTGTGTGTTTCAGAGAGAATGTAATTTATCGTCTCTGGAGGAGGACGAGTTGTCGCGGGCGATCGTGCAGGGCGGGCGAGGTCCGCCGAATCTGCAGGGAGGCAGAGATCCGCCGTCTGATCGGGCAGGTCTGACTCTGTGGGCGATCCCGGTTCAGTTGGCAGTGCTGTATGAACTGTTGCAGGCTCCTCGGTAGTCGATACCGGTTCAGTTGTCAGTGCTGTATGAACCAACGCAGGCTCCTCTCTAGTCTCTGTGGGCGATGCCGGTTCAGTTGTCAGTGCTGTGTGAACCAACGCAGGCTCCTCTCTAGTCTCTGTGGGCGATACCGGTTCAGTTGGCAGTTCTGTATGAACTGAAGCCGGTTCTTCCGATAACGCGGTCGGCACTGGATGTGTGGGCATTGTGTCTGAGACCGGCACTGGCTGTGTGTGTTCTGTGGTGGACAGTGGTTGAAGAGATGGCGGTTCCTCCGGTTGCGTTGGCGAGCTGGCCTGCGGCTCCTCTTGTCTTTGCGGCACGGGGTGCGAGCACAACGGGGCTTTTGTCCTTGCGAGCTGGTCTGCGCTCGGGTAGTAAGGCAGGAAGGGTCTCTCGTGCGCGCAGGTGCGCATGGCCAGGTAGGTGTGCGTCAGCAGGTGTGGGAAGCGGGAGGTGAAATAGCAGACAAAGTCATCTGGGATGGAACCCAATGTCTCCTGGACTTCGGCAGGTAGCTCCCTGTAATGATGCTTCTGTTGGGCGACAGACAGGGAAACAGATTGTTAGTCTGACCAACATCAGGATACGTGTCATCGATGTACACGGAGACTTGGATCAACAGGATCAGGATAAATTGTCATGTCCAGTGAGTGGGAGCACTCCGTTACCTTGTTTCTCATGGCACGGAGAAGATCTCTGACGGAGCCTCCCTTGTAGGAACGGAATTTGCGCAGGTCTGCCAATGAGAAAAGTAACACCCAATGCGTTAATCACAAGCTGCCGTCACTTCATTAATAATAAATAATACATTTTATTTATAGGGTGCCTTTCAGAGCACTCAAGGTCGCCGTACAGGTTAAAAACAGTACAAAGCCTGCCTAAACAGGTGGGTTTTGAGGTGATTTTGGAATATGGTGATAGAGTCCATGTTTTTTATGTCAGGGGTGAGGGGATAACACCACACTAATTATCAAAAATTACTTAATATTTGTATACATTTCCACTAATGAAAAAAGTGATTGTTATAGAGTAGAGACTGACACGGGAGTGGATTTCCACTCCTGTCCTGTCCCACTCCCACAGAAAAAATCCTGTCCTGTCCCAATCCTGGACCAGGGTAAAAAAAAAATCCTGTCCTGTCCCACTCCTGTAGAATGACTCCTGATCCCATCCCGCTCCCACTCGAGATGACTCCCACTCCCATCCCGCTTTTTTTCATTTTTTTTTAAATACCGCATTGTGCTAACGCAAGTCAAAAGAGCGTTGTCTCACTGAAAGATGACTACAAATATGGGTGCTTCTGTTCTTTTGGGTGGCGCCACGACTAGCTGAAAATGATCATTATGATTCTAGATAGATGTCATTCCCGCTCCTGCACGCTCCTGTTGACTTTCATTCCCGTCCCGTTCCGTCCCTGGGATTAATAAAAATGTTAATCCCATCCCACGGGATTCCCGCGGGACCCACGGGAATCCTGACAAAATGTCACTCTCTATTATAGAGTACTAGAGTTCTGGGCGTACCACCGATCGGACTGATATGTCCATATATGGAGAGGTCTGTATCCGTCCGTCATTGTCCCTTTCATGACCATAAATGGAGATCCATGATGTCATCAGGATACGCTCACATGGGCTAGCCCACTTTTGTGCCCATATATGGAGCTGCCTGATTTGTTTGTGTCTGATGCATTTTCAGCTAATTGACCAGCCCTACTGTTGACAAACTGTTGCTATGTCAGCACCTTGTGTTGGGTGTGATGTCAGAGAGTCAGCATATCTAATGCGTTGCAGACATCATAGCAAGAGAGACATTTGTTTAAACATGCAGTCTGTTAATTGCAGAGCTTTATATTTGAATATGGCCGGAGTGGAGAGCAGCTCATCTACACGGAGAAAACCAAGCTGTCATCTTGTGAGAATTTAGGCTCCACACTCAAAACATGACAACAGGAGGTTGTAAGGAGAGTAAGAGCATTAATCCCTTGTGTAGCCACGTCAATAAGGGGACCAACGATAAGATTAGCTGGGAATTCTCTGTGAATTGTAATGACAACCCTTGTCAGGACTGTAACGAGGACGGAGAAAAAACGGCAACAATATGGATGTGTTTACAATGTGGACATCGGGGATGTTGGCAGAACTCGAAGAACGAGCATGCGGTCGCACATTCCGAAACACCCCGGCCAGGTCTACACTGCCTGGTGGTCAGAATGGACGACTGGAGCACTGTGTGGTGTTACATCTGCAATACACGCACGCCGTACACGGAGACTGGCCGTTTAGCTCAGTTAGTGACCAATATAAAAGCACAAGCCTCGTCACCCCACAACGATAAAAGTGTTAAGGTGGGGGCAACTAGCAATGCGAAGAAAGACAATTCCTTTGGATTACCATTTAACGGAAAGAAGAAACTTAACGTGCAACTGCAGAGGTCTGGCCCAGCCGACACCAGCAGCAGTGTGGTTTCTGTGAAGGGACTCTGCAATCTTGGGAACACGTGTTTTTTTAACGCGGTTATTCAGAACCTCTCCCAAACGCTGATGCTGAGGCAAATTCTCAGGAAGGTGACAGTAGAGAAGACCAAGATCCACATTACACCTGGTGCGTCCTCGGATCTGGAGCCCATAGAGGTCCAGTTGGATCAGCCCGGATCCCTGACTCGGTCGATGTGTCAGCTACTCAAAGAGATCCAGGAAAGCCGGAGGAATGTCGTGACTCCTCAGGGACTGTTCACAGAGGTTTGTAAAAGGGCCGACAAGTTCAAAGGCTCCCAGCAACAGGACAGCCAAGAGTTGCTGCGCTACCTACTGGACGGGATGAGAGCCGAGGAGAATAAAAGATTACGCTCTGGGATATTGGAGGCGTTGAAAAAAACAGGGAACACGAAATTGCTTAAAGTGTATTTGAAAAATGGATGTCCTAGAAACGTTGTTGATGACGTGTTTGGCGGGGAGATGATCAGTACCATAATGTGTCGAGAATGCAACACGGCGACGATGATCACAGAGACGTTTCTTGATCTTTCCCTTCCCGTTGCAGACGAGGTGTCCAAGAAAACACTACAGAAAAGCCCTGCTTTAACCACCGACGGAGACAGTTACACTTCCACTGGTGCTGTTAGCAAGTACAAGCAGAAGAAATACAGAAAGCTGCGACCAAAGCGAAAGAATGAAGAGAAGATTACTTCGGAAAATAGGTATGCGGTCTTATCAGAGGACCAAGACGGAGCTATACCAGAGACAGATGAGGGCCTAGTGCGACTGTCGGATGAAATGGACAAACTGTCCCTGGATGAAGACTCAGAGAGAGACGTGCCGGCCGGATCCATTGAGCAGTGCACCGTCGTGAACCAGGACCCAGCGCTGGCCTTCAAGACACTGGCTACGAGAACCACTCCGGAGAAACAGGAGAGCTCGGTGCAGGCCTGTCTGTTTCGCTTCACCGAAGTGGAGAACCTCACCCAGACGAACCGCCTGCTGTGCCCCACGTGCACCAAGCGTCACACGGACAAAAACAGAACCTCTGACGGGTCCAAGGAGAAGAAGGTGTACACAGAATCCTCCAAGCAGATTCTCATCTCCGCCCCTCCCCCGGTGCTTACGTTACACCTGAAGAGATCTCAGCAGGTCAGTTCCAGTTTCTGCAAGGTGAACAAACATGTCGAGTTCCCCCAGACACTTGACCTAGCGCCTTTCTGTGCTGCCAAATGCAACAACGTCCCAGAACGGGCCCGTAGAGTTTTGTACAGCCTCTACGGTGTTGTGGACCACAGAGGAACGATGAAAGCGGGTCATTACACGGCCAGCGTCAAAGTCCGACCTCAACGGCCTAAACCATCACCCAACGGAGCGACGGCAACGCATGGGGAGACAGACGCACATAAAGGATCCTGGTTCCATGTCAGCGACACAAATGTGCAGCCCGTGTCTGAGAGCAAAGTGCAGGGTTCGCAAGCCTACCTCCTTTTCTACGAAAGGATTTAAAGTGAACTCTCTTCCATCAGTGACATTGTTTCACCTAAACATTCTGTGTGAAAATAAGGGTTAAATAGCAATCTATATCATAATAAAGGAACTATTGCTATAGTGTTCGTTTAGTATCTGCATCTCTTTTTAGAAAACACAAATTCAGGTCTGGCTATCAAGTTTATGGAATCAGGCGAGATGACTCATGCAGGATACTTCAACATTTTTGCTGTTTACTAAACAGCTGGAGAGAAGGAAGACCCCGTTACTGAGCAAACACTCTACTGTATAGCATTGATTACTATCAGAATATAGAGCTTTAACCATAACATAAAAATCACACCAGTGTGAACAGAATGGTGCAACTCCCCCCTCTCTGTCTCTCTCTCTCTCATTAGCAGGCAACAGTGCAACACTATCACTCTCTCTGTATCTGGCACAACAGTGCCCCTACTGGTACTCATAGTCATACTGGTGCTCATTAACAACACATAGGTGAACACGGACATTGCTGTTCCTTGTATAATGTTATTTTTTTTTGCTTTAACCCATTTAGAACTGAGGCCAATTTAAAAAAAAAGCTGACAGTTTTCTGAAAAACCTATGTTTCTATTTTAGTGGTGCTCAGCCTTTTTCATGTCAAGGACCCCCAGAATTATCTGCATTTGTTTGCAGACACCCATCTGAAAAGATCTGTTTCAGGGACAACCCCAGGAGCAAATATTTCAGTTAAAAACTCTGTGAAATAATATATATATGATAAGATTTGTATCACATATTCACAATTTAAAAAGAAAATAGCAGATCTACAAGCTTGTAGCGTGCTATGAGCTTCTAGATCTGCTATTTTTCAATAGCTAAATTATATCATAATGGATAACACCAAAAGGGGTTTTCGTCCAGAATGGGTTAACAAAAGATTGAAGCTGAAGTCTAATTAATAAATCTACAAATCCACAGGTGAACACTGAATATAAGCCAAATACAACTTTATATAGAGTGTTAATATGTCTGTCTGTCTGTCTCAAAATGCTCAAATATGGAGAACTGTTGTTCGATGTCACAATAACAAACATCACAATATTGATGTCAGTCCATATAATCTGACATAGCTACTGATGATGTCATAGATGAATTGACATTGTAGACTGCCTTCTTTTAAGTATCAACGGAAACTCTTCTCCCTGCTGGCTCCAAAACTATGGAATGCACTTCCCATTACAATCAGAACTGCAGCCTCACTCCCAATCTTCCGCCATAGTGTGAAAAAAAACCCCTCTTCAGACTCCCATCATGGCCCATAGCACTTGCCCTAGCACCTTACATAGCACTTTATGTAGACTTAGATAACATTTCATACAGACGTATAGCATGTTATGTCGTAGAAAGCACTAGAATTGCATGTTATGTAGTCATAGCACGTTATAGTATAAATATGTATATATATATATATATATATATATATATATATTGTTTATATGTATAGTTTCATTATATAGATATCCCACTGTTACGTTCTTAGCTTAAAGCTACTTTTTATGTATGTGATGTATTGTCATGCTTTTGTTCTTGCTTAAATGTAAATCACTCTGGATTAACAATGTCTGCTAAATGCCTAAATTGAAAATTGTAGACAGACAGCTCTGTAAAAACAGCAGCAAGTTGTGGTTAGGTTAGTTATGTCTCATACCAGTCTTTAGAGGCACTGTGATAGGTTAGCTATGTCTCATACCAGTCTGTAGAGGCACTGTGATAGGTTAGTTATGTCTCATACCAGTCTGTAGAGGCACTGTGATAGGTTAGCTATGTCTCATACCAGTCTGTAGAGGCACTGTGATAGGTTAGTTATGTCTCATACCAGTCTGTAGAGGCACTGTGATAGGTTAGCTATGTCTCATACCAGTCTGTAGAGGCACTGTGATAGGTTAGTTATGTCTCATACCAGTCTGTAGAGGCACTGTGATAGGTTAGTTATGTCTCATACCAGTCTGTAGAGGCACTGTGATAGGTTAGTTATGCCTCATACCAGTCTGTAGAGGCACTGTGATAGGTTAGTTATGTCTCATACCAGTCTGTAGAGGCACTGTGATAGGTTAGTTATGTCTCATACCAGTCTGTAGAGGCACTGTGATAGGTTAGTTATGTCTCATACCAGTCTGTAGAGGCACTGTGATAGGTTAGTTATGTCTCATACCAGTCTGTAGAGGCACTGTGATAGGTTAGTTATGCCTCATACCAGTCTGTAGAGGCACTGTGATAGGTTAGTTATGTCTCATACCAGTCTGTAGAGGCACTGTGATATGCTCTCTCCAGTCGCCCTTGACAACGGCCCGCCCCCCTCTTTCCAGCTGTCTCACGATTGGTCCGTCCAGCGGCTCCTTTTCGATCCGATCACTCACGTCCTGAGTTAAAAAAAACAAAAAATATTGATGACGTCAGTGTTGATTTTGTCGACTAAAACTTACACTGACGAGAAATAAATGGAAACTAAATGAAAACTATGCTATGATTAAAACTAAGACTAAAAATATTGACAATTTCGTCAACAAATAAAAACTAGACTAAAATGTTAGGAAGGGAGGACATGAGATCCAGTATAAGTCATTTTACACTTGCTTGCATGCTGAAAATAGCAGATCTACAAACTCACAAAGCGTAGCAGCGTGTGACTAAAACTAAATGAAAACTATTCAAGACTATGACTAAAACTAAAATTTGCATCAAAATCCACAGTCAGTCAGCTGCCAGGCGCCATCTAGTGTGTGGTTATGAAATCATTTGAACCATATAATCACACAAAGTCAGATTTTGTCTCTTTCGGTTGGAAATCTCATGTCAAAACTGTTACTTTTCACGATTAAAATTTAAAAAAGCTAAAGTAACAGATCCACAAGCTCAAAAGCTTCCGAGCTTGTGGACCTGACTACTACTGTTGGTGCCGTCACGATCATGCCATTTTAGTTGACAATTAATTCACGTACAAATTGTGGTCGATGATTTAATTGTGTATTTATGGCATTGGACACCCTAACCCAAACATATTTGGCTTTAATAATTTTGGCTATGTAAACAGAAATGGCACAGTACAGATATGACAAATAATTTAAATGTAAATAAAATGACCTGGAAGAAGTGCAGCTCTCTCTCCAGACTCCAGAAGAAAGGGTGTTTGAGGACGCTATCTGCCGAAGGCCTACGCTGAGGCTCCATGCTCAGCATCTGTTCTATCAGATCTCTGGCCACGATGTCGTCTGGAGGGGAGTCGACACAACACGGGTCAAACACACATGAGGGGATCACTAAAAGATCTACTATGGCAGTCAGTGGTTCTCGATTAAGGACCCCCAAACTGATATGCATTTGGGGGACCCTCATATGGGATCTTTTTTTATAGATTTGTTAAGATCTTTCAACATTTTCTTTTTTTTTAAATAGCAGATCGATAAGTTCACACCGCATCGGGATGGCTGTAGATCAGTTATTTTCGAATAACTGAAAAATAAACGTGTTTAGGTGGTTACTCATTTAGCTGAAGACCCCTTGGAAGTCCCCTGAGGGCCCCTAGACCCCACTTACTGTACAGTATGCTGTGTCAACCTTATTACAGAGTGGTCTTTCATTTTCAATTTACAATCCTTCCTGTTTTAAATAGTCTTGCTGTCGACGTTCATTTATGTTTACACAATACAAGTAACTTCACAAAGCCTCTTCCATACATTTCCAGTACGAGTAGGAGGACACGATGCTAGACTCCTGTGTATCCCCTTAGGGATCAATCAATCAACAAATCAATGACTCAAACGAATCAATTACAAATTGCAGGCAGCCTCCATCTGTCTGTCTGTCTCACCGTGTTTGTCAGGCAGGAGCTTGTCCAGACTGTATGTCCCCAGTAGAATGTTGGCTTGTCTTTGTAATGCCTTGCCAAAGGGGTGTTCCCCCTGGGACACCACGTAATAGAACACACAACCCGCTGAGAAGATGTCCACGGTGCAGGTCTACACACAGAGAAGAACAACAATGGAAGGTCATGATCTAGTGCTGTTGTCAGAAACCCAGAAGTAATTTATTCACAACTCCACGTATGGCATGCATAGCATAAAACCACTGCATGTAGGAGTCGGACCTAGCCTCACATAGCCAGCCTTCATCTGCCTTTGCGAGGGAGGACTTCACGGCCGAAATGGTGCCTAGCCAACCAGATTCATCTGGAACCAGGCCATAACCAACCAGGTATGCAAGTATGCAGAATTGCAAATATGGGGCAGGACATTGCAAAATAAATTCTAATGCTGAGAGGGACGAGACTAATATCCACGCAGTGATACTAATGCTATGCAAGGCGATGTAGGACTGCCCTAGCTGGCCATAATAGCAACTTCCAGCACTAGTTAGACATTGTGAATGTTACTGCCAATACTACAATGGGGAAATTCAGTTATCAATGTAAAATAATGTATCAATGTATGTGTTCAGGCACTGTCCAACTGCATTGTGATGCGAGCCAGGTCGGTTCTATGCAGAGGGAGAAGCACCAACGGTTCATGGTGCTCGCTCTGGGTCATCCAGTACGACAGACTCACTGGGTTGTCTTTGCAGTCTTCGCTGAGGACCTCGGGTGCGATCCAGCCCTCAGTGCCCGGCACCCCGGACCTCCTGCTGAAGCTGTGGCGGCCCACGGCCAGCTTCTTACACAGGCCGAAGTCAGAGATCATGGCCCGCACGCGGCCGTGGGCGTTGGGCATGGACACCAGGATGTTGTGGGGCTTCAGGTCTCTGTGGACTGGAGGATGGAAGCTAATTAACACCTACGCTGGGTGGCATCTAATCTAAGAACAATAAGCGATAATGACATTCTGTGACATTGTACAGTAGTCAGTAATAGTTACCAATGTTTAGAGAGTGCAGGTGAGCTAGTCCCGACATGGCCTGTTGAAGCAGCATCACGGGCTCTAGTCCGTGACGGACAAAATCCTTCTTCTCCACATACTGGGGAAAGAATACGCTCTTATCATCATACATCACATTCCGTGCTCAGCCAATCAAATTATCACAAATGTCATTCCGTCCAATCACAATTTGCGTCTTCACTTTTCTGTCTTCAATGTTTGTGTTTACAACAAACACGGAAAGCTGGGCACAGGAGGGGCTAGTTCCACGCAAAAAGACACAAGGCCCCATATTAGTGATGCTCAATATTTCATGTCAAGGACCCCAAAAATGATATGCAATTGGCCTCCGACACCCATCTGAAAATATGTTGTTCGAGGGACCCCCCAGAAGCAAAGATTTGAGTTAAAAACGTTGGTTCTGAAAAAAATATATATTCCAAATGTGCGCCACATTTTCACGATTAAAAAAAAATAGCAGACAGGATCTGCTATTTTTCAATAGCTAAATTATAACGCAACGCTTAAAACACCAAAAGGGGTTCCCGCCCAAAATGGGTTAATTATACCCATTTAGTGGCTAAACCATAACTACACTGAATAAAAGGTCAGTCCAGTCCAGTACCTCCTGCAGCGAGGCGGCACACAGCTCGATGGCGATGTACTGGAACTGCCGGTCCTTCTCCGTGCAGAAGTAGCGGATGACGTTGGGATGCTCGTCCGACTCCCTCAGAAGCTCCACCTCGCGGTCGGCGAAACTGAAGCACTCCGGGAGGATCCTCTTCACCGCCACCGGACGGTTGTCGAACTGACCCCTGGGTTGGTGGAGAGAGTATAGGAAAGGCAGGGTTTTTTTATTGACAAAAGCTAGGATATTGTTATGGTCCGCGTAGGAACGACGTGGCTCCAATGTGACTCTCAGACTTCATGTGATCAGCCCGTGACATCAGTCATGTATGACGTCAGTCTATGGCAGCGGTGAGCCGGTGACCAAAAGGTAGATGATCTACCAGTAGATCGCAAAGGCTGTGCAGGTAGACCTGGCCCTGAAAATATATTATTTAAATAAAAAGGCATCTGCCACTTGTAGTAAGGTGACTTGATTGACTGACTTAAAAAAGGAGCATGCGAGCGCAAACCCACAATGCAGTACTTTGTAATGCTACCGTTTGTGATAGAGTGCTTGAAAACAAAGTTATATACAAGAAAAGCCTTCAATAAATAAATAAAAACCCTGTATTTCCCATTCCTTGTGTAACGCCATTGCCACAATTCCGAAGCCCCCACAGGTAACCTTTTTGGTGGGTAGATCTTGTTGAGCTTGTCATTTTTTTTAAAGTAGCTCTCAATTCAAAAAGTGTGGGCACACCTGGTCTATGGCATATCTATGAGGTATGATGACTCCATATTTGAGCAAGGTTTAATTTAAGCCCATTGACTGACATTATAAAATGATGACACATTTAAAAATAAATACAAAATAAAACCTGTGGAAATATACAATGGAGGCCCTTTTTTGGGGCCTATAAATGTGGCTTATTTGTGTTATGAGAACATCCACTCGTCAACGACGTGACTATTATGCAGCAATAAAGTGGCACATCTGAATTTATTTTATAACCCATTAAAAACATCTGTCAGTCACGACTTTTGTGTTGGCTATTCAAAACACGTGGCAAAAATAAAACGTGTGTAAATGATCCAAAGTGAATGTGTTGTGAAGAATGGTAATCAGTGATGAATTAGCACCCACCTGAACACGATGGTCCCCTCAGCACCGTGGCCCAACACACTCCTGGGGTTGAACCTTATGTTGCCCACTCTGACAGCGTTGGTGTCGTCATCTGAAAGGACGCACACGTGCGTGCACACACGCACACACACACACACACACACGCACACACACACACACACACACACACACACGCACACACACACACACACACACACACACACACACACACACACAGAGAGAGAGAGAGAGAGAAACACGCATTAGTATGTTTCAGTCCTTCTCTCCAGGTCTAGTCGTTTATAAAAAAGAAGTTACAAAATATATATATAAAAAATGGAAAAAAAAAATGAAATCCACGCGTGTATAATCTTCTCCCCCGACGCCTTTACCTCCGTCCTCATGCTCGTTGGCGGAGCTCCCCACCTCCGACACGGACAGGTTGGAGTGGTTGGAGGCGCGCGGCGTGACGTTGGGGCTGCTGTGGTCCGAGCTCTCCGAGCGGGCGTGGCCCGCCACCTCCAGGAAGTCTCCGTCAGCGCCCAGGCCCAGGTCGGCGGGCGGGGGGAGGAAGGGCTGCTGCCTCTGCAGCAGGTCGAGTCTCTCCTCCATCTGCCTCTGGAACTCCTGGTGCTGCAGCTGCTGCTGCCTTTGGACACTCTGAAAAAGGGTTTTAAAAAAAACGGGCGCCAATGGTTAATGCAACTACCGTAATCGTTTTTAATCCATCATGAAAATGAAAAGGAATATAGCCCTAGCACGTTTTGAGCAGGTTACCAGCAGGCCCAGAATAAAAGAACACTGGGAAAACAGTCACCAGAGCTTCAGTCTGGTGACTGTTGACTTTAGCAGAGTGATCTAGCAAGAGAGTGGCGACACTAGCGTTGACTCCCATTGTAACAATGGAATGCGGAAGTGCTCATTCTATCTCAATGGGATAGTTCCAATGTTTGAAACTATAAACCATAGCACCCCGCTTTGCGGTGAGATCAAAGTGTGTCGCCACTCTCTTACTAGATTACTCTGGCCTTAAGTCAATTATCAAAACTTTAGTTTTAGCTGTTATTACTACTACTACTGTACTAATAGAATAAATGTTGTGTTTTGGACAATGAATCAATGTGTATTGTGTGTGCGTGCGTGTCTGCGTGCGTCAACCCTAATGTACTGTACATTCTGTCTTCAAAACATTCACATGATGAAAGCCTGTGGCAGATCCATCCCCCAGTAGTCCACTAGGTGGCACCATTTGACTAAAGATGTGGATAATGTAATAAAGTGTTTGAGAACAAAAACCCTGTAGTGGAATCAACCAGTGCCCAGGTCTGAGGTGTGACAGTGGTGTTCTCAACAACGTGGGGTCCGGGGACCCCCAGGGGGTGGTTTTATTGAGGTATGGAACCAAATGAACCCTTACAGGTAATCAATCTGTTGTTTTTTCCCACATGATGTCAGATTATAGTCCAGAATATAAATGAGATCACACTTGCACAGACCGTGCATGTCAGCACTTGATTTGACTGGAAATTCAAATCTTGTATCCTGTGTAATATTAGGTGATTTACTGTCATAATGAATTGAAAAAACAACTATGTATATTGGTACAATTTACAATTTACAATTTAGGCATTTAGCAGACGCTCTTAATCCAGAGCGACTTACATTTAAGCAAGAACAAAAGCATGGGAATACATCACATAAAAGCATTTATCAATATCATGAAACATGCGTAAGCTAAGAAAGTAACAGTGGAATATCTATATAATGAAACCATAACTATATATGGTACCTTTTCCCAATGAGGAATAGATTATATGGTTGCATATATCTAACCTTTATATGTTACCATGGCATATGATACTTGTAATACCGTACCACTGACCTGAGTGACATTGTACTTCTACCCATGATATCATGTACATGAAATATAACCAACACCACCTGATATAAATGAAATAAATCCTTTATTTTGCCTCATCGATTGATGATTCATCCAGAATTCCACGATACCTAACATTGTGTTGACCCATTTAGAGTAGTCCCGAGGACGATTCTACAAATGTCTTCTAAATTACAGTTTTCTGAAAAACCCTATGTTTCTACTTTCTATATCAGTGGTTCTCAAACTATTTCATGTCAAGCAGCCCCAGATTTATATGTATTTGGCCGCCGACCCCCATCTGAAAATATGTTGTTCCAGGGACCTCACCAGAAGCAAAGACTTGAGTTAAAAACATTGTTTCTCTGAAAGAATATATATTCAAAGATCTGCTCCACATTTTTTTGTAGCGAGGCACTCGGTGCTGCACTACGAGCTTGTAGATCTGCTATTTTTTCAATATCTAAAGTATAACATAACGCCAAAAGGAGTTCCCGACCCTGAATGGGTTAGTTAATTACAAACCTGGAAAACGTTGTTTTTTTAAGTAAGTGGAAATGGTGCGTACCAACCTTGGGGTAGGTGATGACGAAGGCCAGCCAGCCGGCCAGGAGGAAGGTGGAGAAGATGATGGTGGCCATGTCCTTGAGCATGGAGTCCACGGGGGCCTCGGGGCGGGCCGAGCGCCCGCTGCGCCGAGGCTCCTGGATGGACGTGTCGGGCTGCGGCGCAGGGGGGCCGTCGTCCATACCGCTTTCATTGACCTTCTAAACACGCACACACACACACAGACAGAGAGAGAGAGAGAGACAGAGAGAGAGAGAGAGAGAGAGAGAGAGAGAGAGAGAGAGAGAGAGAGAGAGAGAGAGATCGGTGTGAACGAAGCACGATATGATCAGTGATTACACATTAAGAACCCCTCAAGAAGTCTGAGAATGTTTATTAATTATTCAACCAGTTAAAAAATATTAATTTAAACTGCCGTTTGCGTTATGTGAACATCCACTCAACGTGAATATTACGCAGAAATAAAGTGGCACATTTTTGTACAACCAATTAAAACCGGGGAAGCATCTGACATTTAGATTTTGGTGTTGGCAATTCAACAATTGTACAAGCTCGAGCTTGTAGATGAATTACATATAAAATATATAATATATAAGTAATAGTGTTCACATGTAATAAGCATATCTATATGGAGGCACAACAGACCTCCTCTATGGTCTTCTCGGTGGTGGGAGGGATGACGTTGGCCTGGCTGCGCGGAAGGCTGTCGGGGAACCTCTCCAGGATCTTGGTGTGAGCAGCAGGAGGAGTCTCATGATGACCTGAGGTGAAGAGAGAAGCCCATTCATCATCATGAGCATCATCATTACCAATGGAAAGGAAACCAAAGCAGGGTTTTTTTTTGTACCACTCAGTAGGCGTTCCCACATAACTTCCGGGTCTGATGATGGTGTCATGTGCATACCCTCTTTATACTGTCATGTGAAAACACAGCTATATGTTTCCATTCAACGGAAATCCAGTAGTAGCCTAATCTTTTGTTTTCTCCCCACACATTTGTGTTGTCCTATTGGCTCACCTGCCATGGACGAGTCCCCACCGGGAAGACGTAGCGGAGGCTAGCGAATGTGATTTAAATAACGTGTTGTTTAAAAAGATGCTGGTATTTGAGTTTCCTTCATAATTTGACTTGATATTTATTGACCAGAGCTCCTGCTTACCCTGAGCATTCAAATGTCTGCCGTCTAAGTCGCTCTGGATAAGAGTTAAGAGATAAGAACAGCAACTTGTTTTTAAGCCAAATGAAGAATAAATGAAGAGGTGCACCTATGATGAGCAGGTAGTTCCTCATGAAGTTGATGCGATTGCGTTCCTTCAGGGCAGCGTTGAACTTGACACTGGTGCTGGGGGTGATCACGCACTCCTTGTCTTCTCCAGAGTCCTGGCTGCCTGGACCCTCCAGCATGGGGAAGGTGCTGCCGCGCGGCTGTGCATACACACAAAAATAAACTTAAGACGCAAGTTCACTTATTAATCACGTTCAACCTGGCGTCCCCGATTAGAGCACGCCATTGCAGGTGAACATTTTCAAAATAGTTCAATATGAAAGAAAAAGGTGACCCATTGATATACCAGTACCACAGTACTCTCAGAGAGCCAGGAATAATAAATAGGGGAAAAAAAGAAAGAAAAAAAAAACATTTAGAAATAGTGAAACTACTCTATCTAAAAGTTAAATGTATAGATTGGCGATTTGGACTATTTAATAATGTTTTTGTTTTTCAAATAGTAAAACATGTCTAAAACATTTAGGCATAAGTGGTAAGGTGGCGCGAAAGATAGGGCCCTAAGTGTATAGGGCTTAAAGGAGAATTCCATGCTAGAATGCTTTCTTATCTTTCTTACCTTTCTTTGTAGTTGTTACGTCCCCACCAAAGAGGTCCAGGTGTTTTTTTGTGCAAAAACTCCTCATTGGCTATTTTCCCTACCATAAGCCCTCAATGAATTGCATTGCATTGAATGGGAATTGAATGGGGCTATGGGGTGTTATGCTAATTCGCTTATTTCCATCGAAAGAAGTAGTAAAGTGTGCCGCTTGGGATATTATTTTATTATGAAGAGAGGATATATACAAAATAATTATAATTTTGAGCGATGGAAATAACCAAATTAGCACAACACCCCATAGCCCCATTCAATTCCCATTCAATTCAATGCAATTCATTGAGGGCTTATGGTAGGGGAAATAGCCAATTTTGCACAAAATAACACCTAGACCTCTTTGGTGGGGACGTAACAACTACAAAGAAAGGTAAGAAAGCCTTTTAGTATGGAATTCTCCTTTAAGTGGTTAACCTCTTTACAATATGGGAACTACAGGAAATATGCACACTCACTTTTTATTTGTAAAACTGCGATGTGACGATAAAGACGATTCTGATTCTGAAATGGACAAAACATTCTCCTGATCAACTATGAGCCGAGTCTGAGGAGGACTGAAGGGAATTGTCTCTTCTTTTTTTTTTAGACAATAGAGGGTATGCACATGCATAAAGAGAGTGGCAAAATGAGTCGTTTATTGCAATCAAATAGGACTTTTCTGTTAGGATGTATGGGCTGTCGAGGCCAGAAAGTCGTTTTTATTTTTATTTTTTTACTCCGAAGGCATTCCTGCATAACCTCTGGGTACAATGATGATGTCACGCGCAACCAGAGGTCAAAATGCTGAAAATTATTATCACTCCTGAGAACAGCACGTGAGCAGGTGGAATTAATATAGCATTCAGAGAAGCGCAACTACAACCACTGTTGACATACAGACAGTCAGTCTGTCGGGGTGCTGTGACCTGGGCTGCAGCCCAGCATGGTGGACTTAGACCAGGGGCATGCTGACTCCTCTAGCCCCACCTGTGGCTGTGACCTCTGGGACAGGGCTCAGGGCTCAGGGGGGGGGGGGGTGGGTACGGTGCATCTCTGCCATGTTTAGATGTCTTGTAATTGAGCACATGCTGTTCACAAGCTCACAACGTGCCACAAAGCCCCAAAGCCACACATTGTGAGCTTGTAGATGGACTACATAAAAAAAATTAATGTTTTAGGCTAGCCGACTCCCAAAAGACAGGTAAACAACGAATGAGGAATGAGGGATTGAGGAATGAGGGATGAATATTCAAGGAATGATCTGCAGATGGGGGTGGCACAGATTAGAGGGAGAGAAAGAAAATAATTTAAAGAGAACAACTGGTACAGAATTACAGTAGTTCTGTAGTTAATTCATTAGGATATTTGTCTATTATTTATGTCTGTATAAAAGTAATGGTATTGAAGGTTGGTATTTCTAATTGGAGCACAAGTTGAATATTGTTGCCGTCGGTGAGATAATTCTTCATCTCTATATGCCAAACGTATGTAAATAACACCCTACATGGGTCATGCTACAGCGTCACACAAAAGCATCAAAAGTAGCAGATCTACAAGCTTGACACGTTTCGAGCTTGCAGATCTGCTGCTTTTGTTATGCATTTATTTTCTTATTTCAATCTGGACAAGTAACAGCTTTGGAAATACCGTACGAGGTTTCCACCCGACAGAGATGATACAGTATAATGGAAAAGTAACGTTGTTTGGAGGAAAACTATTGACTCTGTACATTCTTTCCACGTCAATGTCCCGTTATATAATGTCGAGTTGAATGTCATGCTTTTTATGTTTGTGTGTGTCTGTGTGCGTGTGCGTGCGTGTGTGTGTGTGTGTGCTCGTGCGCGTGCACTTGCGTTGACCCCAGGAAGATAATGGGGATCCTAATAAAGTCAATGAAGTCCATAAACAGAGCGATGTACGGTACTCACCACCACAGTGACGCCGTCGTGCACCAGCGAGGGGGATGCATACAGGCTGCTGGAGTATTTACCCACGTACAGTGTAGCCCTGGGACAGCCAAAACAACAGGAGAAGAGTCAATGTTTGCTCGCCTGTTACGGTTGAGGATGTATCTCATGTATCTCAAGAGCCGCGAGTATGTACGCACACACAATATCTGTAGTAAATTGATGTCCTACTTGATCACACTACAGTGTCACACAAAAGTATCAACAGTATCTATAGAGTGGAATCTACAACATTGTTGAGCTTGGCGATCTGCTACTTTAGCCATTTGGCAATTTGAATGCTGAAAAGTCACCGTTTTGGACGTATGAGGTTTCCACCCGACAGTGACGATATACTTTATTGCCCCGGAGTCTCCCAGGGATCTATACTAGGACCCCTGCTTTTTTTTGTTTCCCCCTGTACCACAAATCTCTTCAGAAAAATGAGCTAATCTAAAAAGCTCACGTGTTGTGGCATGTCATGGCGCGTCATGAGCTTGTAGAGAATCGGCTATTTTCTGCTAATGTTTCGCCCCAGAAAAGAGACTCTAGGGTTCATGTGGTTAATGCATGAAATAATACAAACTGAATGCTGCACTCCTTCAATAACGCACGCACACACACCACTGAAAGCACCCGTTTCTCTGTTCCACTGAATAGCAGGTGTCGAGTTTGAAAGTGATATTTCTTTAAATTCTTTGTAATGAAACTCGGAGCAAAGGGACCATGTTTCACATGCGTGTTTAGACTCCAATCTCACCTTGGGCAATCTCGCATAAATAGAAATAAGTGCATGATCTTTCAGATCATCATCTCTGCATGATCTATAGGCTGCTGCAATGCATATCAAAAGGCTGCAACATGTTTCTAGAGGCACACACTAGCCAATGGCTGTACTCGAGTCTGGATGGTGTTGCAAGCGTGTCGATGCGTGCACATCAAAGTGCACTTCAGTACGACCGCGTTTCACCCACAACCTCAGAGCCAGAACACTGACGTTCTGAATTGTTGAGCTGTTTAAAAGAAGAGAGCGTCAAAGTCCCGGCTCTAGAGACGAAACATATTTTACAAAGAGCTTTGAATGGCAATGAAAGGCTAGACATGAAGCTGTGTGCCTGTGTGGGCTTTCTACAGCACCGGTTTCTCAAACTTTTTTGCAGGCCGTGACCCCACAAGATAATCCTATTTGAACTGGGGAGTTGTAGGAGTTGAAACATCATGGAAGGAGGTATTGCCTAATTGGCCCTGCGCCCACTGCTGAGGTGCGTGTAAATAAGTATGCTCTGAAGGAGTTGAAACATTAACATTTAGTTTGACTTGGTTCCACAGAATATTGAGAAAATAGCTGATATACATGCTCACGACAGTCAATGTCTGCCTCTAATATTTGACAATTAGGCCAATGTTTGAGAATGTTTAGTGTGATCTGATGATTACTTTTGACTCAGTAATGGTCTTATTATTGTTCATTTAATGGTCTTATTATTGTTCATTTTAGAGGTAATAAAGAGGTCTTTAAAAAGGACCTTAAATTGCCAGTTTAGAAATGTGCAGATACCCTATAATAGAGGGCCTGTATGTACAGTTTGTACACTTGTTGTGTTGGTGTGTTTACTGTTGAGTGAGAAAAACAATGTTGCACATTTAAGCAAATCGTCTAGGGACTGATGATGATTTGTGTGCTGATGACTGATGATTTGTGTGCGTGCATACAATTGTCCCCATCCTCCCCCGTTGGGCTTTCTAGCCTTCCTCCAGAGCTCTGCCGAACCACTTCCACACACTGACACACCGTCAAAGGAACTCAGAAGAACCTGCTTACATGAGCTTGTCCTTGGGCTTCTTCTCCTTGGGGAAGGGGTACTTCCAGCGGGTGATGCGGCCCACCTCTCCGGACATGAAGGTGAGGTAGCGCAGCGTCTCCACGGCCACGTTGGTGTGGGGCACCTTGCGGAGGCCCTCGCGCTGCCAGATGTACATGGCCACCACCGGAGAGTTGTACTGCTGGACCCACTGCACGTCCCCCGTCTCACTGTCCACCGTCACCACCAGGCCGTCCCCGTTGGACACAAAGTGGGCCATCTCTGGAGGAGAGGACGGACAACATAAGGATCATATGGACAATGTTATAACAGGGCACGGGTAAATGGTAAATGGTGCATTTATATAGCGCCTTTATCCAAGGCGCTTTACAGAGATTGTGCATTACATTCACCCATTCACACACACATTCATACACCGATGGCAGCGGAAACCATGCAAGGCACCAACTAGCACATCGGGAGCAATTAGGGGTTCAGTGACTTGCTCAAGGACACTTCGACAGTAACTCTGGGGGAGCCCGGGTTCGAACTGGCAACCTTGCGGTTACCATCCAGGCACTCTACCCCTGAGCCACCACCGCCCCATGTGTGTGTGTGTGTGTGTGTGTGTGTGTGTGTGCATTGTAGTAGCTGATCTACAGTACAAGCTTACTAAGTGCCACAAAGTGACGTTGTTGTAAGCTTGTAGATCTGCTATTTCAGCTTATTGTTTTTTTTGTATATATATATATATAAAAAAAAATCAACATGGAAACGATTATGACAAAATAATTTGATTATCTCAAATAACTGCGATAATTGCGACAGGCCTAGCAGGGGCGTCACAACCACATGTTGTCTGATAGGAAAGGAACTATACTAAGCAAATCATCCCTCGCTCCAAAACAAATCATTCGGGGAGCCGGACCCACAGTTTGAGAAGCGGAGCTGCAGGTCAAAGGTCAAAGGCTTCTTACTGTACTTGGTGTCGTCATCAGGCAGCGTGGAGGCGTAGTCGGAGTACGTGGCGTTCCAGCGTAGCTCTCTGCTCTTGGTGTCGTACATGGTGATGGTGTACTCTGAGAGAGAAAGAGAGAGAAGAGATGTTAGCTTTAATCAGATCAGTGTGTGTCCAGTGGAAACCTCGTATGAATCTGATCTCAGGTCAGAATGGGTTAATGAAGGGTAAGTTTATTTTACAAACAATAATGTAGAAGGAAATGCAAATGTTATGTACAGTAGGCATAAAAAAGGTAACTTTCTCCTATCCAGGTGCTCCCATGTGTGCATGTGCCTGAACACAAACAAACCCCGGTCTTTATTGTTCACAAGCATCAAAACATGATGATTGATCAGTATACATTTCTAGGCGTGCGTGGGTTACACCCAAACATCTCACGCACACACACGCACGTCGCACACACACACAAAAATCACACTTCAGGTTCATTTTTCAACGCTCCACAGACCAACAAAACAACAGGGGGAAAACAACAAGTGTCTTCTCGAACGAAACATATATCTTTAAAACGTGACATATCGCCACCGTAGCACCTATGGCAACAATGGTTGAAAAACACAGGAAGGTGGTGTTGGATTTCAATATATACACTTTTTTCCCCCCTCTTTAATGTATGGGTATCAAGAAGGGAGGAGAGGGCAGTTCTCTTGCAACGGGATCCGTTAACGTCAAAAATACCATGGGTGAGAAAGCAGAGGATTTGAATTGACACTTTTATATAAGTGCCATTCAGCGTGGGGCTCTCGCACTTGAGGGCCCTCGTCTCTGATTACCATCTCGGCACCCATCCCGGCTTTAAGGACCGTAGGGAGAAAAAATAAAACTGAGGGCGGAGTCGTAAGCTAAAGTGGCTGAGAAGGAGGCAGTGTTGCCATGTCTGCTTATTACAGGCGACTTTTCGTGTACATTTGCTTGTAAATGTTGGCAGGGGGGGGGGGGGGACCCACTCAACAATACAAGATCTGTTATTAAAATGTTTCAAACATATACATAAATGTGCAGGGAAATTCACACAACAGATTGGCGTTCAAATAGCCATAGCCTATATAGTCAAATAGTGTGGGCTTGTTTCCACAGACCCAGTTGCTTATTTCTCTCGCACAATCTTGGCAACACTGCGATGGAGGGTGAGAAAACGCGATTTGGAGAGAAGGCACCGCAAACGTGACAAAAGCCTGCTATCCATTTAGCTGGGATGGGCCACAATGCAAATAGATGTTGAGAGAGTAGAGCAGGGCCTGGAGATATGTCAAATATGAAGCTCTGGGGAGGTCAGACTGGATGGATGAGAATCCTGCCAATGGTGTTTGTGACTAGAGGTATGGAGAGGGAACACAGCCACACCACACACACACACACACACACACACACACACACACACACACTAAACCCGTTTTTTTATTCAATGAAGCCAAACACGTTTCTGCCGCTACACGCGTTTCTGCTCGTTCATGACATCGTTCTGCAAATTATTAATTGCCATGCAAATAATTGATTATTATAATGTTTTTTTTATTCTTCTTAATATTCTTTGCATAACAAAGTGCAATATCTAAGTAAATAATGTACTATGTCCAAAACTGGTCATATTTCATAATTATATACTTTTTTTATTTTACTTTATTTCTAAAACTTAAAATAAATGAATAGTTACAAATTAGCTATTGTGAGCTTAACGGCTGTTTTTCCAACATGTCTGAATTTATTTTTAATAGGAAGTATACCGAAGATTCAAGTACAATCACAGGCCTAGAGAGACACCTGGAGAAGGAGCACAGAGCAGGAGATGAAGGCGCATGGGGTCGTCATGACAACAACTAGAGCGGAGGGCACAAGACCCAAGAGGATGGAGAAGTTTCATCAATGGACTATCATACGGTCCTCACTGAGGGCAAGTAGAACATGACCTA
Source organism: Protomyctophum parallelum (assembly GCF_964188405.1). Taxonomy (NCBI): domain Eukaryota; kingdom Metazoa; phylum Chordata; class Actinopteri; order Myctophiformes; family Myctophidae; genus Protomyctophum; species Protomyctophum parallelum. The sequence continues at coordinate 41,658,789 of NC_139708.1, forward strand.
ACCATAACCGCGAGCACGGGAGCAGCGCATGTCAGACCATCGCATTTCCGCATCGCATGTCCCCGCACTTCGGACACCTTGGTGTGTCGGATCTGCGTGTGCTCCCCACTTGCCTGAAGGGCAAGTGCCTCTGAGACCTTAGTGTCAACCCATGCTCAGGGAGCAGCATGTCTGAGAGGTCATTTTGAGTACAGATTATCTTTGCCCATGAAGCTTTCAGAAGGTTCCCCTTCCACGGCCATCATCATCCATCACCATTCCATCATCTCAGAAATGTTTGACATCTGGAACATTTTCTAAATATGAATCTAAGCACATGCTACTTCTGTCGGATTGTACTTCAGTCATGCTAGTGTTTTAACCCATTCTGACCGGGCACCCATTTTGGTGTCGGCATCATGTTATGCTTTAGCTATTTAAAAATAGCAGATCTACAAGCTCATATCGCGCCACCGAGTGGCGCGATACGAGCTTGTAGGTCTGCTATTTTTTTTTATTATCGAAGAACGACTGACATTTTTAGAATCTGATCTCAGGTCAGAATGGGTTCATCAGACCAGTGTGTGTCCGGCGGAAACCTCGTATGAATCTGATCTCAGGTCAGAATGGGTTAACCCATTCTGACCTAAATCATTGCGATGCAATGACAGGCTACAGGCGTTGTGGTTACCTGTTCGTCCCAGGTAGAGCAGAGAAGAGGAGGGACAGAGCATCTCAGCGAAGGAGGAGGTCAAAGTCTGCTGCTTCTCTCCAGTCAGCAGGTCTACCACGTACCACAGGTCCTGCTTCTTACCTACAAACACACACACACACACACACACACACACACACACACACACACACACACACACACATTTAAATTCCTTTATTTGAGTCCACATTTATACAAAATACATTATCAAGGGCACAAATATGTTTCAGTTGCTTCTGATATCCCACACACTCGAAACATCATGTGTCTCGGTGCTTGAATCCAAACAAGCCCTAAATGTACAGAATATAGGCAACAAATGCACATGAACTTATCCAAAGCCAACATTGTTCACTTCAGTCATATTACCAACACCTGGGTTAAAAACCATTGGTGTAAAAAGACGCACACACACACACACACACACACACACAGGTTTGTATTATACTTGTGAGACGAGCTTCCCCGACGCATGACGGAAGCGCACAACTTGCCCACAATGGCGTGCCCATAATAGGGACAACAGACAAAAGTGTTTCACTGACTAAAGCACAACGCATTTCAGTCATTCCAATGTCATTTCAGTCATTCCAATGTAATTTCCGTCATTCCAATGTCACTTTCAGCCACATGTGATTAGCGGGCATTTCAGCACCACACCCACGGTCCTCTTTTGATCAGCATCAATGTCCCTCCATTCTGTTGGTGCAGGGAGGGAGTGGCAGTGAAATACAGAACACAAAACTAGTGCTGCCAGGTGTGCTTGTCATAATCGATTCTGGGCTTGTTTTTTCTTGTTCGTTTGTTCGTTGGTTTTTGTAAAGTTGCTTCAAAATATGGGCTTGTAGTGTAGTTGCTTATTTGGACGTGCTTCCTAATGTTGTTTAAATCAGTGGTTCTCAAACTTGTCCATGTCACGAATCCATTTGCATGCATTTGTCAACGAACCCCACCGATCCTACAAACATGTTGTGGCAGGGACCCCCGGAACAGATCTGTGTTGTTAAAATGCTTCAAAGACTATTAGAAAATGTCAGATTTTTCACAAAATGTTTCTTTTATTTTTTGCGACACATTATGAGCTTGTAGATCTGCTAGTGTCACTACTTGTTGCGACACTCTTGTATGACGAAATGGGACATTAATAAAAAATAAATAAATAAAGTAAAAAACATACAAAGATGAAATATAGACGTGAGGTTTCTGCCCAACAGTAACAATATATTGTGTGGCCCTTTCTGTGGTTTATATCAATGTTTATCTTGAGCTAAACCGGTAATAATCCAACTTCCGTTGTTAATTTTGTTGCAAGACACTTTGCCACCAAAGCATGAATCAGGCTTTTAGATGGACAGTTTTGTCGTTTTGTCTCTCGCAAACCACAGCTGACATCCAGTTGTCAAGAACGACCATTAAATCCATAGAATGTATATATGGAGAGATGATGGTTTGTGCCAGCGGGAGGCTTCAGTTAAGTGAATGCAAAATAGCCAGAGTGATATACAGTAGAAAGCAAATGGTACCCGCTTCCCTTCGAACAATGGGAACCGTGCGGTCGCGAGAGATTAGCCTTGTCTATAGACTCTATGCGGACCGTTGCAAATGTAACGCTCACTACGACCACAACGTGTAGTAAAATGGAAATGCAGAGTAACGGCGTTTGTTCCTCTGACGAGATAGTGTCTAACGATGTCTAATCACACCAACGGGTCGGGTAGGGACAATTGGTTTTTAAGGTAACTCAATGAGTTGCATTGGTGTGGTTGACCTTAAAAATGTTTTGCCCCGACCCGACCCGACCCCTTGGTGTGGTTTGGGCTTAACCTTGCTGAACCTGACACCCTACCAAGCAACCTTGATTTCCCTTTTCATTAGGCGCACACTTCCAGTTCCGCTGCTGATAAACATTGACCGTCATTGTGTTACGTCTGTTGGCGTAATTACGGTCTGTGCGTTATATATATTTCATTCTTCATGTGTTCCCCCTCTTTCCTGTAAATAACTTTTGCTGAAATATGTTTAAAGGCAAGCGCAATATAAACTTGAAACGCACTTATTTCAACCATTTAGGAGGAGAGACAGATTGGAAGCACACCTGCTTGTGGTGGGTGATGAAAAGCGTTTCCATGGGAACACATTTCAGTGGCACAAATCAATGTGGTCACTTTAAGCAAGGGAGACCTTCGCTAGTCCCTGAGGTAGGGGTTAAGTGTCTTGCTCGTGGACACCTTGACACATTAGCCAGAACCGGGACGCGAACCGGGGCCCTTCTGTTTCCCAGACGGCCTCTCTATGCATTCAAATATGCACCTCAGAAACTTTGGATTCACAGAGGATGTTCGGGGACCGCCGGACTGGTATGTCGCCAGTTGGTCCTGTGATATGTGTGTTGAAGTGTCCCTGAGTAGGACACATAACGCCTAACTACTCCATGGGTGCCGGAATAACGACATTCTCACTGCTCCGAATAGTTAGGATGGGTTAAAATGCATACACATTCTGCATTATGTGCAAAGCATGTACCGTGGCAAATAACCCAAACAACAACTAAAGGATGGGAGGAAAGGATTGTAATTAGTTCAGGTATGACTTGACAGTCGCGTCTTCTTACCCATGTAAAGGACTCCGTCAGAACTGCGACAGGGAGAGGCCTGGACCAGCTCGGGGATGGTGAACGGTAATTTCTGGTTGAGCACACAGAACACAGAACAGCAGAAGCAACGTCAGACAACCACAACCACCCGCTTTGAATGTTATCAACCAATAATCACCAGTATGTTAATGTTGTTATCTGGACCATGCTATTCAGTCAATATGGACATTTCCACATATTGCCTACCGTGAGTAGGCGACTAGGAAATGCGGAAGTGAAATTACTGAAGCAAAAACGTACACGACCGGTTAAGACTGAGGTTAGGGTTAGTAAATAGTCGGACAATACGACCAACGGACAACAACGTCAGTATGTGGAAATGTCCATAAGGGCTGATGGCGGAGATTAAACCCTCTGATAACATCCAAAGGCACTACCACAACAGACTGTATAAAACATGTAAGGGAGCTGTAGCTGCACAGCCTGTTCAGAACCTACGAACAGGCTTACTGGAAAGCACCGGCCGTTGCACCTATGATAATGCACTACTTTGTGCATGACTTGCACGGCGAGGAGATAACATGCTCTCCTCTCTATAAAGAGGAAACTAAGCTGTGCGTGTGTGTGTGTGTGTGTGTGTGTGTGTGTGTGTGTGTGTGTATGCATATTAAAGTCACGTTCTCCTTACCGTTAGGCCTTCTTTGTTCTTCCCTCCCAGAGAGTACAGACTACCGTCGTTGGGGTCGGGCAGGAAGGCCGGTCTGCCGGGGAGAGAGAGAAAAGAGAGAGAGAGAGAGAGAGAGAGAGAGAGAGAGAGACATTTTATGTTATGTTTGTAATGCTCTTGCAATGGAAAATGTGATTTCATCACAAATTGAATTGAGAGAGAAAGCGAGAGGGGGAGAAATATGGGATTGCATTTTATGCCGTCTTTCTAAGCGCTTTACAATGGTCCATTCATTCATACATTGGGAGGTGACGCGGCGAACGGTCGACATCAGCGTCCTCACTTCCCACATTCACGCACCAACGGTGGCGAGCTAGCACCGACCGACACATTGGAGGCAATGTGTGGTTCAGTGTCTTGTCCACTTCGACATGTGGACAGGAGGAGCCGGGATTCGAACGGCCGACCCACGGATCATTGGACGAAACAGTCTACCTCCTGAGCAACAGCCTCCCCAATAAGATTGAGAGAGAAAAGGAGAGGAGAGAGAAAGTGTGTGTGTGTGTGTGTGTGTGTGTGTGTGTGTGTGTGTGTGTGTGTGTGTGCATGTGTGTAAAAGAGGGCATGCATGAATTAAAGAGTCATTACACCATGCTAGGCAGGTAATCTCACTCAAAGCTTGAATGAAGTCCAAGTGCAGTCATGTGACCATTAGCAAACAAGTATGTCTGATTAGGAGATGTGTGCCAACTAAGACTACCGTCAACGCTTGTTTACTTTACACACACACACACACACACACACAATATGCTGTGCTCACGGATCTTTGCCAGTGTGTGTGTGTGTGTGTGTGTGTGTATGTGTGTGTGTGTGTGTGCGCGCACATGCGTGCGTGCGTGCGTGCGTGCGTGCGTGCGTGCGTGCGTGTGTGCGTGCGTGCGTACAATAAGTATACTTACTCTGCCACATACGTAGGGACCTGAAGAACTGGATCTAGGAGTAGAAGAAGGAAGAAGGAAGTTAAGGAACACATTTAGATGTGATTAACACAAACCCTGCACATCACAGCTTGTCACGGTTGAGCAAGACGCAAGAGAACAAACTAGACACGGATGCAGATGATGGTTCACAACGTTGCACAACACAAAGTTCACCCGAGCTGTTTTCACGCGGAGCAGGAAAGCATAACAGCGAGACACAGCCAGACCCCTGTGTGTGTGCAAATAATAATATAAACTTGAATGGAGCGACTGCGGAGCGAGAAAGAAGCACCAGTTGTTTGGTCTGACCAGTCATTAGTCCTACAACATATCTCAAACCCTCACCCTCCCACGGGGCAGCGCATCTAAACCTAACCTTAACCGTCTCCCAACCATTAACGCACCCCTCACCAACCTTAATCCGGTCGTCTTAACGCACCCCTCACCAACCTTAATCCGGTCGTCTTAACGCATCCCTCACCAACCTTAATCCGGTCGTCTTAACGCACCCCTCACCAACCTTAATCCGGTCGTCTTAACGCACCCCTCACCAACCTTATGTCTAACCAATGACTAGTCTAAACTAAGTATGCACCCCCCCGATAGCGGGTCATATTTTGTCCCCACTTTTCCACTGATAAGCGCGGGCAGAAGATGACCCTCATTTGGACACACACACACACACACACACACACACAGCGAGGTCGAGGGCCGCGTTGTGCAAAGACAGACACAGCGTATTAGTCATAATATAACCGTGGAGGACAGGAAATGGATTTGGAATTGCAAAACACAGAATGCTTGTCCATGCGTGTACATTTTAACCATTGCATTGCATTGTACTACTACTCAGGGCGTCCATGCAAAAGAGAACATGCTCTCAATGGTCTTCCCTGATTAAATAAAAGTAAATAATAATACAAATCAAATAAAATCACTTATGCCCCATAGTACTGCTGTCGGGTGGAAACCTTTTATGTCCAAAACACTTTTTTATATAGTTATATAAAATTGTAATAATCAGTGAAAAATCGGCCAAACTTTTGTAAATCTTTCACTGATTCCAGAATAACAGCTTGTTAGCGAACAAACCCCTTCTACCTCCCCAGCCTTCTCCTGTAGTAGCATTTAGGTTCCATTTTGTTATATCGGCATGACATTTAATGTGGGTTAAATATAGCATATCATCGTCTACTTAATTGATCTTAATAGCTCACACACAGTGTCTTTGAAACAACTCTCAATGAAGTGTGTCCAGACTCCAGCCAGTTTCATTACCCAGCCTACAGCGCATTACAGCAAGGCACAGGCACACACTCGCACACACACACACAAACAAACACATACCCCCCTCCTCCCTGTGGTGTGAACTCACAGGGTGGGGACCAGATGGTGTTGTGCCTAGGGGGGGTCAACCGTGGTTGTGTGTGTGTGTGTGGGGGGGGGGGGGGGGGGGGGGGGGGGGGGGGGGATTACCACAGAGTGTCGATGACGGTTGTGTCATGGAGCATCAACATTCATTATAATATGGCTACTCAGAGAGGAGCAATTGCTTGTTGTTAGCACGATCGCTTTCCCAAGTTGCACCGAATAAAGGATTTACCGAAAATATCAGTGTAAGGAGGCGATGGGTTGTGGCAGGCAGGCAGAGGGGGTGGGTGGGTGGGTGGGTTCTGACTCCGCAGGGCTGGGCCTGTATTAGCTAGATCAGTGGCTCCCAAAGTGTAGGCTGACTATTTTTTTTGTATTATGAGTTATGAGTGGGTTATTATTATTATTATTTTCCTCCATTTAAAAAAGGAATCCAACAAAAGGTTTGGGAACCACTGTGACAAAGAAACAGGCGTGTTCTTACCCCGGCCGGGAGGCATACTCTGGTTAGACATAGCATTGGTCCGACTGGATTAAGGTTGGTGAGGGGTGCGTTAAGGCCTGGGTTGGGAGAGGGTCACGGTTAGGTTTAGGTGTGCTGCCCCGTGGGAGGTTAGGGTTAGGGTGAGGGTTTGAGATACCGGACCAATACTGTGGGTCTATGTAACTATGTATGCATGCCATGTGTGCGGGAGTGGAGCACACCGCCACATGCATGTGGAGCGTTGACCCAGAACTGTTCAGGTCCATATTCAGTAGCCGTTGCTGCGAAACACAGCATGTGGAAGCCAGGAAGCAGCCGTTTCAGGCCTTTATGTGTATTGATGTGCTGGGTGTTCATTAAAAACTAGGGTTTCAAAAGCTATAACGTTGAAGACCCACATGGATAATGTAGGCTTAAAACGTCCAATAACCGTCTGCACACTGAAATGACTCAATTTAGCATACATGTAATTGACGCCAATTAACGTCTAGTGTGGCCCATGCATACGAGGGGCCTAATGTAAAGTGTCAACGACACCCACTGCTTACGCAGGCAGAAATGTTTAGATAGCAGCATGGGCGCCGTTAACGGCAGAGCTTACCCTCGCCTACTACGACCTTGATTAGAGGCTGTTTCTGCCCCAGTATCTGTTAATCATTACACACTTAGCATGCCTGACGGCCGGGACAATTCACTGCATTACTAATGTACTTGCTTCAATAGGAAAGGAATAGTGAAAACATTACTAATGTGCTGGCTTCAATAGGAAAGGAACAGTGAAAACATTACTAATGTGCTAGCTTCAATAGGAAAGGAATGGTGAAAACACCAGGAAATATCACAGACGGGACACAATTATTTTCTTTAAAAAAAGAAAATATTCACTGAGAAGCCGTTACGTCGTTTAAATATACTTCAACAAATCACTGCAAAGAAATTATAACTGAATTGTATGCTTGTGAATTAAATGTCCTGAAATTGCTGCTCTTTTTGGACAAAATAATCCAGCAAAAAAAATTATAATCGGTCGACTGAAAAAAGGGGGATTGAATCCCCGACAAATATGCCATGGGCGGGGCTCTACTGGCGAACACATTCATGGGAATCACAATGCAGAATCACAAACCTTCTCACACAACAAACAAAAGACAAACAAAATACACATCGTTGCTATTGGTCTTCAGTTTCAAAAAAAGGAGTGAAATTGCATTGTCATCCCTGAGATTGCATTCCCTGTACCCCCCCCCCCCCCCAGAAGTGCTTTGTGTAGTGTAACCTGAACAACACTGGGCCTCAAGAAAGGCACGAGAAACAAACAGCAAAGCAAACCCCTGGCTTCTCCTCTTACCTTACTCTACTGTGTCCATTCGATAGAGCAAACCCCTGGCCTCTCCTCTCCTCTTACCTTCTTTCAGTGTCCATTTGATGGAGCCCGATCTCTTGCTGACGGCGTGCAGGTTCCCGTCCAGCGTGGACACAAAGAGCAGGCTTTCAGGAAGGGAGATGGTGCTGGCACTGCACAGGCCCTACAACAACAACACAGCAGGGTCACAACTTAGATAGAATCCCAGTGGGCGCTGATGATGATGATGATGATGATGATGATGATGATGATGATGATGGCCTAGTGGTTAAGGTGCATAGTCACATAGTCAGCAGCAGGTTCGATTCCAAAGCCCCCACTACGTTTCGCTGCGTGAAATTCTGCCTTCGCAATCTCCGATTTATGTCACTGCGCGATATACTTAAATAAAAGGCAGAAAAGCACCCAAAAAGATAAGCAGGGGGAAAAAAATATATGATCCCAATACAGAACAGAAAATGTGTACAACTACATGCTACATTAACCACTTCCATCATTTCCGTCTCTATTTTGCCCATCATAAGTGACGGCTGTTGAAAATTAGTAAAAAAATAAATAATTGCGAACGCAGTGATTGCGAACGCAATGAGCACTAACTATGAGACCCTGAAGATCATGTCTGTGTGTGTCTGTCCCGCTGTGACACGACCCGCCCGCCACCAGAGGGCGCAGCTGTAGCACACACACACACACATACACAGTAGAAAACTTAAATTACTAACTAAAAAGAAAAGAAAGGTACGTAATTTATTCTAATTGTTGTTATTGCAATTTACGAGCTGCGTTCGCTTCCCGCGTTTGCGCGTCTTACTTGTTAGCAGATCTGTACAAGCTCACACACACCATGTTGTATCGATGCGAGGTGGTTGTAGAACTGCTATTTTCAGCATTTTGCTTTCGACGCAGAACATAGAGCTTTTATTAGCATAAACCATGGAAAAATGTATTCATTAGCAACAGGCAGGCGTGCACGCACGCAAGAGGCAGAAATTAAATTACACTTCAATACTACATCTTAAATGTCACATTATGGAACAGCAAATAAAACATCCATGATACACCTCAGAAACTTCTCAAGGGAACTTTCAAAGCCAATTTTAGTCTGAACTGTATGTTGTTCCACAGCCAAGGGCCAAAGAAGGTCAGACAGCAAAGATAAATCGTTAATTGCTTGGAGACGATACTGGACTATTATCTTACAGCTAGCTAACGTAATCACCCGTCCACTGTGATAGAGACAGATGTGGTGGTATTAGTGGTAAGCACCAGAGGAATGCTAACAAATGGAGAGAGAAAGAAGGACATTCATTAACCGGACATGGTTAGTGGTTAACCTGATGCTTGTGTGCGTGCGTGCGTGCGAGAGAGAGAGAGAGAGAGAGAGAGAAAGCCTGAGTACAGCGGAAGACTAGTGACTGAGGGGGCAGTCTGCAGGCTCTTGTGGAGCTAGCTAGCTGAAGTGAGGTAGCGTAGTGCTACATGAACTCTTTGAACGAGCTTAAGATAACAGTGGGAACAAAGTGGAGATAACGAGGGCCAACGGTGATGGGATTGGTGTGCAAAAAAGGGGGGGGGGGGGGGGTGATGCTAAACACGTGCGCACCACAACACTATTGCTGCCTCCTGAAATACTAAATCGGTTCTGTTTAACATTGGAACCGGACTCGCAGTCGCAGTTCCAAATATCCGTTGGGCCAAAAAAAAAGCGGATAGTAGTTCTTTCTTTACTTCTTCTCACTCTGTGTGCATAGACAGATGAACAGTGTGGGCCGAGCTTCCCACATGGTCGCCTGTGTTCTCCTATCTACTCTACTCCCACTCAGAGTTCTTTGGAGGATCGAGTAAACATTGGTTCGGCTCGGCACTGCACAGCGGGTTCAACGCAGGACAGAAGCAGCAATTTAGTATGCTCTTGTTTCACTCCACACCAATCGCCACACTAGCAGATCAACAAACTCGTTACAGTGCAATGCCCATCCCTGTCCCTAACATCAACAGGAACAAAGTAAGGACTCAGAATTGTGTGGCTTTCAATTGCCTTCATTGCCTAACAGATCATTTTTTTCCCCCATAACTTTTAGCCACAATTACAGTAGTGTCCATTGCAAGAGACAACCCGGCAAACCAGTTTCTAATTTTTAAATAAAAAAGTCCCACAATCTCCTGTAAATAGTAATGCTTCACAAAACCAAAATGTTTTCCAAAACATGATATCCATTCCGTACACAAGATACTACAGATTAACGGTCACGTCAACCTTTTTTGTCACCATGTTCTTTCTTGCAGGGTATTAACGTACTCGTAATGTATTCATTCATGCATTAAATAACGGTAAACTGCAAACGGATACATAGACTGTTGTGTCCCTGGTGGCTCAGCCGATTGTTATAGCAGCTTGTCTTGTGTCCCTCTCTGACCTTGATCTCCTGTCTCTGCACTAGCCGGCTATTTGAAATGAATAAATACTACAGATGCTAGGCATATCATGGTCTATCTATGTAATGTATGAGGTGGAGGAGGCCGCAACCACATCCCTGACCAAAACGCCCTGCTTAGTGCTTGCGTGACTCAGCCATGAGTGGGTTAGAGGCCGAGCTAACAGCACTGTGGGGGTGATGCCTCCGTGTGCTGCACATATATATACCCACTGTGGAACTCTCAACAACACAACACCGGACTTGACAACTGAGCTGTGGGCTTCATCTTGTTTCTGGCACGAATAATAATGCAGGCAGAGGTCCAGCTGGGGGGGGTGGGACTGTACTTGAGAACTCTTCGGCTTACCAACAAGATCCAAAGCAGTAGACTACTTGAAACCAGCCTCGAGTCGGAGCCCTTTGTGCTGTACTTAGAAGAGTTTAAAGGGATAAAAAAAAACGCATAGCCCCCAGCCGACGTTAAATCTGTAATGAAACACAGCGGTGTTTCTTTCATGTACAGTATACGGTGGAAGAAAAGGCTGGGAGAAAGAGCAAGAGAGAACTATTAAGTATTAAGCCTACATTCGGGTTCAAGCAACAAAGTATAAATCAGGCCTTAGGCTTCAGGGGGTCTTTACGGTTTAAGACCAAGGAAGGTTGGGATGGAGAGCCATTATGTCACAGTAGTCTGTCTGCAGATAGACTAGCTAGCCAATAGCCACCGCTGATAAAGTTGCATTGTCATGTATTGATCAACATCCCAGCGTTATCACCTGCACCGACAGAGCCCTGGGGGTTGGGGGTTAGTGAAACATGCTCCAGGAGGAGTTTTAATGCAAATCTATATTTACTAAAGACGCCCTTAAATTCTTAGCAGCAGCAGCAGCACTCAACTCAACCACTTATGAAAGGAGAGAATGGATGGAGGAGCAGAGGCTGTTTAGCCAGGCCAGACGCAGTCAGGCAGGCAGGCGGTGCTCCACCGCTCGGGCACATGGCATGCAGAGCAAACAGAGCAGCCTTTAGTTAGTCAGTCACACTGACTCACTCAGGCAGGCAGGGCCTGTCTCTGTCTGACTCTGAAACCATGCAGCCTTGGACCCCCTCACACTCAGCCCAGTGCCATGAACAAGGCCAGCACAAGGCGAATAGAGTGTCCCCGAGGGTGAGGGCCAGCAGGACTTTTTGTGATGACTGAATGTCAATAAAAAGGTATGTCTGCCGGTCTGGCTGTCAGTCTATTTTAAAAAGCTCTTGGACCAGAGTTACTGTATGTTGTTGTTATTAATACTAATAATAGGATAATCAACAATAAAACATATAAAAATAAAACACTAAGGTAAGTGGGGAACATAGAACCCAGGGAACATAGGGAAAGGATGACCCCACCTGTGGACAACTGGACATGCAGGGTCTGTGGTCCATGCTGCCACTGCAGGAAAGACTGAAAGCTGAAAACAACTCAAATTGGCTGAGGTTACTTTCACATCATCTTTAATAGTTTCAGTTCACACTATCCATCCAACTTAGTTGAGGGGGGCGGGGGGGGGGCTCAAATGTTTATAGATTTAATAGATTAGATTCCCCTCATATAACCTCACACAGTCCGAGACACTGGCGCCTGCTTGCGTCAACAACACTGTGACTGGACACGTGTGGCTGTTCCCGCTGGCCTGCGACCTGACCGGCAGCACCACGACACAACAGAACCTTACTGGAAGAAGGATGACAACAGCGTTCTTGTGAAGTCATTGAACCTCTGCCTTGCTTTCGGTTTCACAAGCCAGAAAGAAACGGCCCTCAACATCTGTTAGCGCAAAGTATTTCAAAGTGGGACTAGTACAAAAAAGTAAATACATTTATTGTGATGGATGTATGGCCGGTGGGGCATCCATTTGACTTAATCTTTGAAAATAGTAGATCCACAAACTCACTGCACTCTATGCATCATAACGTTTTGTGTGTTTGGGGAGAGTTAAAAACTAAAAGCCTTTTCATAATGTGTGTGTGTGTGTGTGTGTGTGTGTGTGTGTGTGTGTGGGGGGGGGGGGGGTGTGGGGGGGTGCAGCCGCAGAGCATTTTGGGGAACCTCTGTGTCTGTCAGTGGACTGAGTTCAGGATCTGGCTGAATACAGTCCAGGTTTGCTGAACATATCTGTGCGGTCAGGATGTTTGTTGTATTGGGGGGGGGGGGTTCTCGTCGTTGTATGACCTTATCTCAAAGAAGAGGGACAGAGAGGTACGTACCCTGTTCCGCTGCTTTTTTTAACAGGGGAAAGTGAGACATTGCGTAAGCGAGTTACATAATAGTACAACAGAACGGGGCGAAACCAAATTCTTGGCAGGTTCTTCATCCCGAGCTCCTTTCCCCTCTGAAATGAGGCCAGACCGGGCCGTGGCTAAAGAGCCAGCGAATATGATGCTGCTCATTTTATCATCACAATGGAAGTAGGCTTGACTAGAATGTCATTGTGCTGAAAGGGCAAGAGGTTTGGGTTGTGCAGTTAGTGTTACGTTGGACCAGTGGACGATAAAAAAAGATGTTCCATTGATTAGAAAATGATCATTTGAAATTTTACATTGACAGTTGTTTCACTGTACAAAGACACTATTTTATCCCATAAACAAACACAAACAAAGCTGATTCAGACAATATAGAACATCACAAAAGCCAATACTTTGTATACAGGCTAAAATAGTGTCGACGAGGATCATAATACGAATGATCAATTTCTAATCAATGGAGTATTTTTTCACCCTAAACAGCCCATACCTCTACCAAAGTGTTCTAGCCCTGTAAAAAAGGCATTATAACTGTCTTAACTCAGCTCACCTGCCGGGAACAAAGATGGAGTTCTTCTAACCAGAGACCACGTGTGTTTTTGGCTGCATATGGCTGGCCCTTCTGTCAACATGCTGCAGCATTTATGATGCATATGCACTATAATAACAATGTAATCCCATGTTAGTCCAACCCTAAAGCTGTCGGCTCTACCTCTCATTATGTCAGCGTGAGCAAGATCCAAATGATTATTTTCAGAATTGATATGTTTATTTTATTGTATATAATTTATTATTATTTATTTGTTGTGTGTATGTGATTCATCCATGTGAATAATAATTTATAAAACATACAATAGGGATGGTAAATGAAAAGCGTTTGCAAGAAATTAGAACATATTAGAAATGTGCCCAAAAGAAAAGCATCACTAAATCAATTACTATAAGTACATAATAATAGCTCAATTTTGTCACACACACACACACACACACACACACACACACCAGGTACAAAGTGTTACGGCTCCCATTTGTACACTATCTGAGTGAAATGAAACACTTGCACTCCTTCCTTTACCATGTGTTTCTTGTAGAGGTGAAATGACTGATGCAACAACCAACAGCATAATTGCTCAAATACGGTATTACAATCACATCACAACACCAGAGGGGGTTCAACAAACCATGTGAAACCCAGATTCGGCACAAACAAGGGACTAAATAAATTTCGCTCCTATGCCACCAAAATGTGGAACACCCTACCAACAGTCATGAAGACATGTGAATCCCTTGACTCCTTCAAAACTACTCTCAAAGGGCATCTACAGACGGCTGCAATTCGAACCTGGCCCCCGTAAAATCTGAATCCCCCACCCACCCCTTTTCCCCCTCACTGTATATGTTTATTTTACCTTTTTACCTCCTCTATGATGATTTCCTGTTTTGACTATATAGTTGAGTATATTCGTACGTCTCTAAATGTTTTGATGAATTGAAAATGGTGGGCCCTATTGTAAACAAGTGCAATGCTTTATGGTGCCTTCCACTCAGTTAACAGTTTTTGTATTGAGTTGTACTTGAAATGTACTGTAATTCTGCAAACTGTTAATACATCAATCAAACAGACTTATTGACTGATAACAAAATATACCGTTTATTTATTTTAATGTTCAGTGTATATACCTTCTTTTCCCCAGGGTAACCTATAGCTGTGATTAACTTCTTCACATCTCCTGGAAAGTTTACAAACTAATGGCCACGTTCCTCCCAGGGCCATTACACCTCCCCGGTACTCTAGAAGCGCAAAAACATCCTCTGAACATGCTCAGATGTGTGCAGGCATAAAGTAGCACAGGAACAAACAGAGATCTAATCAGAAAATACACTTTCTGGTTGGTTGTAACCTTGTGGGTTTGGCTAACCAAACATTCGAATGAAAAATAAAGTGATGAAAACATTGCACACCGTTCTCCCTCCAAGTATGTGACAAATGCAAGCAACGTCATACAGGTCTGAAATAAACCTTTACGATTGGAGTTTCTCATTCTCAGTTTGCCGGTGTTCGACTGAATGCATTCGAACCATCAGACACTGACCACAGGGACACTTTGATTGCCTTTATGTCAACCGAGCAGATAGTGAGATATAGATATAATGGCACGGCACATTTATACAGCAACTCGCCAATATTTGCCATGACGAGACACACGTCGTTGGCCCAACGCGTGTGTGATACTGCATGATGTTGTTATTCTATGGAGACCCGTGCAGCCATTTCAGCCACCATCCCTGTTGTCAACTACACATTCACAATCACTTTAGTTCAAAGACAGGTCTGTCACGTGTATGCACCACTAGTCCAACGAGCCACACATACAACCTAATCTAGTAGTTCTGTGATAAGATAATGCAAGTACACACAAATGTGCTGGAGCAAAACAGTCTCTCTCTCTCTCCCTCTCTCTCTCTCTCTCTCCCCCCCCCCCCATATCTAAAAGACTGGCTTCATGAAAGCAAGGTTTATTGCACAAATATCAATCTACCAACACATGGATGGAATTGGTGACAGACAGGTCCAACTATTTGTATTTGTCATGGCATGATATTAAATTCCGTTGCCGACGTCCTCCTGTGCTGCCTCTTATGGGGACACATTAAAGCTAGGCACATACTGTCACTGATAAGATAAGGTTCACTGTGGGCATCTAAAATTGCTATGCTGCTTGATACCACCAGCTTGGATTTAATCATCTGTTGCAGCCCCTGTGTAAACTCCAGGGATCATTGTCAAAATACATGCTATAACCATCCATGCTGTCTGGAATACCAGCAACCCTCCTGAATAACTTGATAAAAGAACACATCTATCTATCTGCCTGTCCCTCTTGCCTGCCTAGCTCTGGTCCATAGCTCGAATGCGTTGCGACACATTAGAGCTTTGGATCAGAGCTACCTCCTGCCCATCCTTGGTCAAGCGTCAAGACTAGCATAGATGTATTTTGTCAAGTCTGACGTCAGACTCAATTAAATGCATATATGATAGTCTTGATTCAAAGCATTGTACCATCTTACTGTCTTTCCTTTCTTTTCAATTCAAATGAGATTGGCATGAGAAAACGTTTACATTAACAAAGCAAGTGTCACAATATAATAAAAAAAACAGTTGAAAATGGGGAAAGTACAGTTGGAGGGGGGTACAACATTGTAACAGAGCTCTCTCTCTAGCATCTCGTTTGTGCACTACAGTTTTCCCCGCAGTAATCCACAGTCAGACAGACGAGACGACCCCCAGGGCCAAGCAACTTAAGAAGACCCCCTGAGACCTTTAAAAGTGGGTTTACACAATGGATAATCTGATCTGAGAGCTGCAGATTAGCCTTTATACCACATCTGACTTTAACCACGAGAGAGGCTGCTGCTGCGTGGTGTGTGTGTGGTACAGACAGAAGATAGCATGATGAAAGAAACCATCGCAGTTATATTCGTATAATTACTGTGTATAGACTCCAGTCTCTCTCTTACCATCCGTGAGGGACCGGTGGTGGCACAGCAAAGCAGAGCCAGGACGCAGCATGCGAGGGCCCGGCTGCTCCGCGTCCTCCAGTCCATGGTGTGGACGTCTTAAGCCGGGGTGGGGTGGGAGACACAGACCGGTGGCGGTTGAGGAGACCGCTCGGGGGAAGGGTTCGGACGGACGGTAAAAAAAAAAAAAAAAAAAAAAAGCTAACCGTTAGCTACATTAGGAAAAACTGCAGCGCAGAGAGAGATACCAATACGAAGCTCTGAAAAATACAAAGGCGTTCATTTTTAGACTTTTCCCCCTGGTTTGTTTTAGCTCTTTAACGTGTCGTACTGGTAGTCAGATGTTCTTTCTTGTAGTTCTGTTTTTCTTTTCCTTCCTGTAGTGATGAAAATAATACTGTCTGTCCGGACTGGGAAGGAGGAGCTCTGGAGGAGGGGTGGGACCGATTTTCGAAGCGCTCGCCCAATCCGAGCGGCGGGCCAGAGCACGTGACCCGTCCCAGCCAACGGGAGTGAAGTACGCGATCCGTACGAGCCAATTGGAGCGAAGCCCCGGGATCCCGGCACGAGCCAACGGGAACGTCTGGAGGCGGTGTCGCCGTAAAGAGCAGATATACAAGCTTGAAGCTATCGACGCGAGGCGAAAGCGACGCGTCGATAGCTTGTAGGTCTGTTCTTTTTTCCCAAATGTATAATGGTATAAATACCACTTATAACTTCCGGGTAACATTCTCTTATGGCGCTTCCAGGAGAAAGCAGCATGGTATTCCCCTGACATATGTTAGCCGTAGAAAGAAGATTAATGTTGATATTTTGTTTGTTTAAATTTGTTCTGTCCTCGACATTTATTTATGTCGCCAGTGGCGTGGTTTAGGACGACCGGTGGCGCGTGTTCGTGTGCACTGAAGATTCATGGACGAACTCTTAACCACGACAGATGATGGAAGAACAGCCGTCCACCACCACCATGTGACTTGTCAAGCTAACGCGGTTAGCATCATGCTAACACGACCAGGTGGTGTGTAGCCGTCAGCTTTCCCTTAACTGGCTTGGCACAACCGTTTAAAACTTAACATTATTGCTTATGTATGTAACTTTTGTAAACGTGACTGTCTTGTTTTTCAGGTTAAGACAGTTGTGTGCCCTCAGGGCATAGTGGCTGTTTCAAGACGAGCCAGGCCTCTTGACTGCAACCATGTGCTTCTGCGGATGGATGGAGGGCCCTCTGGTGTCTTCTACCTTCATGTAAGTGTGCAAGAAGAAAGTGCTTGTTGAAATGTTAATATCCATAGTTTTGGGGTTTGAATGAATGATGATACAAGCGCGTTAGACTTAATAAACCATGATGTCAACTTTTCCAAACTGACGTGATAACCTATAACTATGAGCCTGTTGTTGTAAGGGATGTTTTGGCAACTGAACTATTAGTGAAACATTTTTTGTATTCCTCAGGTTTATTTGGAGATGGTGATGCTGCTGGTGCCATACAGTGCCGTGTGTCAGCTGTACGGAAAGATATTCACGTATGTGTAGTAACTAAGGTTTGTATATGAAGTGGTTGAAATGTCACTGTAGTTTGTGGTTTTTGAATGATGATTTTTTGCGTTAGACTTCTGATAAAACATGAGGTCAACTTTTCCAAACTGACGAGAACCTATAAATGTAAGTTGCAGTATGTTTATTATTGAAAGATGTTTTGGTACCTGAACTATTGGCAAAATGTCTTTGTATTTCTGTTTCCCTTAATTCCCCCTCAGGAGATGGTGATTATGTTTGAGCCATGCTTGGTCAAAAGCTGGGACTGTCAGTGCAGCTGTACGGAAGCCATGTATGTATGTGTGCATCAACATTTATAAACTTGTTGAATTTTCACTTTGAATGATGAATTGAAGCGTTAGACTTCTGATAAATAATGAAGTCAACTTTTCCAAACTGACATGAGAACCTGTCTGTAATATGGGGAGTTCTTTTTGTAGCTGAAATATAATGACAATTATGTTTTCCATCAGGGGTCGGGAGCTTGGACCAGCATGTAGAAGACCAAGACGTGCCCAGTTTGAAAGTCCCTATCAAGTGCAAATTGTGCTTTATAGAGACTGGTTCTGGGTAGTCTCCAGCTGATTTCTAGATGGTTAGGATTACCAAGTGAACTATTAGGCTGTTTGCAGGTCTGTGACTCGGGTGTATAATTTAATTTGTAACACTCTTCACAAGAGTCCCATGGCCTTTTGACCTTTCAACACCTTGAAATGAATAAGTTGAGCTTAAGTTAGGCACAAGCTCTTCTGACTTTTTCATCTTCCTTGATGTTTCATAACATGAGATCTGGGCATTTGCAAAGCTATTGCCCTGCTATAGAGCAAATTAATGTCACAAGAAAATTGGCACTGGGATGGGGCCATTTACCACCCTAGTGAATCTGTGAAATGTTAGGGGGAAATGGGGCATTCAAAGTTAAGAACCACATTTATGGAGTGATATTGTTGCATCCAATATGAGTGCAGCTTATTGTTCAGGAGTTGTTTTTGAAGCCTATATTTCCCATGGATGTGAAATTATTTGAAACCATGACTGAAATAAATCTTGACAATCTTATGCTCTTGTGTGTTCTTTAATCTGTTCACAGGTTTTTGTAATGTAATTAATTGTTTGAAGCACTGTCACAACCAGAATAGCCTTTCCCATGGCTACCTAAGGTTACGCCAGTGCGAGAGCATGCATGGGTTGTTATAACTGGGGTTTCTTGGCACTTACACCCAAGTCTCTCTTTTAAATGCAATTCACAATGTGTATCTTTCTAGTGTAAAAATTAGTGAGCCTAACATTTATATATACATACACCTAATAGAATAAGATAGCTACAATAGAATCAACCAGTATAGAGTAAGGCAATAGGCTATATACACAATGAAAATTGAATACTGACTGATTGAATGTTGGACAATTAAAGTCTAAATAAAGCAATTCCCTGGAGGGCATAATGTCCAATACATGTATTGGGGGTCAGACCTAATAAATTAAAGGTATAAGGGTCTGTACTCCAAATTACACACAAATGACAGGACCAAGATATCAAAAAATATATATAGGTGAAAAAACCTCACAATTCACAACATCACATTTAGTAAAAATTCATCATGTAAACCTTTTGGGGCTAGTGTGTCACAAGTGAAGATCCAATATGCCTCCCGTCTCTTCAGGAGAAGGTCATGGTTTCCACCTCTAGGTGGCAGAGGGACCATCTCTATACCAACAAAGTGTAAGGTGGATATATGTGTTATATATGTTTTTTAGATTTTTGATATCTTGGTTCTATGCTGTCATTTGTGTGTATTTTGGAGTACAGACCCTTATACCTTTAATTTATTAGGTCTGACCCCCAATACATGCATTGGACAGTACGCCCTACAGGGTCATGCTTTAAATATAATTGTCCAATATTAATTTGTTGCCTCAGTCAGTACACTTAAAAAGTATTCAATTTTCATTGTGTATATATTGCCTTATACTGATTGATTTATTCTATTATAGCTATCTTATTCTATTAGGTGTATGTATATATAAATGTTCCTTTCATCATGGAAAAAATATACCACCTGTACTCACCTGTGTGCAGTCCCTCCATGGTAACGGATTGGCTCGGCGCATTTGATTGGACCCCGCTGATCCCAGAGTTGTACTAATACTGACTGTCAGTTCTTCTTTATGCCTGATGAAGGTCTGACGACCGAAACGCCAGATAAAATCTAAACTTGAGTGTGCTGGATTCTTTTTCTCTACTTATCAGCTCCAGTTATCCGACGCACCTGTCCATTGTAGGTGTGCAGAAGGATTTTTTTCTTATGAGAATGGTCTTAAAATCTAAGGAATTACTCAGAATATATCATAAATGCCATTCTTATGAGACTGAATGAAGTCAAACCAAAATAATTTTTACTCGTATGTAGGCTTCCTGACTGTACACAAGACAACAATAAAGTTGAACTTGAACTGAGCCTGGTTGCCTCACATTTTTCAGTATCCCCATTCCAGTGAACACAATGCTTCAAGAAGCAGTGCTTAATGTTTTCAAGCAAAAGTTTATTTTTATTATTGATCCACAACGATCAGAACCATGACATTCTGTGACATCACTGACCACAACAGCAATGTGTAATTGCACCACTGTGTAAATAAACTACACCACACAACTCGTGAAAACCCAAGGACTTATCAGACACACACTGATGGCACAAATAACTTTTAACAAGTTTTCTGTATCCCCCAAACCGATGTAGTTAACTTATTTGATGGCCCACTACTATGGAGGAATGTTATTATTTTAAAGGCACTTTCTGCCTCATACACTTTGCCAATAAAGGCGATAGTTCTGAACATAAAACAAATATAAACACATCTGTAAAAGCAAGAGAGTACAATATCATGGCAAAATTACATATTTGCTGTCATTTGAGTTCATTTATATAGTGTTTCTTACATTACAGAAGAAAGAAAATCGGCAAATAAATAAAGAGAGAAAGCATCAATCAGCTGAATCGCCTGAATGTATCCTGACAACATATTAAGCAATAAGCACTATGGCTAGTATCCCATTTGTGATTTGCTGAAATTAACAATGGAGGGGTGGCTGGGAGGTTTCCCCTTTCTTTTTCACCAGTATCAGATACATGGCGTTGACGGGAAGAATGTCATCTCCCGTTTCACCCCTTCTTCAAATCAACCCGCACACACATCTAGCCAGGCGATCTGAGATTTCCACCTATACTGTTGATATGTATCAAATTAAATGTATGGGCAACAATAGCTGAGGAAAAACAGTGCTTAACAAACTGCTTTGAAAAGCAATCATGATGATGTCCCAATGTAAAGGCTTTGCATTGTATAATATTATTCATTATTTAATTAATATAGGTGACAGATCTCTGTCTTGTCTGGCTAGTTGACATTAGATATTAATCTCCTTGCAGTTGTCCTCCGCCTCTCCAGCTCTGGTCAACCAATAAGCCACATATGTGACATGTCAGTAAATCCAGTCAGCCCCACGTGTTGAATCATCAACCTATTGCTTATTATACCAGTCACTCCCAACCTTTTCTGGATCTCGAAAGCGTGTGAGCCGCATTCATTGTCAGAGCATATTTGAATCAATTGATTGTGTTTTGAGGCTTGGATCAATGGAACTAAAGTAGGCCTAATTTGCTATGCATTGGTATAATAAAGATGCATATATTTTATCGTTTTAAAGAAAAATGTTGGATCTCATTTCGTTTTTTACATTATTTTGTTTGATATTTATATTTGTGTTTCCCAAATATTTGGAGTCTCCGTCATGCCCACAGGCTGGGAATTACTGGCGTAATACTGTACAGTATATGTCACCGCTGATGACACAAAGAAAGGGTTGGTTACTCATTTCCATAAGCCTCATAGGACATACAGTATGCTGTATGTCAAGCATAACTGGGCAAATTGTTTGGCAATTAAAACAAAAACGGAAAAGTCACAATGTTTGCACTCTCTGATGAGTAGCCTATTATTACATTGAAAAAATAACTTCAAAATAATGGCTTATTTGTTTGTATATGAGCACAAATGTTGATAAGAAACCGATTACTTCACAATGAAAACAGTGTTTTCTTTTTTAAATATACATTCATCTTTGTACCTTGAACATTTGAGCATGGCAAAACCTCTAGAGCTGATGTGAGTCACCGGCTAAAATGTGTCCCCCCAAGCTTTCAGCTTTAATGCCTAATGCAGTGGTTCTCTAACTTTTCAATCTCAAGAACCCCTCCGTAACTCTTGAGTGTACAAAATGGAACAGTTCCATCTGGTTCCATTGTATACACTGTCAAGTTACATATACCTGTAAATGGTTCATTTGGAACCCTGAGGGTCCCTGCGCCCCACTTTGAGAAACCACTGGCCTAATAATGTATGCTTCACCGTGTTCTGCGCTGTTTTCAGTACAAATCAGGTTTAAGTACTTTTTTGCCTATCTCCAGTAGTCCAGAACAGAGTGCATTGTGGGGTAGGACGTCACCATTGGTACTATACACACAGAAAATAATGGTCCTCGGGTGGTTCTTTAAAAGGCTATATGGTTCCACAAAGAACCATCACATACTAAAGAACCGCTTTACTTAGTGAATGGATCTTTATAGTCCTCATGTGGTCCTCGAGAACCTTTGGGCTCTTTGAGGAACCAGAAATGGTTCTTTGAGGCAGCTGTATATCCACAGGACCACATACTGTATACCTTATCATCCCAATTGTGGGTAATGTCTTAATAGGCAAACATTCGCCCAAAATGTTGTGAGCTTTTAGCTCGGCTATAGATTTGGTGTAGACTGTCTGTAGAGGGGGAGAAGGGACAGTATAGTATTTCAAAATGGTTCTTTGAAGGACCGTCTTTCTTTCTCGAACAAAATAAATGGTCCTATGTAATAGCGTCACTCTGAAGAACCAGCTTTGGTTCCAAGTTGGCACCTTCATTGTTCTGTGTGTATGACGGACATAGTGGCATTGGATCTGTTTTGCATATAAGTGCCAGGCAGACGGCACAGGCAGCGACGTGGATGAATGGGGGGGGTGGGAGGGACACCATTCCTCTGGACATCCCACCAGGCGTGCATTAGATGCAAGAGCATTATGGCAAAGAAATAATAATAATACATCTCCAAAACATACAGTTTATTTCTGCCTCAAAACATTCGCTTTCATTCACACACACACACGTATTCTCCCTCGACGGCCACATCCGTTTTTCATTCTGCTATAATTCCAGCTCGATTTGCAACCTAACAAAAGTGTATTTTATACATTACGAGCTCTTTTCGACTACGAAATGCTAACCCAGAACCTTCCGTTTACTTGAAACTCAGGTGGTGCAGTGGCAAAGTGCCTGGAGATTGTGGGTTCGAATCCAACATGGTGCAAAAGGCTTTGTAGAATGCCTATACAAACACAATTGGCCCGTTTTCAGGGGAGGGAAACCGGGCGGGATGGGGTGGCACCTGTCAGGTCGAGAGAAGTAAGACGAAGGCTCTACGACCTACCAGTGGGGGGCTCCTTACTAGCGGCAGGTAGGATACAACACACAAATGTGTGTGGCGAGGAATACATTGACATAATGACTACATTGGGGATAAAAAGGGGTAGAAAGCAAACAAAATAAAATCTGCTATTTTCCACATATTTGGGGAAAATAGCATTAAACTTTTAAGTTCCGGGTCCTGGCTTCCCAGAAGTAGGACCACCTCCTCCTGAGCTAGGCCCCAACTAGGTTCTGAGAGAACCTCATCTGAAACCTAGCCGTACGTATGGAAACAAACCCAAAACCGCCCACACAAAAAAACCGGAAGACTCTTCCATGACAGTGATTATAATTAGAATAGCCTCCTGTCTCAATAACTAAATAAAACTATCCCTATAACTAAATAAAACTAGTCCCCTTGTGGTGAAATTGTGTGTATGGGTAAATTATGCCACTGCTATGAAACGATTGACACAGTACGGCACAGTCCGGTTCGCTTTAGCTCTTCTAGTCGAAAAGAGTCACATGAAGATGTTTGGTGTAGCTGTACATCACAGGTATTATGGGTCTTCTGTTTGGAGCTGGAGTGCAATTTGTATTGATGCACGTGACTGAAAACACACTCATGATTGATTCGTTGATAACACATTCTCAACCCGTCCCCCATCTCCTCAATATCTCTCCGTCGCTCAAATACAAACAATCTTTGTCTCATTTTAATTGACGAGATGACCAGTAAATGCAATAATGACAAACTTACCATCCTCCTCCATTCACTTGTTTTCTTTTGTGGCCACAAATGATCATGACATCATCATCATCATCATCATCTCCCACCGCGTGTTATGAGTGACAAGTCTCGTCTCTTCCCGGGTGGCCATAAACCCACGCAGCTAGTGTGGGAGATACCACAGCCAGGGGGCAGTCAGGAAGATAGACAGCCAGCCCCACCCAACGCTGAACTCGAGGTGGGGAGGGGGTGTATGTCACGTTGCCACGGCATGGCGCGTCACGATGGAAACAGCAGTCTGTCTCTCTTCACATGTCCGAGACGTCGTCCGACTGCGACGTCTCTGAGTCCTTCAAGGTGTCGGTCGTTGTCGTCGTCACGTTAGCCAAGTTGTCGTTTGAACGCGTGTCCATGGCAGAGTGCATGATGGGTAGCCAGATGTCATCCATGTTTGGCATCACGAATATTTTCTGGCGGAGAAGAGATAGGAATACAGCAATACGAGGAGAGGTTGTTTAGGTTCATGCCTTTTGAAATGTGTCTGTTCATTACATAACACAGCGATTTGCAACGGTTTTATTTGAATTACATGAATTAGAGATTAGACCATGGACCCCGATTTGAATACCCCAATCTACACTCACTGTACAAGCATCTGTGTTAATTTTACTCTGAGAGAGGACAAATGGGTCCATTTGGTCCATCCATACACTGTCAAGGGTTGCAGACCGCACAGGTCCCGTAAGTCAAGAGAATGGATCCGTAAGGTTCAGAGAGACTACAATTACAATTTAGGCATTTGGCAGACCACAGTGACTTATTAGCCTACAGTTAGCAAGGTAAACACCTACATCAATTTTGCAGAGAGACAGTGTAGACTACAGACCCACAAGTGTCCGCTTGGACCCCTTTTGGTCCCCGGACCCAAAGTTGAGAGACAGTGACATAACACACGAGTAAAGTAAGTAAAGGGCAAAAAATGGCCACTGATGAATGGCCTCTGAATTTGCTCTGATAAACAACAGTACACACACCATCAGATATACAGCCATTGTATTTATATAAATTACAGATCTGGAGAGCAAAACACTGGAGTAGTGCTTGTCCTTATAGTCTTTTCATTGTCATATCTGGTAAACCACAAGGTTTCTATTCACGGCCTAAACTGTCTGAGCTTGGTATTTGCAGGGGGGAAGCCTAGAAGTATTGACAGCGAACACAGAAACATTGCAGCACTGTACTTTACTGGAGTCCGGGGTGGATAATAATACGTTTTCACAGGAGGTAGAAGGCATGCAGGGATGAACCGGCTTCTAGCAGAAAGCTGATGTCGCTGCAGTAGCCTTAACAGGTGTGCCTCGGGGCAGCTTTATAGTGACAGCCATATCATTAGTGTAGCGAGGCCGCTTACGAAGCGTGGGATAGTAGCCACGGGCCAGCCTTATTTGAAGAAGGCAGACATAAATTCATCCTCTTTTACAACCTTGGTTGTCATTGCCAAATATTTGGAAGGACATTGTTGTTCTCCTGCAGAGCGTTCCCTTCGACCCCTACATTGGAACAGTGGCTCCAAAACGTTTTATCTCATGACCCAAAATAAATTAGACGTTTGTCTGGGACCCAAACTAGTGAAAATAGCAGATGTATACAAGCTCATAACGGGTTGTGCTATTTTCACTACTTCTTAATCTTCATTAATTAATTCATTCATTCATTCATTCATTCATCCGTTTAATTATTTAATTTATTCTATTTTATTGTATTTGCTGTCAGTCAGAAACATTGGAACGGTATGTCCAGACCATTTTCTACCTGTGTGTTTTTTCCTGTTGATGCTTTTGAATTTGGATGCTGAAAAAAGTACGAGTTTTGGACATGTGAGGTTTCCACCTGACAGAGACGATATCCTGCACTGTGTTATAGTGTTCACAGAATAGCCGACGCAGAGCAGACAAGATCAGATCGCTGTGTCAACTTCCCGTGTTTGATTTCCTGAAGCGTCCGAGTGAAGTTTCAGCATGCAACACAATTTCCTCTTTTTACTCGCACTCTGTCACACTGTTGTGTTCACACGGTTCAACACACACACACACACACACACACACACACATGCACAGGAACCTGACTAGGTTGACGTGGTACACTACACAAGTACACACACATGCACACGCACGCACATGTGCACGCACACACACACACACACACACACACACACACACACACACACACACACACACACACACACACACACACACACCCTTCTGGGTCTGTAACTCAGAGAGTGTACACATGGAATGGATCCATTTGTACCCTCTCAGAGTTAAATTAACATGGATTGTATGATAATATAAACTTGCTCTGAAAATGCATGTGCACGGCTTAAGTGGTTAGATGGGTCATGGGTGGGCCGTGAAACGATTTCCAAGTAGACCCTGATCCAGAAAAGAATGGGAACCTCTGCTGAACAAAATCACACACGTTGACAGTTTCTGCCACAAAACTATTTTGTTAGGTTATCCTTGTATCTGTGGGTATTGAGCATAATAAGTGTCTCAGTATCATTGCATCTTACCTGGAACTCCTGGTCCAGTTTCTTCTCAATCCAGTCGGTCACATGGGCTATAGTGACCTCTCTCTCTCCTAGCTTGGGTCGTGCTTTTAGCTCCAGGTGAGGGGGGCTCCGGAAACCATACCTGAGAGAGAGACAGAGAGAGAGAGAGAGAGAGAGAGAGAGAGAGAGAGAGAGAGAGAGAGATGTCCATTAACCACTGAACCACTTTTATTTTATGTATAAAGTAACCGTACCTGAGAGAGCAACCAGACAGACCGACCGACCGACCAGAGATTGATTGATTGATTGATTGATTGATTGATTGATTGATTGATTGACCAATTTGCAGAATTACAGTACATTTCAAGTATACCTCAATACAGAAAAACTGTGAGTGGACGACACCATAAAATATTACACTTGTTTACAAGTTTTTCTCACCATTTTCACCATTTTCAATTCATCAATCAATGAATTTGATTTGCAAACACACCATAGCTTTGCTCACACACCTTATATAAATTGATTGAACATTCCATCTACACTATAGTATGGATGGTCTAGTCACAGTCACGTCACAGTTTTACAGGTAAAGTGAGTGAAATACGTTTCTGTGCGTAGTTCCCACCGTGATATTTTTTCCAAGAAAAAAATGATTAAGGGAAGAAGACAGGGGGGGAGGGGGGGGGCTAAGGAGATCAAGGCAGGAAAATAAATTAAAGTTTGAGCGCTTTTACAAAAATCTAAAGTACAGGTAAAGGGTTCCTTTTGGTTGTACTGTTTGTGGCAAAAGCTTGTAAACATCTAAGACCACACAGAAGAAAACTGCACCTTTTTGGTAAAAAGCGCTCAAACTTTCATGATGGGAACCACGCACAAAAACGACCAACTCTGTACCTGTAAAACTGTGATGTGTGTGAAAATAAAGCTTATTTCATGCCTGTGTATGACCAGCAGAGGGTGCAGTGGTGCAGTCTTAAAACTAGACTAGCGCAAGCATGACCAATTATATACTTGAATGTTCAATTGTTACTGTAATCTCAGTGGCGGAAAGTAACAATTTGGTTCATTACATAACACAATTTTTAAGTACAATTTTGACATTACTGGAGTCTTTCCAATTTTCAACACTTGTACTTCTACTCCACTACAATAATTTGAAAACTACTAGGCCTACTAGCGTGTAGGTTTTGATCATGATTAGGCTACAAACCACTTCAGCCCTTAGTTATTAGCAAATAGCTGAACGTCAAGGTTGTAGATCTGTTATGTTCAAAAGATATTTATAAATGGGATATTCTGCATAGTGACTACTAGTGGTATACTTTAGGTATGTTGAGGCCAATATTATTATACTTTTACGTTACTTTTTAATACATTCTGAATAGGCCTATCAGACTTTTACTTACAGTACGTATTTCTTTACGTTAATTCATCTAATCCTGTTCAGTAGGTATAGGTATACCCAAGAGGAAAATATAGCAAGAGGCACGAACTCGACTTTACTTCCCGTATCTGCGTGAAG
Source organism: Protomyctophum parallelum (assembly GCF_964188405.1). Taxonomy (NCBI): domain Eukaryota; kingdom Metazoa; phylum Chordata; class Actinopteri; order Myctophiformes; family Myctophidae; genus Protomyctophum; species Protomyctophum parallelum. The sequence continues at coordinate 41,687,002 of NC_139708.1, forward strand.
GGGGCGGACACATTTCTGTAACCCAGTTTTTCTTTTCACCCAGTGCCAATTATCTAATGTAATCCTGGGCGCTACACTTCCTCTGCCAACCTGGGGGGGCAGCGGACTGACCTCATGCCTCCTTCTATGCATGAGGAGTCCAAGCTGCTTCTTTTCACCTGACAGAGGGGAATTTCCCCGGCCGGACGTAGCGCGTGGAAGGGACACGTTATTTTTTTGATGAATTGAACAATGTGGACCCTGTTGTAAACAAGTGTAATGCTTAATTGGGTCGTCCACTCACAGTTGACAGTCTTTGTATTGAGTTTGTGCTTAAAATGTACTGTAAATTCTACAAACTGTTAATAAATATTTCAATCAATCAATCAATCAATTCCGACCAGTTCCTTTCCCCTCCATCAGGCGCCCCGGCTGGCCAGGGGGAGGTAGTTTTAGAGACCAGGATTACGTCATGTTTTTGTGAGGGTATCTACCTTAGGGGACACGGGGAGAACATGCAAACTCCACACAGAAAGGCCCTATCGCCAACCCGCGCCTCGGGTATGGGCACTGATGACGCGGAGGAGGGAACATGCCACCAGTGCCCACAGCGTCCCCAGCGGGAATCGAACCCAGGACCTTCTAGCTGTGAGGCGACAGCACTACCAACTGTGCCACCGTGCCTATTCATTTCCAATGGGAGAGTGAACGTGAACATACAGCTTATGTTATGAACCATTCCTTAGCTCCATGGTCATGGAACTAAATACTGGACCCAATCATCACAAGGCAGTGGCACACAATATTTCCAAGATATTCATAATATCTTTTAGCGAGACAAATCATTTGACGGACGACACATAGGGGGCTCTGGCCGACTGGCCCCATATTTAAGATGAGAATATGTGCATGTGTGCATATTAAAACATGAAATGAATGGACATATGAAATAAAATGTGTTTTCCAATGATTAATAATTTAATTGTCCATAATTGTCATAGACTCTTGGTTGATGGGGGCTGATTTGGGAAATGGAATCATGACATTTGCCATATAATGCTTTCAATTGAGATTAATTAATGCTCATCCACATGACGTTGTCAGTGTTGTTGTCAGCCTGGGGGAGTCCATTGTGCCTCTAGTGGCTCAAATGAAGTTTGACCATCTTTGGTATACTACAAGTATGTAGTATATATCATGTCAGTAGGTAGAACTACAAGTGCCATATCCTGTCCAGTAGGTAGAACTACAAGTACCATATCCTGTCCAGTAGGTAGAACTACAAGTACCATATCCTGTTCAGTATGTAGAACTACAAGTACCATATCCTGTCAGTAGGTAGAACTGCAAGTACCATATCCTGTCAGTAGGTAGAACTACAAGTACCATATCCTGTTCAGTAGGTAGAACTACAAGTACCATATCATGTCAGTAGGTAGAACTACAAATACCATATCCTGTCAGTAGGTAGAACTACAAGTACCATATCCTGTGGTAGGAAGAACTACAAGTACCATATCCTGTGGTAGGAAGAACTGCAAGTACCATATCCTGTTCAGTATAGGTAGAACTACAAGTACCATATTATGTCAGTAGGTAGAACTACAAGTACCATATCCTGTGGTAGGAAGAACTACAAGTACCATATCCTGTTCAGTAGGTAGAACTACAAGTAACATAGCATGTGGTAGGAAGAACTACAAGTGCCATATCCTGTTCAGTAGGTATAACTACAAGTACCATATCCTGTCCAGTAGGTAGAACTACAAGTACCATATCCTGTCCAGTAGGTAGCACTACAAGTATCATATCCTGTCCAGTAGGTAGAACTGCAAGTACCATATCCTGTCAGTAGGTAGAACTAAAAGTACCATATCCTGTGGTATGAAGAACGACAAGTACCATATCCTGTTCAGTAGGTAGAACTGCAAGTACCATACCATGTCCGTAGGTAGAACTACAAGTACCATATCCTGTGGTAGGAAGAACTACAAGTACCATATCCTGTTCAGTAGGTAGAACTACAAGTACCATATCATGTCAGTAGGTAGAACTACAAGTACCATATCCTGTCAGTAGGCGGAGGTGGGATGTTGACGGCCAGCGTCCCGCGGCACTCCTGCACCTCCACGGTGAGCACCAGGGCCGTGTTGGACACCTCCTCCATCTTCTTCTTGATGAACTCCGTCTCCGTGGCCTTCTGGAAGTACTTGGACTTGGCTATCTTGTCCACGAAGCGCATGATCTTGCTGGGCCTGTGGCCTCCCACGTAGCTGGAAGGATATCAGAGGACCGGTAAAAAAAGGAAGAAAAAAAAAAAAGAGGAGTGAGAGTGAGTCAGACTTCATCACGTATTCATCATTATTACAGCATCTTTTCACGGCGCTCGCCTCGGCGTCCCACCGTGGAGCGGAGAGGAGATCGAGGAGGGTGAGTGCACATTATGTCAGCACAGCGCTTTCCAAGTGAGTGGGCTTATATGTTTCTTTTTCAGCAGGTATGATACACAGCGGGGACAGCAGGAGATGGGTACAGTCACTGGGTTTCAGCAGGGAGAGACAGGTGGAGATGATGGCGGGTACGGCAGCACTAACGTCATTGTGTCTCAGTACTAGTCTAGAGCCTGCCAGGTTTTTTATTATTAGACCTGAGCATGATTCTACAAATGTCTTGTAAATCCTGACAGTTTTCTGAAAAACCCATGTGTCTATGTCAGTCAGTCTCAAACATGTTCATGTCAAGGACCCCCAAAAATATGTATGTAATTGGCCGCCGACCCCCATCTGAAAATATGTTGTTCCAGGGACACCCCCCCCCCCCCCCCCGAAGCAAAGATTTGAGTTAAAAACGTATATATTCAAAGATTTGTGCCACATTTCACGACTTTTCAAAAATAGCAGACCTACAAGCTCGTAGCGCGGCACTAGATCTGCTATTAGATCTGCTTTTTTTTTAGCACCAAAAGGGGTTCCCGCCCAAAATGGGTTAACAAACGGTCCTAGACCGTTGATTGCTGGTCTTGCTTGCATTAGCCAGACAACTATTCCACACTCGCTGAATGTGATATCCACTTCATCCAGATCTTTATCCAGAACATTGTGCTCCAGACTGTATGACGGAAGCATTTGAACATTTAGGTGGTTAGCGCTTGTATAGCGGAGGTTGCGGTCCGAGTCGAGGTTTGTGGGGAGACTATAGTTCTGTGAGGTACGCAGGAACGTTGCTGTGGATACACTGATGAGTTAACAGGGATATCTTGTATTCATATCATATCCTATGATCATCGTTATCATGATGACATCTTTTGCTCACCCCTCGGCTCCCGGCATGACGGGCTTGTCGGTGAGGAGTTCTGGTGGATCCTCTTCGTCAGATGAGCCGGCACTGGAGGACTCTTCATCACTGTCTGCTAGACAGTAGGTCCGAGGTCTGGGACTGAGACACAATTTAGACAAGTTATAGGCATGTATAGCAGACACTCTTAATCCAGAGTGACTTTACATAAGCAAGGACAACACAAGGTAATACATCAAATGCATTCAATTATAGTTAGAATCTAGGACATTCTAGGATCATAGGTAAGAAGAAGAACCTATCATATCATCAGTCTAACAGTAGAATATCCACACAAACAAATCCCTAATCTGTACATTGAAACTATACACACTATATGATGTCAGGTCAACGATGGCCTGGCATCTGTTTACACGTTACATAGCATGCTATTTGCACAGGCCTGCAGGGTCGTCAAGGCTAGTACAAGCACGCACGCACGCACGCATCACCCACACACACACACACACACACACACACACACACACACACACACACACACACACACACACACACACACACACACACACACATGCGGTATTATGGCCTTGTATTCTGATTTGGATTTTGTGACCATAATATCTTTTGAATTGTGTAGTACGTACGGCCGAAGTTGTTGTTTTGTTTTATTATTGTGCATAATGAAATTGTATTTGAACTGTGGTTGCCCTAACCCCAATGTCCCTCCGGCAAATAGATAAAGGATTGAAATAAATGAATATGATTCATACGGTAAGATGCATTGCTGCTAAACAACAAGGAACATAAACTACAGCGTGGAATAATAAAGGAAGGGATTATTACTCCAGTGTCAACAACGGCATCTGTTATTCCTGCAAACTCACCCAGCAGCCCACAGGAGGAAAAGTCCACAGCAGCATGAAGCAAGCAGCCCCAGAGAGAAGAGAGAACATTTATTAAAGGAAGCTATAGAAGGAAGAGCGGAGAGAAATAAAGCAGGGGAATAGAAGGAGACACTTTAGGCCTCGGAATGCAAATTCAACCCACTTAGCATCTGGCTCAGAGCTGCAGAGAAATCGATTATCACTGTAAGCAACAACTCCCACGTTAGACATATCACTGTTACAGCGAGGCTGCAGTACGTTAGTTAGACATCTCACTGTTACGGCGAGGCTGCAGTACGTTAGTTAGACATCTCACTGTTACAGCGAGGCTGCAGTACGTTAGTTAGACATCTCACTGTTACAGCGAGGCTGCAGTACGTTAGTTAGACATCTCACTGTTACAGCGAGGCTGCAGTACGTTAGTTAGACATCTCACTGTTACAGCGAGGCTGCAGTACGTTAGTTAGACATCTCACTGTTACAGCGAGGCTGCAGTACGTTAGTTATACATCTCACTGTTACAGGGAGGCTGCAGTCGAATGCTGTTTTAATTTAATGTATGTAAGTTTACATTTGTGTACAAGAGTGTACAAATGTATACCCTATCGTGACGAATTTGTAGACTCTTAACGTTAATGACTACTTAGAATTTTAGAACGTACTGGATGGGGACCTAGTCAAATCTAGGGTGTTCATTTAACTCTTAGAGGATTCCAGAGCACACTGAACAAAGCAGAAAAACGACAGCTCAAACACAGAGGAACAGCATTTAGCCCAGGTGAAGGAAGAGCGCACGAGAAGATTCCAAAACACTGTTATTATTGTTGTTGTGATAATGAATCCCTCACCCCTCCTTGCCCTGCTCGCCCGGGCCGTCGCCCTCCTTCCCCAGGCGGGACAGGTTCATCTTGGTCTCCAGGGTCATCAGGAAGGAGCCTTTGTAGGACACGTCCAGGTCAAACCACAGGCCTGATGGGGAGAGAGAAGGGGGGGGGGGGGTGTCACAGTCGGCATTATTGTCACATCACAGTTTTACAGGTTAAACCTAGCCTCGGTCACAGCCTTACTCATCTCTGAAGAGAAAAGCCTGGTCACAGGCAGATAGTGCATAGCCGGAAATGTCGGGCCGGAACATCCGTCAAATGTATTTCCCCCGGATATGATATTTGTCGACCAGTCACAACACTTGTTTCATACACGGAGAATGTAAGCAGATTTGTAAACATCATTTCCGTGAGCGGTATACTTCCGCCAAATTATAGAAGTGCACTCTACAGCGTATAGGCCTTGCCAAGCGTGGGTTAAGCGTGGGTGGAATCTTGCCAATGACATAGCTCTTGGTTTGGGCATTCCTGCAATCTGCAGGCCTCTCACGACTGATTTATTACAATTTACAATTTAGGCATTTAGCAGACACTCTTAATCCAGAGATTTATGGACATTACAGAGGCTTCACATCCACGCACGCATGCACACACACACACACACACACACACACATGCACACACACGTGCACACACACACACACACACACACACACACACACACACACACACACACACACACACACACACACACACACACACACACAGTCACACACACACACACACACACACACACACACGCACGCACATGCACGCGCACACACACGCACGCAGCTGAATGAACAGTGCTGAGTGCTGTTTTGGTGAACAACACAATAAGGGGAGTGCCCATGCCTGGCATGGTGCCAATACGACCTATTCCCTGCAGTGAAAGCTGGGAAAGGTCGTCTCTCTCCAGCAGCGTTTGCTTCCTGACTGGCGGCAAGGTGCATTAAAAGAAGGTAAGGACATATACGTCACTCTCTAGCTCTCTCCATATCCAGAAACATGCTGCATGGTAGACTGGTGGCACTATAGGAGGCAAACTGCAGCCCAAGAGGTCCATGGAATGCATGTTACGATTATTTGAAAACGACTCACTAGTTACTTTGTAGATTATTATTACTGTTAACCTTTCGATCTAGCATACAACATTGATGCATGCTAGATGTAATCAAGATGTACTGTAAGTGTCATGGCCGCCCAATGCATTTCCAGTGGAAGTCACATGGTTTGATAAAACATTTTGGACTACAAGCTGTTGTATGGCTTTCGGCTGTTTTTCGACTGCCCCCCCCCCCCCCCCCCCCCCATACAACACAAATGTTGTGTCAATTGGAAATTGGAAACTCCCATTGGAAATGCATTGCGAGCTTGCACTTCACTTTACACCCTCTACTGTTCCTTAGTCTTGCCATATTTCCATTACTGTGCTGAGGTATGGGGTAACAACTACAAAACATCAATTCATTCACTTGTCATTTTGCAAAAGAGAGCAATAAGGACTATTCACAAGGTTGGTTGTCTGGAACACACAAATCCACTTTTTATACAGTCAAAATTGCTCAAATTCACAGACATTGTAGCGTACCAGACAGCAATAACAATGTACAAAGCCAAGAACCATAAATTACCAGCAAATATTCAAAATCTGTTTCATGATCGGGAGGGGGGTTATAATCTGAGGGGAGAACTCAACTTTAAAACTTTAAATCGTAATACCACATTGAAAAGTTTCTGCATTTCCATTTCTGGTGTAACACTTTGGAACAGCTTGAACAAGGAACAAAAGCAATGTCCAAGCATCAATCAATTTAAAGCAATGTACAAAAACATGATATTTTCAAGATACAGGGAGGAAGAAAATTGATTTCACGAGTACTCTGATATATAATATAATATTATATATTATATTATATTTGTGTAGAATGTTGTTATATTGGTATTAAATTGTCTATATATTAAAATAGACAATCTTTGGATATGTATAATATGGATGTATGTGTGTAAGAATATGGGTGTTCATATGTTTATATGTTAATATGTATACTAGTATTACTCTTGAAGAGCAGCTTAACTGGCACAGAATACAGCAAGTAATTTCAGTTATAGAGGGGTGGGAGTTTATACGTTTTTACTTCTTCTCACTCCTTTTCGGATATGCTTAGATTTATTTATTATTTAATTTTCCTTTTATTTCTTCTTTATTTGTTTTGTTAACTATTTTATTTTAATTGTTTTTCATTGTGAAATGCAAGGAATTGTTCTGTTTATTGGCATATTCAAAATAAACATGACAAACATGACAAACAAACAAACATGACAAACATCAGCTATACATCTCATACAACAAGCATACATCAGTCTGTTGTAAAGGTGTGAGTGAGGCCTTAGAGTTAAGGCGTGCACAAGTGCACATGAATAAAAGTGAAAAATTAAAATGAAAATGAATCCCTACAGATCCTTCTTTCTTGCATGCTCGATGAAGGACCGAAACATTGCCCTCAATAAATATAAATATACTTTTCTACCGAGCAGATAATCAGAGTGCGGGTGTATCTTTAATTTGTATTACAGATAAGATTATTATAAAAAAAAAACATACATTAAGCACTTCAGCTATTTTGAAAATAGCCGATCTACAACCTCACAGTCAGTTTCAGTCTGAAGTATCCATGTGTCTGTAATCTGTCTAATTATGGTTTATTTATAATATCACGCAGATCTGATGCTGTACTCAACTCTTTGCATGGTGAAATAAATACGCTACCTGTGTGACGTTATTGGGGCTGACACAGCGAATAAACAGTACGGCATTAGAATGGCGCGTCAGTCAGTTCCAGCTACGGGATCAATTCCTAGAGAGATCCGAGTAAATGTTGAAATCTGGAATTTTACTTGTAACAGAGTATTTCTACATTGCAGTATTGGTACTTTTACTTAATTTCTGAACGATTGATATTGCTATGTCTGTGTGTGTGTGTGTGTGTGTGTGAGAGAGAGAGAGAGAGAGAGAGAGAGAGAGAGAGGCGGGGGGGGGGGGGGGGGGGGGGGGGTGGGACTTCCATGTATGTATGTACTTCCCCCTGATTATAAACTGTCCCTTTCTGCCTAGAAGAGAATGCATCTAATAAAGAGGAACCTTGTGTTGAATAACCGCAGTTCCTCTCTATACAGTGAGAGGGCGCTGGCGTCCATCTCCTGGTTCACGCATGTGACTGAGCCAGCTATAGCCCAATGACAGTAGAACTGTATTCTGAGAACACCCAGCTGGATATTATCCATATCAGCTGAGACGGCACAATATTACTGGAAACAATAAAAAGCATTAATCACAAAAAAGAAAGCATATCTTCAAACAGCAAACCAACTGCTGTTTTCTACATCAAAGTGAAGCTACTGTATAACCATGCAATTACTGCATCCTTCATCTTTTTACAACATGGCTCTGTGCCTGCGTGCATGTGTGTGCGTGCGTGGGTGCGTGAGTGAGTGCATGAGACCGTCAGTGCATGGGTGCGCGTGTGTGTGTGTGTGTGTGTGTGCGACACGTGCAAGTGTTTGAGTATATGCGCGACCGCGGCTAATCTTGCAAATCACTGCACTGGCCAAACATTTTTAGGCATGCTGCCACTGCCAGACAGTAGGCCAAGTGACTAAAATGCCAGAATATATTTCACATGACGTTTAATGCTTTTAGTAATGCTAGGACGGTGCCCCCCCAGTCATGGCGTGAAGCCGGGCTGGCCCGGTTCCCTCTTCAAATTAACTCCTGACAGTTTTCTGGAAAAAAAACTATATTTCTATATGACAGTGGTTCTCAAACTGTTTCATGTCAAGGACCCACAGAATTATATGTAATTGGCTGCGGACCCCCATCTGAAAATATGTTGTTCCAGGAACCACCCCCTCCCGAAAAGAAAATATTTGAGTTAAAAACGTTCGCTCTAAAAATAATATATATTAAAAGGATCTAGTGCCGCGCTATGAGCTTGTAGATCTGCTATTTTCTTCAATAGCAAAAGTATAACATAATGCTTAAAACACTAAAAGGGGTTCCCGTCCTGAATGGGTTCAACTCTTTCCTGCGTTGTCCCTTTGGCATTCACTGTGACGAACGTCACGGCACGCGTGATGAAGCCCGGCACATTCCCATAAGAATTCAAGCCCTCCCCATATGTCACTCAAGGGCTACCAGAGAAGACTAGAACCGATGCCTTCGCATCAGACCTCAAGGATTCAGAAGTCCTGTGCCTCCTCCACAGCTTTTCATTTTAGTTTAGTTTGTTTTGAATATCATTTTTTCAAATGTAGTTACCGGAAATTTCAATTCGTTTTTTAGAGCGGATTTGTTCGTTTTTATTTTCTGAAAATGCTCAATAGTTTTTATTATAGTTTTAGCCCTATATCTTGCCCTTATCCCTTACCCCTTATCCCTAAACTTATTTGTCATTTTAAAACATTTTAAAATGTTACAAATAGCCGATCTACAAGCTAACAACGTGTCGATGCGGATTGGCTAGTTGAACTATTTTTAAATGGTTTAAAATAGTAAAAAATGGCAAATACGTTTAGGGATAAGGGGTAAGGGAGCCCTTAGTGTTTAATAGTTTTAGTTTTGTATACTTTGGGTTATTTTGTCAGGTGCAGGGTTGAAAGGGAAAGTATTGTTTAATATGAAAAACTTAACAAGATCGCATTTAAAAATGTAACTCTGTTACATATGAACCACCAACCCCATCCACAAACAACTGTTATACATATATATTATAAATTTGAATGTGTAGCTTTCGTTATTTTTAGTAAGCTATAATAACATTGCCACAGGCACAGGCTATTTTTTTAATCTGTGTCCCTGTCCCCTCATGATATGCATTATAAAAGCACATCCACCACTACCTAGAATATCTGTCTCTGACTCCTCTTGCCTCATCAATTATTGATTGATCCAGAATTCCACGACAGAAGCCATGCCATTATCAGTCTCTGTCTTGTTCTGTGATTTCTCTCTCTCTCTCTCTCTCTCTCTCTCTCTCTCTCTCTCTCTCTCTCTCTCCCGCCCTCCCTCCCTCCCTCTCTCTCTCTCTCTACAGGCCCAGTGTAGTCAGGGTGTCAGTATAATGGATGATGGGGCAGGAAAGGAATAATTACTCTGCGTTATTGAGCTAGGTGGACATGACAGCCCAGAAAGTCTGGACTTCATAAGCAGAAGGCACTGTGTGATGTGTGACGTGTGAGTGTGTGTGTGTGTGTGTGTGTGTGTGTGTGTGTGTGTGTGTGTGTGTGCGTGCGTGCGTGCGTGCGTGCGTGCGTGCGTGCGTGCGTGCGTGCGTGCGTGCGTGCGTGCGTGCGTGCGTGCGTGCGTGCGTGCGTGCGTGCGTGCGTGCGTTCCTGCCTGACTGTGTTAATGTGGGTGTCCTTGACGCTATGTGTAGTGCTCTCTGTCCTACCTTGTTGGTCCACAGACGGTTTGGAGGAGCGTAGGATCTTGGGGATGGCGAAGCCCATGTCCAGCGCTGTCAGAGTCAGCTCATTCATGAAATACGGCAGCTGGAAGAGACATAATGTTGACATTTATACCAACCCTCCACACTCACTCCTTGTTGAGGGGTGCTATAGCCCCCTCCTATGTCCAGCTTTGAGGGTTTGTGTAAACATAAACATTGTCTTAACACAAACATTGAATGCCATTGACAATGAATGGCCAGCTTTGAGTGATTGCGTAAACACAAACATTGAAGACGAAGGTGATGATGATAAGAGCGCCTCACTTCACACGGGTGTGATTGTTATCATTATTATTTTTTGCTTCGCTTTACAGTCTGGAAAGCCTCCCATCTCTGTGCCCAAATGGGAGAAAACGACTCGTGGCTTCTGATTGGCCGTACGGAGGGGGCGGGACCAATGTCGTCCAACGTAAAACTCAAAGAATCGGGACACATTGGCTGCATAATTGCTGAAACCAATGACATCAAAAAAGTCAAATTATAGCCAATAGATCGATCAGGGCAATCAGATCAGGGCAGGTTCTATAGTGAATATGTGTGCTCGCCACTCACCCTGATCTTACTGAGCTTCATCTGGATCTTCTTGGAGACCACGTTGGCCCAGTATCTCTCTCCCAGGAAGTCCCAGAAGATCCTTCCCAGCAGAGCGTTGACCCAAGCCTCAGGCTCTCCGCTCTCCTCTGGACCACTGAGCAACTGATGGTGACATGCATGAGAGGAGACATATTATTATATTATAATATCACTGCTTCAAGGCATGAGCAAGATGTTCTTGCTGAGCCTAATTGTCTCCTAATCCAGGACGGGTTGATTCAGTTAATTTAACTAGAAATGCAGCCTTGCACACCAGTAGGCCATGTATGGCCTACTGGTGTGCAAGCAGAGCGTGCCATGAGGTGCGCTCACCCATGGCATCACCGCATTAAAAAGAAACAGATATATTATGATATATTACAATGACGACATAATGTGTTGCCAAAGATGATGGTCCCTGATTAGGCTACGGACATACATATATACATATATACCCCGACATAATTACAATTACAATTTAGGCATTTAGCAGACGCTCTTATTCCAGAGCGATTTACATTAAGCAAGAACAAAAAAGCATGGGAATACATCACATAAAAAGCATTTATCATGAAACATGCGTAAGCTAAGAAAGTAACAGTGGAATATCTATATAATGAAACTATACATATAAACTATACACGTATACTACTATGCTATACATATGTACTATGACTATGACATATGTACTATGACAACAGTACATACAATGCAATTATAGTACTGTCTACATAGCATGCTATAAGTCTGTATCAAATGCTATCTAAGTCTACAGAAATGCTATCTAAGAGGGTAGGGTAAGTGCTATGGGCCATGAGTTGGGAGTGATGCTGCAGTTCTGACTGCAATGGGAAGTGCATTCCACAGTTTTGGAGCCAGAAGGGAGAAGAGTTTGGGACGTGTGGAGCGTTGTCCCGGCGTTTTTAGTGAGGGTACTTCCAGCTTCCCTGCGTTGGCTGATCTGAGTGTGTGGGAGGGTTTGTATAGGGTTCAATCATACTTGCAAGATATGGGGGAGCCATACCTTTGTTTGCTTTGAATGCCAGCATCAGAGTTTTGTATTCTGTGTGGGCAGCGATCGGGAGCCAGTGAAAGGAGCGGAGCAGGGTGGAGACCTGTGAGAATTTTGGCTGGTTGAAGACCAAGCGAGCTGCGGCATTTTGGATCAGCTGGAGAGGCTTAAGTGCACATGCTGGTAGGCCAGTAAGGAGGGAGTTACAATAGTCGAGTTTTGACAAGACTGTTGTCTGGATTAGGAGCTGGGCTGATTCCTGGGTGAGGAACGGTCTAATTCGTCGTATGTTATAGAGCAGGGGTAACCAACCAGGGGCTCGCGAGCTACCAGTAGCTCGCGGGAACCTTTCAAGTCGATCCCGAAGTGTCTGCAGCAATACACAGCAGAATGTCGTTCGCAAAAAAAGAGCAGATCTACAAGCTAACAACGTGTAGAGGCTCGATGCATTTCAGCTTGAAGATCTGTTCCCCTTGCTTCCACCGCACCGCCCTCGGCCCTCCCCCTTTTAGCACTCTGTGCTCATGTGCTGTGTGTCTGTTGTTCCCGTCGCAGGCAGCACACAGAGCAATGAGAGCATCAGAGTGAACGCAGCATGATAGCGTCCCCGACACGTTGAATATTATTCAATATTATTATTTGTAAAGTTCGAACGCCAACTTTTAACACTGCACGGCTGCACGCACAAATAAAGAGTGCACTCGGCACTCGCACATGACGGATTATTATCGATCAAAACAATCCTTAGCGTGTTGCACAGCATGAATGATAAGTAATCACCGACCTGGCTGGATAAATATCACTATGACAAATTGTCAAAATGTTTAGTGCCGCTGTCAAAACATGACAAGATGCTCGATTGTGAATTAAATTGTAACATTCTCCTTGGCTTTGACTGCTTCAGACAGAACATCTGACACACAGCTACGGTAGACTATTAATTTACTAAGCTGTTAACTTACTCGGCTGCCTACCGTTGCTCGTTAATCAGGTCACACAATGGATGGACCACTGATATGTATCCATCCAGGTCGGTGATTTTGTAACACATGCTTTTGTAAGCGACGCTAAGGATTGTTTTGATCGATAATAATCCGTCATGTGCGTGCGCGAGTGCACTCTTTATTTGTGCGTGCAGCCGTGCACAGTGTTTCTCCCACGTTTGGTTAAAAGTTGGCGTTCAAACTTTACAAATATGTGAATATTCATTGAAATGAGAAACAAAATATTGTGCTGTAAAAGCAATTCATGTCCTTTGCATTTTGTTTTATTAAAACAAAAACTCAACAAAGAAGTTTATTTGTATTTTTGTCCTAATATTTTTTATTTCTAATACATTTGTCTTAAAGCGCAAATAACATACTTTCTAAAATGGCTTTTAATATTTAATATCATATTGTCTATGTCCCTCAAAGTTATTTCTAATGGTTTTGAGCCTCAATCACCACTGATATAACCAGGCCTTGTCATTTCTTTCTGGACTTTGAAAGCAGTTTTAGCTGCAGCCTGCAGTACCACAATGTCCTGAGGTGGTGGGGGTGCAGATGCAGATTATTTAATATTTGAGTCATTATAATACTGATGCTAGATAAAACCAGGTTGTTTCCATTCCATGCCAGCTTGGAAAATCGACAATGGTGGACATTGTAAACAAAGTGGAAATGCAAATTTGGAACTGAATACTTAAGAAGAGGAGGAATTATACAAAGTAGGATGACATTGATCAGTTGAGCTGTTCCTGAGAGCAATTTCTATTAAAGCACCTGATATGATATGAAAGCCTGATTGTTCAAAATTGGTTATTTGTGGGGATAGAAAACACATATGGGAGCTCCAAAAACAGAAAAGAAATGGAAAAAGTTGAATTCTATGTTATAGGTCCTTTAATATTATTTGACATTGATAATATAACTTACTATAAGTTTTTATTCTTATTTAAGCTTTAGTCTTTGTGTGGATGTGTGCACATGCATTGAGCCTGTCAGAAATAGCAAAAAAACAAGTGTTTTTTCTAACACGTTTTAGTGGTAGATCTTGGCTTACAATTGGGAATAAAATGGGCTCTTGGGCTTGAAAAGGTTGGTTACCACTGCGTGTGAACCTACAGGATCGAGTGACAGCTGTGATGTGAGTTTTGAACGAGAGCTGACTCTCCAGGACAACACCAAGATTCCTGGCTGTTGGGACAGACTTTACCAGGGCGTTGTCTACGGAAATAGTTAGCTCCCACATAGGGCAGGACTTAGCTGGGAAGAATATAGACATATTAAACATACATACAGTACACATACCCAGCAACTTGCAGTACAATTACTCAACCAGGATTGATATGTTATAGTTAGTTAGGATTGATATGAATGACGGTTGAAAAGGACTGCAGGGCTATATGGCATGGAATTCATGAATACATCATGTCCTACATACATATCTACATAAGCCTGTCATCTGTCTATCCATGCATCCATGTTGCGCGGTACCTTCTTGGGCGCTCTGGGGCTGCTCTCGGGGCTGCGTACGGGGCTTGTGCAGGTAGCCGTGGGGCTGTCCACCAGGTCCTGGCCGTTCACATACTTGGCCATGTAGACGTGGTAGTCCAGCAGCACCTTCTGCCTGATGGCTCTGCCCTCGTCAGCCTCCACACCGCCACCGCCTGGAGGAAGGCTGCCGCTGCGGCTGGGAGGAGTGGGCGGGAAGGCTGGGGAAAGGGGGAAATGGGGGGGGGGGGGGGGAATGAGAATGGGTGACAGAAATACGTAGGGTGCAGAAACACAAAGGTTACAAGGTTTTGATATCAATTCAATTCAATTGAGCTTCATTGGCAGAAAACGTACGTTTGCATTGTCAAGGCAAGTGTTAAAATATTTATATAATTTAGTAGCAGAATGTTTTTTTTTCTTACTGTATATATTTTCCATGTATATTGGCATTTCTGTTTTATATATATGCTACGACAAAAAAAATAAAGATAGAAAATGTATAGATAGCATGTTATTTAGACAGATGCGGATGGTTTGTGCGTGCGTGTTGAACCGACCACTCTTGGAAACTCCACTCCTCCCGTCTGACTTGAGTCTGGACGCCAGCAGGAAGCGGCGGAACCACTCCTCCTTCT
This sequence comes from Protomyctophum parallelum, assembly GCF_964188405.1. Taxonomy (NCBI): domain Eukaryota; kingdom Metazoa; phylum Chordata; class Actinopteri; order Myctophiformes; family Myctophidae; genus Protomyctophum; species Protomyctophum parallelum. The sequence goes on from NC_139708.1 coordinate 41,702,226, forward strand.
CCCGACCCGTCCTCCCAAACAGGTAGATGGTCAGGTCCGTCTGCGCCGCCGCCGCCGCCGCCGGCCTCTTGGGCTCCTCTGCCACGGGGCCCGGAGGAGCCTCGCACTTCTCGCCCTTTTCCACCTTCTCCCCCTTGTCCAGTCTGTCCTTGTCCAGTCTGTTGTCCTTGTCCAGACTGTCCCTCTTGTTGTCCAGCCTGTCTGGTTTCTCGCCGGCCCCGGGCGGCTTGTCGTCCCCTGCGGCGTCCCCCTGGGCCTTGGACATGAAGTCCTCCTGCTTGGCCAGCTGGATGCAGATGGGATACTTCTTGTTCCACACCCGCTTCCTGGCCAGACTCTGAGGCACCAGGTGGATCTGCGAGGGGGAATACACATACACGCACCACGCTTCACAACACTGACAAATACTAATGTATGTCTTTGGGGTCTCTGTAATGAATAAGAACACTCGCCCCCAAAACGTGTTTGTCACGGGTCAAATCCGGAGACTTCGGAACCGTCACCACCATGGTATTCATATAGACGTTACGCGTTACCTCAGTAAAAAATATGCCTAACTGAACCCTATTCCTAAATGTAACCTCAGTAAAATGAATACAATGAACACAGGAACCGCTGCTGGGGACGAGCGGTCTGCAGAAATAAAATGGGGGTGAGTGTGATTTGACAGCCATGCCACACGCATGCACGCACCCACATATACACACACGTACACAGTACACACGCATGTGACGCACCCACCCTGCACATACACCCACACATGCGCACACACGCACACCTTGCTGTCGGTCAGGTCGTAGATCTTCTGGCTGATGTAGGTGACGTCGGGCTTGGGCTCGTTGTGCGTGGCGCGGCGCGGCACGTTGCGGTTGGGTTTGGACAGACGCAGCACGGAGCCCTCCAGACGCACGTACACGGAGTGGGTCAGCGTGGCGTGGTACGTCTCCGGGTCGTAGCTCTGGATCTCATTCATCCAGCCCTGTGGAGTGGACGACGGAGGGGAGGACGTACAACATGTATGAATACCAGTGGTGGAAAGTAACTAAGTACAATTTTGAGGTATTTGTACTTTACTTGATTATTTCCAACTTCCAGTACTTTTACTTCTACTCCACTGTACATCTCAGAGCCCACATTTTTACTTTACTTAATTTTTTGAAAACTTTAGTTACTAGTTACTTTGGCGATTTAATTTTTTTTTGAAAACATACATTAACCACTTCAACCCTATACATTTCGGCCATTTGAAAATAGCAGATCTACAAGCTCACAATGCGTCGCAATGCAACGCATTGTGAGCTTGTAGATCTGCTATTTTCAAAATATTCTGTACACATTTTGAACATGTTAAATGGGACTGTGTACAATGAGTACTTTTACATTTAGTACTTTTACTTGTAACGAAGTAGTTCTAAATTGCAGTATTCGTATTTTTAGTAAAGTAAAACAATTGAGTACTTTTTCCACCACTGATGAATACATCTAGAATTGGAATTGGAGTCCATTCCGAAGTTATTGAAAATTACCTGAAGGTTTTGGCATCGATTCTCTCATCGATTCCATAGCGGGACCTACTGTATATGCTATACGTCACGTCTCGCAAATTGAGAGAGTCATGTCATTGAAATCAAATCACTGCCACAAATTAATGTCGTTCCAAATAAAGCTTTGACTTTCATACCAACTTCCGGTAAGCCAAGGAAAAATAATTGATAAGGAATTGGATCCATTAGCATGATCGATTTATTCAGCAGCTGTCTGCTAGAGTCTATATCTGCTACAAACAGTTGAGCATGCAGTTGCCTTTGCATTTGCATTTGTTGTTGCATTTGTTTGCATTTGGCCTTTTAGTCTGAACTTCATGGGGCAGAGAAATTGCTAATATATTATTAATAATATTAGCCTACTAAGTCAAGTTGTCTGTCGTCATGTTCCACGGAGAACAAAGGTTCTCGTATATCTTTGCTGTCAGAAACCTGCACACAGTCCTGACGACAAAGTATATGGGAATTCAGAATGCAGAGAAAATAAATTGCAACCCAGGTAGGATGTGTGGCCTAAATCATGTCCAACTTCTGTGGTCTATAGTCTATACCAGCGGTTCCCAAACCTTTATGGCTGTGCACCCCCCGTTACCTCCCAACCTAGCAGACGCACCCACCAAATTGCATAAGCTATATAGAGATATTATATTTCTTATTTATCCACATATATGCACATATATTAACCTGAATATGGCATCTATTTGCAGCATATGCTATATACTTGCCATGTATTGGCATAATATGTTAATATTATTTAAAACTAGAAAAAGTGCCCTTCTGGGCACAGGTCTCCACCAGGAGGATAGGAATATTTAGGAGTAATATAAACATGTTTTTTGTTTGTTTGTTCCAATCTTTGCCAATCAGGATGGAATATGGGAAATGGTGCAGATCCGTGTTGATGGCACGCATGCACAATCCACCTGTTGGTGGCGCTATAACAGGGCAATGTGAAATGGGTGGGCTATATTCCTCAGCCTAGTAGGAAAGTGCGTGAAAGATTTCACGTGAAATTGCACGCTGCGTTCATGATTTGAGGTTTTTTGTTCAAAACAGGCCAATCCTGCAAAATTTGAAAGCCAATGTTAAGCCAATTAGGATGGAATATGAAATATCAGACACATCCGTCTTGAGCACATGACTATGGAGATACTGTGTAACGATTTGCGGGATTTTTGGACAAAATCTGTAGGTGTACTGTGCAAAAACTTGTTTTGCACAAAGCGGCCTCCTGGTGGCGCTATAACAGGCCGTTCTGGAAATTTTGGGGCAGAGGTTCATCGTTGGCATCCAGGGAGTGTGTGTGCAAAATGTGGCATCGACCGGGTTAACGGTGGCCGAGATTAGCTTGTCACGGACGGACGGACGGACACACGGACGGACGGACGGAGTGCAAAACATACTCTCTCCCCATGCCTTCGGCCTGGTGGAGACAATAAAACCATTAGCCTTTTCATGTCGTGCACCACCTAGTGCTCGCGCACCACAAGGGGTGCACGGCACTGCACGCACCACAGTTTGGGAACAACTGGTCTATACAGCAGACAGGGTTTGTGTGTGTGTGTGTGTGTGTGTGTGTGTGTGTGTGTGTGTGTGTGTGTGTGTGTGCGTGCGCGCGCGCGCGCGTGCGTGCGAACAATCTGTCTCTCTCTCAGCTGATTGTTTTGGGCTCTAGGAGAACCCCCCCCCCCCCCCCCCCCCCCAGGAGTGTCTGGAGGAGAAATGTAATCTGAGCTTTGAGGTGGCAGCACATCCAAACCTCATCCAGAGGCCACTGGTTTATCTGTTCCCACCACGGCTCTGCGTGGAAAAACCAATCACTTTGAAACATCAGGGGAAATCAGTGATGGACAGATCACAAAAGTACAGCACTGCGAGCTCGTAGGCCTACGTCATCTTTTTAGAGCATTTTTTTAAAATGGGACAGAGTTGTGGAGACGACATTCCTCCTGTTCATTGATCTTCGTGTTAACATTGAACCCTGGTGATACAGCATATTGTTCATGCTGTTGGGCAGAAACCTCTTATCTCCGTATTTTAAGTTTTTGTGTTTTGTTTTATTTCTGCAGATGTACGTCCTGCTTGATCATTCTATACAGTGTCACACAAAGGCATCCAAATTAGCAGATCTACAAGCATGAAACGTGACGCGGAGCAACGTGTTTTGAGCTTGTCGATCTGCTACCTTTGTTATTTCTTTATTTGGATCCTGAAAAGTGACAGTTTTGGACGTATGAGGTTTCCACCTATGTTCCCTGAGAGACAATATCTGATATAATAATAAGGCAAATGGTTCAGATCTGCTGATCAAACCACACACATACTAGAGTTGCCTCCAGTTTGCAAAGCCCAGAGGCTGCAGAGCTCCTTATTGGCATTTAGTTTCATTGGTTTTATGATTTGTGGTATATATATACCAACCCTCCTGCGTTTTACAGGAGAGAGGAGACTCCTTTTATTTGACCATTTCTCCTGAGTTTGCTGCTCCTGCGCCAGCATTTCTCCTGCGTTTGGGGGTTTTCAACCTTTTTGCTTGGTCAACCCGGTCAAACCTCTCTCATCGATGAGAGAGTGGGAATGTTAACCTTTAACTCTTGCTTCATGCAATATGTCTGGATAAACTCCAGTCCCACACTGGACACACACATACACGCATGCATCTAAATTGTAATTGAATGTGATTATAAAGAGATGGCTCTTTTATTGCTTCAGTCGTCAAATCAATGAATGTCTGTAGGCCAACTGTACTATTTAATGGATCATATGTTAAAGCCTGATACAAGTGGGTGTGTTAATTGCCAGTTGCCACTATTATGATGTGTCTGTCAGCGAGGACAGAGCTGGCAATTTCCAAATGCTTCATCATACAGTCTGGACCAACGGAAGAGCTATTCTATCATGAGTAAAATAAAAAGCGGAAGTGGAGCCTCATCCTCACTTCCGTTTCGTCTTTACAGTCACGCAAATTTATTATAATAGAAATAGAAATCATCTAAGCATATACATAGCTTGTTGATTAGCAGAAAAGAAAATACAAAAATTAAATGTAAAGATAATTTAAAATATATTTTTGTGAACGCTTCCAGCTTCCTTACTTATAGTCCCATTCACCTTTTTCTTACAGCCCATAAGCCCATGCATAAATTCAAGTGGCCAGGTCTATGAAAACAAGCACAAATGAAAATAGCTGATCTACAAGCTCAAAGTGACACATGGTGAAGTTGTACATCCGTTATTTAAATAAATCAAAATATTTTTAATATTTTTAAAACAAAAAGGCACAAAATATGTTCAGATGGATGTCTGTGGACAATTACATAATTAATCTGGGGTTCCTTGATGTGAAGAAATGTGGAAGCAAGCCCAAATAAGCAACTACTATACACTTCAGAATCAAGCCCAAAAAAACATCAACCAGCAACTATACCAATAATTTATTTGCAAGTGACTTTACAGAAACAACAAGTCAAAGGTGGCTTATAATAAGCAGACATGGCAACATGGCCTTAACGAAGCAAAGCAAACACACGAGGAGCACCAGTATACGTTGGTGGGGAAAAACGTGGATATATCATTCAGAGATTGTGGAATACTTGTCTGGCTACGCGTGTGGATCATTGTAGGACAACTACTACTGTGATGTCAAAAGTCCTTCATAATAAGGGACTCCAGGACAGGAGATTGTTTATGTGAATATACTGCTACCACAGGCCACAAGGTTGACGTCAAGGCGAGGCACATACAGTAAACACAATAGACTGTCTTTGTGTTGCCTGATCTATTATTATTATTATTATTATTATTATTATTATTATTATTATTAGTAGTAGTAGTAGTAGTAGTAGTAGTAGTAGTAGTATTATTACTAGACCAGTGAGAATGCAAGCCCCACCGAGTTTTGTAAACCTGCTGTACGGGTTGGTTGTCGGAGGCCGTTGTGCCCATGTGTCTGTCTGTGTCCATATGGAGCTCCATGTCAGACATGACACATACGCACAGTCGCACACATACGGACAGATATTGTGTGCATTTATAGTAGGATATCTATGGAAGGGACAGTGGGATTTATGAACAAAAAGCCAAATCACGCTAGTGAAATATAGAAAGAGAGCATTTTTTAGAGCCACATTTGTCCCTGAAACGCATCGGTTGAGCTCATGTGTATACTTGTCATTTTAACAACCACTAACCACAACACTGTGACAGCTGTTTGCAAGTGGAGCAAGTATCGAATGAATTATTTTAGTGTCGTTCGTTTTAGTCCGTCTTAGTCCTGGAAAAAGGGGCGTTGACGTCGTCATTTACGTTATCGTCAGTCCTGACAACAAACAACACTGCACACTAGCCTAGAAGTGAGCACACGCAATGGCCACTGACATAAGAAGTGGGTATACAGCGTATACCTGCATAATATTTCAACCACACCAACTGTCCCACACCATTCTGTTACTTGTCTACTTTCACTCTAATGGAACTCGCTGCACGTCCTATAAGCACTTTAAGACATAGTTAAATATGTATCTCAGGCCTCCGAGTCCTCACTCACTACCAGAGACAGAGAGAGACGGATACAGACAGATAGCGACAGGAGAAAGAGAGGGGTGCAGTACTTAAGTTTAGACAGTTTTTGGTTTAGACTAGTCATTGGTTAGACCAGTCATTAGTCCTACAACTACAACCTATCTCAAACCCTCACCCTAAACCTAACCTCCCACGGGGCAGCACACCTAAACCTAACCTTAACCTATGTCTAACCAATATAGTCTAAACTAAGTATGCACCCCGAAAGAAAGAAAGAGAGAGAGAGACAGAGACAGACAGACAGACAGACAGACAGACAGACAGACAGACAGACAGACAGACAGACAGACAGACAGACAGACAGACAGACAGACAGACAGACAGACAGACAGACAGACAGACAGACAGACAGACAGACAGACAGACAGACAGACAGACAGACAGAGACATAGGGAGGGCCTGATGCTCTCATCATGCACATCCTCTATGCAGGCCGTGGGGCGAGGCTGAAGCGGATGATGTCAGCTGCAGTTAGAGGCTACACTATCCATTCATCTCATGTACTGACAGCAGCCAGGCGAAACTACTACAGGCCTGGAGAAGATTGCCGTACTAAAGCTAAATCTAAACAACATTATATCACTTTTACAGCAGACACAATTGTGTATATTCATAAGAAACTATAAATCTAACTGAAATATATATCTAGCAATGAACTCAACTGACAAGAGAGAAGATCGTCAGATTATCTACAGATTGTACCAGTGATTCATTCTGATGCATATAGTACACTGTAGTACTAGTTGCTCAAATACCATCTATCTAAAGTGTGTGCTGGACCAGCAATAAAAACATGAAAGACTGTCACTCCCTTGTGAGTGCAGTTTACTGGCACACACCCACCAGAGCCAGACGGTGTGCCTGTTAGTCTGAAGCAGAGCATTAGCTCCAAACATTGTTGATGTGCCGGTACCTTGCACTTAAAGGGGTGTGGTGTAAGTCATAGTATTTGTGTTAAAATAAGTGTTAAATAGCTCTATATTCAGATAGCAATTATTTGTTATATAGTGTGTTTATAGTGAGTAACAGGTCAGGATACCAATTTCATCTGGTACGGGCTTTAGTTTAGACCATAGACTGTAAAAAATATGGACAAAGCGTTCCCCGGGTCTAACATGAACGTAAAATGAAGCCTGTAATAATATGCTAATTCCTGATGTAAGTCGCCATCTTTGGTACCAGCTGGCCATTGGCTGGCTCCGTTTTGTATACCAGCTGGTCATTGGCTGCCCAGACAACGAGGCGGGACTTCCCCCCTTCTTCTCCGTTGGTTTTTATTTTGACTCGAGTGGGTGGGGAATCCTGATCATAGACTGTAACGGTAGCCACGCCCCTCAAAACATACGCGACTTTATGGTCATTTTTTTTATTAATGGGACCATAATTTTCCAAAAAGAATATTATGACATTAGAAATGAGACTTTAAACTAGTGACTGGAAGAAGAAAGTATTCATGACCATGTTTATTAAGGTAATACAGTCTAGGTGAAGTTGGGCCAAAATACATGGGCCTCTATGGAGCTATGGGGCTTTTTGGGTCCAGTCCAGCGCCACAACAGGCCATTATATGAACTACCGATTTTAAATGAGGCTTCACGAAATATCTGGCTGACTGCCCCCCTGGTTTAGACATACTATTGGTCCGACTGTCATTAGACCGACAGCCTACCTCAAACCCAAGCACGGGAGCAGTGCATGTTCCACCACATATGTCCGACCGCTGTTTCCGCACGTCGGTCTGTTGGTGTGTCTAATCTGCGTGCATGTGCATCCCATTTCATCCAATCAGGAGAGATTAAACTCACACAGGATACAGGATACATGCAGGATACAGGATAGTGATAATAAAACTAGGGAGCTAGAAAAGCGCACAGCGTCCACCGTCCGTCCTCACTCACCTTGAATATGGCAGGCTGCTTGATGTCCAGCTGGGCCAGGTTCCAGTGGTCCCCTCCCCTCCCCCTCCGCCTCCACCTCCGCCTCAGCCTGGACACAGAGCCCTCCCGCTGGGCGGACAGCCAGAGCACCAGCACGGCCAGCATGAAGCCCCCCACCACGCCGTGCACCACCGCGCACACGTAGGGAGGCAGGGGCAGCACCAGGTACCAGTACACCACCTGCATGGAAACAAACAGCTAGGTCATCCAACTGATACAGTGTGTTCTCAACCAGTGGCCCCGGCCGTCCAGGGAACCACGGTATGTCTTTGAGGGGCTTCCAGGTGGTCTAAATAAAACTACCGGGAGCTTAAGAACGGTGTGCGGACATCCCTAACTTATTTCTGCTTCCAGGTGGTCCCCAGTTAACTGTTGAGAGTGTAAAATGGAACCAAATTGACCAGTAAGGGTCCATTTGGTTCCATTTTACACTCAAGAGTTAAATGATTGTTAAACATCTGCATTACTTAATTTACAAGAAGTCTACACAATTAGAGAATGTAGAATAATTGTTATTTTGATCAACGTTTGCCTGTTGTCTCTCCTAATGGTACCAACATCAATACAGCAAGGACATGGGGACATATGCTTTAGTTTTGGGTCTGCAAGGCTAAATCTCATCAAATGGTGGTCCGTGGCTCAAATGCAGAATAAATAATGGGCCTTGATATTAAAAAGTTTGAAAACCACTGAACTAATACATGTATGTTAATACAGCAATGCATTGATATAAAAACAAGAAAGTTTACTTTTAATTTGTGCCATTGAATACTACCGGTAAGTTACATAGTGCAGCTCTAACAAATTGTACTTACCGGTACTTAATTTTTTTTATTTGAAAGCAGTAGTCCTTTAAGTCAAGAGCAACTTTCACTTGTAGTTGCTAATAAAGCAAAATAGCAGATAAACAAGCGTGAAACACAGCACGAAACGGCACATTTTGAGCTTGTAGATCAGCTATTTTAGTTTTTTATATTTATATTTTATATACTTTAATTATGTGACGCTGTAGTATGATCAAGTAGTATGGCACTAAGCGCTGCGGTTTCTGCCCGATAGCGATGAGAACAAAACAAAAAATGTAAATTCGTAAATTATAATGGAGACAGGTTCAGCACTGCACCTGACTGGGAAGGATTCCTTGCAGATGGCAATTTGCGTCATCTTGTAGTCACTGATTTGTACTCAACAGGCAGGAAACCACAAACCGGGATCATTCAGAAGTACCCAAAATAAATTTCCGCATTCATAATTTTAGGGCCTACCCAATAAAATCCTTGATGCAGCGTAGTTATGCAGATTTTTGAGTGGTGCAACCACTGCTACATCCAGCAATGTCCGTGTACCTAGGTAGGTAGGTAAGGTACCTGTATGCATGTTTGTATATGTGAGCACGAGTATGTTACTTATTTATACCAGTAGGGGGCACCAGAGTACAGAGAAGAAATTGGAACGATACAGAGAAGAAATTGGAACGATACAGAGAAGAAATTGGACGATACAAATTGGAATGATACAGAGAACCAATAGACGGGAGTTGCACCACTCGGTTCACACTGGTGTGATTTTTTTTAATACAAATGTGAGTGTATACTTTCCAGAGACTATTTAGCATTTGTATAGCTGTGCTATCCCACGGGGACATTTTATTTTATATAGGCCCTAAAATGATGACTGTGGGGAATTATTTGGGGTAGTTCTTATTCCGGTTGTGGTTTCCTGCCTGATGTCTACAAATCAGTGCATGACTACAGCATGACGTAAATGACCATCCGCTCCAGACTGGTTCACACAGCGATTTAGTGACAAAGACTGGGCTTTCCTCCGAGGTGGAAAGACTGCATGGTGACGCGAGGTCAGCACCTGGGTGAGTAGGATGAGGGCGGTCACGGGTACAGGGTCGGCCTCCTCCTCCTCGTCTTCCTCGTCTTCCTCCTCCTCTTCCGTGTCAATTTCGCTGCAGAGCCCGGTGCTGCCGCCGCCGCCGGCTCCGCGGCGAGCTAGCCGCCTCACCCCGGCGGCTGCGATGGCGGCCCCCCGTGGAGGCTCGCCGTCGGGCGTCTCGGTGTCGGTGCACAGCTCAAAGTCCTCGCTGTACAGCTCGCAGAAGTCATCGTCTTCCTGCCGAGCCGCCAGGGCCGACATGGAGCAACGGCCCAGCGTGAGAGAGGGAGACCTGGGGGAGAGAGACACCCAGCGTGAGAGAGGGAGACCTGGGGGAGAGAGACACCCAGCGTGAGAGATCGAGACCTGGGGGAGAGAGACACCCAGCGTGAGAGATCGAGACCTGGGGGAGAGAGACACCCAGCGTGAGAGAGAGAGACCTGGGGGGGGAGAGAGACACCCAGCGTGAGAGAGGGAGACCTGGGGGAGAGAGACACCCAGCGTGAGAGAGGGAGACCTGGGGAGAGAGACACCCAGCGTGAGAGAGGGAGACCTGGGGGAGAGAGACACCCAGCGTGAGAGAGAGAGACCTGGGGAGAGAAATAATATATATTCTACGTTCTCTCTAAAGTAGTAGAAGCGTAAACTTTTTGTAAATTAAGTAATGCAGATGTTTAACACTAATTTTACTCTTGAGAGCGTAAAATGAAACCTCATTCTAACGCTCAAGAGTTAAAGATCTACAGTATAAGGGTCTTTCCATCATTTAGCTGGTGACCTCCTGAAACCCCCTCAAGGCCCACTGGTGGTCCCCGGACCCATCCATCATTCCATCCATCTTCGACCGCTTATCCATATAGTCGGGTCACGGGGGCAACAGCTCCACCAGAGAGCTCCAGACTTCTCTCTCCAGAGCAACATTAGTGACTTCCTCCTGGGGGGATCCCGAGACGTTCCAAGACCAGCGAGTCGCGATGTGTTTCCTCCAACTGCGCCTTGGTCTGCCCCGGGGTCTCCTCCCAGTGGGACGTGCCTCGAGGACCTCCCTAGGGCGACGCCCAGTCTCCCATAGGTTGAAAACCACTGGTAGGTATAGGAGATGTAGATATTTTCTAATTTGGACCCCTTCGGAAAAAAGACTTTGGACACCGCTGCTTTACACCACTGACCTGGGGAGAACAGAGGAGGAGGAGGGGGTGGTGGGTGCGAGGTTGGCCACCGTGGGCGCCGGCCCCGTCGACGCCACCAGAGACGGGAAGGAGAAGAAGACAGAGTGTTCGGGGGGCGTGTTCTCCTCTGCCTCGCCATGCCCTGCCTCCTCCTCCTCCTCCTTGATGCTGTAGCTGTTGTTGTTGACGTTGTTGCCCTCGGCAATGTGGCCGTTGACGGACGCCATGGCGTTGAGCTCCGTTGCGCTGTCGGAGGAGAGAGAGACAGGGTTTATAATTAGAGTTTGACTCGCCGAGGACTCGAGGGAGCGCCATCGCCATGCCCGTCATCGCTCGGACATGCGCTTGTCCATAACCGCCGATCAAAGCTACAGTATATGCCAATAATAATAATAATAATAATAATAAAACTTTATTTGTATAGCACCTTTCATGACATGAAATGCAGCTCAAAGTGCTTTACAGAGCAATGGAGAAAAAAAAGAAAAGCAATAAAGGCAAAGACATTAAAAAACAAGCAGTAATGCAATACAGTGAGGACATGAATAACAAAAAATAAAAGATCAATTAAAAGCAATGTTGTAGAAGTGGGTCTTGAGCTGTGCTTTAAAAATGTCTACAAAGGCTGCCTGACCAAGTTACATTGGGAGCTTGTTCCATGCCGTCGGCCCATAGAAGCAAAAAGCTGCTTCCCCGTATTTTTTAGTTGCCATTTTTTTAGGCAAAGCGAGCAGGCCAGCAGTGGAAGACCTTAGGGGGCGGTTTGGGACAATTCCCAACTTGCATTTGTTCACACTAGACCGGCTGTAGAGCACCGAGTCAGAAACGATGGAATCCATGCCCCACCTGGCTATGCAATACCCATTGTACCCATGTCAGAGTACCCGTTCCACCCATCTGTCTGTATCCCTTGTATGCCCATATGTGTCCCTTTATTCGTATATGGAGTTCTGTGTCAGGCATGCCCAAATGTGGAGTGTTGTGATGTCAGAACAGGCCAGCTCAATATATGGACCCTGGGCAGGGGCTCTTTCCAGAGTCCGGGCAGAGGCCTTTTGCGGCAGTTCTGGACAACCGTGGGTCCGACCGACTTGACACCGGGCACTGCACTCAAAGCCACACGTTGGAACGATTAAGAAAAGAAAAAAGGTACAATAAATGATACCTGTTGGAGAGCGACTTGACTCGTTGGCCAGTCGAGGAGGAGGAGGAGGAGGGGGCGGCGGGCGTCTCGTCTCCCATCATCTTGCTGAAGAGATGCAGCCGGTCCGACATGGCCTCCGAGAAGCGCCGCTTGGTGTCCTCGATCCGGGCCTCCACCTCCTGGACCTTGAAGAAGGAGCGTCCGTCCGGAGGGGTGAGGGGGGACGAGGGGGCCGTCTTGGAGTCGCCCCCCACGCCGGCGCTGGGGACCACGGGCGCCGTCCCGGTGGACAGGCGGGGCTGGGAGAACTGCTTGAAGAGCTGGACGTTGCGGCGCGACTCCAGCGGCGTGCGCTGGGACGACGACACTGTAGACGGGTATAGGAGCAAGGCTTATCAGCGGCCCAAGGTGCGATCGCAGTGGAGCTAAATATTCTGTGACTGCTTAAAAGGTATTGGTAAATAGTGCATTTATATAGCGCTTTAAGTGCTTCACGTAGATTGTGGATTACATTCGCCCATTCAATTTCAGACATCATACACATTCATACACCGATGAAACTGCATGCAAGGAACCAACCTGCACTTCGGCAGCAATCTGGGGTTCAGAGTCTTGCTCAAGGACACTTTGACACTAGCCACTAACCTCTGCTTTCTATGGCATAGGCAGCTCCCGGCAGGATCCGCCGGGAGAATCTAAACGCAGCTGTGCGACATGAGACTAATTAGTTGGAGCGACAGAGAGAGAGAGAGGAGTGTGTGTGTACGTGTGTGCGTCAATTTAACACAGGTGCAGACGATCAGAAATCAGCAGAGAGTGATCGACGTCTGCGCTACTCTATGCCGTATTGAAGTGGTCTCAGACCCAGACTTTTTTTTCCCTCTCCCTGGAAATAAAAACGTCTGGGTTTCCGAGGCTACTTCGACACTAACTCTGGGAGACCCCGGGATGGAACAGGGAACCTCACGGTTCGCGGTTCCCATCCGGCTGCTCTACGGGCCATGAACTCGACCCCTGAGCCACATCCCCGGAATCACACCACCAACCTTGAGGAGCAGGAGCAGTGGCGGGCAGATGATGGAGCTCCTGCTGCTCTGACGGAGGAGCGGGCGGAGGAGGAGCGGGTGGAGTGGGAGCGGCAGGCTTGCTGGTGTCGGCCGACATGTGTGACTTGACGAAGGAGATCATCAGGTCTCGGCGTCGGGGGGGAGGGGCGTGCGCCGGAGGAGGCGGGGCTTCCACGTCGTTGGACAGCGTCCTGACCAGGCTGAGGAAGGGCTTGGACGAGGACCTGCAAACGGCAACTCACGTCAGGCAACTATACAAGCTCACAATGCATCACAAAGCGACACGTTGTGTGCTTGTAGATCTTTGAAACCTGGCAGCCATGGCCAGTACAACCACATAGTCTAAAGGTCCTTTCAACCGGGAACCTTCCCGCAACAAGTGTGCTCCTGTAACCTCTCTAGCCTATAATTATCTGTATATTTGATCGTCAACGGAAATGTCACGAAGGTGACCCATCCATACCTGCCCGGTGATGAGGAGGTGGAGCCGGGGGAGGCGGCTTGAGGGGCGGCGAAGGGGGGGTGGCGCTCCGAGGAGCAGGGCCAGGAGTAGCTGGCGGGGGGCGTGGAGCTCAGGGGGGAGTGGGAAGAGGAGGAGGAGGAGGAGGGGACGATGGCCATGGCCGGGGAGGAGGCGTGCGGCGGTGGCACCGAGGGGGGCCGCGAGGACACGGGCAGGACGGTGGAGGCGGCCACGGTCTCAAACAACAGCATATCCTCGCCGCCGGACTCCAGGTCTGTTGAGAAACATTTAGACCTGAGGTTCAGATTCTACAACATCGTCTTCTAAATCCTGACAGTTTTCTGGAAAAACCTATGTTTCTATATATCACTGGTGCTCAAACTATTTCATGTTAAAACTCCTTTGCTGCCCCTAGTGTTAGCATGGTGATACTGCCCCAGGGGCCGCCCGTCCAGGCCCACTCTATGGAGCTTGTTGTCCTTTCGGGTTAAACAGGAAGGTGGGGGCTTCCGGAAGTGGAACGACACCACACAACACAGCCCACAGCCTTTAGCTAGCAGAACAACCAGCTACATTTCCTCAGCGTTGCGCGATACGAAATCACAAATGATTTACGATCGTCGGGTGGTGCGTGCCGGCTCACCATTGACAGCTCTCTAACCTTTGGAGATACGGCACTTTGAAAATCGGGTTTTAATGGAGGCTCAATGGAGCTGGATTTAGAAATCGCATCGCTGGTGGTGACGAAGGAGGGATATACTACCCAGAGCAGAGCATGTGAGCGGAGCGGAGCGCGGAGCGAGCGAGGAGCGGAGCGGGGGGATTTTGACGTGAGCGCGGAGCGGGTTTTTAAATGTGTCAGATTGACTTCCGGAGCGAGAACTGTCCTCCGCTCCGAGCCGCTCCGAGCCGCTCAATGCACACGGCACGGCAAATTTGCATCATGCTCCAAAAAAGACCGAAACGAAGGCCTTCAGGTTTAATTAGCCAATTTCAGGAAAACAGCATTTTATTTTTCCCCCGTCATTTCTTTCTGCTGAGCGGAGCGGGCATCTGAGTGTAGCCTCGGAGCGAGCACGGAGCGGGGAGCGCTCCATGCGTAAATGAAGGTGAGCGCTGAGCGAGCGAGGAGCGGCGTGGGGGGAGATGAACGTGAGCGCGGAGCGAGCGTAACAAAAGCCGTCGAGAGCGAAGAGCGGAATTATCGGCCGCTCCGCTCCGCTCACATGCTCTGACCCGGAGCAATGCTAAAAGGTAAACAAACGGTTGGCGCGTTCATATATGGATTAAACGTGTGTCTACGCTTATAAGCGTAGCTGGCATAGATGTGTCCCAATAGCCTATAGCTACGTTTATAAGCGTAGATGGCAAGAAAATTAGTAAGGACCCCAAATAGTATAATATTTGGCCGCCTCGACCCCCCAACTGAAAATAAGCTGTTTCAAAAGTTGCTCATTATAAGAAGACATAACATGGTAACACTGGCCTGTGTCCTCTGGGGGCTCCTCCTCCAGGGGACCCCCCGGGGCCGGCGGCAGCGGGGGTCCGTAGAGCTCCTCGTCGTCGTCCTCCTCCTCCTTGCCCAGGGCGGAGAAGTGGATGGTGATGGTGTCTCTGGAGACGGAGCGCTGCACCTGGAGCTTGGGCCCGGGGGCGTGGCGCTGCTGAGGGGGCGTGTCCGCCTGCTGCCGGCCACTCCCCCTGCTGCCACCCGGCCCTCTGCTGCCACCTCCCCCCTGGCTGGTCATCACCACACTGGGAGGGGCTTACAGCCTGAAGAGAGAGAGAGAGAGAGAGAGAGAGAGAGAGGTGAATGTTATATATTTCTTTATGATCTTAAAGGGTTTAGGGTTACAAAAATGCGCCAGAAAGACAGAGAGAGAACGCAGAGCACCATTTCAAAGATCAAACTCCCTGTTAAAGCGTGTCTTTACAGTAGTTGCGCAAATTTATCCTAATATAAACAGAAATCATCTACGCATCTATATAGCTTGCTGCTTAGCAGAAATGGACATAATAAATGCAATCTAAAGATATTTAAAAATATATAATTTTTGTGAACGGAAATGACAAACAGATTGCTCTGATTTCATGGAGGTGTATTATTCCAGGCTCTTAGCATTAGGAGATTGTGGAATAGTTGGCTGGCTATATGCGAGACAAGACAGGATCAGGACAGCCTATGGCCACTGGCCAGCCAGGCCAGCTCTCACATTAATGCCAGAGCACCGGACTTCCATTAGCTCTGATTATGACTGACTGGGCTCTGTTCCGTCCTGTGTCCTGCAGGCCTGCACACCCCTCTCCCGGGCCCAAACACAATTAACCAATTTCAATCTGCCATCCCTATTTCTGGTTGGCATAACAAATTATCACACATAACGGCCGGAAATGTGTATAGGGCTTAAAGTGGTTGATAATGGGTTTGCGTTGAAACACATGGCACTCCTGTGGTCCGTGCGATATTAGTCTGGTTTATTAACCAGGCTACTGGAGGAGAAGTGGCCTATAGCAGTTATTATTGGCTACAAAAATGTCTCCTGAAGGTGTTTCCCTGTCCCGGTTCATTGTCCCGAAAGCGTCATTTGATTGACCCAGCAGCCCATGTATGGTGTAAAAAAGAAATTAAAGAAAGAAAAAACATGTTCAAACATGGAGACAATTTTTTTTGCTACCTTGAGGAACGGTTTGGAATGAAAGTCAGCTGTGAGAATCCTCCTCAGAGGCTGTACTGTACTGTACTGTACTGTACAGCACGCTTCCATCATATCTCTGTGCAGAGGCTTTCAACCCATGAAGAGTCGTGTTCTCATATTGTTCATATAGCTATGGGTGACTTCAACAGTCAACTTAACATTATTTATTTTTCATACAAAACAACATCTCAACTTCACTGGCAGAGTATACACGCACGCACACAAGCGCGTACAGTGCACTCGTGTATGTATTCGCAACAATACAGGCACACGTACTGTACACACACACGCATGAACGCACGCACACACACGTATGCAGACAGAAAGACACACACACAGAGAGTAATGGCAATGCCCCAGTGATCATACAAAGGAGTGCTTTGTATGCCTTTATGTTAGTGTGAGTAGCAGTGGAAGTAGCAGTGATTTGCTGAACGAGGCCTCATGCTGTTATTGAGTTATTCTGCATGTTTGTTCCTCTGCATCGCACCCTGTCCGTGTAATACATTACATTACCACCCACCGCCAGCCTTTAACAAAATATGTCCTTGCGTTTTAAGTATAGGCACAGATTATGTATCTCCACTACGATCGCACCCCCATCCGTCAAACAATCAAACAAAAATCACACCCTGGTGAAGTGAGGAGCGCTCTTATCATCATACGTCATCATAGAGCATCTCAATTCTCATCCAATGGCACATCAGCCATGCAATAATGTCAGACAATCACAATTTGCGTCCTCACTTTTGTCCTCAGTGTTTGTGTTTACACACCTTTGTCTTCAATGTTTCTTATAAACACTTTTGTCTTCAATGTTCTTGTTTACACAAACACTCAAAGCTGGACATACTGTAGGAGTGGGCTAGCACACTGGAGACCCCCTGGAACTCCCTCAAGGACCCCTAGGGGTCCCCGGACCCCACTTTGGGAACCACTGGCTTACGTCATTGAACCTCTTATGACACTGCTTATGGTGTGGATACGTTGGTGGTTATTTAGCCTGATATTGCGACCAAAACTCGCCTTGCCACAGAGTTTACAGTGAAAAGGTTTCTCCCCAGTGTGGACAGTGGTGTGTCTTCAGGTCACTCAACCGGCTAAAACCCTTGCAGAGTTGCCGCACTGTTTACAGTTAAAGGGCCTCTCTCCCGTGTGGCTATGTTGGTGAATCTTCAGACCTTCTAACCGACAGAAACTCTTTCCGCACTCTTTACAGTAAAAGGGTTTCTCCCCTGTGCGCAAGTGTATCTTCAGGTTGCTTAACTGACTGAAACCCTTGTCACAATGTGTACAGTGAAATGGTTTCTCCCCGCTGTGAACATAGCGGTGCGTCTGTACAGGCTAGCTAACTCACTTAAACCCTTGCCACATTGTTCACAGTGGCGACGTCCTTCTCCGGTGTAGACAAAAAGCTGGTGTTTCTTTAAGACACTCTGCATACCGAAACTCTTGCCACACGTCTACAGACGAAAGGTTTCTCTCCCTTGTGTTGACGCCGGTGAGTCGCAAGGTTACACCTTGCGCAAGGTTACAAGATTGCGACTGTACGGTTAAACTCTTGCCACACTGGTTACAGACAAAAGGTATGTCTCCGGTGTCAAACACACATTACCACATGCAGTGAAATTTGTTCTCTGCATTTGACCCTACTCTTGGAATCGGTGAGCCGCAGCATGCTCCGCGCTCGGGAATCATTAGTTGTTGTTTTTTTACCCCCAATCCAACCCATTGATGCTGAGTGCCGAGCAGGGAGGCATTGGGTCCCATTTTTACAGTCTTTGGTATGACCCGGACGGGGATCAAACCCCCGACCTCCCAGTTTCAGGGCGGTCACTCTGAGTCTAACTACAAAGCCACCTGTCTGGTTACTGTCTGAGTGTCTGAGTGTATCTGTTGATACGCTGGTGTATCGTGAGATTAGCTCACATACTAAACCGCTTGTCGCACTGTTTACAGTCAGTGTGTCTTCAGATTACTTTACAAAACATTTGTCACATGGTTTAGCTTTTCTCTTGGGTTTATTTCCTCTGTGATTCATTTGATGTAGCATTACATCTCCTTGTTTAACTAAAGCCTCTGTACTGTAAGGTGTTGGCTCGTTTGAGTCTGCTTGTTTCGGATTGGTCGGAGCTGCTGTTTGGCTGACAGGCTTATATTGATGGAATCTGTCCAATTCTGGGCATTTTAGTAGACATATGTTGATGGAATCATTGGTAACACTTGCTATGCATCCCATGTTTATAACGCGGTATGAACACACTTATAAGACATTATAATATTCTCATAATATGTATAATTATGTATAAGCGCTCATAAATAATCATTATAAATACTTTATAACCTTTAGCATAACACATTATAAAGCACTGACTTACTAATGTCAAGTATTATAATACCTAAAACACTATATGTTTGAAATACACTAGTGCTTTCTAGGGTATGATTTGGGTCCGTAAAGATGAATACAAAATGAATATGAACATCTTTATACTGTCCAATATTAATTTGATAGGGAGGGGATGAAATTATGACAGGCAGTTACTGCCGTCAAAATATGACTCTATGACCCTAGTCAAAAAACACTTTATGTTTGAAATAGACACTCATGCTTTCTAGGGTATGATTTGGTGCCCTAAAGATGAACACAAAATGAATATCAACATCTTAATACTGTCCAATACTTCGATACGGAGGGGGTTGAATTTATGACAGGCTACTGCCGTCAAAATATGACTTCCCAGTCAAAAAACACTTTATGCTGTCCAATAGGCTAATTAGATAGGGAAATTATGACAGGCATTCAGTTGCTGCTGTCAAAATATGACTCCCCAGTCAAAAATCACTTTGTGTTTGAAATAAACACTTGTGCTTTCTAAGGTATGATTTAATTGGGCCCCTAAAGATGAATCCAGAATGAATATCAACGTATTTCTTAGAGAGAGAGAGAGAGAGAGAGAGAGAGAGAGAGAGAGAGAGAGAGAGAGAGAGAGAGAGAGAGAGAGATAGTGACATAAGAGAGGCCACATGAAAGAACAGAAACAGAAATGTGGAATATGACAGCCACAGGGCACTAGGTCGCGGACGACCGTTCAGCCTTTGAAGAATTCACTTGAATACAGACTGCTTTTCATATAAGACAGCAAGAAAGAGAAACAAACACACACACACAGTGAGAGAGAGAGAGAGAGAGAGAGGGCCGAGAGTGAGGCCAAAAGAAAAGATAGTTGTTCATGTTGAATTTGCTAAAACATCATTTTTGGAAAAAACTAAAAACAAACATGTTATGCCCAGTCACCATGCTGCACCTGTGATGTTCCTTTTTACTGACACCAAGTTTAAAATAAGAATTGAATGCACAGAATATCAATATGAAGCAACTGAGAAATATGTTATTTCAATGGTAGTGGATGGAGAGAGAGGATTTTTGTCCAACCACGAAACGGCAACCAATGGGTGCGAAGAGGGGCACAACCACGGGCGGAACTTGACAAAGGGTGAATTCCATACATAACAAAACTAGTAAAAGCCACGCCTCCATTGCTAGTCAGACAAGTAATAGTATAATATGGATTTGGGGGGGTTTCTAGGTTTGTGTATATATATGTACAGAATTGCAATTGCCAATCCTTGCTATGTCACCGTGTGTTTGGGTGAGATCGGGGCTGCTTGCAGCCCAAGTGTACATGTTCAGGTTGGGGGGGGGAGGGAGACAGAACGATGAGAAAGGCAGAGACGACAGAAGGTGTATATTTAACCCATTCTGACCGGGCACCCATTTTGGTGTCGGCATCATGTCATGCTTTAGCTATTGAAAAATAGCAGATCTACAAGCTCATAGCGCGCCACCTAGTGGCGCGCTACGAGCTTGTAGGTCTGCTATTTTTGTAAAAATCGAAGAACGACTGACATTTTTTAGAATCTGATCTCAGGTCAGAATGGGTTAATCAGACCAGTGTGTGTCCAGTGGAAACCTCGTATGAATCTGATCTCAGGTCAGAATGGGTTAATAAGAAAAGGTTGTGGTGTTGCACTGATGATCATAGTCTGAAGGACAACGCTGGTCAAGGTGACCGCGGTAGAGAGACACGTGGCCCTGCATGCTGTGGCTTTAGGAGAACACAAGCCAGCAGCAAAACCCAGCCAAGAGGGGAAAATACTGTAGATCCTCGCTTACATCAACACTCAAACAAACTGCGCGTCGCAGTCCCGCCCCCTCGAGAGACCCGGGAACAAAAAATCGCCGTTCATTTTCCTCATAGGCATTTCTTAAAGTATTAATTTAAAGACGGTTACGGCGCGGACAAAGCCAACTCGGATCGTGACAAATCATGACAATGAACACAATATTGTGGGCCGATCAAATCATTAGAAAGAAGAAAATAAAGGCAGGAGACAACACTATTTGTTTTGTTTTTCTTCTTGTAAATGATTTGATCGGCCCAAAACATTGTGTTCATTGTCATGATTTGTCACGATCCGAGTTGGCTTTGTCCGTGGCGTAACCGTCTTTAAATAAATACTTTAAGAAAAGCCTATGGGAAAAATGCATTGGGATTTATTTCCTGGGCCACTCGTTGTTCTGAAAGGGGGAGGGACTGCGACGCTCTATAGCTATGGTGCTATACTTTTCTGGACACGAGACGAGCTGAGGCTGAATTTAATGTCAGGTGGATTTAGTCATTCATGCTGACACGTTTCAGGGACGATTGGCCCTAAATCATGGTCCACGTTTGCCCTTAGCATGTTCTCGCTGAATTGCCAGCGACAATTAAACCCCATGCCTGCTGCACTATAGCTCTCCACCCACATCAGCACATGACGAGTCGAAATACCCGAAATACCAAACACGCGCTGACACGGGAGGAACAAAATTATGCCCATCGCAGTGGGCTCGAGTGCTACAAAACTGTTAACCACTACTAAGTGATAACTAAACTGTTACTGATGCCAATCTGGTGATGTTGAATGCAGCCTGGTTGAGGAGAGGATATGAGACGAGAGATGATACGAGGGGAGGAGAGATGAGGGAGAGATGAGGGGAGGAGAGGAGAGATGAGGGGAGGGGAGGGGAGGAGAGGAGTTGGCAACGGGACAGCACTTTCATCCAATTAATCAAAGCAAGCAGGGCCACTCTAATCAGCTAAAGCCAAGCGCACTGGGAGAGGAGAGGAGAGGAGAGGAGAGGAGAGGAGAGAGAGAGAGAGAGAGAGAGAGAGAGAGAGAGAGAGAGAGAGAGAGAGAGAGAGAGAGAGAGAGATTTGAACCAAGAAACAGCAAATCCAGAAACCCAAGATCCACAATCTCAAGCTATACATCAAGTTTAGAACCTCCACCCAAAACAACCCCGGTGCCAGATCCCCCCAGCACAGGACATGCAGCCACAATCTCAAGCTACCTCAAGTTTAGAACCTCCACCCAAAACAACCCCGGTGCCAGATCACCCCAGCACAGGACAGCCACAAAACACACAAATTGCCCCCCAGCATGCATGGGACAGCCACAAAACAGACACATTGAGTCATGGACTCAAATGGGAAATACGTGGATTGGGGGAAAAAACTCTTCCCAAATCACAGAGTTCAACACATCAAGTGCCAGGACACCAAACGTGCCATGGAGCTACTGACTGAAGATGAACTGAATCAAAGAAGTGATAGAACAAGCCAGCTCGACATTTCCCAACTCAAAAGTATAGTCATATCTGCACTGCAACCAGAGGGGATATCAAAGGTGATGACATCAACACCATCAATGCACAGATCTCCAGAATCTGTGACACAAAGCACAAAGTCTACTTTGCAAAGCACCCAGACCTGGACGGCAGCAGCCTGTGGGACAAAGTACACATCTGCAAAGCAGAAATCTCAACCTTTGCAAATTAAGAGCCTGAAAGACACCGCATTTGACCTCACCCTGCGCATATCCTACAGATTCAAGCAACAGGGCGATGAACAACTCACCTATAAACTCACCTATAAACTACTCTACACCCAGAAGACACCAAGCAGCACCCAGAGGACACCACTCTACAACCAGGCCCCCGCCTGCATTCAGAGTACACCACCCTACAACCTACTACACATACCCACCACCATCCACACACATGCAAGCACCACCAACCACACCCCAATACAATTATGTCCAAGCTCTGAAAACAACCACTCCCAGCCCCACACATGGAATCACACCCTATGAGCACAACATGCATAATGAGTTCATCAACATGCTCAGTGAGCTTTACACCAACTGGTTCCAGTCCATCAGTGAACACAGTCTTACGATTGAGAAATTCCGCCATAGGCAGACCTGGCTCCCTAGAGAAGACAGACTGTGCACCCACTGCACACAAAACGAGGTAGAGACTGAGCTACACTGTACTTCCCACGGATTACAATCACCCAAGGAGAGTTTGAAAACCACCAAATGTTTATAACATGTTAAAATACATTGAAATACTGCTGTCTACTTTTAAAAGGTATAAAGCGTCTCCTATATGGATCTATAACGATCTGTCAGAAAATCTTGTATAGTCTCACAAGATAGTATTACTCAAAGTGTTAATAGAACACAGCTCTGTTTATACGTTTATTTTCTTGTTTTTTCTTCTTGATTTATTTGTTCCACTGTTGCTGTGGCAATGTAAACGTATGTTTTCTCATGCCAATAAAGCTTAATTGAATTGAATTGAATTGAATGAATTGAATTGAATTGAATTGAATTGAATTGAATTGAATTGAATTGAATTGAATTGAATTGAATTGAATTGAATTGAATTGAATTGAATCGAATTGAATTGAATTGAATTGAATTGAGAGAGAGAGAGACAGAGAGAGAGAGAGAGAGAGAGAGAGAGAGAGATTTGAAGCAGGCCTACATGTGCCACTCACTTACTTCTAGAAGTGACACATTGTTTCGCAGCATGTCATCTGCATATAGAGGGTGAACGCAGTATGCTGTGACACTGATATATGAGCCATCATGATGCAGTATCCTGTAAAAAGATTATAACCTGAGCGGAAGCTGACCTCACCCGATCAATATCTCCTCCACTAATGACAACCACAGGTAAGAATAGAGTCTTACGTTTCTGATCCGGGCACGCTCAATTTGACGAAGACAAGGTGTAAATATGATATGTAGTCCGCAACACTGGTAGAAAAAACTCGTATCGGTCACAGGGATCTTCTTCAGGAATTCCTGAAGAAGATCCCAGTGACGGATACGAGTTTTTTCTACGTTGAATCAATAAACCAGTGGAGCTGAGTTTTTTCTACCAGTGTTGCGGACTCTATTTCTTCCTCGTGTACTGCCATTTTGTCCAGCACCTGGGCTAGAGTGGAGGTGCATGCTCTATTACCTTTGTAAATATGATATGTCATGCACTCAAATTGTATGTAGTATGCACAACGGCGCCACGTCCTCCCGGTGGGTGCTCCTCACTGGCAAGTGAGTCACTATAGGATAAAATAGCAACACACACATGTGGAGGAATTCATTGGCTTGACAACGACATTGGCGGACAAAGGGGTAAAAGGCAAAGACAGGACAGACAGTCATGTTGTGATTCTAACACAGCACATGCACACGCACGCACGCACACACGCACGCACGCAAGCATGCACGCACTTCATCTAAAAGTCCGCAGTTTGATCCCGTGTTCCCCCAGAGTTAGTGTCCTTGAGGAAGACTCTGAACGCCTAATTGATCCATATGTGCAGGTTGGTGCCTTGCATGGTTTCCTCCGCCATTGGTGTATGAATGTGTGTGTGAATGAGTGAATGTAATGCACAATCTGTAAAGCGCCTTGGATAAAGGCGCTATATAAATGTACCATTGACCACACACAGTGGTGGCCTTAATAATAATGATTAATTATTAAAAATTATGACATCATGAACGGGGCCTCCCGATCCTTAAAGCCTCCCCTGCCCACACACACACTTCATCTAAAAAAATAAGCCACTCACTGAGGATCATAAGGATCCACCTCTTAATCACACAATCAAAGACCAGGGAGACCAGGCAGCTGGCGTTAATTACCTCACGCTCGCTGCGCAAGGGTATTCAATAGCGCTCACGTCGTCACTATAATTATAGTTTGGTAAACTGAAAAGAAAAAGGAAAAGAAAAGTTGAGTTGTCCTCGAGTCCTGAGTTGAAACAGTGCCCGCTGGCACTCCCTTGAATTAGTTGGAATGTAACATTTAGAAGACAATGGCAAGTCGCCAACCCCCCGCGGCGGGTGGGAGAGGCGTGAAGATCATTAGAAGAGATGCAGGGAGAGAGTGGCCAAAGGAAATGCAAGAAAAACACGGTCATCTTGACCTTACTGAGAGTAGCTAGTGTAATCAGAGCAACATGCAACTACTTGCAACTACTTGCAACCAGGTGCAAGGAGTTGCAATGGTGTGGTTTGTTTTGTTGCAAGGAGTTATGAGTAGTTGCAAGGAGTATTTGCAGCTGGTGTGGTTTGGGCCTTAGAGTTAAGTTAACACTCTTCCTCATCATAGTGTGTGTAGCCCTGAGTCATGAGTGAAAGCAGAAGAAAAACAACATGTGCACAAAACAAATGCACAAATCATTTTTCATGAAAACGCCCACACACACACTGGCAGGCAATCACAAGCACATTAGCATACTCTTGCACGTGCGCGCACACACACACACACACACATGAACACGAACACACGCACACACACGTGCACACACAGAGAACAGGCCAGTAAACACAGGTTTACAGCCATGACAGGCAGCATCAAGCCACACAACACAAGCAGAAAGAAGAAAGATAACTGTCATGAATAACCTGAAAATAAATCATAATCTATCATCTCCTAGGAGACCATGAAGCAACACAAAACACTCTGCTTAACTGGATCAAACCAGTTCTCTCTCTCTCTCTCTCTCTCTCTCTCTCTCTCTGTCAGTCATACTCCAGGAGCATTAAAACATCACACATGATTGGTTGGTTACCATGACAACAGGGAACCATTTTCTGGCCATTTGTTGGAGAGGCTCTCCTGTCAGGAGTGTGTCTGACTTGCTGCTGTGTGTTCCTTAGGCTTAGTTCATCAACAACATCTTCACTGAAGAGCTGTGTGTGTGTGTGTGTGTGTGTGTGTGTGTGTGTGTGTGTGTGTGTGCGTGCGTGCGTGCGTGCGTGCGTGCGTGCGGCCATGGACTAATTGAAAGCAAAGAGAGCCAAGCATTGATGTCTCTGTGATCTAAGGAGAGAGAGAGAGAGAGAGAGAGAGAGAGAGAGAGAGATTCATATAACCTCATCAGCCCTGTCTTACATTGTGTATTCTACAGATGGAAGCTGTACGGTATGTCCTTATATGTCCATATGGGAAGTACGGGTGCAACAGTTCAAAGAAATTAATTTCAGTCAGACAACTCACGAATAGATTGAACAATTTTTTTTATGGAATGAGAATATAAGTGTGCATATAAAATGTTGTCTTGGCGTTCGGCTCTGC
The DNA here is from genome assembly GCF_964188405.1 of Protomyctophum parallelum. Classification (NCBI taxonomy): domain Eukaryota; kingdom Metazoa; phylum Chordata; class Actinopteri; order Myctophiformes; family Myctophidae; genus Protomyctophum; species Protomyctophum parallelum. Next base: position 41,728,192 of record NC_139708.1, read on the forward strand.
TACATTTTTCACCATGCTCGGCACAATTATACAACCACCATTAAGAGCAGGGAGATAGATATACAATAGCAACCCCCCTAAGGGGAACAGAAATAGCAGAGCCCATCCCACCGGTGGTGCTGAGGTGGCGGTGCTAGGAACGACGACAACCAGGAACGCAACAGCTGGAATGCAGGACGATTGCAACCTTATAGGTGGACTTAAATACCCTGCCCAATTGCGTATGACGTGTGGGACTTGCGTAGAACTGAATGAGACCCTCAAGTGTATATAACTGAACTAACTCCGCAAGCTATACATACAATTTAATCAATGATCTTAAAAAAAAAAGAAAAAGGCGGACAAGAAATGGAAAGAGAGAGATATGGTGAGTGACGTGCAGAAAAGGCTGTCGAACCTGCAACGTGCTTTCAGGCTACATCGTAGCCTATAGGTGCCCGGAATACATTTATTCTTCTTTCAAAATGTTTCAAAAGATATCCAATCTTACAAGCTCACAGCATGTCGCTGATGCTTTGTATTATGCAAGTGCATGAGTATACACTAAGTGTACACAAAGAGTGCAAAGTGTAATACACAAGTGTACAAACGTTGCATACAACAGTATGTACGCACAAACAGTGCCAAGTGAACACAAACTGGCATGATTGAACTGTACGTTGTTGTGATGCTATTGTTAATTTGTTTCATATTATCCAGCAGCGTCCCCCGGGGATGTGATGTGACTTTTAGACGAGAACGAGGAGACGATGGCTCTGCTCTGCGTGGCTGACTGTCTGGCTGCAGAAACCTCTTATCTCCATATTTTAATTGTTTGTGTTTTTTTTCGTAAATTAACGCCCAAAATCGATCGTACACATATACCACCACGTCACACAAAAGCATCAAAAGCAGCAGATCCACAAGCAACGTGTTTCGAGCTTGTCGATCGATCTGCTATTTGTTTTGCTTATTTATTTATTTTTATCCTGAAGAGAGACTTGTACAGTATATGAGGTTTCCGCACCCAACAGAGACAAGATTGAAAAAAGAGGGGCAAGAACGACAGTATCATGCAGAACATGGCGACGGCGGTTGCTAGCTGGCTCATGGGTAAAATGGCCGGGTTCAGCCACTTTACCGAGTGCTGTGTTACGAGCTTGTCGATGTGCTTTTGAAAAATCGTGAATATATATTCTTTTCAAAGCGAACGTTTTTAACTCAAATCTGGAACAACATATTTTCAGATGGGGGTCGGCAGCCAATTACATTTTTGGGGGTCGTTGACCATGAAAATGCTTGCGAACCACTGACATAGAAAAATGGATTTTTCAGAAAACTGTCATGATTTAGAAGAAGGCATTTGTAGAATCGTCCTTAGGTCTACACTTTATTTTGTCATTGTTGCTTTATGTGAGTGTGAGTGCAATGAGTCCAGTTATATAATTATGGGGCAGGCTGATTGTCGAAGTGTTCACAGGTGGGATGACGAGGGGCTTGGAGACAGGTGAGTGAACTGACTGTGTGAGTGGAAGGGAAAGTGGGAGTGGCCAGGTCTGACTGTGGAGAGAAAGATCCTAACACTTTTGTCCCCACACGTCTCAAGTTTTGCCATTGACAATGAATGGAAAGATTACGTATATTAAACATCAAAACATTAAACGCCATTGACATTGAAGGGGAAGTTCACACACACACACCCTCACACACACACACACACACACACACACACACACACACACACACACACACACACACACACACACACACACACACACACACACACACACACACACACTATATAATCCAATGCATGCAGCCTCCATTATGCTCATTTGCATGTGAAAGCAAAAGTTTGATGGCCACTTCAATGACCTGTGTGCTTTGAGTAAAGAGCAGCTCTGCATCTGCTTATAGTATACCGTTAAAATAATGCTTATCCACTTATTATCGTATGCCACGTATGCCTGTTTCTGCAAACAGGGCGAGGTCACTGTGTAGCTCACATCTGTGGGATCTGAACAGGACGGATACGTACGTCCTTCCTCTTCCTCTTTGCACTTCCTGTTTGGTGAGATATAACGTCTATGGCAGGGATCGAGGCACCGTGACTTTAACTATTAGACTCTCTCTCTGTCTGTCTCTCTCTCTCACCATGTAGATGCTCTGTAAATGAAACACTGTTGAACACACATCCTGTTAACAGGGACACGTACGTACGTACGTACATACGCATGTAGGCACGCAACGCACGCACGCACGCGCACAGTCGCACACACACACACACACACACACACACACACACACACAGACACACACACACACACACACACACACACACACACACACACACACACACACACAGACACACACACAAACACACACACACACATACACACACAGCCCATTAGCTGGGACACTTGTGGCTTCACTGTCTTGCTGACAGGTGAGCGTAATGGCTGGCTGAATGAATTCTCCCTTAGGGAGAATTCTACATTTAATTTCAGGAGGTGTGTGTGTGTGTGTGTGTGTGTGTGTGTGTGTGTGTGTGTGTGTGTGTGTGTGTGACGCAGACATTCAATCGCGCATCAATCTAGCCTCCGCCGCGTTTGGTCGCCTAAGATCACGGGTCTTCACCAACAAGAACCTGAAGGCCTCAACCAAGGCAGCAGTGTACCAGGCAGTATGTGTGTCCACACTACTGTATGGCTCTGAAGCCTGGACACCATACAGACGGCATATAACATCTCTGGAGGCTTTCCACATCCGCTGTCTGCGAAGGATCCTGGGTATCACATGGGAGCACCACATGACCTACGCAGAAATATATCAACGCACCAACTCATCCAGCATGGAGGTGTTTCTGTCACGCAGACAGCTCCGCTGGTTAGGCCATGTGATACGCATGCCTGCAGCTCGTCTTCCTCGACAGGTCCTCTACAGCCAGCTTCAATCCGGCCAGAGGTCTGCAGGAGGCCAACAGAAGAGCTACAAGGACCACATATAAGATGCTACTAAAGAGCTGCAACATTCCACCCTCAAACCTGGAAAGGATAGCAGTAGACCGGGACGCTTGGCGCTCCTCCTGCAACTCAGGTGTCTCCCGCTTGGAGGAGAAGACATGCCTGAGACGCGCAGAGCGCGCTGCAGGGACTATCCTACCAGGCTCAACACACCCCTGCCCCACGTGTGGAAAAGTGTGCGGATCAGCTATTGGTCTTAACCGCCACATGTGGGCGCATGAGCGCACCAGGCGCTGAAAACCCCCCTTTACCCCCGGGAGATATGAAGTCATCATTGACTACGTTGGACTGCCATAAGCATAAGCAAGTGTTGAAGTGTCTGGTATAGCACATATGGCCAGTTGCTATAATGTCTCCCTCCTTTTCCTGCAGTATAGACTATATTGCTCAGTAGAATTTGTCTAGAATTTATCTCACGTTCAGTAGAATTTATCTCACTATTGCCAATTTCCGCGTCATATTATGAGGTGGCTTTTTGGGAGTGTTCACTGTTACGTCTGTTATCCTGAAATATAGAGTCTGACGGAGATAGTCCCTGTTTACTCAGCCTCAGAATCAGAAGGATGTGTGTCAGAAAACTTTCCCAAACCCAATAAATAAAGACGAGATTCAACTAGCAGCTCAATCTCATTGGAACGAAAATATTCAATGGATATTCACATTTCTAATGCCAGCTTTAGCAACTATACGTCTTTGAATGTCCCGTGCAGCTATAGCGTAGCCAATTAGCCAGTAGCAACAGTGTTGCTGGCTGCATGGTGCTCTGCCGAGACTCTGTGTAATCAGCACAGCTGATGATATTTCTAATCATCTAATGTGATTACTCCCTTCTCAAACTTAACAGCTAGTGTGCCGATTTCAATCAATGTAAAAACAAAATCCTATCGCAAGGATTTGGCGGCCCCTCTGCATGCGGTAACCCCCTACCCTATTGAAGACGAATACCGGAAGACTCGACCCGGTGCTTGCCCGTTTTTCCTCCCGGAATTGTCACCAGTGAGGGGGATAACTTTGTAATATGCTATTGGCTGTTTGTATTCTTTTTGGAAAAATATAAAAAGATACTCATGTAGAAAGGCTATATTATTTTACTTATATTGACCCTATAAACAATTTAGTATTATTTAGTATATGTAAGGTTTTGCCCACTCAAATGGTACCTCGTCAGATAATCCCCACATATCCTACAACAACTTCTGTGAACAGACTTCAATGTAGTAGATTTTCATAAATTATATTTGTACTTAGGCTGTCTGCTGTCATGAAAGTTTATAGTTAGAGAAATTCAAAGTCCAGCCGTCTGCTGTCCAGCCTCTCCCACCCCTCACATTGGGGAAAATTCTGGGAGGAAAACAGAAACGGGGCGAGTCTTCTTGTTACCTTGAAGACCCATGCTTTTAGAACTTACAGACCATCTGCACTGCAGCTCCACCTCAAAACTATCCAAATAAGCAAAGAAGAATAAGACTTCAAGGCAGCAACACATCACTTGACCGCTATAGACCGTATGCTATGAAGCGACATAGCACTGCATATAGGCAACGGGCAACGGATAAGGGATCTCTTCAAAGGCAATGGCATGTGGCACAGTGAGTGGTTTAATTATTGTAACGCCCAAACCACACCCATGCATAATGTAACGGGTAACGGAAGTGTTTTAGGGATTTAGACAGGTAACCAAAATATCAACTTTTTTAACACCCCTTCCCCACTGTTAAATCTCCAAATAGTGTATTTAGAATGTTAACATGAAAATGGAGCCCTATATATAATACCCCATGTCAATGTATCCATGAGTGTATAATTACTTTGAGAGTGGTGCAAATATGGAACCAATTTTATACTGAGTATAAACTATCAAAACAATGACTAAAATTAAAGTAAAATTCAGAATTATACTCGAGTATTAGTACTTTCACCACAGTGTGGCGATGGAGGGATGAGAGGTGAGGAGGATGTGGAGAGATGGAAGGAGAGAGGGAGAGGGGGAGTGGTTGTTCAAGGCCGTGTATCAATTCCAGACCTCCCATCCAAACACCGGCCAAACACATGGACACGCACGCACACACACACACACACACACACACACACACACACACACACACACACACACACACACACACACACACACACACACACACACACACACACACACACACACACACGATTACTCTCTCTTTACCTCTCTCACACTCACAGAGACAAACACATTCGCGCACACACAAGGTCGATTCCAATCGCAGGGGGGTTTCTTAATCAATATGGGGTTCATAATTTCGAGTTGTAGCAGAAGAGAACAGAAGAGAAGTGAAGAGAAGAGAAGGGGATAGTTAGAGAGAGGAGAAGTGCACTTGAGAGGATATGTCTTACCTTGAGATGTAGTGGTATTCAATCTCCCCCTATCACTGGCACGCACAGCACAGCCATCGATCATGGTGCTAACTGACCTAGACAGACAGACAGACAGACAGACAGACAGACAGACAGACAGACAGACAGACAGACAGACAGACAGACAGACAGACAGACAGACAGACAGACAGACAGACAGACATGAAAGTGAAGTGGTTAATTGGGAGGAAGTTGGCACACCACACACAGTCATACTGGGAACTAAAGCACATGGCGTGTGTGTTTCGAACATATTGTTGCTGTCGGGCAGAAACCTCTTATGTCCATACTTAAGTACTATAGAACTATAATTGTCAATGAACGCCCTACTTCAGTGGTTTTCAACCAGTGGCCCAGGGACCTCCAGTGGTCCTTGAAGGGGTTCCAGGTGGTCATGATGGACAGTTGGTATCCAAATGGACCCTCTTACATGACCCTCATGTAACTCTTGAGAGTGTAAAATGATTCATTTTAAGCTCTCAAGAGTTTTAGAGACTATTGTTATTGATCAATGTCTGCCTGTTATCTCTCCTAAACCAACCAAAATCGTATCCAACGATAACAAAGTATTCTTTAGTTTGGGTCTTAGAGCTAAATGTCATCAAATGGTGGTCCCTGGCTCAAAAATGCAGAATAAACTAGAAAAAGTGCCCTTCTGGGCACAGGTCTCCACCAGGATTCTTCCTCAGCCTAGTGGGAATATGCGTGCACAGTCTCATCGCAATGGGACGCTGCGTTGAGGAGTTGTGGCGATTTGTACAAAGCGGGCTACTCCTGAAAACTGTAGGAGCCAATCGTGGCCAATCAGGATGGAATATGAGAAATCAAACAAACCTGTCTTGATCACATGACTATGGAGATCATGTGTACCGATTTGCGTGAAATTTGGATAAAATCTGAAGGAGTAATAATATGTGTTTTACATATGTCGGCCTCCTGGTGGCGCTATAAAGAGCAGATGTGAAAAATTCCAGACAAAGGTTTTTCCTTGGCCTCTAGGGAGTTGGCATACAAAGTTATCCACAGATCCGTGCAGTTAGAGGTAAAAACACTTTTCGGCCAGTTATAGCGCCACCTTGAGGCTGAGTTGAAATTGTTCATGTGGCATTTCGTCCTCGGCCTAGTGGGAATGTGGGTGCACAATTTCAGGGAAATCACGCGATGTGTTCATGATTTGCAGCATTTTGTTTGAAACTGAGCACTCCTGTGAACTTTGGAAGCCAATGTTAACCAATCAGGATGGAGTGTGAGAAATCTGAAAGACCCGTTTCGTTGAATGGCTCTAGAGAGACTGTGTACCAATTTGCGTAATGTTTGGACAAAATCTGTAGGTGTACTGTGCAAAAACTTGTTTTGCACAAAGCGGCCTCCTGGTGGCACTATAACAGGCCGTTCTGGAAAGTTTGGGGCAGAGGTTCATCGTTGGCATCCAGGGAGTGTGTGTGCAAAATTTGGCATCGACCGGGTTAACAGTGGCCGAGATTAGCTGCTCACGGACACACGGACACACGGACGGACGGACACACGGACACACGGACGGACGGACGGACGGACGGACACACGGACGGACGGAGTGCAAAACATACTCTCCCCCCATGCCTTCGGCCTGGTGGAGACAATAATGGACTTTGTTATGAAAAGGGTTGAAAACCACTGCCCTATAATTGATCATACTACACTGCTACAGCGTCACATGGAAGCATCAAAGCACAAAAAGTGCCACTTTACGCCGCGTAAAACAAGGTTGTGGATGTGCTACTTTTCACATACTTTTGAATTCTAATCGTGAAAAGCAACAGGCTATAGTTTTGGACATAATGAGGTTTCCACCCGACAGAGACGATATACTGCAAGGGCAGTTACAAGCACAACTACACACGCACGCACGCATGCATGCATGCACGCACGCACAGTCACACAGTCACACAGTCACACACACAAATCGAAAGCATTCATTGACATGTCACTTATAGGCCCTAATGCTGATGAGGTACTGTATAGTGCAGTCTTAGAGGATGAAGCCATCCGCTCCCACACTGTCCCACGTATATGCTGATGGGAATAAACCAGGATATCACTGGAAAGTTATAACAACTACAGTTATTATGAACCAGTGGTTATAGGAGAGAGAGAGAGAGAGAGAGAGAGAGAGAGAGAGAGAGAGAGATTGGTTATGATGATGATGTTGATTATGATGATGATGATGATGATGATGATGATGGATGATGATGATGATGATGATGATGATGATGATGATGATGATGGAGGGGAGAAAACCAAACTTAACCACTTAACCTGATTCTACAAATAAAACCAACAGTTTTCTGAGAAACCTACAATATGTTGCTATATATCACCAGTGATGCTCAAAATCCTTTCATGTCATTAAGGAAGGACCCCGAAAATGGTATTGCATTTGGCTGCGGACCCCCATCCCCACATATTTTGTTCTATGACGAATTAATTGGGATATCCTTTATTGGACTGTAACAATTCCGGTCAAGGTTAAAAAATATTATTGCTCCATGGCGCCTTGTGAAACACACGCAATGAAAAGTGCTGTACGATAATAAAAAAAAGGTTATTTATGGCTGTGATGAAATCATCTCCAGAGTGGAGAGGAGAGGAGAGGAGAGGAGAGGAGAGGAGAGGAGAGGAGAGGAGAGGAGAGGAGAGGAGAGATATCTTATTTTATTTGAAGCCCTAAAATTGTTTTTCTCTGCACTGTATAGCACTGTAGTGTTGCAGTCAACAAACATCAGGCTAAAGTCACTATTTTACCATCATTTGTTGAAAATGGTTTGTTTCATTACTGTGATTTCATTGTAGGCCTATAAGTAAAAGATTCTTAAATAGTTAATAGAACCATTCTTAAATAGTTAATTGAGATAAGAGAGGAGATGGGGGACACATGGGGAGAGGTAAAATGGTAAATGGTGTATTTATATAGCGCCTTTATCCAAGGCGCTTTACAGAGATTGTGCATTACATTCACCCATTCACACACACATTCATACACCCATGGCAGCGGAAACCATGCAAGGCACCAACTAGCACATCGGGAGCAATTAGGGGTTTAGTGTCTTGCTCAAGGACACTTCGACGGTAACTCTGGGGGATCCCGGGTTCGAACTGGCAACCCAGGCACTCTACCCCTGAGCCACCGCCGCCCCTGGAGAGGAGAGGAGAGAGATATAGGCTCTTTGCAGTTCATAAAAGGCTACATGGAATAATGTGCTGCTGCTCGACCCAGACTGTCTGCATCATCACTGGTGCATCCACTCACAACCATAGCACAATTAATCCTACTCACATGGCAGCTCTGTCTGTCTGTCTCTTAGATAAGTCAGTGTAATGTCATTATGTCAAACAGTGTCGTTCAATCAATGAGCATTTCCAAAGATTCTACATATTTTCAGCCAAATTAAAAAGCTGGGCTTCAGCAGAGAGCAATAACTATACTGTCTGGTTGTAGCCTATACCGTCACTGTTACAACATCAGCTCAGCTGTATTGTCAGATCAGATTTGACATAATTAGAAGGACTGCGCGTGCTTTGCCATATTCTAAGCGATGCGTTTACAGCGTTTTGGACAATTGTTAATCTAATAGCTACATCCATAGCCTACATTCTACGTTATAATAACCAGCGTAACAGAAAACGCCCCCCTCCTTTTATCGGCCGTTTCTAAAGGCTTTCCTCTCAGCAGATACAGTATATCTGCGTTATTATATCCTATAGGCTCTGATATGAACTGGACTATTTTCAGCCCATCGTCACACACAAAAACAACAACAGCCCACATTAAAGACAAACCGACTATCCAACAAAGCCAAGCAAGCACAAAAAACAACAACAGCTGTCTCTAATCTATAATAACCCAATCTATTCTAATGGTAGGCCAGCTATATCTTACCGTGAGGTCGCATCTTCATTCGGAGGCCATCAGCATCGCGGTGGTTATAGTTTTAGAGGCTATATATTATAGTAGACCGTTGTCAATCTGCGTTAGGCTGGATATTAATACTCCGCGAGGAGGAGGAGGATGTTTCGCGACGGCAGTGACAGAGGAGGAGAGAGGAGAAGAGGGTATACGGGCGTTTCTAATCTACAGTCTACGAACACGTAGGCCTACACTGTGAAAACCCTGAGACCTGGCTGAGACTGACTTCACTTGGTTCCATTTTGTACCACATTCGGAGTTATAGCCTACAAATGGATACATTAATTAACACTGAGGAAGAGGATCGCGGTCGCGGGTCCATTAGGTTCCATTTTCTAGGAGTTATTATAGGCTGGGCTATAGGCTATATATTCATCAGATTACATTTAATGATCTTTGCAGGTGCGCCCATATACGAGCTGTTCTGTAGCCTATCCTGATTCCTATTATGCAATAAAACAGCATCCATCCAAGACCAAGGCTATTAACGTTAAAGTCCTATATAGGCCAGGTCCATTTATATACGAATTATTATCTGTTTTTTCCCTTCACTCTTTGATTTATTATGAATAGTATAGTCTACCTAGGTGGGAGTTTGTTGTTGTTAGGTGAATCACTATTCACTAGCCACACCCCCAATTTAAATCTCCCCTCATGACAATCAACTCAATTGTCCATAAAGCATAATTCATAATATATGATAGGCCTATTGCACCAAGACTGTGTGAATTGCAGTGACATATTGCGGTTAAGAGCTAAACATGAATTGAGAATCATACATATTGATTTATTTTATTTTTTCTTTCGTGGTGAGAAGCCTGATCTGCCAACTATTTTCTAATGGGTTCATTAAATTAATCATAATGCTGTAGTTTGAGCTGTCCAGATGACATTTGCTTGGATACATCGCCACCTACTGGTTGGAAATGTTCATGCAGGGGAGTCCCCAGTAAAATAAATAAAGCACTTTATCCATTTAGCCTATTATGTTTCAAAAATAGCACATCTGCTATTTTTTTATGTTTAGCTTGAAAATCGCTAAATCATAATACATTTGGGGGTCCTAAGGTCCTTGACACCAAAACGTTTCAGAACCACGTTAACCTGTACTTTTGGAATATCAAGCCATTTCATTGTCTATGTTCAGAAAACAATATAATATCTAATAGTCTAATATGAAACACACTGATCTAGAATCACTAGTCAGTTGTCACCTGTCTAACCCTGTCAGAAATAATGCATATTGGCCAATCTCTGTTTACGAGACAAGGGCGTCATCTAGTGGCCACTAGTACACAGCACTAGGCTATATGAAGTTATAGTATCATTTTGATGTCATAATTTTGGTCACTAGCATATTAAGAAGACAGTCATTAAACTCTTCATATTTTAGTGTAACATTTAAGATGTGCAATGCGATCTTTGGCGCACCCCCAGGTTGGTAAACATTATTATATAAGTCACTTAAAGGAAAACTTTCTTTTTTTTCAACCACGGTTCATGTTTTAGGTTGTTATTAGAGAAAGTATAAGATGAGTGTTTTTTTTTTCCATTTGCTGCTTTCTTTCATTTTAGCGATTTAAGCTATTTTTGACAGGGGGGCGGGGGCATTCGAACATGGGGCTAAATATGTATTTTCTT